>NC_057926.1:18883945-19509778 GCF_018873765.1 Telopea speciosissima | reverse complement strand
CCTACTAGGGTAAGTTATGTATGCAAAGGTTGTAGGTATCTAATTCATCTTTTGGGTCATGAGGGAGACCTAAATCATGAAAGACCATTGATGTGTGTATGCTCAATTTTTTTATCAATGGTTGTTAATTCGCATGTGTTTTACTTGTACGTGTGTAGATCTTTATACAATGGCTGCCATTAATTCCAACCTATTAATACTCATTAGCGAATACAAACTTAATGGTACAAACTATGTCGATTGGTACCGGAGCATTAAATTGCTCCTGACTGTAGAAGGACTGTACACGATTCTTAATGAACAAGTTCCTCCTCAACCCGACCCAAAAAATTTTGAGGCAAATGAAGAGATGCAGGAGTTCCTCATGAGGGATTCCAAGGCATCACTTTATATCCTAGGATTATTGGAATAGTCAGTTCTAGACTAGGTCAAGGATATACGCACAGCTGGGGGTAACATGGACAAGCTTGCTAAATTGTTCAACAGGCAGTTGACACACGCCCACTCTGATGTGGTGGGTCAAATCCATAACTCCAAGATGTCCTAGGGGACTCCAGTAATGGATCATGTAATAAAAATGATCAATCAGTTTGAAAAATTGGAATCCATGGGGACTGAATTCAGCCTGCGATACAAGACCGATGTGATCTTAGCATCACTCACTTCTGCCTACACGCCTTATAAGATGTCCTACAAGATGTCTGACAAGGAGATGGAGCTAACTGAGCTTGCTAACGCATTGGTAGAGGCTGAGGGTTCCTTGAAAAAGGACAAGGCTGAGGTCAATGCAACTGATGTGAAGCCTTCTTCAAATGGAAAGAAGAAGAAAAAGGGAAGGGTGGGAAGTTTAGCAATAAAGGCAAAGACAAGTTCTTCTATTGCAAGAAGGAGGGTCACTGGAAAAGGAACTGTTGTGCTTACCTAGCAACTTTGAAAGATGAGAAGCCGGATGAAACTAAGGCTGCTAAAGAAGGTACATGTGATGTTCACGTTCTTTAATTTGGCTTTTGAACCGACCAATTCTTGGTTGGTGGATAGTGGTTCCACTGTTCACATTTGTAATGATTTGCAGGGGTTCAAGGAGATAAGGAACCTGGAAAGAAATGAGGTGCGTCTTCGGATGGGCACTGGAGCTGAGACCATGGCATTAGCTGTGGGGACTTTTATTTTGAATTTTAGTTCTGCTTGTTTAGTTTTAAAGGATTGCTACTATGTACCCTCTTTTAAGAGGAAGATAATTTCAGTTTCAAAACTCGTTTTGGATGGATATAGTTTCTCCTTTAATTATAAGTTAATTGTTCGTTTTAATAATTCTTTTGTGGCATCTGGATATATGCAAAGTGGTTTGTATTTTCTAGATTGCCCTATTAGAACGAATGTTGTTTCAAATGTTGATTTGAAATGGAAAGCAGCTCCAGTAAAGTCAACATATCTATGGCATCTAAGATTAGGTCACATTAATGTGGACCGAATCAATAGATTGGTGAGGGATGGGCCCTTAGAGAGTCTGAGGGTAGAGCCATTCCCAACTTGTGAGTCATGCCTTCAGGGCAAGATGACCAAGAAACCCTTTAGCAATAAAGGGACTAAAGCCACAGATCTATTAGAGTTGATACACACTGATGTGTGTGGACCCATAAACATACAAGAAAGGTATGGGTATGAGTATTTTGTAACTTTCATCGATGATTACTCTAGATATGGATACATATACTTGATGCGTAGGAAATCGAAAACCTTTGATAAATTCAAAGAGTTCCAAGCCGAGGTCGAAAGACAGCTCGATAAACGTATCAAGTCCTTGAGATCAGATCGTGGAGGGGAGTATCTATCAGATGAATTTAAACAATACCTCATATCAGAAGGGATAGTTAGCCAATTAACTAATCCAGGCACACCACAACAAAATGGTGTATCCGAACGACGCAATCGAACTCTATTGGATATGGTCCGGACGATACTCACTTATAGTGAGCTGCCTCTCTCTTTCTAGGGGTAAGCTTTAGAAATGACAATTTACATCTTGAATAGGGTTCCATCCAAGTCTATAGCCAAGATACCCTTTGAGTTGTGAAAAGGGCGTAAGTCCAATATTCAACACCTTAGGGTATGGGGTTGCATAGTACATGTGCGAAAGCAACAGACAAACAAGTTGGAATCCAAGACTTCAAGATGCCATTTCATAGGCTACCCTAAATGCATGATAGGCAATTATTTCTATGACCCGGTTGACCAAAAGGTCATTGTAAGTAAACACGTCACATTTCTGGAGGAAGAAATGATGACCCAGAGGTCCGAACCAGTAGTCATTAAAGAGTTATCAGATAACTCAGAAACGTCACTTCCAAAAGTGAGACCAATTGACATACCAGCCAAAATACCAACACCTGAAGAACCTCGATGCAATGGGAGGACTATTAGACCACCCACCAGGCTTACTCTTCTAATCGAAGAGGAAATTGTGGAAGAGTTCCACATGGTATCGATTGAATCGGATGATGATCCGATGACATACTCTGAGGCTCTGAAGGATGTTGATGCCACTAGGTGGCTGGAGGCAATGCGCTTTGGGATTGATTCGATGCATTCCAATAAGGTCTGAACTCTAGTCGATCCATTACTTGGCATTAAGCCGATTGGATGTAAATGGATCTTCAAGAGGAAGAAGGGCACCGATGGAAAGGTCGAAAGATTCAAAGCGAGACTGGTGGCAAAGGGCTATACCCAGAAAGAGGGTATAGACTACGAGGAAACCTTTTCACCATTGGCAATGATGAAGTCCATCAGGATTTTATTGGCTATCGCCCCATACTTTGATTATGAGATCTGGCAGATGGATGTGCAGACTGCATTTCTGAATGGATTTCTCTAAGAGGAAATCTACATGCAACAGCCAGAGGGATTCTCTTCCTTGGAGGAAGAAAGAAAGGTTTGCAAATTGCAGAGGTCCATTTATGGACTGAAGCAGGCTTCCAGGAGCTAGAATATTAGGTTTGATCAATTAATCAAATCATTTGGTTTTGATCAAAACATGGATGAACCATGCATTTACAAGAAGATCAGTGGGAGGGTAGTATGTTTTCTTGTTTTATACGTGGATGACATATTGCTAATTGGTAACGATGTAGGATTCCTTTCATCAGTAAAATAATGGTTATCCACAACGTTTTCGATGAAAGACCTTGGTGAAGCTAGCTATATCCTTGGGATCAAACTCGTAAGAGATCGCCAGAAAAAGATGCTAGGCTTGTCACAGGCTACCTATATAGACAAAGTCCTGGCCAGATTTAGGGTGGAGAACTCCAAACGGGGAAGTATTCCTTTCCGATATGGAGTCAGTCTTTCCAAATCTCAATGTCCTCAATCTCAGACGGACATTGAAGAGATGAAGAGAATTCCCTATACTTCTGCAGTAGGGAGTCTTATGTATGCTATGTTATGTACGAGGCTGGACATTTGCTATGCAGTAGGTATGGTAAGTCGTTATCAATCCAAACCTGGACGTGAGCATTGGAGTGCTGTCAAGAATATCCTTAAGTACCTGAGAAGGACTAAGGGATACTTCTTGGTTTTTGGATCTGATCAGTTGTCAGTATTGGGATACACAGATTTGGATTTCCAAACTGACAAGGATAACAGAAAATCCACGTCCGGGATGGTATATCTAATGAGTGGAAGTACCATTGTGTGGCGGAGTGCAAAACAGAAGTCCACAGCCGATTCCACTACCGAAGCAGAATACCTTGCAGCTTGCAATGCAGTAAAAGAAGGTGTTTGGCTGAGGAAATTCCTATCAGATTTGGAGGTTGTCCCTGATCTTGTCAAGGACCCTATTCCCTTGTTATGTGACAACAGAGGGGCCATTGCATAAGCTAAGGAGCCTAGGGCTCATCAGAGGAATAAGCACGTGCAGCAGAAGTATCACCTCATCAGAGAGATTATCCAGTAAGGCAACGTGAGTATCTCTAAAGTGGACACAACTGAAAATGTGTCTGATGCCATGACAAAGGATTTGTCACCTAGAGTGTTTGAGAAACACACGGAGGGCATGGGTTTAAAATGTATGGGGAATTGATTTTGATGTACAAGTGGGAGATTGTTGGATATGTGTGTCCATCAAACCTAGTTTGGTCCGATTCAACCCGATTTACCTTTTTATTGAACTTTTATACATTTTAGTTTAATATCATTACATGCGATATAAACTTTTTGAGCATTATATGTCCGTAAGTTATACTTAGAATGGTAGTCATGACTAGGGTTTAGGCTGGGCACCCTTATCAAATGGTCGTCGGATTATGTATGCCTAGACATGTGATGTCAGGGTACGAACGCAAGTACTCACATGTTGATGTGTGTATTGGCGAAGAATCTGCTTTGTCGATTCCCTTATGTATTACTGCCAGATGTAGGAAGGGATAGACTTGTGTCACCGACCACCGATAAACTTTTACCTGAGGGAACCCTGTCACTGTAAAGTGTGATCGCATTCTTTGGTTCATCTATGATTGAGACTCAAGCAAGTCAAAGCCAGTGTTCTAGGAATGCGTGAATGCTTTGTGAGTGAAGGAGTTACTCAACATGGTTACCACTATCTGATTGGGGAACACCAAGATAGAGATTGTCAGTGTATTGTCGGATCGAAATCTGGTTCCAGTGCCGTTTTGGAAATGGTTTTGTAAAAATCTATTTTACATAAAATAATAGTGTAAGTACCGTGGTCCCTCGGGGCGAGGGTTTCCTCAGCCCTTATGGTGTATGGCGACATAGGGTTTTGGGAGATATATGGGTACATGGATATGGATAATATTGTCAATGTATAATATTGATAAACAGGGGATTGAGATCATGCATTAAAGTATGCTAATGTAATGTGAAGTCGCTACCCAGGGTTAGGGCCTAGGACCCATTAAGTGTAGCCCTATCCGTTGTGAGCGGAATTGGGCTACGTGACTCCATATGGTCTGACCAAAGATTCGGGTAAGGGGTCAGGTTACGAGTGTGGGAAAGTGTTAGGCACCCACCTTGCCCAGCCGAAGCCGGTCTCTCTGTGTTAGATGCTACATAAGGATGAATGTTCTCTCTTTTTTATTACGGGGATGGGGGATATTACGAACTACATTCAAATGCTATGAATTGAACTAAAGCATAATAAACTACATTACATATATGAAAAATGCGGACTAAAACGATGAAATATGAAAGGACTACATTGAATCAGCGAAAATGCAGTAATTATACCTGTATGGTTGTATTCCCCTGGCTCAAGGGAGATAGACGAATGGACTGACGTCAATTCTTTCTCGGCAGAGTAACGACTCTTTCAAGTGATTTGGAGAGGGGTAAACAGATAGAATAACGTCTGTAATAAAGGAGTTTTGATGGTTATCCGTGCACAGATGGGATAACAATGCCAAGGAGTAAAAGCGCTCTATACTCAGAGGGACAATCGAAGGATCTGTCCGCCACAAGAAAACTTCAAGCACTCACACTCTCATGAGAGAAGGAGGAGAAATGAGGGTGAAAAGGGAGAAAAAAAGGTTAGGAATCACTTGGGGAGGGTCTCTCCACCCAAAATTCCTTGGGAAATGAGGGAGGGGACCCTCCTATTTATAGGGAGGGACCCCTTCTCTCTCCTGGCCGGATAATTCCTCCACGGCGCCGTGGACATCTCCACGGCACCGTGGGGGACTTTTCCACGGCGTCGTGGGTGACTTCAGCAGGCTGATATCACACCCCCTCATGGCGCTGTGGAAATCTGGTACACATCCCCACGGTGTCGTAGGAAGGTGCCCACGGTGCCGTGAGACGGCGTCCACGGCGCCATGGGAGCGCAGTGCCATTTTTCCTTATTTTTGGTCCTAATATCGGCCATTTTGTGCTCAGTATGGTTCTTGGTCTTATGGTTCAGGTATCTTTGGGTCTAAAAAGAGGGAGAGTGCGTCGTCCATCGTCCATGTCCTGTTGTCATCATCGCCAATTAGGGGGTGACAAAAATCAGCGTCTACAGTTTGCCCCTCTTTGGCCGAGGCCTGTGCCAACAGCCGAAGGGTAAAGACAAAAGACCAACTAATTTTGTCACCAAGAGGATGTACTGCTGACGCTTTGCTCAAAGGCGGCAGAGTTGCTAAAAATAGGCTGTTAATCGCGATGAAATCCTCAAAAGAAAAACTCGGACGAACCAAATCTTTATCTTGTGAGCATTGCTCAAAAATTTTTTTAGGGTGATAAGGCACTGCTCGACCAAAGACCTAGATAAGGCACCACTCGGCCCACAAGATCGAATATGAGGGACTCCACTGGGATAAAATTTTGAGGGCGATAAGGCACCACTCAACCGAAGATCTAAATAAGGCACCACTCGGCCCAAAGATCAAATTTGAGGGTGATAAGGCACCACTCAACCGAAAGTCAAACTTGGATGGTTATAAGGTTCCACTCAACCGAAACCATCAAGTTTGGAGGCTGATAAGGTACCACTCGATCGAAGATCTAGATAAGGCACCACTTGGCCCACAAGATCGAATATGAGGGACTCCACTGGGATAGAATTTTGAGGGTGATAAGGCACCACTCAACCGAAGATCTAAATAAGGCACCACTCGGCCCGAAGATCAAATTTGAGGGTGATAAGGCACTACTCAATCAAAAGTCAAACTTGGATGGTTATAAGGTTCCACTCGACCGAAACCACCAAGTTTGGAGGGTGATAAGGCACCACTCGGCCCGAAGATCCAATTTGAGGGTGATAAGGCACCACTCAACCAAAAGTCAAACTTGGATGGTTATAAGGTGCCACTCAACTGAAACCATCAAGTTTGGAGGGTGATAAGGCACCACTCGAACGAAAGTCGATGATAGGGATTTCATGGGATTTTTTTTTTTTATTTATGTTCTTTTTTTTTTTTTTTTTTTTTGGTCCATGGCACCGTGTGGGGGTCCATACGGCCCCGTGTATGGGCGATACCGTGTGCATGGCTTCGTGCCAGACTTCACGGCTCTGTGGTCAAACCTCCACGACGTCGTGGGCCGCTGTCCCATGGGACCGTGGAGAATTCCACGGCGTCGTGGGCGCGATGGAGAGTTTATAAATAGAGGGCTCCCTCCTTCATTTCTTCACTCTCATTTCTGTTGCGAAGCTCTACTGTTTTTGATTTTTGACTTCACTCCCTTTTTATTCACTCACGTCATGTCTTTCAACAGACAAGGAGGCCAGTCTCACTGGGAGCCACTACTCGGTACTACTGCTTCCGATGCACGAGCTGCCCGCCATGGTTGTCGCTCCATATGGGGCCAGGTCAGTATTCTTACTCTTTCCCTTTCAATTTATGCATTTTATTTATATTAGCTTCATACCTCACCACATAGATTCGAGGTAATGTCCCTAGATTCTGCCCTACGCACCTAATGGCACGCAAATCTATGTAATACCTCTAGATACCATCCTAGGTACCTAGTGGCATGCAAATCAAAGCGATGCCATCAGACACCACCTTAAGTGTCTTTTGGCACGCAAATCTAGGTAACACCTCTATATACCATCCTAGGCACCTAGTGACACGTAAATCAAAGCGAGGCCATCAGACACTACCCTAAGTGTCTTTTGGCATGTAAATCTAGGTAATGCCTCTAGAGACCCTCCTAGGCACCTAGTGGCATGCAAATCAAAGCAGGGCCATCAGATACCACCCTAAGAGTCTTTTGGCATGCAAATCTAGGTAACACCTCTAGTTACCATCCTAGTCACCTAGTGGTGCGCAAATCAAAACAAGGCCATCAGACACTACCCTAAGTGTCTTTTGGCACACAAATCTAAGCGAGGCCATCAAACACTACCCTAAGTGTCTTTTGGCATGCAAATCTAGGTAACGCCTCTAGATACCATCCTAGGCACCTAGTGGCACGTAAATCAAAGCGAGGCCATCAGACACTATCCTAAGTGTCTTTTGGCACATAAATCTAGGTAACGCCTCTAGATATCCTCTTAGGCACCTAGTGGCACGTAAATCAAAGCAGGGCCATCAGACACCACCCTAAGAGTCTTGTGGCACACAAATCTAGGTAACACCTTTAGATACCATCTTAGTCACCTAGTGGCATGCAAATCAAAGTGAGGCCATCAGATACTACCCTAAGTGTCTTTTGGCACGCAAATCTAAACAAAGCCATCAGATACTACCCTAAGTGTCTTTTGGCATGCAAATCTCGGTAACACCTCTAAATACCATCCTAGGCACCTAGTGGCACACAAATCAAAGCGAGGCCATCAGACACTACCCTAAGAGTCTTTTGGCATGCAAACCTAGGTAATGCCTCTAGATATCACCATAGGTACCTAGTGGCACGTAAATCAAAGTGAGGCCATCAGACATAACCCTAAGAGTCTTTTGGCATGCAAATCGAGGTAATGCCCCCTTTTTACAGTTTCTCCCTCTCTCTTTTTTTTTTTACTATTTATTTAATTGTTGTCCCAATTCTTTTGGCTAACCATTTGCCTTATTTTTCTTTGCAGGGCAGCTCCCTTCCTTCGCCCAAGAAGTATTATGGGCTGGAGGCTGTTTCAGAGTGGTACCATACACTTTGCCCGGCGGTACAATTACGGGTAGTTCGAACCGGGCTGGGACACATCGCCTTGTCCCTAGCTCGCGAGTTGGACAGTTTGACTACGAGGGCTCTGATAGAGAGGTGGTGGCCGAGCACCCATACGTTTCACCTTCCCTTTGGTGAGGCAACGGTC
Organism: Telopea speciosissima; assembly: GCF_018873765.1. Lineage (NCBI taxonomy): Eukaryota > Viridiplantae > Streptophyta > Magnoliopsida > Proteales > Proteaceae > Telopea > Telopea speciosissima. The sequence goes on along the minus strand of NC_057926.1, from coordinate 19,501,041 downwards.
ACCCCCCTAGATTTCTACATGATTATGGGATTACCCTTTGGTGGGTTACCCGTGACACTGTCTCCGAAGGAGAGGATTATAGCCTCGGCGGAGCCATCAGAGCGGCTGGAGTATTACAGGCAGCAGTTGGGGATTGCCGTTACAGGGAGAGAAATCCCCACGTCAGTCCTGAGGGGTAGCTAGGATGAGAGGGTCGTTACAGACCAGTCGTCGTCCGTCCTTCAGGATCAGCAGGCTCGATGCTTCCTCCTCTTTTTGCTGGCGGAGGTGATCTTTAGCGATATGATGGGTACGGTGACAGCCGATGCCGTATACATTCGCTTCTTTGATCACTTTGACGTGGCCGTGGGCTACGATTAGGGGGGTTCAGCGTACGCCTAATTCCTGGATATGTTAAACTATCTGGTTGTGGGGTCGCCGAACCTGATCGGATGTTGCTATGTCCTATGGGTTAGTTCTCTCAACTTTGCCTTTTTCTCTTACCTTTTTTATTTTTATCTTATTCTTATTTATTTGAGCTCATTTATGATTGTCTATTACAGACGTGGAGCTATGAGATCCTTCGATTCTGGGTCCCTACTTTTAGACCTGGGGATGACCCCGGAACCACCTTTCCTCGGACTACGTGATGGCGTAAGTCCCACTTGCTCAGGAGCGGTCGCCATAAGGACCTTGGGTCCATTCGCGTCCTCCTGAACGAGCTGCAGCCTACCGAGGTAAATTTAAAGTGGTTGTTTACCTTATTTTCTCTTTTCTTCTCTTCTTTTTTTTTTTTTTCGCATTGATCTTGACTCTTACTTGACAGGCTTCTCTCCGTCCTTATTTGGGGGAGATGCTTTTAGAGCCGGACATGTTTGACAGGGCCTTAGCTCTCTCCACTCACAGGGTCCTTTTTGAGGGCCCATGGGGGTTTACCTTTTACTTGGGAGAGCGAGTGTCCCTGCAGTGGTCTGAGGCTCGCTTGGTGCCCTGCCCTCCTCCTGCTTGGGTCCATCAGCCAGCCTTGATGGATCGGGATGAGATCAGGCACTGGAGGGTTGGTGAGCCTGCGACTGGGCTGGTGCTAGCCGAGACGGACTATACCGACTTCCTTCTCTGAGAGACAGTCTGCGTCCCCCTCACCCGCGAGGGACCTCAGGTAGGATCTTCTCCATTTTCCCCTCTTCTCCTTAGATTGTTAATCTAGCTTTTATTCTGATGTGTTTCTCTTCTTGGCAGTTTCCAGGTCGTCCCATGATTCCAGGGGTCTATGGTGGTGGGAGCTCTTCTCATGCCTCCCGAGTAGAGAAGGTGGAGTCAGGTGTTGGGCCTTCTGGAGAGGTTCCAGCCCTGCGGATTGCTGGTCCAGATGACCACATTCTGGGGTATCGTTCGTGGTTTATTCGCCACCATGAGCCTGGGATGGTTGAGGTCATCTTACCACCTCCTCGGGCTGCAGACACGGACCTAGGCCTCCCTCTTCCTTATGATGGGGTAAGCTCATCCAACTTTCCTAATTTCATCCGTTATTTTTCAAATTCTTGACATCTTGGATGATTATCATGTTTAGGTGGATGTGAGCCGATATGCCGACATGAGGCGCATGATGGCGAGCATGGATGAGACGATCATCTCGCGTGTGGACGCAGGCTATAGGATGGTAATGCTTCATCTCTTTCCTCCCCCCTCTTCTTTTCTTTTTTTTTTGTTCTTATTTCAATTTTTTATTATTATTTTTTTCTTGCTTATCTTTTGATTTTCCTCTCTTTCTCTTTCTTTTTTTTTTTTTAGAGGGTTGAGCTCGACCATTGCCGGAGAGAGATTGAGAGACTCAGGCTTACAAATGAGCAGCTGCAGTTCAACCTTACGCGGGTTGAGGTCGAGAGGGATGCCCTGATAGCGTCCCAAAGCGGAGAGGGGGAAGGCTTGGATGTTGACGATTACTCCCCTGAGTCATGACCGCTCCTCTCTTTTTTTTTTTTTTTTTTTTTTTTTTGGAAGTATTGTTACAACTATGTACATTTACTCTCCTTCCCCTCTTCTTTTTTTTGTTTATACATTTTGGTATGGATACTGGTGCAATTTTTATGTACACTTTTCTTCTTCCTTTTTTTTGTATACATAAACGAATTGTTTATGAATTCATTGGATATTTCTTTCTTTGAAATGCACATGAGACTCCATCCCTTTCCTTAGAAGCACAAATTCCATTGGTAAATGGTTTCATTACATGAGAAAGGACAGACAAACAAGTAAAGATAGGAACATCAAATTGATATCACTTATTTGTAATATTTTTCGGATAACAGAATCACCACTTCTTGTGTCACATCTCTGGGGTTCTGAAATTCTCCATCTTAGGTTGTTCCTGCCTTAGAGATACTAAGGAAGGGATATAAAAACTGGTGTCAGTTAAACCCATAAATCTCACATAATTGTACCCTGATGTTTCTGATTTTCTATCTCGGCCTTCATCCAAGGGCAGTTCCATTGGATTTCTTGGACATCTCTCGCCTCCAAATATTTCTTCCAGTCTTGGACCTTGTGGAATTCTGAATTTTCCCTTTGTATTTGATAATGCATAGGCCGGAGGTGAGGACACGGAATTGGCGTGACCAATTTTAGTTTTTCCATCAACCACATTTGGAACACTGTCGGAGATCCATGAAGGAAGTCTGTTCCGTATTTCTGAGACTAATTCATGGTATCAAGCCCTTTGAATGTTTCTGCTAAAATGGTAGGAGCGATGTCGCATCCTTCTTCAATTTGCCTAACCACTTCTGCAATTATTGGAGACATGCCTTTTCCCGGAGATGCTAACAAGTACCTCCCAATCATATAGAATAAGTACGCCCACTTTCTGCGTCGGATCTATCTTTCTTCTTCAAATCCATTGTTGTTGAAGATCTTCACAACGTTCAACGCATCCACCTTATCATAATTGAGAACTTGCTTTAACTCCTTCTTATTCAAGGCAAAGAAATCTCCCAAATTTTTGAAAAGCTGTTCTTTCTTCATAGTTGGGAGGAACAACTTTCCTCGAGGGGGTGACATCATGCAAGCCCGAAATTCTTCAATGGTCGGAGTCAGCCAGAGTTTTTCAAAGTGAAACGCATGCAATTAGGGGTTCCAGCACTTCGACACTTCCCTTAGTAAATCATGATGGAGCTTGAAGCAACCAATTCTTCCCAATATTATCAGATGGTGATCCTCTAAAAGTGTAGGCTCGTCCACATTCATCCGGAGAGTCCACTGACGCAACTGTTCGTCGAGTCCTTCTTTCTTTGGTCCCCTCATACTACCTGCATCAAGGATTGGGTTAGCATTTTGTGACACAGAATGAATAAATCCTTTGTTAATAACCAGCTCTAGGTGACTTTACTCCTAAGCTAGGTCAAGGAATAGAAGGCCAAATGGCGAGATTTACTCATATGTGCAAGGGATGCCAGCTGGCGGAATTTGTGGGAGGAAACCAATACAATGCCCTCTCTCTCTTTTTTTTTTTTTTGAGACCGTACCCAAATACATCGAGTTGCCTACATATCCCTTCGGAGGAATCAGGTCTAACGTAGTTCAAATTGCTTCACATATCTCAGACAAAATACTTCTTTAGCTGGTCCATATTGACCAGACCCCGAAGATCTTCTCCTTCAAGATCAGAGAGTTGGACCACCTGTCCTGGCAATATGGTCTTGACTTTGTAGGGTCCACTCTAATTAGGTCGAAACTTTCCTCTTGGGTCATGGATTAGAGCTCGCTACTCTCTAAGGACCAAATCTCCTTCTTCAACGCTCCGAGTGCGGACACCCTTATTGAATGCCCTAGCCATTCTTTGCTGATATTTCTTGAGATTGTCCATGGCCTTCATCCTTTTCTCATCCAGGAGGTTGAGCTCTTTATATCTGGCCCTTACCCATTCCCCTTCTGGCAATTGACTATCGAGTAAGACTCGAAGAGAAGGGACCTGAATTTCTACCGGCAATACGGCTTCCATCCCATATACCAGAGAATACGGGGTAGCTCTGGTAGAGGTTCAGATGGATGTCCGATATGCCCATAAGGCTAGTGGAAGTTTATCCGCCCAGTCATTGTGTGTATCTGCCATCTTTTGCAATATGACCTTCATATTCTTGTTGGCTGCTTCTACTGCTCCATTAGTCTGTGGCTGGTAAGTAGTTGACTTATGCCTCTTAATGCCAAATTGGTTATAGAGTTCTTTCACTTTTCCCCTGAAATGCAGGCCTTAATCTAAAATCAACTATTACGGCACACCGTATCTGCAGATGAGATTCTCTTTTATGAACTTTGCCACCTTGGCAGAAGTTAGAACTGCATAAGATTGAGCCTCCACCCATTTTGTGAAATAGTCGATAACGACTAACACGAATTGATGTCCATTTGAAGCCTTTAGAGTTATTTTACCAACTACATCAATTCCCCAAGTAGAAAATGGCCAAGCGGCATTTAATGAGTGCAACTCTGTCAGAGGAATATGAATGATGTTGGCAAATATCTGGCATTTATGACATCGCCTTACGAAGGCAGCACACTCAGCTTCCATAGTGACCCAATAGTATCCCATCCTGAGAATTTTCTTAGCCAGCATCCTTGCATTCATGTGTGGTCCACATATTCCTTGGTGGATTTCTTCCATAATGATTTGAGCCTGATCCTCATCTACACATAATAGTTGGATACCATCATAAGACCTCTTATACAACAAGTTTCCTTGGAGGATGAATTAAGTAACATATTTTTACAAATGCCTCTTCTCTCTTTCTGAAAACTCTTCAGGATATCTCCTTTCCTTGATGTAGTCGACCACTAGAGCATACCAAGGCCTTCCATCCTCGGTGAGTGTATTGACTAGTTCTCCATATGCTGGGCGGGTCCTTCTTTCTATTAGGAAGGGTTGGATCTTGTCTCGAGTATCACATTCTACCATGGACGCCAAAGTGGCTAAAGCATCGGCGAACCGATTGCTATCCCTGGGCAGATACTCAAAAGAAACTTCCTTGAAGCATTGCGTCAGTTATTCCAGATAAACTTGGTAGGGCTTCAGCTTCTCATCCTTAGTCTTCCACTTTTCTTGTGTTTGACAGATCACCACAGAGGAATCTCCGTAAACTTTGATTTTGTCAACTCCTACAGATAGAGCCATTTCTAACCCAATAGCACAAGCTTCATACTCTGCTATGTTATTGGTATAACTAAATTCCAATCTGAAGGCCATTGGCAAGTAAAAGTCCTCTGGAGTTATCAATAATACCCCTGCGCCAAATCCTTTTTGATTGGCGGTTCCATCAAAGTACAATTGCCGCCCTCTAGTTGGTTCGGCTTCTATGGAGTGCAAATCTTCATCTGGGAGGAGGTCCTCTGTTGCTCGGGAATCATCCTCTGAGGGAAATGCTGCTAGATGGTCGGAGATTGCCTGCCCTTTCACAGACTTTTGACTGACATAAGTTATGTCGAATTCTGATAATAGCAACAACCACCTAGCCATTCTCCTTGTCAATGCTGGTTTCTCAAAGAGGTACTTAATTGGATCCATTCGAGAGATTAACCTGACGGGATGTGACACCATGTAGTGCCTCAGGCGCTTAGTTACCCAAATCAGAGATGTACATGTCTTTTCTACTGGAGCATATCAAGTTTCATACTCGAGGAATTTCCTGCTTACATAGTAGATTGCATGCTCTTCTCCATCCACCTTGCCAACTTGGGTCATCATTGATCCAACCGCTGTTTCTCCTACTGACAAATATAGGAGCAAAGGTTCACCGAACACTGGAGGGACAAGTATAGGAGGAGAAAGTAGATACTCTTTGATTTTCATAAAGGCATCTTGGCATTTCTCGTTCCATTCTTTCGGCTCTTTCTTCCTTAGGAGTTTGAAGATAGGTTCACAAGTGGATGTCAACCGAGATATGAATCTGCTGATGTACTGGATGCGGCCCAAAAACCCTCATACCTCTTTTTTTGTCCAGGGTGGTGGCATTTCCGTGATGGCTTTTATCTTGTCGGGGTCCACTTTTATCCCTCTTTTGCTGACAAGAAATCCCAGTAATTTTCCTGCTTTGGCCCCAAACACACACTTCTGAGGGTTCAGCCTTGGCTTGTATTATTTGATTCTTTCAAAAAACTTTCTGAGGACTATAAAATGGCCTTGTCGATCAACAGATTTGACTATCATATCATCGACATATACCTCTACTTCTTTGTGTATCATGTCATGTAGGATAGCCGTGGCCGCTCTTTGATATGTTGCCCTAGCATTTTTCAACCCAAAAGGCATTATTTTGTAACAAAATATGCCCCAGGGTGTGGTGAAGGCAGTTTTCTCCCTGTCCTTCGGGCACATACTAATTTGGTTATATCCTGAGAAACCATCCATGAAGGATAGTAGAGCATGGCCTGCAGTGTTGTCTACCAAAATGTCAATGTGAGGTAATGGAAAATCATCCTTCGGGCTGACCCTATTTAGGTCACGAAAATCCACACACATTCTGACCTTCCCATCTTTCTTAGGGACTGGAACAATATTGGACAACCATTGAGGGTACTGGGTTACTTGAAGAAATCGTGCATTCCATTGTTTGATGACTTCTTCCCTGATCTTCTCACTCCATTCCGGCCGCATCCTTCTTAACTTCTGCTTGACTGGGCGAGCCTCAGAATATGTTGGTAGTTCATGTTGCACAATCTTTGGATCGATGCCGAGCATATCCTTGTAGGACCAGGCGAAGACTTCCTCAAATTCCTTGAGGAGAGAGATCATTTGGGATGTTTCATCATTGTTGAGAGAAGCACTAATTTTGATCATTCGAGGGCATTGATCGGTCCCTATATTTATGGGGTGGGTGTCCTCTCGGACGGGTTGAGCTCTTCTTTGCTCCAATTGTTCTAATAGATTACGGTGTTCTAAGACATTATCATCATCAGAAGAATAGGAAGAAGAAGAAGAAACATACTCAGAATCAACAATTTCATTCATGATAAGGGGAAGAGTACAGACAGACCCAATGGACTGGACATTTCCACCGGACTCAGATACAGACTCAGAGACAGACTTAGACAGGACTATGCTAGAGCTGGTTACAACTTTAGACTCATTAATATGAAAATCTTCCATCATTCTTGCCCAATTTGCTATGGATCCTTGGAGAGGTTGTATGAGAAGATGTGGTGCCGGTCCTTCTTCCTCTTCTTCAATGATCACCGCCACTTTGAATAGCTCGCCAATCCCATGATCTCCTTGAGCTTCTTTCTTGCTGGCTTGATCCAATTCCATGGCCATCCAGTCCACTTCGTTCTTAAAGAATATTTCAAATCCTGGTAGACGTTCGCCCTGCTCTTGATTGAACCATGGTTCTTGATTTCCATAGTAAGGGAAGTCTTCTCCCTCTTTCACGAAGTACCCGTTCAGAGTCTTAAAGTATGGCGTGTCACTCGCTGCATTGTCCCTTTGTCCTGTGGCTTTCTTCCTTAGGTTCTTCAGGTTAAACCCTAATCCAAAACGGTTGGCATTGGCTGGTATCTCCGGGAATGCCGGTATCCCGTTCTTTCCCAATCCTAATCCAGGGAAATATTTCATCTTTTTCATGATCTTTATAGAGGCCTCGCTCCACATCGTCAGAAATTTCCCTAGACTCTGGTCTTCTTCACTTGCAGAGGTAGTATAAATGTGGCCGATTTCAAACCCACCCAGATGCACTTCCTGCGAGGATGAACCACCTACTTCAATGTTGGCCAAAGTGTGTACCATTTCTGGGTCTCCAAAGATTGTAATTACTTTCTGGTCATATATGAACTTCAGCTTTTGATGAAGACTTGATGCTAGGGCTCCCATTAAATGCAGCCATGGTCTTCCAAGTAACATATTGAAGGATGCTTGAATGTCAATGACTTGGAAGTCTATGGTAAAGCAGGCTGGTCCAATCTTGACACTGGTGGTAAGAATCCCAATTACCTCCCTTCTGGAATTGTCGTATGCCCTGATGGTTTGATTGGACGACTTCATCTTGTCTAGAGATAAACCCATGCATCTGGCTGCTTTGAGGGGCATTACATTGAGGGTGGACCCATTGTCTATCAGAACCTGGGGGACCTGATTCTTGTTACATTCCACCGTAATGTAAAGCGCCCGGTTGTGATTCTTTCCTCCTGGGGGTAAATCCTCTTCTGAGAAAAAGAGTGACTGAATGGCATAAGTGGCCCCCACTATGTGAGATAATTTCTCAGGCCCCATTTCTATGGGCACTTGAACCTTGGTAAGAGCTTTCAAAATAGCTTCTCGGTTGGTTGGCGACGCCATTAACAATCCCCAGATTGAGACATTAGCTTGGGCTTTTTTCAATTGGTCTAGTACTCGGTTTTTTGGCTCAACAACCGCTGTTGATTGGCTAGACCGATATTTTTCCACTGTCAACTCTTTATTCTTGAAGTTTCGGCCACTCCTAGTTTTCGCCACATCTGACTCTCTTTCTTTAATGACCAACTAGATTGGGCAAAAGTCCCCATCTTCTTCGTCACTATCAGTGATGATAAGAGCACCCTTGGGACAAATTCGGGTTTTACCTCCTTCATCAGACAAGACCACAATAGACTTCTGGGCCTGATTTAGGATTCCTGATAAGGTTTCTTGCTTTTCAGCAACCTACTGAACTGTATGGATTCTTCTGGTATCAATTGGCTAATGGCATGAAAGGCTTCCGAAGTCGCTTGGTACATCTTTCTTGCTTCCGCCAATGACTTATAGAAGTTACGATCCTTCTTTTATCCTTGAGAAACTCGAACTTTCGGACCTCTCTTACGGGCTTGAAATAATCTGGATGGATATTCCTGTTGGGTCATTTACTACCCCTCTTACCCATGGGCTTGAAATTTCATCCCATGCCCATAAAAAGCTGGTTAAATTGTGCTCGGGCATAGGATTCTCTACCCTAAGTTCTCCCCTAGATCTATTATAGCAAGTCAATTATCGATTATCGATTATTCCATGCATTTAAATGAAGCAAAATAGTTAAAATGAAGGAATAGATGAGTAGAAATCTCGACCATGTTAGATGTATTAAAATTGAAGATGGTAAAGTACTAGTAAGGAATGAAGACATTAAGAAGCGATGGGAAGGTTATTTTTGTAGCCTAACTAAATGAACACACTTCGAGTAATAGTGTTTCAGAAGACTGCATTATTCATCAATAAACCACATATCGTGGATATATACTAAGAATTAGGGTGTCTGAAAGAAGTGTAGAAGAGCTTAGGAATCTGTGGTTTATCTTGGCTAACCTAGCTATTTAATAAGATTATGAGCACAAGGAAAATGCCAGATGAATGGAGGAGAAGCATCGTGGTTCCGATTTACAAGAATAAAGGTGATATTTAGAGCTGCAATAACTATATATAGAGGTATAAAACTAATGAATCATACTATGGAATTATGGGAGAAGGTTATTGAAATCCAATTGAGACAAGAAACTACTATTATGGAGAACCAATTTGGTTTTATTCCCAAGCCTACTGCTGAGAGTACTCTTGAAGCAAAGACTCTCTTTGAAAAATGTGAGGAATCGAACAGACTGTGCCAAATGATAATAAGACACTCTATTGATGAGACCATTCGTGAGGGTGTAGCTGACAATGAGAATGTCAAAAAGTATATTGAGGAGGTTGGAAAGAAATTCACCAAACATACAAAGGCGGAAAAAGGTACTTATCTGGAACTGCTCATGAATGCACGCTATGATTGTGTGAGTGGAATTCGAAATCATATACTGAAGATGTAGAAGTATGCCTAGATAAGTATGGACATGAAGGTAAGAGACTCATTCTTAGTCTGGCAAGTCATGCAATCACTCCCACCTCAGTTTGACTCCATTATGGCATCTTATAGTGCTCAAGAGGCAAGAGTGGGATGTACAACAAATGACTTCTATCCTTGTATAGGAGGAATAAGAGAAGAAAAACATAGGCAATATAGTTCATCTGGTCATGTCTGATATGAAAAACCTTACTCTCAAGGATAGACAGAATATACGGCCTAAGGGTAATTATGGAACATTTACAAATCTGATTAGTTTCTAAAATCAAGGCATGGAAACTTCAAAGAGAAAAGTGATAGCTTCAGAGGCAGATGCAACAACTGTAAGAAGATTAGCCATAAGAAGATTGATTGCTACAACTTCAAGAACATGATGGAAAAGAAAAAACCTAAGAAACAAGAGGACACCAAGTGATGAGCAGTTGCACACATATGTAGGCGAATAGCAAGATAAATAAAAGTAGATTGCATAGGAATATTTAATTGACATTTGCTTCTAGTTTTACTTCTTTTTTTTGGATGAATAAAAATTTCATTACCAAAAGAGAGAAAAGAAGAGAATACAGCGGCCTCAAAGAGAGGGCCAAAACTGGTAGCCTAAGCGCTAGCTGAAGCAACCAGAGTTACATTAGAGAGACCCCAGGAATTTACAATGGTCCTGTCCCTAGGGGTATCTACACAAGAAGAGGGGGGAAGACAAGATAATTTTGCTAGAATTTCAAAGGAAATGGAATCCCAAATCTTTTGGAAGGGCCAAGAGTTGGAGGTCCATTTTCTCAAATTGCGCTCCATCCAAATATGGCTGAGAGTAGCACAAAAAGCCAACTTCCCGACTGAGTCACAAATCTAAGAGCCGGCAAAAGTCATATCAATCTAGATCCATTCTCTAGCGAAGGGGAGGATACACCTTCAAACAGGCCAGCATTTGAGGAGAACACCCTTCCAGATTGCTGATGCAGTAGGACATTCAAAGAAGAGACGATTCAGGTCTTCATCGTTGTTCCAGCAGAGGCAGCAAGCACTAGGGACTAAGATCTGACAACTGTGAAGAAAAGCTTGAGTAGGGAGGCAATTGTTGAAGGCTCTCCAGGCTGTGAAGCAGTGCCTAGGAATGTGATGCTTGAACCAGAGAAGTTTATGCCAAGGAACCACAGGGCCTTTCAAACGGATAAAGTTCCAAGTAGCCTTGGAGGAGAAGGAACAGCCGCTGTTGGAGGACCAAGTGATACAATCATCTCTTGAAGCAACCCTTGTAGTGACCCAGTGGAGCTCATTCCAGATAGAGGTGAGGAAAGGGCTAGATGAGGGGGGAGCCCAACCATTGTGATCAAGAATATCCGCAACCAAGGAAAGCCTACATAAGCCAGAGGAGTAGATGGATCTGGGAGTAGCCCGATGAAGCAGAATGCCCATAGGATGCCAGTTGTCAAGCCAAAGATAAGTAGATTGTCCATCTCCAACGCTTGAGCGGATGACAGGAAGGACTAAGTGATGGCTGGTAAGGATATTCCTCCAAACCCAAGAAGCATCAGACACAACGGAGGCAGTCCAGATAGAATCCTGGCGAAGGTAACCCGAATAGATCCAATCTACCCAAATGCTCTTTTTTTTTTTAGACTATCTTCCAAAGAAGTTTGATGATACCAGTTGAGTTCACTTCTGAAATACAATGAATGCCCAACCTTCCCTTCTTTTTGGGAAGGCACACACCAGCCCAGCTCAAGGGATGGAGGAATCTAGTGGAGTCAGAGCCCTTCCAAAGGAATGAAGCCATAAGAGCTTCCAAAGCCTTGATAGTAGAGAGAGGCAGCCCATAAACAACTGACCAATAAATATAGGAGGCTTCCAGAACTGATCTAATAAGGACCAACCTGCCAGCATAAGATAGAAGCTTGCTTTTCCATAGTTGAAGTCTCTTCCGGATCATGTCCAATAAGGGGGTGCAGTGATGGGCTGAAAGTCTAGCTGAGATCAGCGGCATTCCCAAGTATTTGACAGGGAGCTGACCTTTTAGGAAACCCGAGATGGTAAGGAAGGCTGCTTTGTCTGCATCAGTAACTCCAACAAAGAAGATTAGAGATTTGTCGGCGTTGATGCGAAGACCCGAGAGCTCTTTAAATTGATGGAGACAAAGCATAATAGTCTCTAAGGAGGCAAGCAAAGCCTTGGAGAAGATCATCAAGTCGTCCGCAAAAGCTAAATGAGTGAGCTTTCGGCTTTTACAATTGGGCATAGGAGAGATAAGTTGATGGTCCGTACAAAGCTGAATCTGCCTAGAGAGGATTTCCATGGCAATAGAGAATAAGTAAGGGGAGAGAGGGCAACCTTGCCAAATTCCCACCAAAGCTCCAAAGTACCCTGCCGGACTGCCATTAACCAACATCAAAAATTTTGGGGAAGAGATGCAGGAGCTAATCCAATGAATCAAAGGGCAAAGGAAAACCCATCTGAGTCAACACTTGAGCATTGAAGTCCCATCGAAGAGAGTCAAAGGCTTTGTGGATGTCAATCTTCAAGAGAAGGGACGGTGAGTGATTCTTCCTATCAAAGCCTCTGACAATGTCATTGTACAGGAGGATGTTGTCAGAGATGTTCCTTCTAGGGATGAAAGCTGTTTGGTTGTCACTCACCAAAAGATCCACCACACTCTTGAGCCTTGTAGCAAGAATTTTGGCAATGAATTTGTATAGCAGATTGCAGAGAGCAATGGGCCTAAAGTCATTTATTGCAATGACACCTTCCTTTTTGGGGATGAGGCAGAGGAATGTGTGGTTGATCCCCTTGACTTGATTGGGATTAAGGAAGAAGCTCTCAATGGCAACAATAAGGTCAACTTTGATGATGTCCCAAGCAGCTAAGAAGAATCCCATACTAAAACCATCCGAGCCAGGCGCTCCATTGACCTTGAGAGAGTGAATAGCTTTCACAATTTCTTCTTCTTTGGAAATAGAGCTTAAGGAATCCAAGAATTTTGGAGCAATGAACTTGTTGAGCAAGTGGTTAGGGATAGGAATATGCTCCTGCTGAACCCCATTGAAAATTCCTGTAAAGTGTTGGACTGCCATATCCTTGATATCCTTAACAGTGTTAACAACAGAGCCATCCTACCGAGTGAGCTGAATTATAGAGTTAGAATTAACTCTAGCTTTCACGGACCAATGGAAATATACTGAGTTGGAATCCCCCAAATCAAACCATTTAATTCTTGATTTTTTCTTCAGAAAGCTTTCTTCCCTAGCTAGCAAGGAGGAGAGCTGAATGGAGACCTCTTTTTCTTCAATAGCAAGGGAGTCATTGAGCAAATTAGATTGTAGCCTTGATTGAATGGAGGCAAGTCTGTCCTTGCACTCTTTAACTTGAAGAGTGATGTTGCCAAAGATGTTTAGGTTCCAGTCCTTGAGGGCAGCCTTGACATTTTAGAGTCTCTTGGAGAAGGCTATGAGAGGGGTGGAAAAGGCAGAGACAGGCTTTTGCCAAGCTTCAAGCACAATCGGGAGAAAGGTTGGATGAGATGACCACATGTCAAAATATTTGAAAGGTTTGGGTCCAAAAGAAGTGAAAGGCTGGATAGCAAAAGAGATAGGTGAGTGGTCTGATATGCTTGGATTCTCAAAAGAAGCATGGGAGGAAGGGAAGGAGGTTAACCACTCTTCATTGACAAGAACCCTGTCTAATTTGTAGGCTATCAGGCTATTTCCAGCCCTTTTATTGCTCCAGGTGAGAGGGAACCCAAACCATCTGAGATCGTTAACAGCAATATCTTCAAGGCAGTCATTAAATGCATTCATAGCATCCAAATCACACTGGTCATTCCCCTGTTTTTCAAGACTGTAACAGATAATGTTGAAGTCCCCTCCTAGACCCCAAGGCTGAGGGCCAATATGGCTAGCAACGGCTCTGAGATCAGCCCAAAGAGAAGTTATAAGAGCAGGGCAATTTTCGGCATAAACCACCCAGAAAAAAAAAGGAGAAATGGCCTAAGGAATCAGAGAATTTGGTATGTAGGTATTGAGAGGAGGAAGCAGAAAGAGAGATGGAGATTTTTTGGGGTCCCACATAAGCCAGATTCGGCCATTAGAGTGATGGGTATAATTGGAAAGCAAAGACTAACCTGGAGCAATGGAAGCAAGGATATTTGGAGAGTTGGGCTCTTTAACATGGGTCTCCAAATGGCAACAAAAGCTCGAACGAGATTCATGAATACACAAACGAACAGTAGCCTGCTTCGCGGGGGAGTTGAGCCCGCGAGTGTTCCAAATAGTTTCGTGAATCATTGGGACAGAGTTTGGAGGGGCATCAAAGGCTTAAGGAGCCTGGTTAGCACAACTCTCGACCTGGTTTCACTATGGTGTCGCCAGCGATAGGAGTTGCCGAAGGGAGCAGAAGGTGTAGGGGGTGGAGGGAGAAGCTGACGAGATAAAATAGGGGAGTTTAGAGAAGCGGGTAAAGAAGACAGGGTTTTCGACTTGGGTGGGCCAGGTCCAAGACCCAAGAGAGAGTTCAAACCCACCCAAGAGGAGATGGGTAGAGAGATGGGGCGACCCAAACCAGAGGAGGAAATGGGTAATGAGGTAGATGGGTCAAGGATTAGAGGACCCGATTCAAAAAGCTATATAGGCTGGGTAGAACCCATGTGACCACTTGGAGAAAGGAGGTCAACGGATGAAGACCCCACATGTTCCAAATAAGAAGAAGTAGGAGCCACGGGATTCGATAAAGTAGAGGAGAGAGAAAGGAGAACTTCTCCATTAACAGGCTGGGGGAGAAGACAAGAGCCAGAGCTCAAGGGTGTAGCAGAGCTTCCTAGAGTCGCATCTGCAGGCGTTGAAGCACTCGCAGCACCATTTTCGAAGCCAGAGCCAAGAATAGAAGGCTCAACTGTAGGATCTTCTGCCATTCGAGATCTGCTCCTAGGAAGAACCTCAAACTGCGGTTTCTCGGGACACAAAAGCGTCTCAGTGTCATCAGACGAAGCCAGGATGCAAAATCGATTTTGTCCATCTGACCAGGGCTGCTGCCTCGACAGAGACTGGTCCTTGTTACTTTTCAATAGCATCTTCTTCTTCCATCTCTGATTCCGGTGCCGGAATCTGGTTCTGGAGTGACCTCGAGAGGCAGAACGAGCATCCTTAGAGTGGAGTTTCAACTTGTCACCACCAATACTCAAGATCACAGGCCTTTCCTGGACAGAACCATCTCCAGTAGAGGTAGCAGGTCCATCATCAACCCCAGGAAGGGAGTTGGAATAGGGGACAGGGGTTTCAGCAACCAGGGGTTGGGCGGCAGGAGTGCAAAACTAAAAGTCATGGCCAAAGGATTTGTAGACTAGACAGTGAGGAGGCAGCTAGTCGTAGTGCACTTCCTGATCAAAGGAGTAACCCTCTCCCTCATTGACAGTGATGAAAGCAGGTAAAGATTCCTCAGCAGAAACCTCGACATAAATTCTCATAAAGGCAAGCCGGTCCTTCCTACGAGTGCGAACATCGAAGAACAGAGGTTTGCCGAAGGCAGAGCCGATCAGACTGAGGCCATCCGTGCACCAAAAATGAAGAGGCAATCCTGGAAAAGAAATCCACAAGGGAATGGATGACAGATCCAAGCGTCGGAGCTGAATTTGGCGAGTCCATTGACGCAAAAAGATTGGCCTTTTACCCACCAGCCAAGGGCCACCTTCCAGGGCAACTATAGAAATTTCATAACTTGGCAACTATGATTACTATAGAAGAATAATTACTATTCAGATTCAAGCATGATGGATTTATTTCATTTGATAATTTATATAATCTTGTTTCGAGACTCTACTCCTATTTTACCTGTTGCAATTCCTTCGTCGTGGATGATTCTAAACATATGAGATGAGAGTTCTTTGTTATTATGATACAAGATGTTTAAGACATATTTATAAACAAGTGAATGGATACTAAGCATGTTGAGATTGTAAATTCCTTTGTTTTCAAAGATCATTTAGTTAATCAAAGTATATGTATCTCCAGATCAGTGAGAGCATATTCATATTTACAGGAACTCTAAGTTGATAAATTACTCTTAGTGAGTAATGATGTTGTCTTTTTTGCATGAGTCAAAAAATGTCTATTACAACTAACAGATGTGTAGCTCCGAGCGTGTTTCAGGAAAACATTACTAGTATAAGATTGGATAAGTCCTTTGATGTATTATGTCGGTGGGAGTTTTCATTTTATTGATGTGAGCAGTTGCTAGTGTTCCTTGATATTGTACATTTATTGTTGCAAGTTTATTGATGGCCATGTTATGTTATTTATTTTTGTACATGTACATGTTATTGCATTTGAATGATAATAAACGCATCTGTGAGTGAAACTAGAGGTAAGGCCTTGAATGATAGGGGTAGTACGCTGTGCTATCTCCTTTATGAGTTATAGTTTTCTTACAGTATACACGCGTTTGGATGCTAGTAGTGTTCCTCAGATTGAGGGCTTGAGCTAGCACTTTCTTGGTGCAGGCGGCGAAAGCGTGAGATCGGGAGAAAGAAATTACACACTCTCAAGGTGTAAGAAAGAAAAATTTGCACAACTCTCCAAGGTTGTGTGGACAATACCTCAACACCTTCTTGACAATTCTTCAAGGATGCAAGGGGGTGACAAAGCTTCAACTCTTCAAGGTTGAACTGAAAACTCTTCTAGGTTTTCTAAGGTTGAACTCAATTTTGGTTCAAAATAGAAAACTTATCATGGTTCTGAAAAAATGTACAAAGTAATTTTCATTCTTCAAAATTCTAGTCTTTGTTTACAAACAAAATAGGTGGCCTTTTATAGACAAAGGAAAATAAATGTTAAACGCTCCTACAATATCTCAGTCTTTGAAAATCAAGGGTTGAGATTAAATCACTATATAGCTTTTCATGAAAGAAAATTACTTTTCAAATAGAGACAATCCACTATTTAGTGGGTTGAACTAATTAATAAATGCTTGATCATTGATACTTGTTCCAAGGTCTTGTATCTTGTTCCAATGCCTTGATGCAAGCTCCAAGGATGAAGTAAGTGTCCTAATAAAGAAGATCTTATAATATTCTTGTTGTTTTTCAAGAGAGCTCATGGGAGGAGGTGAGCTTCATGAAGAAACGAAGAGACATAAGAAAGATGAAGGTCATTGTAAGAGACATAACTCTGATAACAAATATTTGACCGTTTGTTCAATTTTTGAGTCGTTACCGTGTTCCACTTTTTCCCTAGAATATGTCTAATAGTGTACACCGTGTTTGCCTTCTTAGCGAGCTGTATAACAAACATTTCCACATGTGCGCAGCTGTATTAGAATCATTGAGAGATCACAATAATCAGGAACCGTTCAACTACCTAACTCCCTTTTTTCCATTCCTTCCTTCTTACCTTTCCCGGAACCGACGAGCGACCCAGCAGAGATTCCATCTCTTTCCTTGATCAAAGCAACCTTTTTCGCATTCCTTCCTTCATCTCTCCCCTGCTTTCAGGTTCAAGGTTCTCCCAACAATCTCTCTTCAGGTGAAGGCGAGCTTCTGCTCAAAAGCTAAGCTTGCCTGAACCATGCCCAACCTCACTCTCCTCTCCTTCTGCCTCTTCTTCACTCTTCTCTCCCTCTACCATGTTCCAATTCGCTCTCAATCCGATTCATCGTCAGCTCTTCGCTTACCTTCTGAAACCACCGTTGATGTCTGCGCTGCAACGTCTCAACCATCCATCTGCCCTGTCAACTGCTTTCGAACCGATCCCGTCTGTGGCGTCGATGGAATTACCTACTGGTGTGGCTGCGCCGATGCTATGTGCGCAGGTACCCGTGTTGCGAAATTAGGGTTTTGCGATGTTGGGAATGGCGGTAGCGGTCCTGTCTCTGGGCAGGCTCTTCTTTTGGTTCACATTGTGTGGCTCATCGTTCTAGGGTTTTCGGTCTTGTTCGGCGTCTTCTGATTTGAGAAATATGACAAAATTGATGTACGCTTTGTTCCTTTTATGCTTCTCTGTTCTTTAATATTCCGTACTTCGCTTTCCGGGTTTGGATTAGAATCCTGTATTTTTTTTCATTGTTGTGTATTGGATAATTCTTTTTTTTTTTTTTTGTTTTTTTTTGTTTTTTCCATCACGGCCATTGTTTTGCACATATTTGTTTGTATAAAAGAGATCTGATTCTTTTTCAGTTTTTCTACTATGATGAATTTCGTTTCCTGTTTATAGAATGTTGAATGTGACGCAATATTGTAATTGCTTGTAGCAGATAGGAAGTCATTCCTTAGATAAATTGATCCAAATGTCAAATGATATATGGATGATTAAGTAAGTGATACTTTGATGGAGCTCCATGACAATAAGCGGTATAAGATAACATTTGTTAACACAATATAAATGCAGAGGAGGAAAAAATCGATATGGGCTTGTGCATCCATGAATTGGAATTTCAAATAAAATTTAAGGATCAACCTGGGTTTGCTCACAATTCGGAATTTCATATTCATTTCGGCTAGTTACCCAATCCGATATAAAGTGTTTGAGTGCAATTCACTAAACATCCTCATCCCTTCCATGTCACTTCTCATCTGGTTGCATTGTGCATGGTAGGCTTGCTTTTTTCAAACCCTTTCAAGGGAAATGAAGAGGCATAAAATGCAAACAGAATTAGATCTCATGCATCTTTTGTTATGTGCATGTTTTGGTTTGATCAGTCAAGTCCAAGTTCTGTGTTGGTTCAGCTTCCATTGAATGTATGCATCTTGCTTAGTTGACATTGTTATGCTACTTTGGTGTCACCATCGTAATTTTGGAATCTAACATGAGAAATTATGAAAACTCGCAATTTATTTTTTTGGATGAATAAATAATTTCATTAGCAAAGGAAAAAAAAAAGGGGGGGGGGGGAAGGGGAACAAGCGCGAACCAAATACAAGATCTGCCAAAGCGGCAAGGGCTAGCAAAACAAAAGGCCAGAGCCCAAACAAGAACTACACCCTAAGAAAACAAAGCAGAAGACCAACAAGTCAATCTGGAGGCAGCCACGGCGAGGCAAGTGATCATTGAAAAAAGTGTATTTGTGCTAGAGCAAAGTTCCAGTTGAATATTCTCTATATATTGGTGGTAAATCACAGAAATATTCCTTTCAATATATGCTTGTCTTAGGAGTCGTATGTTGAATCTAGCAGTAGTTTATATGTTGTCATTGTTTATCATATCTTTTGGCAATTTTGCATCGGTGTTTGATCCAATGGGAAAATGAGGTGTCTATGTGGCTGGTGAAAGGTTGGTTCATGTCATTGTTTTCTACTTGAAGTCTGAAGAGAGCTCTGTCAATCAACCTTAAATGCATTAAGCTGTTCTTGGAAGTTGTTTTCTGTACATACTACATCTTGATCCTTCAACCACCTTCTCATGGTTTAATTGTATGACTGAAAACTTTTTTATGCTTCTCTTGTGTTTTCTTGTCATTACCTTAATTACAAATGATATTAAGCACCCAAAAAATACTAAAACCAAACCAAAAAACAAAACAAAACAAAACAAAAAAACTGACATTTGAGTACAGATAATTATTCACTGCTAAATTCATAATGCAGTCATTCCTCTGGTACTTGATTTCAGCAAAGACAGAAATTAAAACTCAACTAGGTGATACTAGCATTGGCCAATTTCACTAACCTAACTCTGCACTGTGCATGTGTTGAAGACACAAGTTCATTCCACGGTGTGGACTTGCACTGAGATAGACCAGGTGACTTAGAATAATCATATACCTTCACCTCTTAGGTTCCAACTGGGAGAAATGCTGGAGAAAACGTGAAGGACCATAACCATCTAAAATGTATGGACTAAAGTTCAAGACCTTGAGCCAACCATCAACTTCTCTATTTCATTGCCTTTTCTCTTGGACAAGGTTATGCAAGAGCCTGGGATGTTGTTATTGCAATGTTCTTGGGCGTTGAGATTATATCCACTAAGCTATTGAGAAACTTCTGCTAAGTCTTGGAACCTCAGATGAGCTTTCAGATTGTACAACCAGTAGAAGATCAAACAATTATTGGATAGCAGGAAGAGGAGCATGTTAGGTTGAATTTGGTTATGGCTTTTTTCACTCTTCAACTTGAGCGGAATTGCTTCAACTCCTGAAGACTACTATAACTGATCAGCTTTCTAGTAATTTCAGAATTGACAGGGTATAGCTCCTTAGCCAAAGATATCTTTTATGAAAATCTAGTTTTCTTCTACTGATTAATTCTTTAAGATACTCAACAGTATATCCATTGTGTCATATTCAGATTCAAAGAGAAGGGCTTGAAAAAAAGAGACTAAATTGTAAAACTATTTCACACCATCCCCTGTTTGTAGTTTTATAATGTGAATTGTTACCCTCTTTCAGGTAGTCTTTTAGATACTGTGCATAAGTGTCTCCACATGTCATCTATCTCTAGCAGAAAACTAGTGAACTCAATTCTATAACTAGAATCCTCAGGTAGGTTTTCATTGCCCACTATTAGATTCTAGCTCTATGTTCCTGCCAATCTGTTTGTTACTGACTAGTGATAAAAATCACAACATGAGATCGAGCAAGCTGAATTGATTTCACAAGATGCTAGTGAAAACTTCAAAATCACAGAATTGGGCACTTCAACTCAGGAGCGAGCAGGTAATTGTAGAATCAGCACAGAACTTACTGGAACCTTGATTGTCGGATGGGTATTACATAGATCAAAGCAGAGCTATATTCTCACGAATTAGGCCACTTAGAACAAGTTCCTGTGGATCTTAAGACAGCTGCAAAAGATATTTAAATATATGAATTATGAAAACACAAATGAGATGTAAGTGAGCAGCTACCTGCTCTTTATCTCTGAGATCAAAGCAGAGCTATATTCTCATGAACTAAGCCATTTAGAACAAGTTCCTGTGGATCTTAAGACAACTGCAAAAGATATTTAAATGGGAAGCAGTTTTCTGTCCGGGAGTGTGGCCTACGCCAGCACTCCCATGTGTCTATCTCTCTCCTCCTTAAAAAAGGGGGCAGAGGTGTCTTTTCACATGGGGCGGACAGAGATAGACTCATGGGAGTGCTGGCGTAGGCCACACTCCTGGACAGAGATCTTTTTTCCTATTTAAATATATGAAAACACAAATGAGATGTAAGTGAGCAGCAACAAACTATACCTGCTCTTGATCTCTCTACTGATAAAATCAAATATCAGAGGGAAAGGAATAGAAATTTGTTTGTCTTCTGTAACCTTTGGAGTCTCATGAGCTGAGAAAATCAATAACTTTGGTATTATGATGTGGAAGAAGAATAAGGACTGTTTCGAACTGTGTGAAGGAGAAGCTTACACCAACTTCAAGTTGTAACCTTTTTTTGCTATGACATAACACCACTTCCTCTTAACATTGAGAAATTTCTGTCCTTTTCATTTTTATAGTGGTATCTGCATGACAATTGCCATTTGCACTTATTTTTTTTCCATTTTTGCCTTAACTAACTTTGGTGTGAACATTTTAATCAAAAGGATCTGGCTGGATTCGAAGGAAAATGTTTGAGACATCCTCATCGCCCATCCCCTCAACAATTGTTTACTCAGTAAAAGATCCTTGTTACTAGGGATGTAAATGGATAGTCAAAAATTCGTGTTTGAATCTGTCTAGGAGCTTTCGAATTTGGAATTTTGGTTTCCGAAAACTATCCAATTCCGTCCGAAAGATAATTGGATTCAGATTCGGATATTAATATTTTCTAAAAACATATGATATATTATTATATTACCTTTATTATAAACATTTTTATAAGAATATTTTGGTAATCAGAGTCGAAAATCGATAATCAATATAGGTTAGATTCGTTTCGGATAATTTATCGGAAAAGACAATATTTGGATATCCAATCAACTCCCGAATTCAAATATTTTATTAGTTTTTAAAAATCCATTAGATATTGGATCGGATACGAATATGTCATTCAGTAATCTGTTCTGAATCCAAATTCAAGCCGAATCCAATCTGTTTACATCCTTATTTGTTACTCAATTGTCAGCACAATATACCTAATTAGGGTTTTTTTTTTTGGTCTTATTTAAGCTATTCATACCCAAACATTGTTACGTGGCTCCATATGGCGTGGCAGAATTTGTATGAATTAGTTATTGGAAAATTATCGCCCCCAGTACTGGGAGCGGTCCAGTGCGTATTGTGCGGCGCAGTACGATCTATGTGTGCACAGTGGACCCCACTGTGCACACATGGATCGTGCTACGCCACATGATGCGCACTGGACTGCCCCGAGTAGTGGGGGCTATAAAGATGTGTTAGTAGTTATTATGCATTGGTGGGTTAGTACTTATCATGTATTGGGAGGTTAGAAGGTGAGTATCATGGGTTGTAGAAGTAGGATTTGCAATTCATTAGGAAAAGGAAGTAGTTGTAACGACTACCTCTTTGAGGAGTCGTATTTATTATCCCTAAAATATCTCTTGATTGAGACGAGGCAGGCTTCCTCTATTAAGCCAAACCCCTACAATATTTCTCTTTTTCGTAACTCCTTTATCGACCAAAATAGGAAGGGTAATCAACCTCTTTACGTCCCATGCATAGTGGTTCTAAAATCAATACTCCATTTCCAACAATTTGTTTGAAGTTTCACAACTTAATTTACCAAGACCCAAGTTAATATTCAAAACATCACCCAATGATATTATCTACTTGTCATTCAAAATAGACAAAAACAAAAGCACTATAAGATCCGTTCTTCAAACACTAAAATCACAAAAAGAGATCCTTATCCATGCTGAGCATATATGAGTTCTTTAATTCAGAACATAACATAGTTTTAAAAAAACTTGTAACATCGTAAAATGGAAATAAGCTATAACATGATTAAAGTTAAATAGAATAAACCACAAATTTTGAAGGACTCTTCCTCTTTTTACAAAGCAAGAAATAGTGGAAGACAATGGAACCACAACCACCACCACCACCACCAACTCCATCCCCTGTCATTTCAAAACCCACCAAATTTCAAGGTGTAGTTTCTCTTGTGCTCTAGAACTCCCAAGCAAAGTCATAAACAGAGAAATAGAACATGATTAAGGATCTAGAGAGAAATTATTATTAGAAGTGTCAACAGATGAGATGGAAGGAAGGGGATAACTGAACTACTTCTAATTGGTTTCGAGGAATACCAATTCTCTCAATGTTGCCAAAAGTTGCATCCAGAAAGGAACTTTTGATCAAAATTTTCAAACCCATATAGCGTTGATCAGTCATTACAATTTTTTCATACATCTCCTTGGAGTAGTTCACTGACATGTCCTTCTACATTATTTGTATGGACGTGAGAGTTTGAGTTTTAAATTCCCCCACCACTTATAGTGGTTTCAAACCTAGACTTAATAATGGGTTGAGAAGAGTTGGTGATGTTTCGAACCTAGACTTATATTGCTCTCTCTCTCTCTCTCTCTCTCTGATAACCGAATTGCTCTCCCCTTCTCCCATGTCTCCTTAGTAAGTCTGTGAGAAAGTAGGGCTTGAGAAACTTGACGTTGTGAGAATAGTAACTGCGGTAGTGGCCAACAAGGATGGGAACATCTTACTACTATGGTGCGAAGAACAATCAGTGAAAGGGCTATATTCTCGTCAAGGCCTTACACTTGTGATGTTACAGGTAACCGATCTTTCTCTTCCCTTATGTTCGTGAAAATTTTAAATGGCTAACCCTATTGGTAGAACGGTCTGAATCGTTTCCACCTTTTAGTGGTATAACTATATAAGAGCATTCTCTGCCGATTGGGGGTTTTCATTAATTTTTTAATGTCGTTTGTATTCTAGTTGATCTTCATATTTCTTTTTTATTTTAAAAAATAAACAAGATTTCGTTCATTGTTCTATGAAGTATTGTTCACAAAATAGTAATCAAGCAACACGTAATAGTGTTTTGTTTAAGTTATAATAATAATAAAAAAAAAACACAGAGGGCATGCATGAGCGGTACAAGGCCAAACATAGGTGTAGCACATCAGGTAGACCCTTTTAAGTTGGCCTGTCGACCAACACAATTTTTTTTAAATAGTGAAATTAGTAATGTTCACCCTTTGTATTTGTTGTCAAAGGGGAAGAGAAGCAATGATCAGTCAAATCATGTAGTTGTCAATTTGGTGTTACCAACAATTCCAAAGTTGGAAATTGTTGCGCAACTGGCAGTGTCAGACTACATGGTACAATGTGTTGTCATCATTGGCTACTTCTAGGCAGTGTCTTATGAAGTGGCAAGGCTCTAGAATGAGTTGGCAGTGTTTGAGGACATGTGGCAGTGACAGGTTTGCATTGGTCTGTGGTGACAATATCAGTATGTTATTAAGCAATCAAGTCATCTCTGCAATCAATTTGAGCAAGCCAAATGGCTATTTGGATATGATATGTTGAAAAGTTATAGAACACTCAATCAACTCTAATATGTAGTTGAAATCATGTCATTTTGAGCTAAGATAAGAAATCTATGGCCATTTTACTGAAGGCAGTTAAATTGTCCCTAAGTGGTTGTTAAAATGCCTGAGAGAGGTGTATTGGTCGAAACAAAAGTGTGTGGGTCCCACCAAGATAGTACGCAATTGTTTGGAAGTGGCATACGTGATTTGACAACTATCAAGGCCAACTGGCCAGCCTAAGCTAGCCACAGCCAGTTAGGCCAGCTACACTGGCAACCACGCATCAAGTCAGGACAAAGGTGGCCATGCCCTCACGGGGGTGCCATGCCAACCAGTCGCGTACTCTCAAGGCATGACAAACTAGGACCTACGACATTTGAAGCCAAAACGCCAAAATTTTGTCAAGTGTCAAAACATAGAGCTTTTGTGTTCGACAAATTGCCTCATAGAGGTACTATTTACTTTTGGTCTCGGGAAGTTTGCTTCTGAGACTCATTTGTTTTGGTTCTAAAGTTTCCTGGACCGTCCCGATGGGATCCATCAAGCTAATGCAAAATCATCTGTTTCAAAAGGGGCATTCACACAAGATCATTTATCATTTGGGCACATGCCATTTTAGTTGGCTATGTGCATGTATTGTCCTGGTGCCACAACATACCTTAGTGAGCCCAGCCTTAGTAAAACGCATGTGCATGTTAAATGCACTTTAAGATTCCCCTTTGCGTCCAATCATTTCATATATGTTCTCAATGAACATAGATTCAAATCGTATGAGCTATGACATTTTCTGCTTTTCCATCTCAATCCAATGACAATCCCAAAAACACACCAGATGGACCATTGCTAGATCGAAAGGTGGCATGATCGCCTATCACGTGATGGACCAGAGTTCATGATCCTTTAATTTTGTGTCGCTTGGTGATCATGCATTCGTGTGTACCCATGGCAAATTATGTTTCTTTGGATAAGAGGCCCTCCCGCTTGATCTTGTTGGACAAGAGTCGATCGAATGGCCGAAAACAAGTTTGCTCAATCGGAGACTAATCTGATGGGCTAAAAGCAACCTGCCAAAGCATGTACTCCCTTTGTAGTCCTGATATCAATCAAGCGCCATCCAGGTCATCTTTAGCTACTAGATTATGGACAAAACTTCGCCCGCAATCCAGTAGTGCGCACATGCACAATATGAGTTTCATAGATTCCTTTTTTTAGGCCAAAAGTAAAATGAGGATATCTCCCTTGTTTGGAATCCGTTTGAGCCCATTCAAGTTGCAATCTCCTTATTTTGTACTACCTACTAGAATACAGAGAAGATACCAGAGGGGCTCCCTAGCTCGAGTTTTTGAAGAAAACTCTTTGATATGCATTTGTGATTCTGAAATGGCTTTAATCATGTTCAACAATCCTGCTTGAGTTCATTGAAGACTATTTGAAGCTTTTGTTGGGCCATTAATGGTTGTGAGATTTCTTGTGGGGTCCAAATGAAGGAGGAGAAGCCAAAATTGGGTTCATCATCAATTGCATTGGAAGATTCAAGTCTCCCCACTTTGAGGGGTCAGATGAAGATTCTAGTGGACTACTGTGAACTACAGTAAAGCTCCCCAAGGTGTGATTAAAAAGGGGAAGGTAATCTTTTATTTTTGCAAGTCTTTTTATTGACCTAGGTTGTTGCTTCTTGTATAATCTAAGACATTAAATGAAAAGAGTTAGACTTGGAATATCAATTTTTTATTAACGTATTGTAACCTATCAAATTAGGGCTTGACAGGAGTTGGGGTTGAAGCCCTATTCAAGTTGTGGCTTGAACCAAAGCAGACCGGTGTTGTAGTATCTGGACTGTTGTAATAGTCAAACTTATGGTGTGTATTGAACAATATATGCGACCTTGGTTAGGGTATTGCTCTTGGACGTAGGCATATTGTTGAACCATGCATATCTTGTATTGTGCGGATGTGAATGTATCTATGGGCATAGAAGTGTTGTCGGATGTGTTTGACTGTAGGTTGGGTGTACATTGTCTGGTAGGCCTAGCCACTTGTTGGTTGCAAGGTGAACATGCATATGACTGTGTGATTGTGATACTAATAAACTTGGTGTTACCCCAGCCAATCTGAATGGTTAATAGGCAGTGCAAGCAATGAGATACCAGCCAGGGGCACAATTTTGGGGGAAAAAATTTGGTGGCACTGATTCACCACATTTTAGTGTCAATCTGGAAACTTCACTCTATAACCTTCTAGAACATAAGAAACCCTAGATTTTTGCAATCTATAAAGTCTTCTACTTCTAGCAGCCAATTAATATTGTTACAAACTTGCCTCAATTGATCTAAGGTATCAAGGTAGGTTCTTGAGACTCCAACTTGTGATATCAGTAAAAAAAGAGAGAATTTAAATTGTTGTAAATACCCAAACACATCTTTATTCCATTTCCTACAAGACACTATTAAACCATTTACAATTCAATTCTTGAGATCCTTAAACTTTCCATTTTGTCAGAGAATTCCGAAAATTGATGAAGCTTAAACCAAGAGGCCTGGAAATGGAAAATTTTCTTATAAGATGGTTTGGGAGGGGGAGATTGGAAGAAAATGGGATTATGATCAGATTCAACAGAAGAGAAGTAATAATAGCATTCTTCCAAATAGAAAGCCACAAGGACTAAGCATCCCTCTATCTAAAACTTCTTTATTAAATTTAGAGATTTTTTTTTTTGATTATTAGACAAAGTAAAACGTGACCCCCACAAAGAATTATCCACTAAACCAAAAGAGAAAATAAAATGCCATAACACCTTGGACACAAGGCCATTAAAGGGAGGTTTCTTTCCTCCTAGCTTTTCAAAGGATTTGATTAGGGGTCTTTTTTCGACCAAAAAAAAAAGATTAAGGGTCTTTTTGGTATCATTCATTTTTGTTTTTCTAACACAAAAATGTTTTTATAGATGTTTGGTATCATTTATGGATCTTATTTTTATTTTAAACAAATCAAAATAATGGAAAAACCATAATAGGGTCAAGACCCATTGAACACGTGATCTAATTGGTGAAGACAAAGGGTTACAAGGTAATTTCAGTACTTTTTTTTTTTTTTTTTTTTTTTTTTTTTTTAATAATTCCCTTATCTTGCAACTCAGTTTCTTCTCCAACGATCGCACTCAGGGAAAAAATCTTGGCAAGCGGGGAGGACTAGCCGGCAAGAGTGCCCCATCCAACCACCCACCCAACAATCATATGTATCACCCTTCCATTGCCCTGAAACAGATTTGAAGTTGCAAAAACCCATAAGCTAATAAATTCCTATGACACATCACAGAAAGTGAACAAGTTATCAAAAGGGTAGATTGTTTACAGAGTTTAGGTTGCTTACGATCTAAATCACACCCAAAAAAAAAAAAAAAAAAAGGTGCATCTGTAATAAAAGGAGAGGTTGGTTCCAATTTCAGGTTTCACTCATGAACTGAATCATAAATTGGTAAGGCTAACCTACAGATCTTAGAAAAAAAGAGAGAATATTTTGATCAAGCTGCACATGGGCCAGGTAATGTCGGTCTCATAGATCCTTTGCACGTCGTTACTCTATTCGGCTTTCACAGGGATGTAGAAACAAAAATCAAAGGAAGATGGATGAAGAGGGAATGTTTTCACTCACCAATGAAATATATATTTACTAATCGAAAAAAAAAAATGAAATATATATTTACACTTAGATAGTTACCAAAGTGTTTTTTCATTCCATACTCTATTATGTCTAATGTTTACCAAATGGGATTCTTAGAACTTAGAAGTCCAAAAGTTCTTGATTTGGGTGGTTTTAGCGTTTAGGGGTTTTTTTCCCCACTTCTGCCGCCGTTCCTTCGAAACCATTTCCTTTTGCTTTGAACTTTATATCTCCATCGGTATGGCGTGCTACCTTCTCCGTCCGATTGTAGCGTGCACCTTTTCCGCCCGTTGTAGCGTGTAACCTCTGCTTTGTCGACATGGACGCCAATGTCGATGACGATGACGCTGATGACCATGGAACAGCACCGCCCCTCCTAGGCTATCCCTTCACCTTCAAAAGGCCACTGCTCACCCTCTCCCCCCGACTCACCTCCACACTCACTACAAACCCCTGCGCACCCTCTTCCCCCGGCTCAACCTCCTACTCACACTCAACATAAACCCCTGTTCACCCTCTCCGTTGTGCTCACTCTCTCCGGTGGGAGTTGCAACGTCTATTTTGAGCTTACCCCCACCGCAACCCCCTCATCCTCACCGCCTTCATCGCACCCCCTGTTCACCCTCACCGTCCTCAACGCACCCCCCCTACCCACCCCTGTCCATCCCTATGCATCCGCCTAGCTCTGTTTTTCCTTTTCTTTTTTTGTTTGTGGCTATGCAGTTTTTGTAGGTTCCGATGCTAGTGGCGCCTTGGATTTGGCCGGAATCGAAGCCCTTCCCCCTTTTGATTGGACGATCATCTTCGTCGGCGATGGTGAAGCTACTCCGAATGTGTGCCCTGGAATCGATGCAACGATCATCAAGAACTTTATTGGGCCGCGCGCATACTGTAACTTTCCTTGTCTCTTAGGGTCGTGTCTAACATGCGACATAAAATATGATTTCTTTTTGTTTATTGCTGATGTATTCATTTTTTATGGCACATTCGTGCATTCACTTCATTATGTAAGTTGTGTCTACAACGAATTTCCTTAGGATGTGGTTGTTACCCATTCCCTCACCCGATTGGTCCCGCCTATGACATGTATGTCAGGACCATATGTCTCTCTCTGGTTTTTGAACCTTGTCAATTTTGAAACCTTGTGTATCACATGTCAACTATATGCGTTATGTTTCTTGTTTTCTTTCTTTTGGCGTTGGACGCACATGAGTGAATAGCCTTGCTTTCTACCAAGAAAAAATTGTTTATCAAATGGTTTTTATTTTTCGATTAAAAATGTTTTTTTAATATTTTTTTAAAAAATAGAATAAAAATAAAAATAAAAATGATACCAAAAATTACCTAAATTCCCCTAAAGCAAGAAAAGGAACAGAGAAAGACACAAATATAACCATGTGTTTATTATTCTCTCTACTACCATAACCATGTGGGTTCCATAGGTATAATGTCATTTTCCATTTCACCATTGGTGTCGCATGGGATACTTCCCCCACACTAGCGTTGTGGAAGGGAATGCTATTTATAAACTAGGGAACAGGTGTTCAAACTTTGCTACAATTGGCAACATTTAACCAATCAAATTTTACTAGCCTACTTTCTAAAAAAAAATTATGTTATCAGACTAATAGGAGGGTAAAAATTTTAGAAAAAAAAAACAACCCTTATATTGCCTTAATCAACTGTCTTGCGGTTTGGGTCTGAGAGCTCGACACGTGGAAGATGTGACATCCAACAGTCCCAAGTTCAAGAAAAAAGGACAAAAACTTAACTCACACCGTTTGATAAAACGTCTTTCACATGTCGAACTCTCGGGCCTGAATTACAAAGCACCACAAGACAGAAGGAATTGCAGAGGACTTTAATCTGAAATTTTACACTTATTATTTTTAAGAAACAAGGAGGAATGAGAGGGCAGAAGGCTGACACAACTGAAATTTTCGATCTTTTCCTTCACCCTTTTTTTTTGGCCCGAGTGGGACTTTTTACTTTAAGCAGTAAAAATACAATTTAGCATCACTTCATACGTTTAGAGGTGAAATTTATCTCCCAGCTTGTTATAGTATGTTTTTTGCTACAATTGAGAATACAATCATAGCCACATATTGTCCACATTTATGATTCATTTGTTTTCTGGATCACATCAACACCCAAAGCCATATCTGTAGAGAAGCTTCATAATTTCTGATCCAACAATGGTATTCCAGGTCAATTCAACATGTTTGATGCCTTAAAGAGTAGAAAAACGATGCATACCAGAGAAAAATTGCAAAGCCATAATCAAGGAAATCCGAGAACAATTTTGATATGGGTAGCAGATATAGAGAACAATCTGACATAAAGCAACACTACAGATAAATTTCAGTTAATTTTTCTCATGCTTGTTATCTGTGTACTTCTTTGCATCCAAAATATCAATGGGTGTGCATTATGAAGAGGAATAAACAGAACTAAGTTGTCATCCACAAGAACAAGTCCTGATAGGAATCTTACTTTGACACCATCAACATGGATCGGGTTTTTATCAAAGCAAAAATACAGTGACCATCAGTTTCGTGATTCCTCAGGAAAAAAAAATTATTGGTGGATAAGGAATGTTTATTTACCTCATCGTTGAAAGTTCTACAATATACAATAACCCGAGCGGTCCATTTAACATTGCCGGGGTGGGGGGGGGGGGGGTTTGGGGAGAATCATTACTTGAAAAGCTCTGCGTGAAGAGAAGGAATTACAGAGTAGATGTTCTCGATTTGTGCATCTTATCATCCTGTTGTGCTGGTGGAGGCAATGATGATGAGATTGCTGCATGATAAGATGAAGAGACAAGTTGCGCTAGTGCTGGAATGGCACCACCTGCAAAATTACAAGCAAATGCTAAGAAATCTTACCGTCAAACTTGACAATAGCCCAAGAACTGTAAGAATGAAAGAGTCCTAGTTCTTAGAAAGGGGAAGATAAGTTTTCCCCTCTTAACCAAGCCCCTCTCCTCCCTTTCAAATATAACCTATACAAAATCTCTCATTCACATGATCTTGGTGAATGGAGAAAACAACTTATATCCTGGAAAAAACATGGGGGATGATACATTAAAAACCTGCAAACAACAGATGCTCAAAGGAAATACATTGCTTTTCAATTTATGTGTGTGTGTGTGTGTGTATATATATTTTAATGATCAGGATTACTGAAACTATTAGGGTATGTCTATCCAACAAGGAAGACAGATTAGTATGGACTCCGGCTAGTGAGGGTAGATTCACTACCAAATCAATTATGGAATGAAATTAGACCTACTTTGGTAAGCAAACCTTCTGCGAAATGGTTCTGGAATTGGACGCTTCTCTCAAAAATCGGTTTCTTCTCTTGGCAGGTAATGTGCGACAGCATTCCCACTGATGATGCATTGAGGGCGTTGTGTGTGCCCCTAGCGTCCAAGTGCCTTTGCAGTGCCCATCATACTTGTGAATCGGGGTCTCATTGTTTGGTGGCCGGTAAAACTGCTTCTAAGGTGTGGGGTTTCTTTTCTAGAATTTTTGAGGTTGAAGTGGTCTCTTCGCAGGAAGTGAAAAGCAGGATTTTGTTCTGGCAAAACCACGCTAACGGGAGGAGTTTATGTGGTGTGATAACTGGATTAATTCCTTCTTTTACCATTTGGGAACTTTGGAAAGAGAGAAACAACAGGAGACATGGGGAGAGAGCTCGCTCAACCAACTTCATTGTGGAGGCTGTGAAAACTTGGGTAATGGAAGTTCACTATTATTGCTCTTTTACAAAGTCCCCATCATTAAGAGAATCCCTTATCCTTCAAATTTTTAATCTTTCTCCTTCGCCCGTTGTTCACAAACCGCCTATTGTAGTGTATTAGTGTCCATGTTTCAATGCGGTAAAGCTCAATGTGGATGGGGCGTGTAAAGGAAACCCTGGCGTGGGGGGAGGAGGGGTTATTATAAGAGATAATGATGGGTGAGTCTTGGCTCCCTTTGCCAACTTCTATGGGGATTGTACTAACTCCATGGTGGAGTGTAGAGCTATGAGAGATGGTCTCAAGCTTTGAGCTGAGATGAGATTCTCAGGATTCCATGTGAACTTGGACTCTGCCTTGGTTGTGCAATGTATTTCCAAGAAAGTGTGCAACATTTGGAAGGGGTGGTACTGGTTCCACAAAATATTGGCCTTGGTTGATGCTCTTCGGCCGACGATCTCTTTTACTTTTAGAGAGGGCAACAGGGTGGCGGATTGGTTGGCAAATCATGCTTGCGAGTCGGCATCTAACACATTATTCAGTTTTGAATTAAATCTTCCTTTAAACCTTAGGCGGATCTCTCGCGAGGATGCTGCTGGACTTCCAGAATTGAGAAAATAGTTAAGTTTTTATTGTTTGGGTTATTGTATGGGGGTGAGGTCCTCATTTGAGATTTTGAGAGTGGTTTTGTCTATTTTGGTTGGGGTAAGGCGGGTCTGTCCCCCCTTTGTATTCTTTCATATTTATTGGTTTTAATTTCTAATAAAATCCTAGGGGCCAGCCCGGGTCCCAAAGAATATTCGGGTTTAAAAAAAAAAACCTATTAGGCTATGTTATCAGGTAGGTGCACTTCTCACTCCAGCAAAATGTGATCCTCAACAAACAATTAAAACAAAGAATAAAAAGCAACATATGATCAACAAACAATAAAACAAAGAATATTTACCATTTCTTATAGTAAATGAAATATGACTACTTTATTTGGTAGAAGTAAAATGGAAACAAGTAATCGGGTATCATCTAGTAGTGCACCAGATTTAGGTGAGATAGCTTAGGCACATTTATTGGAGCAATTTGTTTCAATGATCTTAGGTTAACATCCCCTCAAAGTAAAACAAATAAAAACACAATAAAATCTAATCACTTCCAGTTATATTGCAACAAAATACAGATAATAAGAACTGCATATCAGAAACCATTATTTACTTGAATGCAGATATCTTCCAGAATTCAACTGATGTCTGAATCTAGAAGCCATGGCATTTCAATCAAAGGGAGGCCTATAGAATAGATGAACGCTGGAATACTGATGGGGTTTGGAGTTCATGGCAGACAATGACTTATCCAGGCATTTATCAAGGAAAAAGGGGGGGAAAAATTAAAAATTCAGGTTAACCAAATATCATAAAACCTTATAAAAGAATGGGAATGAATGAAAGGCAGTGTGGTCCATATTTAAAAGAAAAAAATGTATCGAAGTCATACCAATTCTCAATAACAAGCTTATGGACGATTCTATGAAACTTAGAGATGACAATAGAAACCCAAACAAATGATTTGAACAGAGAGAGAGATCTGACCTGACAAACCTGCGCAAGCTGAAGAAAAGACTATTACAGGTGGAGCCTGCATCCAGTAGATAGTGTAAGATTGGAAATTGATACAACTTGGTAAGATAAACTCAAAACTTTACACAAACTTTGAGGGTGAATTTTTTTTTGAACTGACACATATAACATCCAAAAAGTTAAACAAGTTTCAACTAATCCAAAATTTTGATGTATGAGTATGACATTTCATGCCATTCCATTTTAACTTTTTAGCCTTTTGTGAGTGCACAGATAGAGTAGAGTTGGATATCGTAAAGCAGTGAAAATGGTTAGAGAAGCCTTACAACAAAAAGAATTAAATAAGATCCAAATTTGCAGACTCTGAATAGACTGTTAATTAGCTTCAGCAGGAATTCAAGCAATAAAATTGGAAAATCAAATAACATATTTAGTGTGTTTGGTTGTCAACAAAAGTTGATTTATTCTTACAACATAAAAATTGTTCCACCACATTTTTCTATATTGATAATTAGGTTTCCTCACAAATTTAGAATGGTTTCGAAAGAAAATCTGGTGGAACCCCATGAAGATGCTATGGGGTTCTCAAAGTTCAGGTCTTTCAGCTTCATGTCATTATAGAAAAGAAACATAGGTCATCACACATAGCTATGTGCCCCGCCCCCCTTGCCCCTTCTGATGCAGATCCAAGCACTAGGAAGAAGAAGCCGAAATGATTTGGCAGTTTTTTTATTTTCGTTGGAGCCTTTATTTACTTATTTAGTTTTTTTTTACATATTAGGGTTAAAACAGTCTTTTGTTCCCCTCCACGATTTTAGAGGGATGATTTTTTTTGTTTATTTGTTTGTTAAACTTGTACTCCTAGTTAGAGTATGAGTGTACTGTTTTATATTGTTTTTATTAGGATTCAGGTTAAGTGAAGTCATTACTCCCAATCTGAGTAGGACTGGTTTTAGGACTTAGAGCTAGGATTCCTAGTTCAAGTCTACATATTTGTGTAAGGCCTTTGACCATCTTTTTTATTATAAATAGATGAATCGTGGGAGGCTCCCCCACGACTTTTCCAGCAATAAAAATTCTCTGTTTTTAGATCTGAGACTGCTGCAATCAAGCTGCTGCCTCTGCTCCTCTGCGAGCTTGCATCCTTGTGGGCTCAAGGTGGTGAAGGGTGGGGAAACCTGCGACTCCTTGCACTGTGAAGGTCAGGAGGTCTCTTCAATATTCAATCTTCAATCTGCTGCTGCTGCTTCTGCACATTCAAACCTGCAACCAGTAAGTTAACCTGCTGCTCTGTTACTCCCCCTTATACAGATCTAACCTAGCTACCCCCTCCCATCACCACTCGACCTCCATTAAACCTGCAACCTGATTCTGCCTTCTACAGCAGAATTTTGGAACTTGTCCAAACCCTAACATCTTGACATTATTAGGATCCTCTAAATCTGCACATCAAAACCCTATAAACCCTTTTCCTCCAATCTGGCCCTAAACCCTAGATCTCACAAACAGCCCAATTTTCATAACCCATCCTACCCGAAACCCTAGATTTCCAACCCTATCCAAATCAGTCCAAACTTATACCATTAGACTTCTTACAACCTGCATATTCATACCAAATAAATCCTAAATTCGAAACCCTAACCCTAACCCTAGTTTAACCCTAATTGCTTGAACTTACCCCATTCGGCCAACCCTATTACACAACCTGGTCCTAAGTGAGACTTATTCCACCTAGGCTACATCAAATTGGTATCAAAGCTATGACTGGACAAAGCAACCCTGTTGTTGATCCACCACCACCACCCCCACCTGATCCAATGGCCGCAATTCTAGCTATGCTCCACAAGATCAGTGACCGACTATAGATTGTTGAACAAAGGCAAGCTGTGCCTGTTGTTAACAACCCTCTATACGTAGGGGAAGATCGACTACAAGTACATTCGGAAGTTCATGGCACTCTGGGAAGCGATGAGCATCACAGAGATCATTCATAGGGATCACAGCCTAAACATGACCGAGACTACAGGGACCGACGTAGGTATGATCGAGATGACTACAGAGAAGACAGGGACAAAACTACTGAAGCACCTCGAAGACCTAACTTTGAGGAATATTTGAGATCCTACTTCAGTGAAGATGAAGGCCATAACAGAAGATTTGATACTCAGAAGGTCAAGCTAGAATTGAAAGAGTATGATGGGCATGGTGATCCACAGAAATTCTATGATTGGCTTGCTGCCCTAGATGACTACTTTGATTGCTATGATTTGCCTGAAGACCGAAAGATGAGACTGGCACGCACTAAACTAATTGGCTCTGCTTGAGAATGGTGGCGCAAGACAAAGAGGGATATGGAACGTGAAGGTAAAGCACCTACCACTGGGAGGATATGAAGTATGACCTGAAAGAGAAGTACTTACCAAGACAATATAGAGCTCAGATGCAAGCTCAATTCAACTCCCTTCGTCAAGGGAACATGACTGTATCCGAGTACATGCAAAAGTTTGACTCTCTTATCTTGCACTGACACAATAGAAAGTGCTACTCAGATGTTGTCCCGATTCCGGTTGGGATTGAGATCTAATATTATTAGAGCTATTGGCATTGTGGATGTTCTGGACATCAAGGACTGCTTTGAGAAGGCATTGAAGGCTGAAGACCTATTGAACACTACTAGAAGGTTTGGCTCCACTGCTGTTGACACCAGAAAATCTTTTCCAGCATCCAAACCGACTAATGGTTACAATAGTAGTAATAACACCACTGCTGGTTCCACACGGACAGCCCCTTACACTGGCAGCTCTTCACGTGTGGACAAGGGTAAAACCCCAATCACCACTAGTGAGTCAAATACTTGTTATCGCTGCAATGAAAAGGGACATTATGCTAAGGACCGCCCACAAAGACAGAGACCGATTCATGTAGCTGAAGAGGAGGAAGAAAGCCTTGATGAATTTGATGAACAGGGTATTAATGCATTACCCCTTGAAGATGATGATGATGGGGCTGCTTATTATGACGACTTGGGTGATGAATTTGAAGATACCCAAGGCGTACACGTCGTAGCACGTATATTGAGTGCTGAATCTAAAGGTGAAGATTGGCGACGTAGTTGTATCTTCTATACCCGCTTGCGAGCAGGTGAGCGCACTGCCCAGATAATTGTTGATAGTGGTAGTTGCGTTAATGTTGTGTCTGAAGACCTTGTGAAGAAAACGAATCTCAAATTTGAGAAGCATCCGTCACCCTACAAAGTTTCCTTATTAAATGGGAATAAGCTTGACGTGAACAAGAGGTGCTATGTTCCCCTACAGGCTCAAAAATATTCAGAGGAAATTTGGTGTGATGTCATCCCGATGAGAATGACGGATATTCTACTAGGAAGACCATGGCTTTATGACAATGATGTTGCCCTCCTAGGAAGAAAAAATCTGTGCGTGTTTCAACATAAAGGAGAAGAGATTAGGTGGTACCCACTTAATTTGCCTGTAGAAATACGGAAACGTCGTGTCATGCGCACTAATCAAAAGGGGACAGAATCTGAGAATAAATTGCTAGCTGTTCCACAAAGGGAATTTGAACAAACCAGCCATGATACAGGTCTGGTTCTTGCCTTGGTGACTCCAGAGATTGCTGCCCCAGGCGAGCAAAAGTTTACACCACCCATCAAGGAATTATTGCAGGATTTTTCAGATGTAGTACCCGAAGAACTGCCCGACGAGTTGCCACCACTCAGAGATATTCAACATGCCATCAATTTGGTACCTGGTGCTATGTTACCAAATCTGCCTGCCTACAGGATGAGCCCCTCTGAGCATGAAGAAAAATTGGAGAGCTTCTCAAGAAGGGATTTATTGAAGAAAACATAAGCCCTTGTGGTGTTCCAGCCTTGTTGACACCAAAGAAGGACGATTCGTGGAGTATGTGTGTGGACAGCCGAGCTATCAACAAGATCACAATCAAGTATAGGTTCCCAATTCCTAGGCTTGATGACATGTTAGACATGCTGTCCGGTTCTAAGATCTTCTCCAAGATTGACCTTCGCAGTGGATACCATCAAATTTGTATCCGGCCTGGAGACGAATGGAAGACAGCCTTCAAGACCAAAGATGGATTGTACGAGTGGAAGGTCATGCCCTTTGGCCTGACGAATGCACCTAGCACTTTCATGAGAGTCATGACCCAGGTATTTCATCCTTTCATCGGAAAATTTCTTGTTGTTTATTTTGATGATATTTTGGTGTACAGCAAAGATCCAGATGAGCATATAGACCACTTGAAACACGTTCTCAGAGTACTCCGGCAAGAGAAGTTGTTTATCAATTTAAAGAAATGTTCCTTCATGCTACCAAGGTTGTTTTCCTTGGCTTTATAATCTCATCCAAAGGTGTTGAAGCTGATCCGGAAAAGGTTCGAAGCATTGTAGAATGGCCTGTTCCGACGACATTCACTGAAGCACGGAGTTTCCACGGTTTGGCTTCCTTTTACAAGCGATTCATTCACAATTTCAGTGCCATCATGGCACCCATAACCGAATGCACCAAGCAGAACAAGGGTCAGTTCGAATGGACAGCAGCTGCTCACAAAGCCTTCCAACTGATCAAGAAGAAGATGACCGAAGCTCCAGTACTACGCCTACCCAACTTTGATCATATTTTCGAAGTTGCTATAGATGCTTCCCATGTTGGTTTAGGCGGAGTTCTTATGCAAAATGGGCATCCTATTACATTCTACAGTGAGAAACTCAATGATGCCAAGACTCGGTACTCTAATTACGATATAGAGCTTTATGCTGTTGTTCAGGTCTTACGGCATTGGCGACACTACCTTATTGGCAAAGAGTTCGTCCTGTACACTGATCATGAGGCACTCAAGCACCTCCACTCACAAAGGTCCATTAACACCCGGCATGCTAAATGGGTTGCATACTTGCAGGATTTCAACTTTGCCCTCAAATACAAGTCAGGAAAGGAAAATACAGTGGCTGATGCACTGAGTAGAAAAGTCTTGACCTTGAATACTTTCTCAATCCATGCACTAAACATCGCGCAGATCAGAGACGAGTGTGCTAGTGACAAGGATTTTCAAGTCCTGTATACTGAATTGAAGCAGGGTGGACAGCACCCTAAGTATTCATTACACGATGGTTATTTGTTCTTAGGAACCCGGCTGTGCATTCCCGATTCGTCTTTACGACACCACATTATCAGGGAGTTATATGGAGGAGGCTTAAGAGGACACTTCGGGAAGGATAAAACCATATTACAGGTGACTAATCGGTACTATTGGCCTCACTTGGCCAAGGATGTAGAGCATGTTATCAAGCAGTGCCGAGTTTGCCAGCTAGCTAAAAGTACCAAGCAAAACACAGGCCTTTATTCTCCACTGCCGATTCCTCACCAGCCATGGGTTGATCTCAGTATGGATTTCGTACTTGGTCTACCCCCTACCAGAGAGAGATTTGACTCCATCATGGTGGTTGTTGACAGATTCACCAAAATGGCACACTTCATTCCTTGTCGAAGAACACTTGATGCTTCCCACATTGCCAAGCTATTCTTCAAGGAGATTGTTCGCATCCATGGGTTAACCAGTACCAACGTATCCGATCGTAGTTTATGAGCTACTTCTGGAAGACTGTGGCTGAAGACAAACACCAAGCTTTTGTTCTCTACTGCATTCCATCCCCAGACTGACGGACAGATAGAGGTAGTCAATAGGAGCCTTGGAAATTTGCTGCGGTGTTTAGTCCGAGATTATGGGAAGACGTAGCCCTCTATCCTTGACATTGCTGAGTTTGCATACAACAGCTCCGTGAACAGGACCACTGGTCGTACTCCTTTCAAGATTCTCCTTGGGATACAGCCCCGCCGCCCGATTGATCTCATTCCCTTACCCTCGCAAGCTCGAGTAAGTGTTGAAGCCAATGAGTTCATTCGTCATATCACCGAAGTGCATGCAGATGTTCGGTGCAAAATTGCACTCAGTTCTGATCACTACAAGTCCACTGCCGACAAGCATCGCCGGTTCGTTGAGTTCAAGCCAGGCGACATGGTCATGGTACTGGTGAATCCAGAGAGACACCAACCGGGTGTCAACACCAAGCTCCATCCAAAGAAGATGGGTCCATACAAGGTGCTGAAACGTATTGGACCTAATGCTTATGCTCTCGAGTTGCCTGATGATATGGGCATAAGCAATGCTTTCAACGTGGCTGATCTATACTTGTACACGGGGCATCATTCCGATGATGGCGATTCAAAGCATATGTTGCGGCTGCCCCAACTAAAGCCACCTTCGGATGATGTGATTGACGAAGTTCTGGATGATATGCACAAGACGGCTCGTCAAGGCACCGGTTATCACTCTTTCCTTGTCAAGTGGAAAGGTCGCCCAAGACAAGACAGCACTTGGATACATGTTGATGATTTCAAGAGGTTCGATCCAGAGTTATATAATCGCTACATGCCATTCACCCATTCATCGGAGATCAATGTTTCTAAGCCGGGGAGAGCTGAAGCAGATCCAAGCACTAGGAAGAAGAAGCCGAAATGATTTGGCTGTTTTTTTATTTTCGTTGGAGCCTTTATTTTACTTATTCAGTTTTTTTTACATATTAGGGTTAAAACAGTCTTTTTTTCCCCTCCACGATTTTAGAGGGATGATTTTTTTTGTTTATTTGTTTGTTAAACTTGTACTCCTAGTTAGAGTATGAGTCTACTGTTTTATATTGTTTTTATTAGGATTCAGGTTAAGAGAAGTCATTACTCCTAATCTGAGTAGGACTGGTTTTAGGACTTAGAGCTAGGATTCCTAGTTCAAGTCTACATATTTGTGTAAGGCCTTTGGCCATCTTTTTTATTATAAATAGATGAATCGTGGGAGGCTCCCCACAACTTTTCCAGAAATAAAAATTCTCTGTTTTCAGATCTGAGACTGCTGCAATCAAGCTGCTGCCCGTGCTCCTCTGTGAGCTTGCATCCTTGTGGACTCAAAGTGGTGAAGGGTGGGGAAACCTGCGACTCCTTGCACTGTGAAGGTCAGGAGGTCTCTTCAATATTCAATCTTCAATCTGCTGCTGCTTCTGCACATTCAAACCTGCAACCAGTAAGTTAACCTGCTGCTCTGTTACTCCCCCTTATACAGATCTAACCTAGCTACCCTCTCCCATCACCACTCGACCTCCATTAAACCTGCAACCTGATTCTGCCTTCTACAGCAGAATTTTGGAACTTGTCCAAACCCTAACATCTTGACATTATTAGGATCCTCTAAATCTGCACATCAAAACCCTATAAACCCTTTTCCTCAAATCTGGCCCTAAACCCTAGATCTCACAAACAGCCCAATTTTCATAAGACATCCTACCCAAAACCCTAGATTTCCAACCCTATCCAAATCAGTCCAAACTTATACCATTGGACTCCTTACAACCTGCATATTCATACCAAATAAATCCTACATTCGAAACCCTAACCCTAACCCTAGTTTTACCGTAATTGCTTGAACTTACTCCATTCGGCCAACCCTATTACACAACCTGGTCCTAAGTGAGACTTTTTCCACCTAGGCTACATCACGTTCCCAAAAAAAAAAAATGTGGACAAAGATTGATCATGAGGGCTCCTGCTCATATATGAAATCCAAGGGGTCTGCCAAGGTATCTTGATTGGCTGACTTGTGGGGTTAGACTTCGGCAGTATTTTAGTTCTTTTTTCCTTAGTAAGCAACTGTTTCAAGCGGATGATGTTGTTAGTGGTCATTGGCCTGTGGGTTTGTACGTCTGCATCTCAACCAAACGTGGTTATTTATCAATATATATGAAACATCCAAGGACCGAAGGCCAAGAAGACACTCTGGTATATGAAGTGGAAAGTGTCTAAATTATCTTTTTGGAATCCAAGCAAAACAGAGTTAGCAATATACTCACACCAATGAGGAAATGCAACCACATAGGCCCCTTTACATATCTTTGAACAACTGGCATTGCTGCAAACAAAAATAGACGTCAAGGTGATGTAAGAATGAATAAATTCCGTTGTTTTCCATTTGTCTACAAGAGCAGATGAAGCATGTCCATAAAATGCTCAAGAAAGTTAATGAACATAGAGTATATACTTTAAAGGAAATATTAGGTATAAGGTTACAAGAAATTATAGGCACATCTGCAGGCTCATATCCAGGAGGCATCTTAGATGAACACAGAATCAGGCCTCGTCATTGAATGGGAACTACCTAAAAGGTTAAAGATTACTTAGGCAGAAATCAGTATTATCAAATGACTGCAAAAAGGGCATACCCAGTGGACAAGGCTCCCGCCACTGCAGGGTCTGGGGAGGGTCATAATGTATGCAGCCTTGCTATGCATATCCCCCGTATCAATTTGACATGCAAATATTTTTATGAAAGCTTCAAAACAATATACAGATCAGATTTATAAATTTTATGATAACAATGATTTCTTCCTAAGCAATCTCCTTGGCAGGATCTCTTCACTGGTGCCCATAAATTATTTCTATAAATGAGACACATGTTCAAGATTTAGCTCTCAGAGTAATGGCTGGCTACTAAAACATAGATCCTAAATGATATATAAGAAAATACCCAAAAGAATTCAGTGATAAAATTTAAGAACATGGTGTGACATTTATAACTCAGAATGGGTAAAGTCCAAAAATATGAGTGATATCCTATGATAACATGGTGTGACATTTTTTTTCACCAAAAAAAAAAAAACGTTGGATATTCGGATTTTAGATATGTATCACAGGAATCTTCCTCAGGGATCATATCTAGTAAAACACAAGATATGTGCAAACAATGTCAAAGTCCCAGCTCAGAAGTCTAATACACCAGCTTCATTCCAGCAGCTCTACAGAGAAACAATGACACTACATAAATTTTTTATGGCTTCAAATTTCTGAATGACAATCTTCTTCTTTTTTTTTGGTAGACTGAATGACAGTCTTCAGTGTTTATCATAGTTACCATAGTCACTATCATCATGGTCTCACCTTCCCTAACTTTAGTAATTTCTAAATATTCACTTTTTCTGTACACCAATAGAAGCAAATCAAAGGACAAAAGTAACTTCTAGTGGCCAGCAGTGTACATGAAACAGAGTCCACTGACAGTAGCTGAACACAGAAACATTAGATGGTAGACCTAATTCACTCCCATGTTAATACAGCTAGATTAATACATTAACAAAAAGCATCAAAAAAGTTCAATTCATATGGCTGTTTATAGTAAAGGAAGTGTTTAATAACATAGGAATAAAGGATATCCATATTTGTTGGTATGCACTTAATTAAACAGTACTAAGGGGTCCTGGCAACAAAAATTGATTGTGTGATTTATCATCAAAACACACTTGGTCTGACTACTGTCTGTCCCACATGAAATCATGTCAAGAGAATAGTCCTCTAGTCAGGTGAGTAAGTCTGTCACCTCACACCCAAACTTTAAACAAGGGAGGAAAGAAACAATACGGACTTTTTTCATTCCCCCCCTTTTTTTTTTGACAAGTGAAATAATGAGTTTTAAAGACAAATCCTCAATTATCAGAATAAAAGTAAAGGTCGTGATGTCCACAACATCACTTCCTTGATAGACTTTGTAAGCAATTACAGAAATCATTAGATCCAACCCTACTTGAAAAGTTCTTATACGTTGTAAGGCTCCATGTCTGCAGTGAAGCTTGTGACAATATCAGAATCGAAAACCAGTAACCACAGTGAAGAGAAGAGAGAGAAATTGAGAAAGAAGAGAGGAGGCTGCTAGAGAAAGCTAACACTTGATAGTTGTAGTCTCCCCTCCATATCATTATATAAGAATTGGGTTACGTATAGTTTCCTAATCAACTATGAAAGTACATCAGTAGCCTAATCTAGAAATAAAGTATTCTAATCTAACAAGGAAACAACTAAAGAGATAATAAATCAACACCTAAGCAATCTAGAATACTACCGCTGGGACATATCAATAATGATTCACGATAGAGGTACTCCCCCCTATCGTGGTATACAATAACATAACCAATCCCACGGTTTAACACTCCTCAAGCTGGAGTATATAGTACAAATGCTCCAGCTTGGACCAACAAGAACAGATATTAAAGGCAGCACCAATCTTGAATAACAGTTGTAGACGCCAATGAGCATAGAGAGAACTTCATTCAGTTAGCAATCTCAGCTCAAGTACATAAATCATCAGCAACATAAGATGATAATAATCTGTGTCAAATAAATCCAACCAGCGACAAGCAAAAACAAATGAAAGTAAACACCAACCACAATCCATAATATCATAACAGCAACAACAATATCAAAGTCACTTCTCAAAGAAGGCAAGTAGAAGGTAGTAATCTTCCCAACGAAAGATAAAAGTGTAGCATCCAACGCCACATCATAAGCGGCAGGTAGTAGGTAGGAATCTTCCCAATGAAAAACAGAAGTGTCGCATCCAACGACTACATCATAAGATCTTCCCAATGAAGGCAAGTAGTAAGTAGTAACCTACTCAAATAAAAAATAGATAAAAGTGCTGCAGCTCC
Organism: Telopea speciosissima; assembly: GCF_018873765.1. Taxonomy (NCBI): domain Eukaryota; kingdom Viridiplantae; phylum Streptophyta; class Magnoliopsida; order Proteales; family Proteaceae; genus Telopea; species Telopea speciosissima. The sequence continues at coordinate 19,457,316 of NC_057926.1, read as the reverse complement.
AATAGCTACACTAAACCCTTACAAAAGGAAGGCACTCCAATCACATGGTAACAATGATGTGACTAACAAAGATCACATAATTAAAGGTCTGATTAGTAAAGATCTGACCCACTGAAAAATAGGCAGTATAGGTTATTGTAGACCAAATAGCATTATAGGTCATTGTAAATTAGATAAGCAATATAGGTTACTGCAGACCAGATAGGCAGTATAGGTTAGTGCGAACCAGATAGGGAATATAGGTTACTGCGGATCAGACAACATCACGTTGCTGTAAACCAAATAAATATAATTTGTTACTTAATAACATCTTCACATATAAAATTGTTGTTGAGGACACGAACAAATAAATAATAGTAATCTTCAGATAAAAATAGTCTTGAGCTGATGACTAAGAATAATAATCTTCAATAGTAGATAAGAGAATAATAATCTTCAATAGCAAATAAGAGAATAATAATCTTCAATCTGCCCCCACTTGTAGCATTACACGTGGATAGATAATGACTACCAATAATCAGCATCTCAAAGGATGAGCATCACAAAAAATCCAATAATTAAGAGCTTGCAAATAATCTCAAGTAATTACCAACTGTCAAAGAATCTCAAACTGATATGAACTGGGCCCACAAAAAGCAATATTTTTGTAAATATATAAGCCTAACGGCAATTCTATAAATAATTAATGCAATCTGGGTTTGAAACCCTGTTTGGGCTTGCTATGGGCCCATCCAAGTGCTTAAACATGTCAATGTGTAATGGCAGTGGCAATATCATAATTAAATCACAGTACATACCCCAATTAAGAAGATAATGGCATTCTGGTAAATAACCAGTTTTAAGGGGCATTTGGTAGGATAAAAGGGATAAAGGACACAAGTGGGATTGCAAATATCTAAAAGGGCAAACGTTGAAGGAAATATGCTAAAAGGATTTGTAAGGATAAGAACATAAAGCTGGGGTATTTTGGGAAAGTGGCTGAAATTTAGACAAGAATAAAGGAGGAGTTATCGTTTTCAAGAACTAAAAGCTGGGTATTGTGAAAACCAGAAACAGAAAAGTCGACTTTGATAGGAGACATCTAAGTCGCAGGAAACCAGCAAAAGTACAGCATGATCGAATCTCTTGCGGGAGCTTGTGAAAAGGCGCAGCAGGCATGGCACGTGATATCATCAGAGAACTCTAGTGGTATGAGCTGGGATTCAAGGATATTAATCGCCCATGGAGGGGTAGTCTACACCCAAATTATCATGCCCAATCGACCTGGGATAATTACCCATAGAAGTTTTCCTTGAATAGAAAAACAGAAACTTAAATGCTACCCAGAACGATAGCAGAAATCTTCGATTCAGCAGTTGCAGCAAAAGGCATCAGAAATCTTTGATTCGTACATCAGAAATTTTTTATTCATCGAAGAGCAGGGGGAAACCAGACACAATTAGCAACTTAGAAACCCAGTAACCAGCAGCGACAGCAGACGATGATTAGCAGCAAATCAAAAAATGCATGTAACTATGTAAGCATAAATTATTTTTTTTTCCCCTTCTTCATCGAAACAGAAAAAACCTTAATATGTATATATATATATATATATATTTTTTTTTTCTTCTTCATCGCTTTGATACCATGTGACAAAATCAGAATCGAAAACCAGCAACCACAGTCAAGAGAAGAGAGAGAAACCGAGGTAGAAGAGAGGAGACTGCTAGAGGAAACTAACAGTCGTTAGTTGTAGTCTGCCCTCCATATCATCATACAAGAATCAGGTTACACATAGTTTCCTAATCAAACTAGGAAAGTAATTCAGTAGCATAATCTACAAATAAAGCGATATAATCTAATAAGGAAACAACTAAAGAGATAATAAATCAACACCTAAGGAATCTAGAATACTGCCGCTGGGACATATCAATAATGATTCATGATAGAGGGACTCCCCCTATCGTGGTATACAATAACATAACCAATCCCACGGTTTAACAAAGCTTAATACTGATTGTTTCTTCTTTGGAGATCACTAATTTCTTCTGGAGGAGGCAAGATTGGGTCTGGAAGGCCAAAAATGTCAATTCTCTCCTGGGTCATGTTCTTCATAATCAAAACATAATTATTCTTTCAAGTCCAATAGAAGAACTTGTAAACGGTTAGATTTTTCCCATTCTTAGAAGGAAGTCATTTAATATTCTAATGCTTGGTTTATAACATTCCAATTCCTGGTTAATAATCAATTTCTCTCCAATGCAGAACCATAAGGGAAAAGTTTCTACATTTAGATTTTAAAATCACTGAAGTAACTTAAATCGGTGATGGGCTGATTAGGTTCTCTAGCTGGTTGACTGGAATATATAGGGTTAGCTTGAAGAAAAGATGAAAGGTCAAGATAGAAAAGTAGGATTTTGATGAAAAATAAGGAAGAATCTAAAAAATTTATGTAACAGGTATTGTCGGCTGGAGCCAAGGTAGTGGCCGGCCTTGGCAGCGTATTTCCTAGGTGGCACCTAATTAACCAAGAGGTGCCATATAAAGAGGGCAAAGGTAAGGGGCTTATGGGTTAAATGACTTATTTCTTTTAGTTTTAAATATAAAGTAGGGACCAGTTTATGCGTAAAACAATATCTTCTTTCCTTCTAGTTTTAAATACAAAGATGGGAGGGGTTTACGAGTAAATCAATTTGTTTTTCTTTTACATGTAAATACATTTGTTTAGAGAAAGAAAGCCCAATGGAGTTTTGCCAAAGAAAGAAGTCAGGGAACCAATTAGTGTGTCTGGGTTCACTAAGCAACAAGTAAATATCCAACCCACTTGATAGGCAATGTAGTACAGAAGCTTAAAGCCTTAATTAACAGCAACAATAGGGTCTATAATAGGTCTAACAATTGGTCAGCAGTAGGGGTCAACACTAGTATAAGTAATGTAGTCCTAGAATAGGAGATAATCCTACTAGGAGCCAAGTGGAATCAAGTTCTGGTCAAGCCTGCTGTTTGGGGCTGATTAAGGGCTGTTTTAGGGCAAAATTAGGGTTTAGGATGGGAATTTGAGAATGGGGTTTATATGGTTTTAATCTGCAGGTCTAGGGGGTCATTATGATATAAAAATATCTGAATTTGGATCAGTTTTAAATTCCTGCAGAAATTAGGGTTAGGGTTTCGGGTTTTAGAATTAGGAAAACAATCAAAACTAGGGTTTTGAGTGGGGGTTTAGGGCTAGGCTTGGGATCAAATTTTGGGGACTGTGGGAACGAGGTTCGATCCTAATATGGGAGGGTTTTGATGGTCAGAAGTGGGGAATCTGGAAATTTAGGGTTTTAATGGCTAATGGAGAGTTACAGAAATTAGGGTTTGGATTGGACAGAATGGGCTGCAGGTCTGGTCGAGTGGAGGGGTTGGTTTGGGAAGGCTGTGGTCCAAGTTTGATCAGATTCTGATGGAGGAACAGATCTGAACAGACTTTAGACTACTAGGATTTATGCAATTAAACAGAAAATCAAAGAGAATCGAATGGGGAAGGGAAGGAAAGCTAAAACAGAAAATTTAAAATCCAAACTTACGCTGGAATCCTCCGGCAGCAGCTTGAATTGTTGAAGGATGAAACCACCTTCGAATGGAGATCCTCCCAGCCGTCACGGCATAGAGAGTCGCAGGAATCCACCCATCCTTCCACCTTGATAACCCATAAGAATGCACACACTCTCGAAGGGGAAGGAGCAGCAGCAAGACAGCCACGAATTCTGTATTTTAATTTAAAATCTCAATGTGGGGGGAGCCTCCCACGATTCCTTTATTTATAATTAAAGGCCTAAGCCAAATCCTAATACATTCTAACCTCTCCCTCACTTAAAATCATGGAAGGGATCTAATTACAATCAAATTACTAATTTAAAAATAAGAAAATGTCTTAACTACCCCTACTAACTTAAAATAAAAGAATCTAACTTAAAAACAACTAATTTAAAAGAAGATTCCCCATTAGCCAATAGGATATAAGGTTAACCAATAGGAGCTCTTCACTTAAATTAAACCCATTGAACCCATTGAACCAATTGGATGCAACCAATTCTAAACCGGTTCAATCTAAAAACATAAAAATAAACTAAGTATGGAAAATATAAATCCTAACCTACGGCTCCCTATTCAAACCCTAAGTTCTGGGTTTCTTCTTCTTCTTCTTCCTTCTTGGAGCTGCATCAATAAGGCCACAACATTTGATTACAATCCAAAGGCTGGATTGATACCCGCAGTAGACTTACTATGTATGGCAGGTTGCTTTCAAAATTAGAAAAAAGGTGAAACGTGAAACCCTTGAACTCTATGTCAGAATACCTTCAAACTAACACCAACAGTTCACGATGAAGCCTCACTGCTCACCTTCCCTACCGGAGGACCTCGCTACCGGTACCTTGTCTCTGACGGTTGACGCATCTTTGCCACTCAGTTCATGATGGATTATGAAGTCCCTCTTGAAGTTGCTGCCAATACCTACCAGCTTATCGATCAGCTCCAGACATTCTCACCTCTGCTCGACATCCCTGGTGTTCTCCTTGCCGACGCCGCCGAAGCCGCAGAAACTTTAGCAGCCGCCCAAGCCGCTGAAGACGCCGCCGAAGAAGCCGCCGCAACCGCCTTCTTCAACCCCGCCAATGACGATTCAGATGTCAACCTCGGATCCGACTAACGTCATCCCTGACATCAGCATGGTCCCACATGAACAGTGCCGCCGCCCTACGTCACCCATGACGTCATCTGGACCCATGAACAGTGTTGAATAGTACCAGCCGCCCTACGTCAGCACACGTCAGCAGTTACTGTTCCGGAATTGAAATAAAATTTTGGAATCCATAGCCGACCTCTCCCTCTATATAAGGCAACTCATTTCTTCAGAGAAAGCAGATTTTGCTCCGCCAGCTCTCGAGTTCCGCCTCTCGCCCCTCTCTCTGATCTTCTCTTTCTCTTCTATCTCCATTTCGATACCTTCTCTAAGGATCGACCCTCTGTATGTAAATTGGTATCAGAGCTTTAGTACGCTCTTTTTCTTTTCTTTGTAACTGCACCTGACCCAACAGGTATAGAATTTGTTAATGATCTCTAGATAGTATCGAGGATCTACAACGGATCGTCAATCCTATCTTCAGATCTGCAACAGAGTGAAAGAGGCAGACTTATTGCCAACTTATTGTTCAAACTTATTGTAAGTATATGAACATATATTAAAGTTTTTCTTTTCTGTATTCTGTTCTTCGTTGAGACTTATGAGCACATAACCGAAGACTATCTGCGAAGTGATAGATCGCTAAGGGTTACCCCCTTTGAGTACTGCGAAGGTCGTTTCATCGATCTAGAGTTCCGGTTAGCACACACACAGGTTGGTTTATTTGCTGTTTATTTCTTTGCTTTTATCTTGTGATTTCCACGGCCATATATTTGCATAGGAGATTGATGTCCTGCGGAACACCAAGTTGGAAGAACCGTACGTGTTTAGGACCCTTGGCTCTCCCAGTATTGCAAACGGGTTTAGCCCCCAGGAAATTATCTTTATAATTGCTTAAGTTTATTTATGGCATCTTTTCCTCCTTGTTTCTGTGATGACCCGCTCATCCCATATGACCACTGTACTCACGCACAACACGATCGCACAAGCAATAGTGGTGCACTTAATTTTTTAATAGATCTCACGTTAGAACATAATGAAAAAATTTCAAAAAAATTAGATAATACCCTCACTCTCTTGACAGATCTGGTTGCCCAACAACCGGAAACACCCCCTGAGTGCCCTCCCCGGGCTACTTTTCTTGTGATTAGCACCCTTAATGAGGACTCCCCTTCTTCTGACCCTCCTCAAGATGATAACTACGTTTATCATAAGGAAATTATGGACCACTGGAAAGATCGGTATAAAGATTCGACTGATAAAACTGAACAATCCCGACTTCTCTCCATGACTTCCCACGCAAGAACTTGAACAGAAGTTATATGTCCCAACAGAAATAGAAGCTAAGGTAAAAACTGCACTCATCAGCAACCATCGATGGGGAAACTGCTGTCGAAGGTTAAATATTGGATATTCTTGAATACACCAAAAGATCTATCAGCCTCAATGGATGGATAGATGTAGCATAATGGTTCTTGCACAGAATTAGAAACTAGGGAAAGAAATAGCAACCTACAGTCACAGCCATATGCAAGCCAATGGATGGGGCTGATCAATATCAAGTGGAGAAAATATGAAAGGGAGTAGCATACCAAAATACAGTCCGAGGTTGATGGCCAGATTATGATATATCGAGGTCTGAAAATTTCTGACAGAGACCTCCAAAACCAGGGTGCCAAAGGTGCATATGTGGTGCGGAACCCAGGTCACAAAACACAAATTGGGTTCACTATGGGCCCACCTGAGTATTTAATAACTCAAATAAAAAATTGAATGGCAATGCTGTAAATATTATGAACATTGTCGAGTGCCTTTGGCATAAGAAACAGTATCAAACTCGAATTTAAACAAGTGTCAAGTATAGGTGATGCAGAAGCCGAAACCATGATTAATTTGGCTGTTCTTTGATTCTTTCATTGGAGCCTTTTTATTTGTTTGTTCTTTTAGCCTAGGGTTAAAACAGTCTTTTTCATGGTTTATCTTCTTAGTTCCCCTCCACGATTTTAGAGGGATTAGTATTTTATTTTATTTGTTTTAGTTGTTTACACTTATACTCCTATTTAGAGTATAAGTCTATTCTATGTTTTATAATTAGGATTCAGATTAGGAATCCCAACTCCTAATCTGATTAGGATTGCTTTAGATTGATTATTTGCAAGGCCTTTAGGCCCCCCTTTATTATTATAAATAGTAGAATCGTGGGAGGCTCCCCACCTATTATGTTTGAAATTTTGTTTCTTCTTGCTGCCATTTTCTTTCTCTGTCTTGTGTGTCATATCAACGCCCCTTGTGAGTAATATCAAGGGCTAGGGCTGGAGTAATCCGGCGACTCCTTGCATCTTGCAGATCGGGAGGTTCATCTTCTTCTTCCTTCAAGTTCTTCAAGGTTGCTGCTGCTGAAATTCTGCAATTCCAGTAAGAGTTACAATTTCCTGCAACTTTATCATCTCTTCTTCTTACTTCCATCTAACCTAATCGACTTCCCCAAACCCTAGCTTCATCTACATTCATCACAGCCCTATTCCCTCATCGATTACACTCAAAACCTAACCACAGGTCCATCACAAGAACCCTCCCACTCGATCTCGTTGCAGCCTCACCTATCCACTACAAACCCTAATTCCCTCCCTCAACATAAAAACCCGAAACCCTAAGATCTGCCTAGGCCTAACCAGCCATCAAAACCCCACCAAAGTCCAGCCGAACCACCCCTCTCTGCTAGGAAAACTCGACCTAAAGCCCAGCCCCTAAATCTGCTCCTAACCCTAGTTTCAGCTTAGATCCTAAATCTGGAAACCCAAAACCCTAACCCTAATATTTCTGAATTTCTATTTCTTATTCAAACCTCATTAAAACCTATTCTAATAGACTCCTAAAATTCTGCAGACCATTACCCAATAAAACCCTAACTCAATCTCCCATTCCTAACCCTAATTTTGCCCTAGTTACCCTAAACTGCCCATTCGGCCAACCCTAAAACAGAACCTGGTCCTAAGTGAGATTTATTTCACCTAGGCTACATTAAATTGGTATCAAAGCCATGGCTGAACATGGCAGCCCTGCTATGGATCCCACACGACCACCCCAACCTGATTCCCTTGCTGCAATCATGGCTATGCTGCAGAAGATCTCAACAGACCAGCAAGTTGTTGGTGATCGAATGACAACAATAGAACAAAGGCAAGCTGTGCCTCTTGTAAGCAACCCTCTATATGTAGAGGAAGACAGATTCCAAGTTCATTCTGAAGTACATGGAACTCTGGGAAGGGATGAATATCATAGAAGTCATCCCAGACGTCACAGGGACCACAGAGATTAGTCTAGACATGACCGAGACTACAGGGATCGACGTAGGTATGATAGAGATGACTACAGAGAAGACAGGGACAGAACTACTGAAGCACCTCGAAGACCTAACTTTGAGGAATATTTGAGGTCCTACTTCACTGGAGATGAAGCTACTAACCGGCAGTTCGATACACAGAAGGTCAAGCTAGAATTGAAAGAGTATGATGGGCATGGTGATCCACAAAAATTCTATGACTGGCTTGCTGCCCTAGATGACTACTTTGACTGGTATGATTTGCCTGAAGACCGAAAGATGAGACTGGCACGCACTAAACTAATTGGTTCTGCTCGAGAATGGTGGCGCAAGGCAGAGCGGGACATGGAACGTGAAGGTAAAGCACCTACCAACTGGGAGGATATGAAGTATGATTTGAAAGAGAAGTACTTACCAAGACACTACACCGCTCAGATGCAAGATCAATTCAACTCCCTTCGTCAAGGGAACATGACTGTATCCGAGTACATGCAAAAGTTTGACTCTCTCTCATCTCGCACTGACACAATAGAAAGTGCTACTCAGATGTTGTCCCGATTCCGGTTGGGATTGAGATCCGACATCCTCAGGGCTATTGGCGTTGTGGATGTTCTGGACGTCAAGGATTGTTTTGAGAAGGCATTGAAGGCTGAAGAATTATTGGTTGGGAATAGAGGATTTGATTCTTCCACTGAGGGTACTGTCAAAACTTTTTCAGCATTCAAGTCTACTACCACTAGTCACAATCGAACTGGAAATTCTACTGCTGGTCCTACTCGATCAGGCTACTCCGCTGGTAGTTCTTCCCGTCCTCCACGTGCTGATTATAAAGGTAAAGTTTCCATGGACAGCAATGAACCCCACAAGTGTTTCCATTGCAATGAACTTGGGCACTATGCCAAAGATTGCCCACAAAAGCATAGACCTATTAATGTGGCTGCCAAGGCAGAGGAAACCTCTGAAGAGCACGATGAGCATGGCATATATGCACTACCCCCTGATAGTGATGAAGACTTAGACCGTCACCTTGAAGATCTAGATGGTGGTGCTCAAGGTGTCCATACAATTGCTCCAGTTCTCATGGATGATGTGGTTGATTGTGACAAGGTAATTGGGAACATTTCACAGGGAGACAGTATCAAGCAAGTTGCTGTTCTTGAAGAGGTGGGGCTGAATGAGAAGGTTATAAATATTGAAGACCCTTTGGAGGTTGAACACATTGATTTTGTGATGCCCCCTTGGTTCTTCGAAGAGAAGGCCCCACGACTTGAAGACCATATTCCCACTGTTATAACTTCAACAGAATTCTGCCAGGGAAGTGTTGAAGCTGCTGCCCACATGTTACTTCCTCCTCCTCATCACAAGGTTCGTGGACGAGTTTCTTCACACAAGCATGGTACGTGGACTCCCATTCATGAAGTCAACAAGCTCAGCCCCAAGTTGCCAGAGCGTTGCATGGATTTCACCCATTCATCGGAGATGAATGTTTCTAAGTCGGGGAGAGTTGATGCAGAAGCCGAAACCATGATTAATTTGGCTGTTCTTTGATTTTTTCGTTGGAGCCTTTTTATTTGTTTGTTCTTTTAGCCTAGGGTTAAAACAGTCTTTTTCATGGTTTATCTTCTTAGTTCCCCTCCACGATTTTAGAGGGATTAGTATTTTATTTTATTTGTTTTAGTTGTTTACACTTATACTCCTATTTAGAGTATAAGTCTATTCTATGTTTTATAATTAGGATTCAGATTAGGAATCCCAACTCCTAATCTGATTAGGATTGCTTTAGATTGATTATTTGCAAGGCCTTTAGGCCCCCCTTTATTATTATAAATAGTAGAATTGTGGGAGGCTCCCCCACCTATTATGTTTGAAATTTTGTTTCTTCTTGCTGCTGCTGCTTCTCTGTCTTGTGTGTCATATCAAGGCCCCTTGTGAGTAATATCAAGGGCTAGGGCTGGAGTAATCCGGCGACTCCTTGCATCTTGCAGATCGGGAGGTTCGTCTTCTTCTTCCTTCAAGTTCTTCAAGGTTGCTGCTGCTGAAATTCTGCAATTCCAGTAAGAGTTACAATTTCCTGCAACTTTATCATCTCTTCTTCTTACTTCCATCTAACCTAATCGACTTCCCCAAACCCTAGCTTCATCTACATTCATCACAGCCCTATTCCCTCATCAGATTACACTCAAAACCTAACCACAGGTCCATCACAGTAACCCTCCCACTCGATCTCAGTTGCAGCCTCACCTATCCACTACAAACCCTAATTCCCTCCCTCAACATAAAAACCCAGAAACCCTAAGATCTGCCTAGGCCTAACCAGCCATCAAAACCCCACCAAAGTCCAGCCGAACCACCCCCTCTCTGCTAGGAAAACTCGACCTAAAGCCCAGCCCCTAAATCTGCTCCTAACCCTAGTTTCAGCTTAGATCCTAAATCTGGAAACCCAAAACCCTAACCCTAATATTTCTGAATTTCTATTTCTTATTCAAACCTCATTAAAACCTATTCTAATAGACTCCTAAAATTCTGCAGACCATTACCCAATAAAACCCTAACTCAATCTCCCATTCCTAACCCTAATTTTGCCCTAGTTACCCTAAACTGCCCATTCGGCCAACCCTAAAACAGAACCTGGTCCTAAGTGAGATTTATTTCACCTAGGCTACATTAATAGGGCTGCTTCTGGAATTAGTAATAAACAGAAAAAGTAATGAGATAAACCTGCAGGAACAAGGGGCAGGGATTCAGACACATGTCCGCAGATTAAAAAAAAAACTCAGATCGATAGAATTAAGAGTGACTGGCAGTGAGAGAAACCTGCAGGAACTTGTATGGTAATACAGCAACAATAGCAGGACACCAAAACCGAGGGCGGGCCTTGGTGCAACGGTAAGGTTGCTCCATTGTGACCAAGTGGTCACGCGTTCGAGTCTGGAAACAGCCTCTATACGAAAGCAGGGATAAGGGTGCATACATTATGACCCTCCCCAGACCCCGCAGGTGGTGGGAGCCTCGTGCACTTGTACGCCCTTTTAACAGGACACCAAAACCAAAGAAATAAAGAATTAAAGACAGTATCGGTTTACCGTGCTGGAGATGATTGATTAAATAGAAAGAAAGAAAGAAAATAAAAGAAGAAGATAAGATAGGAAAAGGATATGTTCAAGTCGTCTCACTTGAACTACAGAGCAGGCCTCCCACCTAACTTCGACCTAGTCTCCCACTAGGGTTTCTGCATCCCACAGACCTGCCTCTCATAGTCACAGCATCAAACCATATTTTTTCTTTTCTTTTCTTTTTTATCAAACTCAAATCGTTGGGCTAGAGACTGTCTCACCCCAACCCCTTTATTAATAATAATGCATGGTTACAGAAAGCAACTCCCCTTGGCTATTGAAGAGGGTTACAAAATAGAACCTAATTACAATTCAAAATAGAAACTGAAATCCAATTAATATCTGGTAACACTGAGATCTAATTAATTTCTTGAATGATGAGGACATCACTCAAGGATTTAAGCAGCCTCATGTAACTTCATTATGGATAAATGACCAGCATTATGTGTAGTTCTTCTTATTATTTTGTTGTACTTTTATTTGGAGCCAGAATTGTTGTGTACTACTGTTGTAAGGGAGTTATTAGGGAGTTATTGCTGGAGAAGTAGTTATTAGGGAGTGGTTATTGCTGGAAAAGTAGTTATTAGTTTTTTCTTTTCTTTTTGGGGTTTAAAAAGACTGTATTTGGAGATGGAAGATAAAGAAGGAAGCAGGCAAGGAAGGAATGGAAGCATGAGTAATTCTATGCAATTCAAGATGGTGTGAAGCCAAGATGGAGTGACTCCAAGATGGTATGAAGCCAAGATGATCTTCTTTCTTCTTCTTCTTCTTCTTCTTCTTCTATCTACTCCTTTCTTTCATACTCTATACCTACAACAAACTATCCCTATTTAATTATCATATTTCTCCCAACCTCATTTTCATTTGTTAAGTCCGTTCCATTATTTCTTTCAACTATAGCAGCCTGTAAACCCCAATTAATCATACTTGTTTGGCTGGAATAGGACTGATTGTGATGAAAGACCTGGTTTTCCAAACTTGTCCAACATTATTGTATTAACTAATTGAAATTAAAGCCACTAAAATCTTCTTGAAAAGATCTTCCCATAAAAATTAGCAGTTACACCAACAATATCCTCCACGCAAGTTAAAGATGCGACCCACCAAATCTCAGCTCTCACTTTAAACTCCCTTCTCCAAGCAAGACCCATGGGGTCCACTTAAAAATGAAGAAAATCTCTCCTTAAATCCTGTTGTTCGATGGACATCTTAGTCAGAACCAAGGGCTGGACCAGGGCTTAATTACAACCAAATATGGACCCAAATATGGCCTGTCCAGCAATTGAACCGATGGCTATGTGCTGCTCACCAAAAGATCAGCCTTAATGAATGGCTAGATGTGAAGTAATGGTTCTTGGACAGAATTACAAACTAGGGCAAGAAATAGCAACTTACAGTCACACCCACATGCAACCAACTGCTGGGACTGATCAATATCAAGAGGAGAGAATATGAAGGGGAGTAGCATATCAAAATATGGCCTGACGTTGATGGCAAGATTATGATATATCGAAGTCTGAAAAATTCTGACAAAGAACTCCAAAACCAGGGTGCCACAGTGTGTATATGTGGTGCGGAACCCAGGTCACAAAACCCTATTTGGGTTCACTATGGGCCCACCCAAGTACTTAATAACTCAAGTCAAGAATTGAATGGCAATGCTGTAAATATTATGCATAGTGTTGAGTCTCATTGGCATAAGAAACAGTATCAAACTCAAATGTAAACAAGTGTTAAGTATAGGGGTGGTTCTGGAATTAGTAATAAACAAAAGATGTAATAGAATAAAGAAGGGGATGGGGGTACTTAAAGAATAACAATAAAAAAAAATAGAACTATCGAAATAGGGGGAGATAGCAGCTCCTACCTAGCGAAAGGGTTTTGCTTTTGAATGGAATATCTCCCATCAGAAAAGCCCAATCGACTTTGGAATTGGAGATCTGAAATGTAACCGAAGATATTCTGAAACCCAGGTAATAGAAAATCCTAACAATCACCCTCACAGCAGAATGATAACTCGCAATACCATGCTGATGGTACTTGCATCTGTGACCCTGCAATTGGTTTGATGTCTCACGATTAAGGGGAACTTTGGGGAGTAGAATCCAAGGGTACTGGTCGCATACAAGAGCCCTACCTTGGACCCCAACCGCAAGTCAAATAGAGTTCTGTAGGATGAGTTCCAGCGAACTCTTCTCTGATCACTTACTGCTGGTACAAGGAGCAAAAGGAAATACGAACCAGATTACAAGGAAAAGAAGAGAACAAAGGAAAGGAATGATGGGAACTAGTAAGAGAAGAAGAAGAAAGGGGAGGAAGGTTCGTACCTTAGGCAATAGGAAGGAGAGAGTAAAGCAGGGTTTAAAGTATCGATATCGGTTGGTACTGATACGATACATACCGATATGTCTCTTTTTTTATGTGGATTGTCTCGGATGGTATTGAAATGTATCGGCCGATACGATACAACTGATACATATGATACCATCGATATGTTGGGTAAGGGGATCTGTGGGTGCTTTAATACGTATCAACCGATACATCTCGATACATACCGATACCATCGATACATTCCATTAAAAAAGCCCTTTTCCCTCACAGGTTCAATACAGCTCCTATTCTAACGAAAAAAATGAAGGGAAACTCTCAACCAAGAGTCTAAAATCTGGCATTTAATCTTGGTTTTTCACACTTTTGGACTCAAAAACGAATCAAGGAGTGCTACAACATCATCCTTTGCATCATCCAACACTCTTCATAGCTATAAACTATTACAACATGTAAGAAACCTCATATTTGATAACAATTTCAATTTAATGCACTTGTTTGGTTATACATTATTCTCCATTTTAGTGTTTATGCATGATACTTGTTATATATTATTTATTTATATTTTGTTTGTTCCACGTGTATCTTGACCATTTCCATGCATATTTGTAGTGTTCGATACGATACGATACGATACGTCTCTTAAAATCACCCGACCAATACAACACCCAATACTGATACATTAAACCTTGATCACAACAGCATTGGTTGCAAGCTTATAAAATAGAAACTTAAGAAAACAAGTAGAGAAGAAAGGGAGAAGAAGAAGTGGTGGATATGACCCGAGGCCTCTCACCTATGGTGTAATATCCCCACACCCAAAATATAAGGATAATTTAGACTTTTTACCTTGTGTGCAGAATCTGTACCAGTGATGGACTAATGATTGATGAATTTTGATTGATTACCACGCTAGAGGTATATACCTTACTAGTATTTTATTAGTGTAGCATATGCTGGTTTAGCTATTTCCCCGTGCATGGTTATATGTAACTGTTATTTAAATATATTAATTTCTAAGCCTATTAATATGTAAATTGGTTAGCCTAGTGGTCAGGATCTTATAAATAGTACAAAAAAAAAGAGATAAAAGAGGTTTAAGGATCAATTCTAGATGGAAGCAATTAAAATGTAATTTTTATATTTTTATCTTGGGCTTATAGGTGGGCCCAATTGATATATTAAAATTAAAATAAAATAAAAGAAAAAGAAAACCGTGGGAGAACTCAACCAAGTGAAAGATAGAACCTAGAATCTAGGAAGAAAAAAAAAGAGATTGTGGTGACTAGGGGAGAGAAAATAGAGAATTGGAGAGAAAGAAAGAAACAAGGAGAGGGAGAAAATCGTGGAGCCAAAGAAGAGATTGTGAGGAGTAGGAGAGAGAAAATAGAGAATTAGAGAAAAATAAGAAACAAGGAGGGAGAGAAAATCGTGGAGCCAAAGAAGAATGAGTAGTGGAAGAGGGAGAGAGAGAGAAAGAGATTGAGTTGGGTTGAAACTAGAAAAGGAGGGGAAGAAATCATGTATAAGAGAGAGATAAAAACCATAAAATAAAAAAAAAAAATAAAAAAAAAAAGAGAAAGAGAGGCAGATATCGTCGAGGGGAAAAAAAAGAAAGAGAGAAAGAAAGAAAAGAAGAGAAGAAAAAGAAAAGGAGCGAGGTCTTCCACCATTAGCACCTTCAAGCTTTTCTTTGGAATTCGATTTTCAGCAAACTAATGAGTTAACATCTATACTTTGTGCTTATTTTATGTTAAAAATATTCTCCTCTCTTGATTTTAAAATTCTGGTTTTACAAGCATGTTTTCTACAACTTTATTTGAGAAAACTATGTTGAAATCCATTGATTTATGAGCATAATAGCATGAGATATAGTGAGAAGGATGTTATGATGATATTCTTCATGATTATGGAAGCATGGCAATCCCTTGCATGCTTATGGATGTATGGATGTTTTTTTTTTATTTGAATTGTGATTGAGAAGATGAGCCTGTAGTACGGTACAGGGCATACTTCTAATCCTCACCTTTGGTGAGTGAGCTGCGCTTGTAGTATGGTACAAAGCAAGTGTTTGTGAATACATTGATGTGCATGTTCATGATTAAAAATTGATATCGTGGTTATGCTCTTGGCCAGGTGTAAGCATGGTGTTGGTACTTGATTATGTATATGCAATGTTGTTGTTTTTTTGTGAAATTTGCTACAGGGATGAGTAACCCTAATTTTATGCATATATTTTTCCAACTCTGTCATGGTACATGTTTTTTTTAAAATGCTCGTATGAGGTTTAGATGTCATCTTTCTATTTTTCTTTCTGAAGCTTACCCCAATTATGTTTCAAATGGAGAGACCATAGATATTGATCAGACCTGTGTGGAGAACCATGAGGATGAAGCTTATGATTGTGAAGGAGACATCATTACGATTGAATCTTAAAGTTGATTTAAATTTTGTTTCAGACTTGAATTTTTTTTTGGACATTTAACCTTGATTAATTTGGGTTTTGAGAAGATGTAATAGTCGGTTAAATTTTTAGTACTATTGGAGACTTGATTTTATATATGGATTGAATGGATGTGGTTAGAGAATTCCGCTGCAAATTATGTTTTGAGGTTACCAGAAGATTTATAAATTTGGTTCACAATCTTCTGAATATCCTACATGTCTGTCTTATGAATCTGTGGTATTCCTACTTCCTAATCTTTTTTGAAGTGTTTGTCATTAGGATCTTTGAGATTGACAAACCCTAAGAGAGACTCGATTCAAATTTCAGCACCATCCACCCAGCCGATTGTCTGAAATTACAGTTTTACCCCTCTCTCCTACTTCTACTAGGAAACCTCCATAACTCCAAATCTGTCCATCAGTTTCAAACCAAACTTTCAGCATACATCCCTTACATCATTGTTGACACTCGATCCAAGTTTCAGCCCCAAACTCCCACTTTATCCCCTCCATTCCTTCACTCCATTAAAACCCAAAACCTGCAACACAATTCTGTCCAGAACTGCAGAATTTTAAAACCTTCCCAAATCCTATTATTTTTATACCATATTGACCCCTAGACCTGCCCATTAATACCCTATAAACCCCTTTCCCAATATCCAACCCTAACCCTAGGAATTGACCTAAATCCTAGTGCTGTCCATTCGAACCAGCAGCCCCTTTTTTATTTGATCCTGTTGTTTGGCTCCTAGTAGGTCTCCTACCTATCTAGGACTACATTATAGATCTTGTGGACCGTTAACGACTTAAACTCATGGATGGATTTGGGGGCGTTACATATGGCCTTGGTCAGTCTCTCACTAACCCTAAGTCTCTCACCATAACTGAATCTTACAGCAACACAAAGCCAACAAGCTTATTTTCCATACTCAAAATCATGGCGTGCGTGTAGACAGCCCTTATTTTATTGACAACAGCAACATGGATCCCTGTTTGTGTGGGATAGGAGATCTCCTTACAATATGGTAACTCTCTAATTGGAAACAAAATACAAATAGAATCTAACTTGTAGCTACTCAACAAATACTAACAGTCCTTAAATTAGTAACTACAACTACATAAAAGAAACCTACATCAAATAGAAACTAAATAAACTACTAAAGACCCCCATGCATGGACTGCCTAGCACAGTATTGGGCCTCAATCTTGCCCACTAATAGCTGGCCCAAAGGCCTCGGTTGGCTGGCTGGATAGGATCATAGGATGGGGGCTTGATAGACTGGCTGGTGTGGCTGGCTCTACCTCCTCTTCAAGCTCCATCAACCTCCATCACAGGGAACCAGCAAACTTCTTCAAGATCAATGAGCATACCATGAGCAATCCCAGGACAGCTCCAGCAGTGGAAATGCTGCCTTACAAAGGAGTCACATTGCACTCATATACCACACCAACCCAAAATCTAAACCGCACTGATTCTTTCACGTAGCGCTCTCTCAGACGTTTCCACTCCTGCACTCTCGAGCAAAGAGGTTTCAAGTTACTAGGTGACCAAGTGAACAGCACCGAGCAAATCTTCTAGAGAGCGTACTACAGGAAATCTCTATTTCGAATAAGCCTTGTCGGCAAGCATGAATTAGCTAGGTGTTGACTACCCCCTACACCCTTTCTTAGGCTTCTCGTTTCTTTTGATGCTCTAACATTGATTTGTTTTTTGAAAGTACTTGTGCAAAAAATACCACACTAAGGAGAGTTCCTTTCCCCAGTTGCTTTTTACCTATGCTCATTCAAATATTCACATAAGGCTTCATGGTAAGACTCACTGTTGAAAGCCTTTTTCTCACACCCTCCCCCCATACATTAATTGACTTTAATAACTGCAGACAGTTGTCAAGTTCTCTTAAACAAATTTTACCCACAGAACGAGGTCTATACATCCTCACCATTTAACACCTCATGCAATTGCTTAGTTTTCTCCTAATATCGGATGCAAAACATAAAATCTAACTCTAAATAAATTTCTAAGGGACAGCCCAGGGTCCTAAATGTTCTAGGGTTCAAATGAAAGACAATAAAAGATCTACCTCTTTCAATCAATCAATCCTTTTAAGACCTCATTTTCTCCCCCCCATTTTCCCATGAAAGCCATATAGAATAAAAATCAGCATGACTTTTTACATTGTTCTCAACACTTCACAGAGATACCATAACTTCTTTAGATCCCAACTACTCACCATGAAAAGAAGCTAACTGGAGGGATCCACCTCGTGGATGGCACTTTTAACCAACCTTGATCTTCTGAGAAGGGAAATATCTAATTACGAAACTGCCCTGACCATTTGACAAGGGGGCTTTTTCATGGAGCCCAAAGGCCAGCATCCCTAATTTAGAAATCCATTTCCATGAAGTTACAATTACTATGATACCAACTCAAAAAGTTCCAAATGATCATCTCCATCTTCTTTGTCATCAATGAAGGAGCCAAAAGAATGGATATCAAGAAACTGGGAATGCCATTCACAGTACTTTTTAAGAGAGCAACACTCCCATTAGTAAAAAAAATCACCTCTTCCACCAACAAGATCCTTCCCATCCATAATGTTGGATTTCATACTGAAACCACCTTAGGGGCTGCCAGAATTGGAAACCCCATAATGTAGACAAGGACAACTAAAACCCTAATTAAGAAATGGGAAAAGTTTCTGAGCCACTGGACCAGGGTGCGCTAGCACATCTGTGTCTATCTCTTTCCTCTTCATACGAATTGACGTCATTGCCCTACTATGAATGATACTGTTTTGTTGCACCTCAATGGTGCACTCCTCTATGTTGCTCAGAGAACCCTCTCCCTTAAGAAATTTATTATAAAACAATAATTTATATACGAGTTAAAAGAGAAAATGATTTTCTAATTAGATGGACAGATTAAGGGGAACTTGGGAAAATTAGAAAACATAGGGAATTTGAACGACGAGAAATTCAAAATCTCTTAGAATAAGACTCAGATCAAGCTGAGATATGGGTCAGGGTACCCTTCTTGATCTGTTCTGTTTGTTTATTAAGGAAATCAATTTTCTTTTGGGATTTAATGGGGCCAACAGGCTGGTTGGGTTTTGAAACAGAAAACAAGCCAGGGTGATGTGAAGTGATGAAAGGGAAAGAGGAAAGGGAAAATTAGGTATATAGGGTCTGTTTCAACAGAAAATGACATTATCAGATCAAAATATATTATAGATACACAGTTCTCCATCTTTTGTTCTACATATTCCTCCTACCTGCTTTGATTTTTATAATTCTTTTTCTTTAATATCCTCGGTTACTGTTCATCGGTACTGTTTACAGGATGGTTCCAAAAAACGGAATTGGATCGCTGATTCCAGTTGATTTGGATTGCTGATTCTGGTCGAATCGGATCTGATCCGATCTGAATCCAATTCCTGATTCTATCAGGTTTTTTTGGGGTTCAGGCCGATTCCACTTCCTTGAACAATGGTTTACGGTACCATAACATCACCTTTCTTTAGTTTCTTCAATTTTAATAAACCCTATTCAACTCTACATTTTTCCCACCGCCTTTCCTAGTAAACCAGCCTTAGAAATTCCATAAACTAGGCTGTGTTCCATCACCCCAAGAATATAAAAGGAAACCTTCCACCTCACAATCCATTCTAAAGGCATTCTCTCTCACAACAACACTTTATCAAAATCAAACCTACCCAAAAAAAAAAAACTCATACACACACATGGAAAAGCTGTCCCTGACGATTAACTGAATATGGCTCCCAAGTTAGCTGCTTTGTATTTTGTTGCCACAAAGAAAACTAAAACATTTACTTGCATATGGCTATCAGACAGTTGGAGAGCCATTATCCACCCTTTCCCCTCCAATCAACCCATCTCTCCCAATTAACAATGTAGTATTAAACCAAAAAACACATGGAGGAACCACGTAGGTGATAATAGATCTCTATACCAAGTACCCCAAGAAGCTTAAAATTCTATAATTGGCATACCATTGGTGATACAAACCTGAAACCAAGCATTCTATTTCTACCTACAACCCCTCCCCACCCCCCCCTGCCCTTTTTTTAAAAAAAGAAAAAGAAAAAGAAAAGAAAGGCTACCTCTGAACATGCTCTCTCTCTCTCTCTCTCTCTCTCTCTCTCTCTCTCACACACACACACACACACTCGAGATCATTGGCTCCCACAAATACTCACAGGCACCCCTTTACAAAGGGAGAGGAAATATAACTATAAAAACCTCCAGAAAGCAACTTCATTAGTAATTTAAGACATCGGTTACTTTAAATTACCTAACTATCAGATCACACCATACTTGTCCTTGATTAATCAACAATTTTAGAGTCTGTTTAATTCATATAAAATTGAAACTTCAATTTATCAATTAAAATTCCAGATCAATGTAAACGATCAATAAAACAAAATCAAGACATAAAAATAAAGAAAATAAAAAAATCAGCAAACGAATAAAGTAGGACTACAAACAGAATTAGTCAAAATTAAACAATGCAAAGAACATCCAGGGGATTCACGTACCATGGTTAAACCCATAGAATGCACTTGCTGTGCCACCAACAGCAGAACCAATCTAAAACATTAAAAAAAATTGGCAACTTTAGAAACAAAACAAGCAGAAAAGTATTCAATAGAACAGAACCATTGAAACTCATCGATCAAAAGTGGGTAGATATAAAAGGCTTTGATATTTCATAACGTCTTCAAGACCCAATTGCAAAAATAAAGACCCATAAAATAACAAACGGGTTACGATTAAAAACAAAAGATCCCAACTAACCATGGAAAAGCTGTCCCTGACGAGCGGTGGAACAGTCCAATTGCTGGTTTCCTGAGAAGAATCGAAAAAACCCATATTACGACACAGAACATAACTAACGTAGTGAGAAAAAACATCAAACTAACAATTCACTAACATAAAATTTGATATTTCAGATAGTCATAGAAATTAAACAAAGCAGATATAAGATTGAGAAGATCACGAATTACCAATTCTTTGGAAAGAGGGCCAGCACAGTGAGAGCATCTGAAACGAGGAGTGCTTGAATCCTCCATCTCTCTCTCTCTCTCTCTGCTGTCTGCACGACGCTACGAAAGCACTTGACTATTAGGCTCTGTATGGTAACGCTTCTGTGTTTTTTTAGCTTTTTTTGGTCCGGCACACTTTTATGTGTTTCTGTGTTTTTTAAACGTTTTTGAGTCCTGAAATGCTGTATGGTAACCCACAGAAAAAATTGTTTCTGAAGTTGGAAGAAACAGAAATCTGTATGGGTCGCACTTAATAGACTCATGATCATCCCTCTCCGTCTCAAGTAAATAACCTTAACCAGTAAAAAGAATCTTTGTTAGACACTTCTGATTTCATTTTACTCCAATTCTGATTTGATAGCCATAAAACTTTTCTAATCATAATCAAAATAACATGGTTAAGGAGATCTAGTAATGTGATTTTAACAGCAAGTAAGATCTACTGGTAGTGATTTTTGTGGGTTAAAGAGATCATGCAAAGGGCATGCCTTCATAAAAATCACCTATTTTCTTCAAACCTAAACTCAACATATAACCATAAACATCATTCTTACCCAATAATAACTCAAAATCTGTCGAATGGAGCCAAAGAAAAGCATTATTAACACTTTATTTTGGGCAAAAAACCTACCCGAGTTACCTACAAAATTTACAAGCAAGAGGGCCACCAACACTCCTTCATGATCTGTTCCTTTCTATAAAAGCTCAATTCTTAGAATTCCAGAATCATGTTTTGATGTACAAGCTTTGCCCACCAATTCTAACACGCACATAATTTGGAAATTTTATTTGGTTGTCACTAATTCTGCAGATATGTGAATCAATTCTAGACCAAAAAACAGAGGATTTTCTTATCTCAACCCTTGGTTTGTTTTGTTGAAGAGCCTGATCGTTGGATCTCTCTCTCTCTCTCTCTCTATCTTTTTCCTTCTTCTTTTTGAAAGGGTTTTGGCTCATCTGATAGTATGTTTCTTTAGTTGTATTTGTTTTAAGTAATTGGTAGTGATGATTTTCTGTTGCTGCAGTATCTAAGTACCATCAAACTCAATATTAATAAAAATGAAGCATAATACTAATAGGACTTGACATAATTGAGTCATACGATGACTCAACCCAAATAAACCATTCCAATCCCAACAAAAGTGAGGCAGCATTGTGCAACCAAGAAAATGGTTCACCACTTCCATTGAAATTTCTCTTTCTAGTCTAATGCAAAGCCAAATCTAGGATGATCTAGCCTCACAATACAACCCAATAGAGAATAACTCTAAGCAGATTACTGTAGGATATACCAAAACAGTATACTGTCCAGCAGCGTATAACAGAATATTCTCTTCCTTGTAACCTCCACAATAATGCCCAACTCAGATTCAGATATGTAAACACAGCATTCAAATCAGTAATGAAACCTGACCTCCCGATTATACTTGTTTAAAGGTTCAAATAAAGAAAATCAACAAGTCCAAGATTACTACCGAACCAAGATCAGGAATAGAAGAACAAACCTTGAGCAAAAGGGAATTCCTCAATTCAACATCAACGTAGTGTAAGGTATAATACATTTTTGAGAAGAGCACTGTTTTTTGACATAAGCTTGAGGATATTACCATGAAGAGATTACTATTGTCCACCAAATAAAAAATAATGCCGTTATTTTATTATCAGGTGCAGAAAAAATACTATTTGCCTCGGTTGGAAACAATCAACAGAACGAAACACAAAATTGTAAGAATTGGACATGACTTATACGAGGTTTTTGATCATTCATTAATAAACTCAAGCTGATAGGTAATACCAGGTGAAAATGAGATGACATCACCTAATAAATAACAATATGAATTTATCTCAAATTGAGTTAAAGCCCAGTTTCAGATGATTCTGACGAGCCAATCGAAAATTGAGACTTATAACCAGAATTTTTTCTTGTGTTTGTTACCAGAAGATGAGGTAGGTTCTTCTCGTTCTCTTCGATTTCTTTTCTTCTTTTGAAACAACAAGTAGGAAGAGACGAGGAGAAGAAGAAAGAAGGGGGAAAAAAAAACCCAAGAAGAAAGACAAGCAGAAGAAAAGGAAAACGAAAAACGAAAAACGAAAAATAAAAAAACACAAAAGTTACCGGAGGAAGGGAGCATGCACTCACCGGAAGAATGAAGTCGAGAAACTTTATTCTGCGGCAGAGGTGGAGCGCGATGGAGAGTTGCAGAGTTTGATTGCGCTTCTCTTCGCACTAGAGGTTTTCTCGTGCAGAAGTCAAGCGAAGAAGAGCGACGATTGTGAGGTTTTAGGGTGAAAAACCAATATTTTTTTGTTTAGATGTCAAATTTCAGTTTTGCCCTCATTAACTTAAGTTGGATTTGTGTTTCTCCGAAAATCTATGTATCCTATAAGTACATACTCAAGATTTTGGGTTTTTACAATTATCATCTCAAAATTTTTACTATCTACTATTATTCTTCCAAAAACTTTCAAACAACTGTTATCCCTTCTGATGCATATTAACCACTAATTGATCTCCACCATTACATTTCCGTGATGGTGGAGATTAATCGTGATAGTGTGTCGTTGTCACGAATTTTTTAGGGCCAAAATACCCTTTTAGGTGGTAATAAACCCATTACCGTCATTCTCCTCCTCCTCCTTCTCCTTCTCCTTCTTCTTTTTCCTCTGCAAAATTACAAACCCTAAATTACAAACTATTCTCTTCATCTTCAAATCATGGCTGATTCCCAATCGCAACATTAAAATCTTTCCTTTCAGGTTTTAACCAAGGCAAGATTTTCGCCATCACCACCCTTTCTGCGTCGGTGACCACCCTAGGATTCATGTCCTTGATGAAACAGAGGAAGAGGCGGGCATTGGCATCGTCGGCGTCGTCCCTGAGGCCCTAACCTGTTCTTCCAGGGACGAAAATAAAACCTACTTGTAGCGACCAGCAAAGTGGGCATCAATTTGCTCCATAAGTGCCGACTGGGACAGCGTCGGGGGCAAGTGCCGAAGCACCACTTTCATTCATCGAACGGATTCTGATTACCAGAAACTAGAACCGATTTTCTGAAAATCAGACTGCAGAAAAATCAGACCATTAAAATCCTCTGAGAATTGGATCGAGTCTACCTTGGATATAGGCCAAATAACCCTTAAAATATGAGAAGCATCAGGTGGTTGATAAAAAAGTAATTTCAGTAGATTTCCCATAAAACATTTTAGAATATTTTCAGACATTTGTTCTCATTTTATTCTTAATTTATTTATATCTTATTTTCTCGGATAAAGGTCATGGAATTTAGCAGCAAATGATAACGAGCTATGGCGGTCACAGTACGTTCTCTACTTTGGAAATGAGAATTGTTGTGAACTTAAGGTCTGCAGGCTTCATAATCTAGAAATTGATCTTCAAAAAAACATATTCTTCACAATCTGCAATGTATAAACAGAAGAGTGCCAACTAAGCCCCCGACTCCAATGGCAGAAGCCGAAGAGTCCTACCAGCAGCAACAACAGAGTTCTCGTGTGAAGCTGGAGAACTAAGCAGCCAACATTTTCAGGCCGGAAGGGAGAGGGAGAGTCTGAGCAGATGAGGGGGAGGGGTGTCGGAGACGGAGAAGGAAAGGGATATAGGGAGATGCCGCTAGTAATGCCCACCGGAGCCTGAGCAGGTGATGGTTACAACTAAGGGGTAAAATGGATATTTCACCTTTGGGGTTGCAGAGGAAGAAGAAGAAGAAGGAGAAGGAGGAGGAAGAGAAGGACGATGTTTTTTTTTTTTTTTTTTTTTTTACAATTACCACCCTAAAAGGGCATTTTGATCTTAGAAAATTTGTGACAACGGCACATTGTCACGACTAACCCCCACTGTTACGGAAATATAACGGTAGGAATCAGTTAATGGTTAGTATGCTTCAGAGGGGGGTAATAATAGATAGTAAAAATTTTGAGATGGTAATTATAAAAAACCCCAAGATTTTTTGACAAAATTTTTAGATGCCCAAAATGACTCTGATACCAATCCATTCAAAGTCCAAAATACCCCTCCGTCCCTATGTATCCTATAATGACCCTGATACCAACTCATTCAAAGTCCAAAATACCCCTCCGTCCCTATGTATCCTATAATGACCCTGATACCAACCCATTCAAAGTCCAAAATACCCCTCCGTCCCCTTTCAATCCCACTAACCGGTGTAAAAAAACCCGAGATCCCACCTCTCTCTCTCCGCTTCCAAACCGGTGTTTCTCTTTCCAAGAAAAAAACCTACCAAATTCCTTTGATCCCACCCCCCTCCCCTATCTATCTCTCATCTTCCTAACCGCTGTTCCTTTGGTTTTCAAGAAAAAAACTACTGAATCCTTGTAATCTCTCTCTCCCTCTCTCGAGAACAGGGGGTCTCCCCTTGCGCTGCGAAGTCGTCTACTTGGATGACAACTCACGCTTCCTGACCTTCAATCTGGTTATAGTATCGGTTGGGGAAGATGAAACAAAACATCTATATTACCTTCACATTAGAACAATCGACAGATCACCAATTAAAAAAATCTATAAGGTTACAACTTACGCAGACTGAAAGCCTTATCGCGCATGTCGAAAACCCTATTGGAGCCAATGGTGGAAATTGAGGCGAAGACCCCAACGCCGCCACAAGCGATGTCATAGAGCTTCTAGACGCGGGCAGTGAGCTGGGTGTCCGCGGCCATACGCTCAAAGAGCCAGAGATAGAAGGTGCCATCACTGCCGGAGGTGCCGATACGAATGAGTACAACGTCGTTCCAGACGAAAGAGAGGAGGAGCCTCATCACCGTCTCCGTATCCTTCTTATCGCGTAGGTCGAAGACCCTACCGGACCAAACGACGAAGACGAAGGGCTTCCTACCGTGGGCAGTGAGCAGGGTGTTCATGGCCTTGCGCTCGTAGAAACAGAGAGTGCAGGTGGTAACGCTGCCGGAATCGCTGATGCGCTAGGGCTCTGCTTCGTTCCAGACGAACATGGTGCAGAAGGTATTACTGCCGTTAGAGATGCACCAGATGCAGAGGAAGTCCCTGGAAGTTGTTGTCAGATCTGGGTTCTGGCACTCCTTGTCCAGGATGAAGAGAGCTTTGGTTAAAGGGCAGGGGTGCTCAGAGGACAGGTTGGGGTCGGACCAGATCTCGCAGTTGGAGTCGTCGTCGTCATCTTCACCGGCTTGTGATGCCACCTGCGTGAGGGATTTTCCAAAAGACAGCTCCAAGAATCCCTTTTGTTCCCTCTGCGATCTCCCCAAAGGCAAGTTCCTTGAAATTTGCCACTGATTTTAAGTTACTTCTAATGCTGTTTGAGTTTTGTTTTTTGTTTTGGGTTTTTTTTTTTTAATCTTTTCCTGTTGCATCCTGTTCGGTCGCTGTTAATTGTTTAATGGGTTGGTCCAGATTTAAAATTCTGAAGAGTTTCATCATGATTATAGCATAGATTTTTTTTTAACCTTATCTAAAACGAGCTTGAATGCGGTTGGAGATATGTATTGGGTTCCCTCCCCTCTTAAGTCGTTTCTTTCTATTTCACCCTTTTGGTTGTGCTTGGATGTTTTTTAATCATTACTTCCACGATTTGCTTCATCGCAATTACAATTGGAACAAAATTTTCAACTCTGTAAAAAGAAAAATTGGACGAGAAAAGGAAAATAAAAAGGAATGGAGTTAAAGTTCATACTGAATGTTACTGATTATTGTATTATTTTTCTTCTTGGATGAAAAATGGAGAGAGAATCAAAGCCGGAGTCGTTGATTTATTTCAACCTCTCTTACTAATTCCAATGGTGTGTATAGGTGGCTTTATTCTGCTGCCATGACAGAATTATGAATTTTTTTTTTCCTGACAATCTTCTTAATAGGTTATCAACAACATATTTGGCATTGTTGAGTGTCCTGTTCACTCCATTGCAGATTTGCTTATAATCTATCTTCTATTATTTGTTTTGTTTTTGTATTGTCTATCTATCTCTTCTTATAATTTTTTTGTTGTATGAGGAGCAACTTCTTGTAATTTGATATCTTTTCTGACCTATATCTACCCCCTGATTCAGCCACTCAGAAGATTGTTGATGGGCCATCAAAACTAGAGAGGTGGAAGAGTTGCTTCCTTCAACATCATCATCCCTATTAGCACTGGAGCTGCCAAGGTAATTAATTCCAATATAATCACATTCAGATTTGGAGCAAGACGTTATTGCAAATAGATCCGTGCACTCTTGGCTATTGGTCAATTCTTTGTCTTGTATATTTCATTTGTATTATTTTTTATTTGAATGGCTTTTCAAAATTCAAATGAATGATCTCTCTATTATTTTAGTCTATGGCTGTGAATCTTGAATCTTATTCGAGGGAGCCTCTTTAGTCTATTATGTTAGTAAGTGGCTGTCAATCCTGAATCTTAGTCTATGAGTGAATTAATTTACATTTGAATGTTCTCGATTATGTAGGTTGTTGGAAAGGTTCTGCCATCATTGAGCGAGAAATTGATTGGAATGGCCTTCTGTATTCCCTCGTTGATGTCTCAGTGTTTTGGATCAAAGCTGCCATCAAGTATGTGGTGAATGCAACAATGATTACAGCAGATTTTTCATATTGATCTTCTTTTGCTCGTGAGGCCTCAAAGGTTCATGCTCTGCTACCTTTTTACTCTCCTTTAATCTCCATTCTCACTCACTTTGTCTTCCTTTTTGTGTATATTTGTCCCTCTTTTTACCTTTCGGTCGTTGCTTAAATTTGCTTGCATTCATTATTCTTTACTTCTTTATTGACCCGTTAGGCCTGTTGCAATGAGCAGTTACGGTGAAGGAGTTGCATGGAAAAAGGCAGAAATTAGTCTCCTTTCTGAGAAGTTGATGCTTCTTGCCGGATACTTTTTCCAGGTTTGTTGCATTCCTCCTTTTAATTCACTTCTTATGGTTAGATGCTAGACTTTCTATTTACCTGTTTTGACTCCTTATTATCTATGTCTATTTCTGTGTTTGGAATGGATTCTGTAGAGAAACAGCAAGAGCGAGAATGACATGGAAACCTTAAGTGCTTCTCAGATGATCGTTATTTCTTCCTCTCCCTTGTCAATCTTCCCTCCAAAGTGGAATTTATCCGGAAGCCCTCTTCATTTTGCAATCCCCTGCAAATGTACCATATTTTTTCTTGTTCGAGTTCCATTGTTTCTCAAATGGATGTCCTTTTCTTGTTTTTCATCTTTAAACTTTTCTGTCCTCTACAACAATGGAACCTTTCGTATATTTCTGAGCAACAAACAGAGAGAAATTAGTTCTATCTCCTCATCAAGCTCTAGGTTCCTATCTTGTCATGCAACACCTCCATGAGATAATCTCTTTTATTAACTGACCTTTGAATATAATTTAAGTGTTTAAATGTCTGAATCTTGGATTGACCTCCATATTGAGTATGGACCTGAAAATTTTATGCTTCTTTTGCTACCTATGGGTTAATTTATGACAAGGATGGTTACAAAGCTAATAATTTTAAGCTTAAAACTATGGATCTGATAAGTTAGAAATAGGCCAAATGTGAAACGAACACTTTCAATCTGCATAGGTCTTTCTATTTCCTTTTTAGCTTTTTAGATTTTTCCTTTGTTTTCCTCAGCCTCTCTCTATTCTCTTATCTCTCTCCCCTTCCACTCCCTCTCTCTCACGCCTCCCTCCTTCCTCTATCTATCTCTCCATCCCTCACGCTTCTCCCCTTCCCCATACCTCTCACGTCCCTCCTCCTCTACGCCCCTGCCCCATTCCTCTATTTCTGTAATGTCCCTCCCCCTCTCGAGTATTTGGGATTTATTTGACTTTATTTATATGGGCTTTTAACTAGCAGAATGGGTTAGAGATTGGACAAGTTAGCAATGTTGTCTGTTAGACTGCAAGCATCCTCAATATGTCAATGAATGGTAGTGAGACTTCTCTTGTCCTTGGCAGTTTGGTGAGAAAAGGATAGGGAATTACTCTCTAGGACCAGGAAAATTATAAATAAGTGTGATAAGAACGTGTGATAAGAACGTATCACCTGCAGTTTTACAATCTAATTATGTGAATATAATCCTGATTGTATTCAAATATTTTTGACAATCATTAAGTGGATCAATATTTAACACTTCTATCAATTTCTACCAATCTAATTTAGATATTTTTTTTTTGGATAATCAACCGAATGGATTACAACTTTAGTTATAGCCTTATAGCCTTCATTAAGTTGCTCTGTTTCTTCCACTCTTTTTCATTTTATTAAATATTTATCACTTTTGCATATCGCTTTAATGGAATCAACTGAAACTGGCAAGATCTTAAGTGAATTGGCTGCAAAAAGGAATCAAACCTGTGACATTAGAGCTTGGAGGGAAGTCGGCGTTGACCAGGCTGTTGAGCTTGCACACTTTGCTCTATTCTTTAATCAGGTTTGTTCAATCAAGAGTTTTTGCAGAAAAATTTTAGATTCTTATGATGGGATCGTAAATTGAGGTTGTGCTGTCTTCAGGGTCAATATGTTTGTGCTTGGTTTCTTAAATTTGTACATGAATTTGTATATGATTAGTTCGTAGATAAAGCAAAGTCACGTGCTATGAAATTTATTGTTGGTGATAACTTTAAAATAGGTGTTGAGCAAGGTCCTCAGGAAACTACTCTCTTTACTCACACACACACTACTCTCTCTCTCTCTCTCTCTCTCACACACACACACACACACACACACATGCATACACACTCCAACTCAATTCACAACAAAGCCTTGTTCTGACTCTTACTGATCTGCATTCTGCATCTTTTTCTTATAGTTATTGCATATAATTGTTAAGCCCGTATATCTTTTAGTATTGCCGCTTTGATCAACATTTTCAGATGGATTCAGAGCACTTTGAGAAGATCTACATAAGATCTGGCATTGAAAGTGGGGCAAACCCTTGAAGATGAAGGTCCAAGACTGGGGACCAAAGGCTACTTTATAACCTTTTAGAACTGTTCTCTCTATTGATGATTCTTTTTCTATATATTTTGAAGTTGTAGACTGGGGAGACCACTTGGAACTATGGGTTGGTAAGACTACTTATACGCAAGGAAACACATTTTGTTTCAAAAAGCAAGTTCTCTAGTTCGAGAACAATGTGGGGTGGAGAAATTTCAAGCTCACATATGTTACGGAATCCAAATAATTATTTTCAATGTATCATCAGACAAACACTTCGCTCTATACATTTATTGATGTATTCCATTAAACTTTTTTATTGGTTCGTGGATCACTTGCTGATCAACCCTTAATTGATTTTTTCTTTACATTGTTTCTTTTTTTAACTTTTATATTTTTTCACGTGCAATTGCACACATACATGTGCATTTGGACGTGTGAGTTTACTAGTATATATATATATATATATATATATACTACCTATGTACAAACAATATATATATGAACTATATACAAACAATGTTAGCCCATGTGATGGTAGCCCATGTAATGGTATCAAATATCATCACATGAGGAAGATCCAAAATAGTTTGGACAAAAATGTCCTAATGGTATATCTTATACTGATATAGAGTGCCTCTTATCACGGGACAATTTGAACTCAATTATTGGACATGCCAAGTAGCATGTTGTCATATCATGGGAAAATTCGAGTTGTTTTTATTTTCTAGCACTATATTATGTAACGTAGCACTATATTATGTAACGTATACCATTGAGAATCTTGATCCGAAACCCAAACATCTACAAGGTTAGTTTGTGGTGTATCCTATTCATATATGGTCTAGTTTCCTACATGATAAATGCAATAGGTGGGCTGATATGGTATAAAAAGTCATCCTTGATAGAACCAATATACCCATCGCTCGAGAAACGAATTGTAAGTATGTGGTTCCTTTGATATACCTAGGGAATAGATCTGTCAATCTCAGAATGGTCAAATTAGTGACTTTTTTGAGTATCAAAGGTACCCCACTACACACTAGTGACCATCCTCTCTTATGACTCTAAACCTATTCAGTAAAGTTCAGGGGGTGTGACTTAATCATAAATTACCCAAGTCTCCACAAGGGGTCCAACGACTAAGCCACGTGTCTGAGTTTTTCCATGCAATGTGAGTGTGCAATGAGTGCAATATAGAAAGTGGGCATCGATTGAACTCGGAGTACTTATTATGATGTGTCCCACCTGCCCAAGGGTAGAGACACAACAAGGAGTATCCTCGTCTTTCGATTTCACTTTGAACATTCTTGTCTACGACACAGCTATCAATTGATCTCAGAATACTTAGTATGATGTGCCCCACCTCCCCGGCGGTAGAGGCACAACAAGGAGTACCCTAGACTTTTGATTTCACTCCGAGTCTGATGCAT
Organism: Telopea speciosissima; assembly: GCF_018873765.1. Classification (NCBI taxonomy): domain Eukaryota; kingdom Viridiplantae; phylum Streptophyta; class Magnoliopsida; order Proteales; family Proteaceae; genus Telopea; species Telopea speciosissima. Next base: position 19,426,044 of record NC_057926.1, on the reverse strand, counting down.
GATGCAATTAGTACCACACATATACTATAATTATACAAACATGTCTTCACGCAAATAACGTCTAAGGGAGAACATTCTTGCATTCAATGGTAGCATCTAGTGTCGAAACTTGACAATACTCCCTAGTGGAGTCACCATTGTAAGGATTTGTGGTATCGGTGGACGCGTGGGGTTTTTCCTTACTAGAAATGGTCTTCCCTTCAAGAACTGGTGTGATGTGTGTGGTTAAAAAGGGGGTCTATAATAATGTGTTGCACAATTACTAGGGTTTAGGATCATGCAATATATAAGATAAAGTCGCTACCTAGGATTAGGGCCGAATACCCGATTGGTGTAGCCCTATAAAGGCTACATGATTCCATATGGTCTGCTCAGAGAATTTGGGTAAGCTATCATGTTACGAGAATGGAAAGGTTTTAGGCACTCACTTCTCCCGGTTAAATTGGTCTTTCCACTAGATGCTTGATTTCGAATGTTCTCCCATAATGATTTAATTTATACTAACATGTATAATAATAGGAAAAGGAAAAAATTACACGTACCTCCTTTGAGGTTTTCCTTAATTATACTTTTACCTTGAGGTTTGGAAAAGTTCACGTACCTCCCCTGCTTTTCAAACTAAGTAACAAAAACACCCAGTCCATTAACTGTAGGCGTTAAACGTTAAAATTATGTTTTAATTGATCAAAATGCCCTCATCTTCCCCAAATTGTTTATGGTTTGAAAAAACCTGCAACTCTTCTTCCCCCAATCATTTCTCCAACCAGGAAAACCAGAATAAATGAGGAGAGAAGAAAGTTGGGATTAGAGGGAAAATTAAGAGAGATTTCTGTGTTTCTTTGGAGGTTTGTGGTTTGTTGTTAGAGAGATTTCTCTTTTATTTTTTGGGAAAATTAAGTATACATCTTTTGTTCTTCCTTGCATCTTATTCTGCTTCTCTGCTTTTGATTTTTCTCCATTTCACCTATTGGTTTGAGTTCTGGATCTTGTTGAATATGTGGTACATATTTTCAGGTCGGGGAAATTTGATTAATTAGTACGGATTTGGACCCTAATCAACAAATACTCTGAGCTCCTCAACTCTAGAACCCTAGGGAAGCTCAAAACGAGAGAAAAAACACTCGAACCAATCGCAAACCATGTGAACTCCATCGACCATCTGCAAGAGCCAATGAATTACTTATTTCACTGGTCGTGGCTAGATGTCTCCATGAAGGTCCAGAACATGCGCCATAAATACCTAGGCGTTAATAGCGAGACACAATACATATAACATTCCAAAACTAGATAGAAGGATATCAAAGATAAAATAAGATTAAAACTTGGGATTTCTAGTAAATTTCCTAGAATTGAGTTGAACCATAGACCATGAACCACAGAGAAATCAGAAGCAAATCCATTCAAAACTACAGAAAATGCAAGAATTCGAAAAAACCTGTTTCGATTATTACCAGATAGTTGAGATCAAACGAGCTGATTTCGAATCACCTGCAATTTCACTAGAAACCAATCAAATTAATAATAAAAAACAATCCGATTTGATGGGTAAAAGCATAATAAGAATTAGAAGAAGTACAGTGAAAGCCTTTCTTCTCTCCTCACCACCATATCCCTGAGCTCCAAAACCTGTACACCCATCAATCCTAAACCACCCCAATCACTCCTCTTCAACCTCTTCGCCTGAATCAAGCCCGAATCATCACCATCCTCACCATCACTCTCTGCTCCACCTTCATCACTCCTCTTCAACCTCTTCGCCTGAATCAAGCCCGAATCATCACCATCTTCACAATCACTCTCTGCTCCACCCTCATCACCATCTCCCTCAAGCTCCTCACAATCAAGCCCTAACCTAATTCCCAAAAAGATTTGGGGAAGATGAGGGCATTTTGATCAATTAAAATACAGTTTTAATGTTTAACATCTACAGTTACCAGACTAGGTGTTTTAGTTACTTAGTTTGGAAAACAGGGGAGGCATGTGAAAATTTTCAAACCTCACGGATAAAAGTGTAATTAAAGCAAACCTCAGGGGATGTATGTGAAATTTTTCCTAAAAAAACAAAATAATGATAAAATCTACAAAAATAGTGAAAATATGCTTAAACGATCTACATTGTGCCAAAATAAATGACCAGAATGAAAATGCGTACCTAACTGTAAATTTACCAAAAACACGAAACATGCACAATGGATCACCACCCGGCTCTGGTGGAGATGGACTGACTACCTGAGTCTCTCTTATCGAGCAGAATAACGGCTTATAAAAAGTATTTTTCTTAGGGCTCTCTAAACACTAGCAGGGCTTCCGAGATGTATTGCCAAATCACTAGCAGGGGTTCTTGGACTCCATCAGGGCTTCCGTGCCTTATCGTCGAATCACCAACAGGGCTTCCTGGACTCCATCGGGCTTTTGTGCCTTAACACCAAACAGGCCCTTGAGGGCCAAAATAAATGGAAACTAAAGCCTTAAAAAAGAAAGAACTACTCTAGGGACCAAACCCTCCCTCTTTTTTCTCCCTTTTCTCTCTCTCTCTAAATTTTCGGATTTTCGGGATTTTCTCAGTATTTTTCCAGAGCTCCTCTGGGCTTTCCCCACTATCAAACTGTTAAACTGTGTTTTTTGAATGAAGAGGGGCCCTCTATTCCCTCTATAAATAGAGGGCCCAGGAAATTTGGGCTGAGTCGACTTGGGCTCCAATGGACTCAACTGGACCCAGTAGCGCCATCAAGGTGGGGCCGACCGGGTCTTGTACATGCCCTCTGAGGGTCGGGTTGGACTCCGACTGCCCCCGGTCAGTGTTTCTGGGTCTCGTGCATTGCCGACCATTTTTGGACTTTCCACGGTTTTTTTCATCTAAATTTTGGGAGACACCGACCGAGTATGGATCAATACAGTCTTATTTCTTGTGTCTGGGTTTTTATTACGGGTTTATGGGTAACGTGAGAGAGTTGTCATTTGTCCATGTCCATTTTGTCATCATTCCTAGGGGGTGACAAAATTCAGTGTCTACAATGAGTGCAGGGATGGGACACCTATGCAGAGGGAGACGATATGGCATATTGATAGGTAAGAAGGTGGGTTTTTAAGGGAGGAAAGATGATGGCCGTGGTGGGGATGCAATGGAGGGAATCCAGGGAGGGGATAATAAGGGACGAGGTGGAGTGGAAACTGAATATGGGGAATTAGATGGGGCTGGCAAGGGGTGCTACGATTGTGGGGACAACAAAGTTAGGGAGATTCACTGAGGATGGTAGTGAGGTGAGAGAAGAAGGGGAAGGTCGTGGGGTTAATGAGGGTGGGGACGGCAGTGATGGGTTATTGTATATGCGATGACTAAGGATATCCATGCACTGGTGTCCCACATGAGAATAGTTGTATACTGGGAAGACATAAGGAGACGAATGAAATTGCATTTTGTGGTTGTTGTAGGGGATAAGAAAGTGGAAGCAAAGAGAACTGAAGATAATGAAAAAAATTATAATCAGGGTTTGGTTTAAACATGAATTGAAAGCATGGAATTAAAATTCGTGAGATCTCAACACAAATTTTGCTTTTTCATGAGCTCGAGATGAGATCTTAGGCGATACCAGTTATTACCCCATCTCAGCGAGATCTCGTGGTTTTGGTCATCTCGGTGGGAAATATTATGCAAACCTTGGAATATAGACACTTATTTATTCTAGAAACCAGGACAAATACTTTATTTATGCCTAATATCATTTAAGTAAATGGTATTTCATTTACTTAAGATATTATTCATAAATAAGCAAATACCCCCTATTTGAATCCAATAAAAATACTAAAATAATCAAATTCCAAAAGGATAAGAGTCAACCCCCAGTTCAAGAACAAAAACGTGATTTTCAGCGGTAGGTGCAATTTTCAACTTTTTAATGCTGGGATTTTTCTCAAATCTAAAAATTCCATAAATCTTAATATCGTAAAACATTGCTAAAAACCAAAAGTTCGGTAAATATTTATTTATTTTGATATCCATTTAGAGTGATTTTGACAGCATTTGCGTACACCAAATTAAGTTTGACTGGTACTTAACTTTTTTAATATAAATCAGATTTAAGCAATCTTGGATTTTTTGGAAAGCTTTGTTGTGAAAACTTTCCAACAAGTCCAAGATTGCTTAAATCTGATTTATATTGAAGGAGTTATGCACCGATCAAACTTAATTTGGTGTGCGTGCATGCTGTCAAAATCGCTCTGAATGAAAATATTTTTTTGAACATTAAAATAAATGAATATTTTACCACACTTTTGGTTTTTAACAATGTTTTACCATATTAAGATTTATGAAAATTTTAAATTTGAAAAAAACCCCAGCATTAAAAAGTTGAAAATTCACCTACTGTCGAAAATTCAGTTTTTGTTCTTAAACTAAGGGGTTAACTTTTTATCCTTTTGGAATTTGATTTTTTAAATATTTTTATTAGATTCAAATAGGGGGTATTTTCTTATTTATGAATAATTTCTTAAGTAAATGAAATTTACCTAAATGAAATTAGGCATAAATAAGTATTTATCCTGGTTTCTGGCATAAGTGTCTATCTTGGTTTCCCACTAACAGAAACTCTATTTGGACTTTGATTTTTCAAAATCTGATAGTGCCATTGTCTTTAAATGGCCCATAATAGGTTGTGTACCAACTTTCATGACCAAACTACGTCTAAAACCCACTGAAACTAGCCATCGAGTTGAAAAAAATACTCCAACTCGTCGAGATCTCAACCCAACTCACTATTTGGCCAAGTTGAAACCTGTACTCGAGATGAGTTTTAGTTCCTTCGCTAAAAGGGGGAAATACCATTAGTTGTGGGAGAGGGCATACGATTTATGAGATATACCGCTGTCTCAAAAACAAAGTTCAAATAATGGTGAGGAACAGAACCTTGGACAATAAGTGTGAATCCAGTTTTAACAATATGTCGATGCCGCCTTTCAATAGAGCCCTGTTATTCGTGGGTGAGGACAATATAAACGAGATGATGTATAACAAGATGATCAAAATTTGGGAAAAAGTGTGGTATTCATGATATTCACCACTCTAGTAAAATTGAATAGATTTAAATTTCCCTATCAAAATGGCGTTCAACCAAAGCCTGGAAATTTTTGGAAAAGAAAAAATTCCTCATAGCAATGCACTAGAGGGTAATACCATATGTATTTGGTGCGAAAGATGTGGGAGATCTCTTAGAGACTATGGTTGATCAGACTTGTGACAAAAGAAAGAAAATATTGGAAGAGTCTCCTGAAGTAGAGATTATTTAAGGGCCTAACAATAACGTGGCTTCTACGTCAATGCAGGATGGGGATTGAAAGAAGTTTTGTCTTCTTAGAAAGTTTGGGTAGAAGCATAGCAAGGCCTTGAGCAGATTGAAGGTGGATCCCTAAGGGGAATTGAGGGTGCAAGTACTAGACATTCTTGGCGTCTTACGGGAAGACGATATGATGCACAATTGGAGGGCTATTGGAGGTGCGATCTGTTGAGGAAGGCGCTGATTCGAAGAGTGATCAAGAGTCAGAGGAGAATGATCTGGGGGATGACGTGGACCAAGGGAATATGGGTGAGATTGGTGTTTGTCTTCTTACAAAGGAGAAGGACTTCTGGTCTTGTAGTAGGATTAAGGATCCACGAATCTCTGTGCACAGGAGTCTAACTACAAAGGGTGATTCTGATGCTAGCAATGAGGGATGGAATGTAGATTGGAAATTAGCTTTGGAGGATCTTCATCAATCGAGTTCTAAAATTGACAGATGTTTTAGTGCTTTCATGGCATGAATAGAGGAAGAAAGGGAGCTGCTGAACTCTGATGATCATTCACAACTTTCTCCTGGTTCTAATGTTGGTGGAAAATCTAAGTATGTTGGTGCTCAAGTGGTAATGGCGCAATGTAGGTTTACTAAGTCCATGGGACCCATTATTTCTCTATCTTTATAGTTTTAATGATTATTCTTTTTTGGAACATTCGAGGATTGGGGAAAGCCATCTGTTAGGCGTGTGAAATCAATTGTTAAAACTTCTCATGTGGATATGGTGGTGAGAGCAGAACCAAAAATTCAATTCTTGAATGCTATAAGCATTATGAGAAAAAATGGGATGGATGCAGTTTTTTCCTATGGTGTGGAAAATGGAGAGAGAATCTGGGTTTCTGGAAAAGCAAACTACAGGTTACAGTGGTCAAAGAGCATGTGCAATTTATCTCTTTGGAATGTATCAATCATTCCTCTACCAAAATGCTTATTACATTTGTTCATGCATTATGCTCAACAGGTGATCATAGAGCTCTTTGGGCAAGTCTGCTAGAGGATGCCATCTCAACCACGCTGCCTTGGGAGAGAAAGAATCTGGGTTTCTGGAAAAGCGAAATATAGGTTACAATGGTCAAAGAGCACGTGCAATTTATCTCTTTGGAATGTCTCAATCATTCCTCTACCAAAATGCTTATTACATTTGTTCATGCATTATGCTCAACAGGTGATCATAGGGCTCTTTGGGCAAGTCTGCTTGAGGATGCCATCTCAACCACGCTGCCTTGGGCAATAGGGGGACTTTAATGCCATTTTGGACCCTACAGAGAAGGTAGGGGGAAGACTGGCTTGTTCGACTTCTTTGAAGGATTTTAGTAAGTTTGTGAATGATGCTGCTCTGATTGATGGAGGTTTCGAAGGGAATTCTTTAACATGGTCCAACAATTAGGAAGGAGTTGGGAAGCTACTAGCTTGTCTTGATTGCTTTTTATTTAATGATCTTTGGGCTAATACTTTTTCTTTGAGTTGGGTGCTTCACCTAAATAGATCTTGTTCGGATCATGCACCCATTCAGTTGGAGTGCACTTTGCGAGCGCTGACAAGATATTCTTTGTTTAAATTTCAGCAACTATGGATCTCACACCCAGGGTTCATGGATTGTATTAGGCAGTGATGGTCTACGCTTGTGTTTGGTTCTCCCCTATATACTCTATCATTGAAGTTGAAGTTGCTTCGAACTCAACTTCGGTCTTGGAATAAATCGGTATTTGGTAATATTCACCAGAATGCCAGGAACACAGAAGATAGAGTGAGTAGTGCAGAGATTAGGTTTTATCAAAACCCTTGTGATGTTACCCGAGAGGCACTTGCGGAGGCTAGGAAGGCTCTACATGATGTGCTCTTGCTGGAAGAAATTTTCTGAAAATAAAAATCTAGAGTGTGGTAGCTTAAAGAGGGTGAAAGAAGCATAAATGTTTTTCATGCTTTGGTTAATGTTCGAAGATGGAAAAAAGGAATGAAAAAATAAAATATGGCAATGGTGATTGGGTTTCGGGTGAGGCAGGTGTGTCGGCAAAGGCGATTAGATATTTCTCAGATATGTTTAGTACCCAAGGCCTTCAGTGAGATGATCATTTGTTACAACTTATACCTTGATTTGTAACAGATGAAGATAATATGTTTCTCTTGACTTCTCCATCACAGGAGGAGGTGAGGAAATCGGTTTTTGACTTGTCCATGGATAGTGCTCCTAGCCCTGATGGTTTCTTAGGCTATTTTTTTCACGACATGTTGGGAGATTGTTGGTAGTGATGTGTGGGAGGCGGTAAAGGATTTTTTCTGTGGGTGTTTTCTTGCCAAGGAGTTACATGCCGAGGTGGTAAAGGATTTTTTCTATGGGTGTTTTCTTGCCAAGGAGTTACATGTCAAGGCGGTAAAGGATTTTTTCTGTGGGTAATTACTTGAGGTAATGTCTGATTTTTGCCCTATTAGTCTTTATACTTTTTCTTATAAAATTATTGCTATAGTTATATATCATCTAGACTAGCTTCTATCCTTTCTTCCATAATCTCGGAGGAGCAAGGTGGTTTTGTCCAAGGGCGTTGCATGCATGATAATATAGCCTTGGTACAAGAGGTTGTGCAAGACATAAACAGGAAATCTCGTGCTGGTAATGTGGTCCTTAAATTGGACATGGCTAAGGCATATAACTATCTAAAATGGGATTTTCTATATCAAGTTTTGGCCAGGTTTGGTTTTGTTGAGGGGTGGATTAGATTGATAAAAAAAAATTGTGGAAAACTGTTGGTTTTTGATTGTTCTGGACAAGGGTCCTACTGGTTTTTTCAAATCATCAAGGGGGTTACGCCAAGGAGATCCCCTTCCGTCATCTCTTTTTATTATAGCGGAGGAAGTTTGTAGTAGAGGGTTAAGAACTCTATTTGTTGAGGGAAGGGCAAAATATTATCAGCTGCCACGGGGATGTCCAAGAATATCTCACAGCCTCTTCGTGGATGACACTATTTTTTCTCAAAATGCTTAAAAAATTACCTCAAAATAATTTTTTGTCTTATTAGTAGGTATGAAGGCTTCTTCGGGCAGCTAGTTAATAAGCAAAAAAGCTGCTTTGTATTGGGGAATAAAGTTGATGACAAAAAAACTGTATTGTTGAGATGATTACAGGTTTACAAGGAAAAATCTGCCGATTACATATCTTGGTGCTCCTATTTATGCATGGTGTCTCCGGATCAGCTTCTTTGATGATTTTTTGGCTAGAATGAGCAAAAAGGTAGCTAGGTGGAAGGGGAAATTATTATCTACTGGCCGAAGAGTTATTTTACTTAAGCATGTCCTTGCATCTATGCCCATTCATATTATTTTTACTTTGGATCTCCCCAAAATGGTGATTAGAAAATTTAGTAGCATTTGTTCGGACTTTTTGTGGGGTCAATCGAAATAGGGGAAGCGCCATTATTGGGTGGGGTGGCATAAGATTATGCGACCAGAGGCTGAAGGGGACCTTGGTATCCACTGTTTAGAAGACATTAGTTATGCTCTGTAATTTAAGGGAGTGTGGCGAATCATGACAGTGAAATCTCTATGGTGCTCTTTTTTTAAAGTCAAATGTCTTAAAAATGAACACATTAAATTGGAGGAATTGAGGGTTGTAGGCTCAGTTTCATGGAATGCATAAAGATTTCCTACTTTTAAAGTTTAGGTGGCTAATTGGAGTAAGGAAGATCAATTTTTGGCTTGATAATTGGTTGGGATGGGGTCCCCTTATGGATCATGTTGATGGGGCGCTCCATCTATACCTTAATGTGCAAATTAGAGGTGTTCTTAATACAGATGGTGTTTGGAATCAGGATTTGTTGCTTCAAACTGATTCTCAGGTAGTGCGAGATAATATTCTCGGTAACAATTTTTGTTTAACCAACAAAGAAGACAGATTAGTGTGGACACCAGCGAGTGATGGAAGATTCTCTACCAAGTTGTTATGGAATGAAATTAGGCCTACAACAGTGAAAAAACATTTTACAAAATGGTTTTGGAACCAGACGATTCTCTAAAAAATTGTCTTCTTCTTGTGGCACGTAATGTATGGCGGCATTCCCACTGATGATACCTTGGGGGTGTTGGGTGTGCCTTTAGCATCCAAGTGCTTTTGCTGTGCCAGTCCTAGATGTGAATCAACTTCCCATTGTTTGGTGGAGGGTAATAAGTCTTCTAAGGTGTGGGGTTTCTTCCCAAGGCTTTTTGAGGAGGAAGTGATCCCTTCGCAGGAAGTGAAAAGTAGCTTTTGGTTCTGGCAAAATCATGCTAATGGGAGGAGTTTATGTGGGCTGATAAAAGGATTTATTCCTTCTTTTATTATATGAGAACTTTGGAAGGAGAGAAACAACAGGACACATGGGGAGAGGGCCCGTTCAGCTAGCTTCATTGTGGAGTCTATGAAACATTGGGTTAAGGAGATTCCCTACTTTTCCTCTTTTTCAAACTCCCCATCGTTGAAGGAATCTCTTATTCTTCAAATTTGTAACCTTTCCCATCCACCAACTATTCACAAACTGCCTATTCCAGTGTATTGGCGTCCTCCCTTTAATGGGGTTAAGCTCAATATGGATGGAGCTTGTAAGGGAAATCCTGGGGTGAGGGAGGAGGGGTATTATTAGAGATAATGAGGGGCGAATCTTGGCTACTTTCGCTAACTTCTATGGTGAGTGTACTAACTCTATAGCGGAGTTTAGAGCAATGAGGGATGGTCTCAAAATTTGCGCTGAGATGGGGTCTCGGCTTTCCATTTGAATTTGGACTCTGCTACGGTTGTGCACTGTACTTCCAAGAAAGGATGCACTATATGGAAAGGTTGGTATTGGTTCCAAGTAATTTTGGTCTTGATTGATGTGCTTCGTCCGATGGTTTCTATTACTTTTAGAGATGGCAACATGGCGGAGGATTAGTTGGCAAATTATGCATGTATCTCGACAGCTAACACTTTATTTTGTTTTGAAATAGATCTTCCTTGGGACCTTAGGTGGATTTCTCATGAGGATGTAGCTGGTATTCCAGTTTTGAGAAAATAGAAGTTGATAGTTGGGGTTTTGTGTGGGGGTGAGGTCCTCATTTGAGTGTTTGAGAGTGATTTTTTCTCTTTTCGGGTTGGGGTAAGGTGGGAATGTCCCCTCCTTGTATTCTTTCTTATTGTCTGCTCTTGTTTTTTAATAAAATTCTAGGGCTCAGCCCAGGTCCCAGAGAATATTCGGGTTACAAAGAAAAAAAAAATAATGTCCATTAACTGAAGGAAGAGGGTTGGGACCCCATACATCATTAAAAATTAAATCCAAAGGAAAAGTACTCCTAGACTGAGATTCATGTAAAGATAAATGACAAGCATTTCCCAACAGGCAGACAGAATAAAGGGAACTAAGCTTAGAGAAAGACACGGTAAATTATGATCACATAATTTGATGAAGAACACATTCATTAGGACAACCTAGGCGATGATGCCAATCATCATAGGAAGTACACTGTACAAGTTTGACAGAGGGACAACAACTTTAGGGGAGTATGGGCAGGGGGAGAGGCATGGCTAGGGGGATAAAGAGGGTTGTCCACGTGGGCGGTAGTAGCACTTTGTAGAGGCATAATTGATTCTATGGAAAATGGTGCAAAAGAGACAGCCTTGACCATGGCCACCATGATCATTGCGACAACGGTTAGAACCACGCCAGTCACGCCCATGATAGGAGCCATGACCTTGAGAAGGGAGGCGATAGGGGTTTGAAGTAGGGTTAGTAGGAGCAAGCGTGGGAACAATGTCAGTCGGTTGTATTGTAGGGCTAGGATATGTGGCAGTGAGAGCGAACTTGGCAAGGGACAAGCCATGGAGAAACTCGTGGCTCAAAAGCAATGAGTGAAGATCCGTATATGAATTGTTTCAGGGTGAGCCATCAGGGTTGGAATAATTTTGCGAAACTCAGAGCGAAGAGTGTGAAAAACTTGGATATTAAAATCTTCATAAGAAAGCGGCTTACCAGCCATAGATAACTCATCACTGACAGACTTCACATGCTGTAAAATGGCACTAATAGATTCGTTGGGATTGTGAGTAAGGTCTTGTAGGGCGAGATGAAGAGAAAACACCCTGGTGGTGGATGTAGAAGCAAAGGCATCATGTAAGGTATCCCAGATCGCCTTACTTGTAGATTTCCTTATGATTAATGATAAAACTTCTTTAGATAACGAGGAAATAAGTAAACTCATAAGAGAGGCATCCTGGAGACACTAGGGATGCGTTGCGGTAGCATCGGCAAGACATGGATGAGAACCATCAAGAAACCAAATAAGTTTTGGCCAAAAAGGAAGGGCTTTAGTTGGGTTTGCCAGATAGATAATTTTTAGGTGTAAGTTTAACTAAGAGATAATGATAAGAATGATGCTAGGATGAGGTTGTTGTGGTGATGGTGGATGAGGGGTGAGGGATAGAGATGGGATTAGACAAGGAAGGTAAAGACGCATGGCCAGAGATGGTGCGAACAAGGGATGCAGGGGTAGATGTGGGGGCGAAGGAATAGGCGGCAGGGGATGAGGATCGATGAGAGGCGATATGGGCAATGTGTCACACCACCATCCCTCAACCTGGGAAAATGTGACGGGAATACCCCTGTATTTCACACCGATCTACAGGATCGACGCTTTGTTTTGTCATGTACACTACCCCGGCTTATTTAGAATATAAGAACCAAAATCAGAGTTGCAGCGGAATAAATATGTAATAGTCAATCCGAATATAATAGGAATTCTAAATGATAATTTTCTTATATGGATAACGATTTCATTTTCCAACCCAACAATTAAATACCACATATAGTAGTTAATAATATCCAATAAAATCCCAAGGTTATCGGTTGCAGTAATCCCAAAATGTTAACCAATAAGAAAGAAGTAAAGTTCCAATCAAAGGGCCCCTAGCCCGAACTACGGTACTTGATGAGCACACTCATCACACATGTAGTCAGATGCATGCTCCATCTCTGGCTGACCACCCCAAGCCTCATAATCCTCACCACCAAGATAGGCTGGGTCAATCTCCATTGGATCCATCGTCCCTGCATCCATATATAAAAGTAAAGGTTCCCGAGGGATGAGCTTACACAAGCCCAGCAAGCGATCAAACCAATCACAACCATACAATAATAGATACACCATCAATGCAACCTAAAGTATGCACATCACATATGATGCATGAATGCTTTCGTTCAATTTTCCCCCAAGCGATAAGATTCTAAGTCGGGTCAAGTACTACAATAACACAGACAGTATCGTCGGTAAACGGTACCATAAATAGATGACAAATAATGGTGCCATAGAAACTGATGGTATTCCGATCATGTTGACCCCATGTTACCAAGGAAACCCGAGAGACCGGACTCACTCACTGAGTTGTCCGCGAGCCCCCAATACAAACCCCATCCTGGTGTCTACCAAAATACGGCGGTGACTTCAAGGTGGGCTACCCCAAAATACGGTCGGGACTCATGGGTTCGCCCAACACCTACACCCTTGTCAGAAGGGTTGTAGCACTGAGTAAACTACACCCTAGCCAGCAAACAACTATTGAATGCAATATATATATAATTTCGGGTGTGCGAGTGTAGCCTGGAGATCGAGTCCATTGATGAATGGCACCGAACACAGAGAGGGGGGGCGAATCTGTGCATATTTAAAAATCCTTTTCCAACAACCAAATTCAGCAAGCACACAAAAGCATATGGTCACCCACCTCACACTACAAGTGTAGTTGAGGTCTACCAGTGATCCACACCCACTCTGCAATCAAAGCACTTCAATATACCAGAATACACATCACAAGACAAGCATATACGTGGTTCGGCATAATGGCCTGCATCCACGGAGGAATACCCCTCACGCGTTTCATGCTTTGTTCAGCACACTTCTGTTAAAAACCTTATTACATAGGTTCAACACAGTTCCATATGACACAGGAACCATAGGAAATACTCCCACACACCTAACTGTATCAGCACAGTAGGCTTTAAACACTAAAAATGAGTTTATATGATCAACCTAAATTTCCAACACTCAAAATTACAAGAATCCCACTCCCCAACAAGACTAAATGATAAGAACGGGAACTTGAATGAAAAACTACCTCAAGAATAAAGTAGAACTACAACCACTGTCGATGCAGACCTTCTAGACATCTGTACCAGCGTGCGGCATGTCCTAGAAGCCTCTGACATGGATCCCAATGCATCGATCTACTCAAAATGCCTTCTTCTTTGAGAAAATTCAAACATTAAATCACAACATCAAACCCTAAATTTGACTTCACCACTGTGTAGAGGACGTCAACATATGGGGGGTAGTGTCTCCGCACAAATCCCAAAATTCAACTTTTAAATAGCCCAAAGTTCAAGGCAAAGATTGAGTCAATTTGGGTCCTTAGATCAGATCGTATAGACGGCCTAGATTAAAATAAGATTCGATCTTCCGTCTTTTGCTTTACACGGGAGCGGAGCACACATAAGCCGTTGGATCCTCATCTTTGATATGAGATTAAAACAGAACCATCAGATTAGATCCCTGATCCACTAATGAGAAGTCATCACTTAAGTGTACCAATTTCGCATGTGCTTAATTGTGAGGTGTCCATTTAGAATCTTTTATTTTAGCCATTGATTATGATTTAGATTAACCAATCAGAACAAGAGATTCTAATTCAGATTTAAAGATCAATCTCAGCCACATAATTGCTTGCGCTTTAGGGACAACGATGACTCATCCATGCTCTATAAACATGTCAGAAAAAGCTAGAATTTTTATCTCCTACTATTTTCCACGTGGGCTTCACATCCGTACGGTTGGAATTCCCATGTGATCCTCTAAAAAATTTACTAAATTGTTATAGAGAATGACTTCTAGTAGCTTGATTTTCAAAAACCTCAACATATTTTCTAAGTATATGAGCACCCACAATCTGTTTGACAAAATGCCCAAGAGGGTCGGGCTACTGTGCACATGGGGCTGGGCTGCTGTGCCCATGGGGCTGAGCTGCTAGGCTGGTGCCTGGGCTGTTGTGCCCATGGTGTTAGGCTGCTGAGCTGGTGCTTGTGCATCCATGCTGTTAAGGCTGTGATGGCCATATAGCCATGTTGACTCAGTCAAATGCCAAGGTGGACATGCCACCTTACTACCCCCTGACATGTGGCACCCCCAGGTAGGGTCCACACTCTCTCTCCTCTTCCTCTCTCTTCAAAATTAACTCAAGCTTCCTGTCCAACTTCACTGACAATGATCCTGAAGCACTCTTCTGGCCTTCACACACATCAACCTGTAACTCGAATGACTGTGTGGTTTGTTCACCCTTGCAGAGAAAAACTTTGTAAACATGTTGGCATAAATCACTTGTCTTTTCTCTCTCATATGCATACTTTTCAAGAGTCTCAAAAAGGCTTCACAGTCACAGTTGCTAAATTTCAGATTTACTTGAAAACTTGCAACTGAACATGTCATTTTCACAAATAACCATTGTTTGACTCAAGTAACACTTAGAATACCTCACCAACAAGAATTTGAACATGCATAGCCACTCGGAAGACTAGTGGGTCCCACTAATCATCAAACCAACCTCCAAACCAAGAAAAACATTGTTTTGACTTGAATTTTAAGAAATCTTGAATTTGAACCTTGAGGAGGCAATATAGCTCGAGTTTGACCTTGAACTTTTGGAACATATCCAATACACTGAAATAAGAGCTACCAAGAACTCAAACCACCAGAAACCTCTCTATATTAAGAATTCATCTCTCAAACTAAGCCATTACCTCTTCAACCCTGTACATGCTTTTCATTAATTATATACAACCTCCAGATCTCTGAGAACAAAGTTGTTAGTCCTCAAATATAATATTTATGAGATTATGAGTATGTTCAAATAACTAAACAAGGTGGCCTACACTCACACACTCATGCAATGGGGAAATATATTATGCAAACATAAAAAATAATCATGAATGAAACTACAATGCTACTGTGTGCTACCAAGACATACCTCAAGGAGTCATATCATCCTAAGCAGGATTGTCAAGAGTTGAAAACCTCTTGGAAAGCTATAGGCATTGTCCATGTGCATCACCTAGCTTGCAAGAAGAGTCAGGCACCCAATGTTTTTGCCTTTCTACAGCTTTATTTATTTTTTTTAAATTTTATTGGCAATGCTTATATGATAAAATATTGAATGCTCACGCATGCCATGGGATTTTGCTGCCCATTTCATTTTCTAGGTCATGCTTTCTGTCTTCTCATTGGAAGCTCACATGCCATGGGATTTTGCTACCCCTTTCATTTTTTAGGTCATGCTTTCTGTCTTCTCATCGGAAGCTCACATGCCATGGGGACTTACTTTATTTATTAGCTTTGAGGCTCACACAGTGTTCTTTAGTCCCAACTTACAGACAAGCTAAGCACATTCCGTACACCACTGCTGTCCACCAAGTTGCCGATAATGACAACAATGCCATTAGATCAACAATCTCCCCCTTTGGCATTGTTGGCAATACAACAGTACACAAACACATTTCCTACCTCAAAGACTCTCTCCCCCTTTGACAACAAGACCAAAGGGGTACCCAACCTGATAAAGAAGAAGGAAAATATGTAGTAACTAGACACACTCTCCCTATGTCAGTGCTAATGATAAACTAAAGTGTGGTAGATGCAACTACTCCCAGTCTCTGCCTAAGATATGCAAATGTAGATGTTGGAAGGGGTTTAGTGAAAATGTCTGCCACCTGTTCAGCAATAGGAACATAGTCAAGTTTAATATCTCCACTACTTACCTTTTCCCGTAGAAAATGATACCTGATGGCTATGTGTTTGGTCCTGGAATGCATAACTGGATTCTTAGAGATATTGATTGAGCTTGTATTATCACAATAGATAGTCACTGGTAGTTTTTGCTCAACATGGAGGACCTTCAACATTTGGATCATCTAGAGTATCTGAGTGCAACAAGAAGTAGCTGCCATGTACTCAGCCTCAGCTGTAGAAAGAGAAATTGAGTCTTTCTTTTTGCTATGCCATGTGACTAAGTAGTGTCAGTGTGCACTGCCCGAATCCATTTACCGATCGCCCATTCCCTTTGCAAGATCCCAAACCAGAGCCTCCAAGTCTTCCAAGTACCCTAGGAAAGGTTAACACTAGCCTAGACCCCTTGGAACCAACCTGGCCCAAACAGTCCAAACCATGCCCATCGGCACTGGAACCCATCTTGACACTCAAAGGCCCCGAGTTGACATCAAGCCAACCTGCCATCAACATTGAAATATTTCACTTCACTTTCTAATAGTCCATTTTTACTATCTATCTCACTTTGACATTCAGTTAAAGATACTTGACACTCAAATACCAACCCTTGATGTCGAATCCTGTTCATCGACAGCCACTCGATGTCGAGTGTACCCCATTTTGATGTCGAATTGGGTACTTTCACTGTCGAATAACTACTGATCTGAGAAGCCCAAACTTACCATATTTTGCTCCGATTGCAATTCCTTTCGCATCCTAGCCTATTTTTGACACTTTGGATCTCAATCTTGGCTCCCTTAGGCCCAAAAAAACACCCCCAAAGACATTAAAACACTTGCCACCCATCCATTGGTCCTTACCTTAACTTTACACCCACCGTCGATGCAAAGATAGCCCCCACGAACGATCCGTATCAACTTCACCATACCTACATGAACTTGGGAGTGAATACACCCCTCTACATCTATAAATATTACATCCCCTCTCACATTGAGGAGGGTTACATACACTTTACATGAGCCTGGCTGAGCCATGTCATAGCATTCCCTTGGTGACTCCTTGCCCATATTGCATTGAAACACCCCTCCATCCATACTTAGCCTCCATTCAAGAGTTTAAGGCCTTAACCCATCACTCTCTTTACTTCTCCATTGAAACCCCACACATCAAAGCCTAGGAACACCAAATCAGAAATCTCGACTTGACAACAAAGCATTCAAGTACAAGAGACAAGAGAAGCCACAACAAGCGGTGATACTTGCTCAATGTACAGATCTCTTGAGTTACACAAGGGAGACCTCCACACTCTTACTTTAATCTTCTTTCACTAGGTAGGCCCTTCGGTCTCCGATCTTATTCAATTTTCATTGTTTTCTCATTTTTATCAAATTTTGCATCTCCAAGAGGAGTGTGATCCTGTCTTCCTAGACGGTGATCACACCCTATTGTTTCTTCCCTCCTTTATGTTTCTTTTATATATATTGTATCTTATCTCTATGTATGCATCTCCATGACCCTAATCCCCATAGTTTAAGACTCCCTCATGCACACTCATCATTGGTATATTTTTCCTATTTCAATCCTATGTTTCATCATGCATATGTATTAAATTATCCCCTTTCATTCTCGTGCATTCATTACATCATTACGCTTAGCCTAAAGTCAATCATGTTTAGGTTATTTAAGACCTTGAGTCCTCTATTTTACATTTCGGTATACTAATCTTTACTTTGCAGCCGAACCTCCAATATGTGTTCCCTTCATTCCCCTTATATTTTATTGTCTTGCACTTTGACTTACATTTCACATTCTACCAAAACATGTTATTCATTCCATGATGCCTAGCAATAGAAGACCGGCAAGTCCAGGCAGACTGGGGTGCCTAATACCTTCCCCTGACCGCAACTTGACTCGTACCCAGACCAACGGACCATTTGTTCCCAAAAGGACGTTTTATGAGAGTCATTACATTATAATTTTGGGTCCTAGACCCTCTTCTAGGAGGCAACTCCCACATACATTTTCACCTCTCTTTCTCTCTCTTTTCCCCTCAAGGAGGGATGAGGTGGAGGACACGTGGCGATCTCCCGCCATGCGGTCATTGTTCTCACAGAGAGGAATCCTTGCTAGAGAGGAATTTCAGGCACGATTTAGGGTGACATGGCATCCTTATCGATAACGTGGGTAAAACCCCTTATGCGTTACGTCTTTGTTGGGGGAGATGTGGAGTGCCAACAGCGGGGCCATTACGTGCCTTTTCCGGGATGTGATGGGAATGGTCGACTAAATGGTCGATTGAATGGTTAGCTTGTGCTTATCCCCTTCTGAACCGTACCGCCCTCAGTGTTCGGAGTTGGGCAAGTCCTTTAACACCCGTTCTTATGATTGGCTTGCTTTCATGGCGCGAACACCTGCCCAGGACTACCTTGCTTTACAATGATTGGTCACCTTCAAGCCGGTTTTACCTCCAATGGTCAGTCTTGCCTCCCATGGTCGGCCCGGCTATGCCAGGTGTTGATTTCCCATTGGTTTTCTAATTTATGACTTATCATTTACAAACCTAGTTGGGGGTAACTGTCGAACTTCTACGCTTTCTTGCCGTTGCAGCAACTCTTCTTCGTATTGGGATTGAAACTTTCAATAATCCCTGGAACGTGCTTTTAAGTGAAATTACATGGGTAACCATGTTTGGTGCCATTGTAAGAAACATGCTCTTTAAAGTATCGCACAAAAAATGTTAGAAACAACCACATAGAAAAAACAAAAGAAAGAGATGAGAGAGGGAGAATGAGACTAAGAGATTAGAGATGTAAAACCTGAAGGGGCTTGAACCTAATTGAAATTGCTTGCTTCTCACACTTGAAATGGTGCTACCAAATCTGAAATTAAAACAAAAATAATTAAATTAAGATCCTAACATAATGCATGATAATAATAGTGAATAAAAAATAAAAATCCTAAAAGCATGATTGAATTAAAGAGATAGAGAATGAGAATGAAAATAAAAATAATGGAGAATGAAAATTCCTAATAGAATGGAGGGATTAATGGAGATGAGAATACTAATAAAATAAAACTAATAGAAGAAGAAAGAGGTAGAGAATAAGAAGAAGAAATTAGAAACTATAAGAATTAAGAGGTTAAGAAAAAGAAGAACATAAAAATAAAAATAAGAACTTGATACTCCCTTCTACCATAGTTGAAAGTGTATGAATTAATTAAGCCTTGCATGAATATAGTTGAAGAAGCTTGGACACTTGAACAATCCTTGTATGGTTTCCTCTTCCAAGTCTCTAACTCTTCTCACTAGAATTAGAAGCCTAGACTAGAAAGCTTTAAAACTAAACTCGAATTAAATTATTACAACCCAATTGAAGACATAAAATTAAAGCATGAATCAAAAGCATTACAACCATGGAATTGAAATCATAAACTCAAACTAGAACTTAGAAAGCCAAAAACTAGAAGAAGAGAAGTAGAAATTTCACTAATGAATTGAACAAGTTTACAAGCCCAAGGCTATGGGTATTTATAGGGAAAAGGGGAGAGAAAAAGAGAGAAAAGGGAAGAGGGAGAGGGGCTCTACGATTTTGGGACCTCTCTCCTTCTAAAAAAGTGGAGGGGAGAGAGAGAAGGAGAGAGTATCCAAAAATAAGAGAATATTCCCTTCTCCTTCCTTTACAATAAGACTTGATCCCCAAGAAAAAATAGAAACTAAGAAAGATAAGAATCTTAGCTACATAAACCTTCTATTTTTCAAAAAGTAACTTTCTAATTCTAAACTTTTGCTTCCTTTTCTTTGTAGGAATCTTCTCCAAGCAATGAGATCAAGCCATCTTTGACTTTTCAACCTTCCAAGGATGAGGAAATCTTCTCCAAAAGCGATCTATTCATAGTAAAATTCCAAAAGTATCCTCGAAAAATTGGAGGAGAGAGAAAGTGATGACTAGGCTTCTACTCAACAAATAATACAATACCCATCATGTCCTCTAAAAATCGTGGAACCTTGTGTGAGAGGAGAGATTTTAGGAGAGGGAAGAAAAAGAGAAAGAGATAAATAGGAAAAAAAAAAAAAATAAAATAAGATAGAATAAAGATATGGGAGAGAGAGATAGTAGGAGACCACGTGAAAGAGAAAAGAGAATAGAGAAGTAAAAGGGGGTAAGGGAGGTGTAAAAGTGAGGTGGCATAGAAAAAAAAAAAGAAAGAAATAAAAAAAAAATAAAAAAAGCAAAAGAGAAAATCATGGAGGGGTTAGGAGATGGGAGCCGTGGGGTTATTAGAGGGAAAGGAAGGGTTTTAGGAAGGAGGTGAGGTGGCATAAGAGAAAATATGTATATATATATATATATATATATATATAGAGAAAAATTGTGGATAGGGAGAGAGAAAATAGGAAAGAGGGATGAGAGAGAGAGAGAGAATCCGTGAGAGATGGAATGGTGAGAGAGTATCTTTTCTTTTTTATTTTTTAATTTTTCTTTTCTCCTCTCTTATCTCTCCTACTATTTCTCCTTTCTTTCTTGCTCAATTCCCATCTTGGCCGATCCTTGTTTGCAGCCCACTTTCTAGTCAAGGTTCTAATTTGGATATGAAATTCCTCCTTTGTCCTTGGTTGCTTCAGTGAGAATTATTCCCATCCTACCCTTGGTCACATGTGAACAGGTGTAGGTCCTATGTGGCTTTTCTCTCTCTTCCAATAGTGAAAAAAATACCAAAAGAGGGTAAATGCTTGAGAGGATCTCACCCCTTGATCATAATTGTCTTCCTTGATGCCAAATATAACTCTCCAAAAATTCAGACTGGCCCAGGCTTGCGTTTCGGCTCATTTCTGGTCCATTATTCTTTTAGGGCCCGAAAATAATAATTGCTTGCATTGGAGGCCTAAAAGGATGCAAAATTGAATTCCGTCACATCCATCTTGCTCAAAATTTAGCTCTGAACATAGCCATGCAAAAACATTGGGCAGCTTTACGTGTAAATTTGGAGATGTAGCCCCCGATAGTCCAAAATAGCAATAAATAGCCCAAAAACCTGAAAAGCACAAGAAAGCACCGAGTAACCCTGTCCAATGTGGTAAAATGTATGCTTTATGTCCTAAGATTTCATACATAAATGTGCTCATCAGATTCCCCCACACTTGAACGTTACTTGTTCTCAAGTAAACAAAAAGAAAAACTAATCTAGAATGCAAAAATCCTAACTCACTTTCGTAGGAATCACGGTTGCATTTAGCATGTGCAACAAGCCTTTGAACCCCTAGGTTACCCCTAGTGGACGAGTTTAGTCTCGTGGGTGTTTGTAGTGAATGTACACCCAAAATTCGATAAGTCAAAAGATGATGCAAATTTTAATCATGACATGAGTAGGATAGTGCATACAAGCTCTAAGAATGCTCAACTAAAGATCAAGGAGCCAAAGGTTCCCCCACACTTGAATTTTATCACCCCACATCAATTCAAGTAACAAGCATGCATCAAGACTAAGAGCCTAGATTCAAAATTTTGTCATCTTTCAAGTTACATTGGATAAGCTATCATTGGATTTTACTGTTTTCATCTTTTGATTCATCATAGCTGTCCTATGGTAGTTACATTGGATAAGCTATCATTGGATCTTTTATTGTTTTTCATCTTTTGATTCATCCTTGCTATCCTATGGTAGTTACATTGGATAAGCTATCATTGGATCTTTTACTGTTTTCATCTTTTGATTCATTCTTTTGAATCGCATTACTTATTAGATCTTTTGCACACAAGTCGTTAACAAGGAGACCGCTTGCTGAGTTGTAATGAATTTGTAGTATCAAGACTAGTCTAAGCTATAAGAGATTAAAACTGGTCACACAAAGCTTTCAATTTTCAGTGCAGATAGATAGATGAGGCTTTCTCATTTTATTTTGAAATTTAGTTTTAATGGTACACTGACTCTTAACTGGTACAATGATACAATCAGATTGGCTTGGAACTGAGGATGGATTTCTCATATTGATGGGTTCCCACACCAGAGATTGCTATGACCAAACCTATCTTGGATGGTCTAGGAGATCTCTTGAGAGTTGATTCCCAAGCTGGTGATGCTATCTTGAAACTCCTGTGGCACCATTCTGATCCATTGAATGAGTTTTGCAAGATAAACCCAGTTGATGTCTGATGAGGAGTGCAAAGTCTATGAAGGTAATATATACAGTGTAATTAGAGTCATGAGTTCTTTTAATTATGATTGTAGTACTTTTTTGAAGTGAATTGTAAGAAATGTATTCTTATTTGGATGTATGGTTAATTTTATTTTTTTTCAAATGGACCAATATACTAAATGTAATTACAGGAAATATACTGATTATAATATTATTTTTTTTTGTTATCTCAGTTTTGGCAATGGTTTTTTTTATACCGTTGCCAAAAAGCCTAACTATATTACCCTTAGCGACGGATTTTTTTATTTTTTACAATGGTTAATACCATTGTTAAAAATATGGTTTTCTACAATGGTATATTTTATTCTATTGCCATACTATTATCTTTGGCCATGGTTTATTATTCACCGTTGCTAAAAATATATTTTTTCCCAACGGTATTGTTTTAACTGTCGCCAAATATATTTTTCCCAATGGAACCCCTTATTCCGTTGCCTAATTTTGACTGCGCCATTTATGCCAACGGTGATTGCAACGGCTTAGAAAACCGTCGTCAGCATATTTAGCAACGGATTTGAATTTTTGGCAACGGGAAAAAACTGTCACCAAAAATAAGTTTTCTTGTAGCCCCCGATAGCATCGATGGAACCAAAAACTTAGGCTTTGAGTATTTTTTTACCATACTTTCTTTTCAGGCATTAAGGCAAAAGCTTTTCTTTCACAACAGTAAACTCTATTTCTACTCCAATACTACTATCTGAATGACATGGTGGAGCATACACCAGACACCTGCCAAATACTTGGTAGCTTCGGTTTTTACATATATCCATAAGACATTGAGACATTGATGCAAGAGTTTTTTTTTGAGTTTCCTTCCAAGGAATTTCGAACAAGTCACCCTGCTTCCTGAGGCAATAGTGCCCTATCTAGCCCCAAGGAATTTCACTTTCCTTTCTTTTTTCTTTCTCTTTTTTTTTTTTTTTTTCTTTCACTTTCATGCCTGGCCTTGCCTCAAACAAATTGGTCTCTGTAAGTACCGTGGTCCTCCAGGCTCCCGGCGAGGGTTTCCTCAGTCTCTTCTTGACGACCGTATCTTATTGACATAGATAATAATGTCAATGTATAATGTTGATAAGTGGGGATATGAGGGTGACAAGGCACCGCTCGACCAAAGATATGAGGGTGATAAGGCACCACTCCACCAAAGATATGAGGGTGAAAAGGCACCACTCGACCAAAGATATGAGGGTGATAAGGCACCGCTCAACCAAAGGTTAGGTTTTAACCTCTCCATTGGGGATCGTATCGGACGCACATCCTTGGGAACATGAGTAAAAATGGTGCCATGCACTGCCCTGGGGATATGGGATTGAACGTGACTCAGGACTCAAAATTCAGATTGCATGCGGCCCATGAAACTGAATGATCAAAAACTAAACCTGATTTGCCATTATTGAATTCGAATAGCATATGATCGGAGCAATCTTTTTTTTTTTTTTTGGGTCCACGGCGCCGTGTGGGAGTTCGCACGGCACCGTGTATGGGTGGCACATGCTGGCACGGCTCCATTTGCACAGCACCGTGCCAGATTCCACGGTCCCGTGGAGAAAATCCCATGGTGTCGTGGACGTGATGGGTTTTCCTATAAATAGAGGACCCTAATCCCATGGTGTCGTGGACGTGATGGGTTTTCCTATAAATAGAGGACCCTCCCCCTCATTTCTTCATTGCCATTTTTGCTGCGAAGCTCTGCCCTTTTTATTTCTTGACCTTCTCTCTTCGTTTCCTGACCTAGACCATGTCTTTCCGTCGACGCGCATGCTAGTCCTAGAGGGAGCCGCTGCTTGGTACTACTGGTCGAGATGCCCGAGCTGCTTGGTACCCTTCTGGGGTCACCTTGGTCGACACCGCTCGCCACGGTTGCTGCTCCATATGGGGCCAGGTTAGTAGTCTTACTCTTTCCCTTTCAATTTATGCATATTATTAGCTTCAACCCTTACCGCATGGATTCGAGGTAACGTCCCTAGATACCGCCCTAGGTACCTAGTGATACCTGAAACAAGGCGAGGCCTTTAGACACTACCCTAAGTGTCTAGTGGCCCGCAAATCAAGGTAATGCCCCAAGATACTACCTAATGCACCCTGCGACATGCAACTCAAGGCGAGGCCGTCAGACACTACCTTAAGTGTCTTTTGGCACACAAATCGAGGTAATGCCTTTAGATACCACCTTAGGTACCCAGTGACATGCAAATCAAAGTGAGGCCATCAGACACTACCCTAAATGTCTTTTGGTATGCAAATCGAGGTAATGCCCCTAAATACAATCTTAGGTACCTAGTAGCATGCAAATTAAGGCGAGGCCATCAGACACTACCCTAACTGTTTTTTGGCACGTAAATCTAGGTAACGCCTCCAGATACCATCTTAGGCACCTAGTGACATGCAAATTAAAGCGAGGCCATCAGACACTACCCTATGTGTCTTTTGATACGCAAATCGAGGTAACGCCTCCAGATACCATCTTAGGCACCTAGTGACATGCAACGTTACCCTAAGTGTCTTTTGGCTCATAAATTAAGGTAATGCCCCTAGATACCATCTTGGGCACCCAGTGACATGCAAATTAAGGCGAGGCCATCAAACACTACCCTAAGTGTCTTTTGGCACCCAAATTGAGGTAATGCCCCAAGATACCATCTTAGGCACCTAGAGACATGCAAATCAAGGCAAGACCATCAGATACTACGCTAAGTGTCTTTTGGCACACAAATCGAGGTAATGTCTTCAGATACCATCTTAGGCACCTAGTGACATGCAAATTAAGACGAGGCCATCAGACACTACCCTAAGTATCTTTTAGCACGTAAATTGAGGTAACGCCTCCAGATATCATCTTAGGCACCTAGTGACATGCAAATTAAGGTGAGGCCATCAGACACTACCCTAAGTGTCTTTTTGCATGCAAATCGAGGTAATGCCCCTAGATACCATCTAAGGCACCCAGGGACATGTAAATTAAGGCGAGGCCATCAGACACTACCCTAAGTGTCTTTTGGCACATAAATTGAGGTAATGCCCCCAGATACCATCTTAGGCACCTAGTGACATGTAAATCAAGGTGAGACCATCGGATACTACCCTAAGTGTCTTTTGGCACATAAATCGAGGTAACATCTCTAGATACCATCTTAGGCACCCAGTGACAGGCAAATTAAGGCAAGGCCATCAAAGACTACCCTAAGTGTCTTTTGCCACGTAAATTGAGGTAACGCCTCCAGATACCATCTTAGGCACCCAGTGACATGCAAATTAAGGCGAGGCCATCAGACACTACCTTAAGTGTCTTTTGGCATACAAATCGAGGTAATGCCCCCAGATACCATCTTAGGCACCCAGTGACATGCAAATTAAGGCGAGGCCATCAGACACTACCCTAAGTGTCCTTTATCACATAAATTGAGGTAATGCCTCCAGATACCATCTTAGGTACCCAGTGATATGCAAATTAAGGCGAGGCTATCAAACACTACCCTAAGTGTCTTTTAGCACGTAAATCGAGGTAATACATCCAGATACCATCTTAGGCACCTAGTGTTATACAAATTAAGGCGAGACATCAGACACTACCCTAAGTGTCTTTTGGTACGTAAATTAAGGTAACATCTCCAGATACCATCTTAAGCATCTAGTGACATGCAAATTAAGGCGAGGCCATCATACACTACCCTAAGTGTCTTTTGGTACGTAAATTGAGGTAATGCCTCTAGATACCATCTTAGGCACCCAGTGACATGCAAATCAAAGCGAAACCATCAGACACTACCCTAAGTGTCTTTTGGCATGCAAATCGAGGTAACGCCTCCAGATACCATCTTAGGCACCCAGTGACATGCAAATTAAGGCAAGGCCATCAGACACTACCCTAAGTGTCTTTTGGCATGTAAATTGAGCTAATGCCTTCAGATACCATCTTAGGCACCCAGTGACATGCAAATTAAGGCGAGGCCATCAGACACTACCCTAAGTGTCTTTTGCCACGCAAATTGAGGTAATGCCTCCAGATACCATCTTAGGCACCAAGTGACACGCAAATGAGTTTTCACCTCTTAGTCTCTACTTCTTCTTTCTTCTCTTTTTTTTGCTCATTTGATTATTGCGCTGACTAACAATTTCTTTTTTTGTTTATAGGGCAAAGCCCTCCCTTCGCCTAAGAAGTATTGTGGGCTGGAGAACATCGCAGGGTGGTACAGATTTCTCTGCCCAGAGGTATGGACTAGAGTGAGTCGGACCAGGCCTGGTCATATTGTCGCATCTTTGGCTCGAGAGCTGGACAACCAATGGTCAGGGCTTTGGTGGAGAGGTGGTGGCAGAGCACCCACACGTTTCACCTTCCTTTTGGTGAGGCGACGGTCACCCCTCTTGATTTCTACATGATCACTGGGTTACCCTTTGGAGGGGTACCCGTGAGTTTTACTCCGGAGGAGAGGATTATAGCCTCGACGGAGCGGACAGAGCGCCTGGAGTACTACAAGCGTTACTTGGGGATCTCAGCCACCAGTAGAGACATCCCCACAACAGTCTTGAGGAGTTACTGGGATGATAGGGTCGTGACATACCAGTCACCCTCCGAGCTGCTCGACCAGCAGGCTAAATGCTTCCTCCTATATTTGCTGGCAGAGGTCGTATTTAGCAACATGACGGGGACGGTGACAACCGATGCCACCTTCGTCCGTTTCCTTGAGGACTTTGATCTAGCCGTGGGCTATGATTGGGGTGGTTCGGCGTACGCCTACTTCCTTGATATGATGGATTACTTGGTTGTGGGGTCACCGAACCTCATCGGATGCTGCTATGTCCTTTGGGTAGGTTGCCTCTCTTGGCTTTTCCTTTTCTCTCTCTTTTTTTTATTTGATTCTATTATTTCATTATCTTTTGCTTTGTTAACTCAATTACCTATTACAGACATGGAGCTACAAGATCCTACGGTTTCGGGTCCCCACTTTCAGAGTTGGGCGTGACCCCGGAACCACCTTTCCTGGGACTACACGATGGAGTAAGTCCCATTTACTCAGGAGTGGCCGCCATAAGGACCTTGAGTCCATACGCGGCCTCTTGAACGAGATACAGCTTGATGAGGTACTTCCATACTTGGCCTCTTCTTCTTTTTTTATTTATTTTTTACATTATATTCCCTCCCCCTTTTTTTTTTTTTGGGCTGACAACATTCCTCTCCTTGGCAGCGTGCCCTCTGCCCATATCTGGAGGAGTTTATTACAAAGCCGGACCTATTTGCTAGGGCCTCGGCTCTTTCCTCCCTTCGGGTTCTCTTCGAGGGTCCTTGGGGGTTCTCTTTCTATTTGGGAGAACGAGTGTCCCTGCAGTGGTTCGAGGCTCATTTAGTGCCGTGTCCTCCTCCTACTAGGGTCCATGAGCCGGCCTTGATGGATCGGGAGGAGATCGAGCACTGGAGGGTAGGTGAGCCCGGGACTGGGCTGGTGTTAGTCGATATGGACTATACCACCTTCCTACATCGGGAGACCATTTGCGTCCCCTTGACCCGAGAGGGGCCTCAGGTGAGATTTACCCTATCTTTCACTCTTTTATTTACTCAGTAGAAAGCTAACTCCCGTTTTGCTCTGCTTTTTTTTCTTGACAGTTCCCAGACCGCCCTGTAGTTCTGGGGGTTTATGGTGGTGGGAGTTCATCCCGCGCCTCTCAAGCAGTGGAGGCAGAGTCAGGCGTTGGGCCTTCTGGAGGGGTCCCAGCCATGCAAATTGCTGGTCCAGATGACCACATCCTGGGGTATCACTCGTGGTTCATTCGTCACCACGAGCCTGAGATGGTCGAGGTCATCTTACCGCCCCCTCGCACTGTAGATGCTGACCTGGGCCTTCCTCCCTTATGATGGGGTAAGCATATCTGGCTTTCTTGATATTTACTTATTATTTTTCAAGTCCTTGACATCTTGAATGAATATTATGCCTAGGTGGACGCGAGCCGATACGCTGATATGAGGCGTATGATGGTGAGCATGGATGAGATGATCATCTCTCGTGTGGATGCGACCCACCAGCTGGTAATATTCTTCCTTTTTCTTCTCTTGTTCATCTTTCTTCATGACACTTATCTCTCGATTGTTCAATTTTTTGCTCCTCTTTTTTTTTAGAGGACTGATCTGAACCATTATCGGAGAGAGACTGAGAGGATGCGGCTCACGATTAGGAAGCTACAGGGTAACTTGGCCCAAACCAAGGTTGAGAGAGATGCTCTGAGGATGTCTCAAAGTGGTGAGGGGGGAGGCTTGGATGTCGACGATTACTCTCCTAAGTCGTGACCCCTCTCTCTTTTTTTGTATTCTTTCTCTCTCTTTTTTTTTTGGAAATATTGTCACAACTATGTATATTTACTCTTCCTTCTCTTTTCCTTTTTTGGTTTATTTGTTTATTCTTTGTATAGATACTACTGTGATTTTTATGTATGCTTTATTCTTTTTTTTTTGTTGTATATATAAACAAGTTGTTTATGAATTCATTGGATACTTCCTTCTTTGGAATGCACACATGACTCAATCCCCCCCTTTTTTTTTAGAAGCACAAATTCCATTGACAAATGGTTCCATTACATGAGAAAGGACAGAGAAACTGATAAAGGACAGAAAAACAAATAGAGATAGGAACATTGAATTGATATCACTCATTTACAACATCTTTCGGATCACAGAATCACCACTTCTTGTGTCAACATCTCTGGAGTTTTGAAATTCTTCAACTTGGGTTGTTCCTGCCTTGGAGATACTAAGGAAGGGATATAAAAACTGGTGTGAGTCAGACCCATGAATCTCACATAATTGCACCCAGGTGTTTTTGGTTTTTCTACCTCGGTCTTCATCCAGGGGTAGTTCCATTGGATTTCTTGAACATCTCTTTCTTCCAAATACTTCTTCCAGTCTTGGATCTTGTGGAATTCTGACTTTTCCCTTTTTAGTTGATAATGCATGGGTCAGAGGTGAGGACACGGAATTGGTGCTACCAACTTCAATTTTTCCATCAACCACATTTGGAACAGTGCCGGGGATTCATGAAAGAAGTCTGTTCCATATTTCTGAGATTGACTTATGGTATCGAACCCTTTGTATGTTTCTGTTAAAATGGTGGGAGCGATGTCGCATCCTCCTTCAATCTGCTTAACTACTTCCGTAATTATTGGAGACATGCCTCTTCCTGGAGATGCTAACAAGTACCTTCCAATCATACCGAATAAGTATGCCCGCTTTCTGCATCTGATCTGTCCTTCCTCTTCAAACCTATTGTTGTTGAAGATCTTCATAACTTTCAATGCATCCACCTTGCCATAATTGAGAACTTGCTTCACCTCCTTCTTATTCATGAAAAAATCTTCCAAATCTTTGAAAAACTGTTCTTTCTTCATGATTGGGAGGAACAATTTTCCTCGGGGGGGGTGCCATCATGCAAGCCCAGAATTCTTCAATGCTCGGAGCCAGCCAGACTTTTTCGAAGTAGAATGCATGTAAGTGGGGATTCCAGCACTTTGACACTTCCCTTAACAAGTTATGATGGAGTTTGAAGCAACCGATTCTTCCGAGTACTGTTAGATGGTGATCTTCTAGAAGTGTAGGCTCGTCTACATTCATCCGGAGAGTCCACTGGTTCAACTATTCATCGAGCCCTTCTTTCTTTTGTCCTCTCATGTTACCTGCATCAAGGATCGGGTTAGCATTTTACGACATAGAATGAATAAATCCTTTGTTAATAACCAGCTCTAGATGACTCTACGCCTAAGCTAGGTCAAGGAACAGAAGGCCAAATGGCAAGATTTATCCATATGTGCAAGGGACGCCGGCTAGCAGAACTTTATGGGAGGAAACCAACACAATGCCCTCTCTTTTTCTTTTTTTTTCTTTGGTTTTTTTTATGAGACCGTACCCGAATACATCGAGTTGCCTACGTATCCCTTTAGAGGAATCAGGTCGAATGTAGTTCAAATGGTTAACATATTTTAGACGAAATACTTTTTTAGCTGGTCCATGTTGACCAATCCCCGAAGATCTTCTCCGTCAAGATCAGAGAGTTGGACCGCCTGTCCTGGCAATATGGTCTTGACCTTGTAAGGTACACTCCAATTGGGTCAGAATTTTCCTCTTGGGTCGTGAACTGGAGCTCGTTGCTCTCTAAGGACCAAATCTCCTTGTTCAATGCTTCGAGTGCGGAACTCTTATTGAATGCCCTAGCCATTCTTTGCTGATATTTCTTGAGATTGTCCATGACCTTCATCCTTTTCTCATCTAGGAGATTGAGCTCTTCGTATCTAGCCCTTACCCATTCCTCTTCTGGCAATTGACTATCGAGTAAGACTCGAAGAGCAGGGACTTGAATTTCTACTGGCAATACAGCTTCTGTCCCATATTCCAAAGAATAAGGGGTAGCTTCAGTAGAGGTTCGGATAGATGTTCGATATGCCCATAAGGCTAGTGGAAGTTTCTCTGCCCAGTCATTATGTGTATCTGCCATCTTTTGCAATATGACCTTCATATTTTTGTTGGCTACTTCTACCGCTCCATTAGTCTGTGGCCGATAAGTAGTAGACTTATGCCTCTTAATGCCAAATCGGTTACAGAGTTCTTCTACTTTTCCTAAAAAATGCAAGCCTTGATCGAAAATCAATTGCTGGGGGACACCGTATCTACAGATGATATTCTCCCTTATGAATTTTGCCACTTTAGCTGAGGTCAAGATTGTATAAGACTGAGCTTCTACCCACTTTGTGAAATAGTCGATGGCGACTAACACGAATTGGTGTCCATTAGAAGCTTTTGGGGTTATTTTGCCTACTACATCGATTCCCCAAGTAGAAAATGGCCAAGGGCCATTCAACGAGTGTAGCTCTGTTGGAGGAATGTGGATAATATTCATAAATATCTGGCATTTATAGCATTGCCTGACGAAGGCGGCACACTCAGCTTCTATAGTAGCCCAATAATATCCCATCCTGAGAATTTTCTTGGCCAACATCCTTGCATTCATGTGTGGTCCACATATTCCTTGATGGATTTTTTCCATAATGGTTTGAGCCTGATCCTCATCTACACATAATAGTTGGATACCATCATAAGACCTTTTGTACAACAAGTTTCCTTGGAGGATGAATTGAGTAGCATATTTTCGTAAATGCCTCTTCTCTCTTTTTGAAAACTCTTCAGGATACGTCATTTCCTTGATGTAATCAATCACGGGAGCATGCCAAGGCCTTCCATCCTCGGTGAGTGCATTGACTGGTTCTCCATATGTTGGGCGGCTCCTCCATTCTATTAGGAATGTCTGGATCTTATCCTGAGTATCACATTCTACCATGGATGCCAAAGTGGCCAAAGCGTCAGCGAACCGATTGCAATCCCTGGGTAGATACTCAAAAGAGACTTCCTTGAAGCATTGGATCAGTTGCTCCAAATAAACTTGGTAGGGCTTTAACTTCTCATCCTTAGTCTTCCACTTTCCTTGTGTTTGACAGATCACAATGGAGGAATCTCCGTAAACTTTAATTTTGTCCACCCCTACAGACAAAGCCATTTCTAACCCAATAGCACAAGCTTCATACTCTGCTATGTTATTGGTGCAACTGAATTCTAATCGGAAGGCCATCGGCAAGTAAAAATCATCTGGGGTTATCAGTAATACCCCTAAGCCAAATCCTTTTTGGTTGACTGCTCCATCAAAGTACAATTGCCACATTTCATTTGGTTCCACTTCTATAGAGTGCAAATCTTCATCTGGGAAAAGGTCATCTGTTGCTCGGGAATCAACTTCTGAGGGAAATGCTGCCAGATGGTCAGAGATTGCTTGCCCTTTCACAGATTTTTGATTGACATAAGTTATGTCAAATTCTGATAATAGCAACAGCCACCTAGCCATCCTCCCTGTCAATGTTGGTTTCTCAAAAAGGTACTTAATTGGATCCATTCGCGAGATCAACTTGACGGGATGTAATACCATGTAAAGCCTTAGACGCTTAGTTACCCAAACTAGGGACGTGCAGGTTTTCTCCACAGGAGCATATCGAGTTTTATACTCCAACATTTTCCTACTCACATAGTAAATCGCGTGTTCTTCTCCATCCGCCTTACCAACTTGGGCCATCATTGATCCGACCGCTGTTTCTCCTACTGACAAATATAGGAGCAAAGGTTCACCGAGCACTGGGGGGACAAGTATAGGAGGAGAGAGTAGATACTCTTTGATTTTCATAAAGGCATCTTGGCATTTCTCATTCCACTCTTTTGGCTCTTTCTTCCTTAGGAGTTTGAAGATAGGTTCACAAGTGGACGTCAATCGAGACAAGAACCTGCTGATGTACTGGATGTGGCCGAAGAACCCTCGTACCTCTTTTTCTGTCCGGGGTGGTGGCATTTCTGTGATGGCCTTCATCTTGTCAGGGTCTACTTCTATTCCTCTTTCGCTGACAAGAAATCCCAACAGTTTTCCTGCTTTAGCCCCAAACATACATTTCTGAGGGTTCAGCCTTAGCTTGTATTCTTTGAGTCTTTCGAAGAATTTTCTGAGGGCTGC
The DNA here is from genome assembly GCF_018873765.1 of Telopea speciosissima. Taxonomy (NCBI): domain Eukaryota; kingdom Viridiplantae; phylum Streptophyta; class Magnoliopsida; order Proteales; family Proteaceae; genus Telopea; species Telopea speciosissima. The sequence goes on along the minus strand of NC_057926.1, from coordinate 19,393,233 downwards.
AAGATGGCCCTGTCAGTCAATAGATTTGACTATCATATCATCGACATACACCTCTACCTCTTTGTGTATCATGTCCTGTAGGATAGCCGTGTCCGCTCTTTGATATGTTGCCCCAGCATTTTTCAATCCAAAAGGCATCACTTTGTAACAAAATGTTCCCCACGGTGTGGTGAAGGCAGTCTTCTCCCTGTCCTTTGGGCACATACTGATTTGGTTATATCCTGAGAAACCATCCATGAAGGATAGCAGAGCATGGCCTGCAGTATTGTCCACCAAAATGTCAATGTGGGGTAACGGAAAATCATCCTTAGGGCTGACCCTGTTTAGGTCACGAAAATCCACACACATCCTGACCTTCTCATCTTTCTTAGGGACTGGGACAGTATTGGATAACCACTGAGGGTACTGGGTTACTTGGAGAAATCCTGCATTCCACTGCTTGATGACTTCTTCCCTGATCTTCTCACTCTATTCTGGCCGCATTCTCCTTAACTTTTGCTTGACTGGGCGAGCATCCGGATATGTTGGTAATTCATGTTGCACAATCTTTGGATCAATGCCGGGCATATCCTTGTAGGACCAGGTGAAGACTTCCTCAAATTCCTTGAGGAGAGAGATCATTTGGGATGTTTCATCATCATTGAGAGAAGAACAAATTTTTATCATTCGAGGGCATTGGTCGGTCCCTATATTTATGGGATGGGTGTCCTCTCGGACGGGTTGAGCTATTCTTTGCTCCAATTGTTCTAACAGGTGACGATGTTCCAGGACATTATCATTATCTGAAGAATAGGAAGAAGAAGAAGAAGAAGAAGCATACTCAGAATCAACAATTTCATTCATGATAAAGGGAAGAGTACAGACAGACCCAATAGACTGGACTTTTCCACGGGACTCAGATACAGACTCAGGGATAGACTTAGACAGAACTATGCTAGAGCTGGTTATAACTTCAGATTCATTAATACAGAAATCTTCCATCATTCTTTCCCAATTTGCTATGGATCCTTGGAGAGGTTGTATGAGAAGATGTGGTGTTGGTCCTTCTTCCTCTTCTTTAATGATCACCGCCACTTCGAACAGCTCGCCGATCCCATGATCTCCTTGAGCTTCTTTCTTGCTAGCTTGATCCAATTCCATGGCCACCCAATCCACTTCATTTTCAAAGAATATTTCAAGTCCTGGTAGACGTTCCCCTGCTCTCGATTGAACCATGGTTCTTGATTTCCACAGTAAGGGAAGTCTTCTCCCTCTTTCACGAAGTACCCGTTCAGAGTCTTGAAGTACGGCGTACCATTCGCTGCATTGTTCTTCCATCATGCGGCTTTCTTCTTTGGGTCCTTCAGGTTAAACCATAATCCACAATGATTAGCATTGGCCTGTATTTCTGGGAATGCTGGTATCCCTTGTTGGTTTTTTCCTAACCTCAGTCCTGGGAAGTACTTCATCTTTTTCATGATCTTTATAGAGGCCTTGCTCCATATCATCGGGAATTTTCCTAGACTCCAATCTTCTTCACTTGCAGAGGTAGTGCAAATGTGGCCAATTTCAAACCCACTCAATTGTACTTCCTGTGAGGGTGAACCACCTACTTCGATGTTGGCCAAAGTGTGCACCATTTCTGGGTCTTCAAAGATGGTGATCACTTTCTGGTCATGTATGAACTTCAACTTCTGGTGAAGACTTTATGCTAAGGCTCTTGTTGAATGCAGCCATGGTCTTCCAAGCAACATATTGAAGGATGCTTGAATGTCGATGACTTAGAAGTCTATGATAAAGTGGGCTGGCCCGATCTTGACATTGGTGGTAAGAATCCCAATTACCTCCCTCCTGGAATTGTCGTATGCCCAGATGGTTTGACTGGATGACTTCATCTTGTCTAGAGATAAACCCATGCATCTTGCTACTTTGAGAGGCATTACATTGAGGGCAAACCCATTATCTATCAGAACCTGGGGAACCTGATTCTTATTACATTCCATGGTAATGTAGAGTGTCCGATTGTGATTCTTTCCTCCCCGGGGTAAGTCCTCTTCTGAGAAAAAGAGCGACTAAATGGCATAAGTGGCCCCCACTATGTGAGATAATTCTTTAGGTCCCATTTCTATAGGCACTTGAACCTTGGTGAGAGCTTTCAAAACAGCTTCTCAGTGGGTTGGTGATGCCATTAGTAATCCCCAGATTGAGATGTTGGCTTGGGCCTTCTTCAATTGGTCTAGTACTAGGTTTTCTGGCTCAACAACCACCGTTGATTGGCTAGACCAATATTTTTCCACTGTCAAATCCTTTTTCTTGAAGTTTCGGCCACTCCTAATTTCTGCAACTTTTGACTCTTTTCCTTTGATGACCAACTTGACTGGACAAAAGTCACCATCCTCCTCGTCACTATCAGTAATGATAAAGGGACCTTTGGGACAAGTTTGGATTTTAGCTCCCTCATTGGACAAGGCCACAATAGACTTCTAGGCCTGATCTAGGATTCCTGATAGGGTTTCTTACTTCTTAGCCACTTGTTAGATTGTGTGAGAATCTTTCGGTATCAATTGGCTAACAGCGTGAAAAGCTTCCAAAGCCGCTTGGTACATCTTTCTTGCTTCTGCCAATGACTTGTAGAAGTTGCAATCCTTCCTTTCCCCTTGAGAACCTGAACTTTCAGAACTCTCTTCAGGGCTTGAAATAACTAGGTGGATGTTCCCTATTGGGTCATTAACCGTTCCTTCCTCATTAATGTGACACATATGGAAATCGTCATGCGCTCTTGCCCACGCACGGTATTCTTTGTTGCCCTGATTTGGGGACGAAGGAGGAGTCCCACATAGGTCTTATGCCAGAGCTAAAGTTAGCTTTACAGAATTCTCCAAGTGATGGATTACTTGAGGGAGTGACCACTGCTCTTTGACGGGTTCTAGCTGTTGAAGCTCTTCTTGGTACTTATCATCCAAGACCACCAGTCTCATAAGCATTTCCTGGATCTTGTCTACATCCCGATGGATCTTGTTCACCTGGAATGACAAAGCCCATGGTGCGGGTCCGCAGATTTTTTATACTTTTCCAGACGCGTCCTTGGTTGCCAAGGTTCCTCATCCTCTGTTTCTTCTTCCCCTTCGGACTCTTCATCATCAGATTCTTCTGGTACACATTCTTGCTCACTTTCATCTTCTTCAGATGATTGTTCTTCTTCTAATTGCTCTTCCCTTTCATCATCAATGTCCATAGGAAAGATGCCTCTGGTGGGGTTACTATAAAATTCCCCGAGACTGATATCATTGATCCATGCATCCCATGTCTCACTTCTTTGAGGTGGGTCTGGATAGGAGAATGAATCCAAATATAGGGCCAGATCTTCAGGAGGGGTTCCAAACAGGTCCCGAGCTAAAGCATTGGCTAACCAAGTTATGTTTTACAGCTCGTGGAGGGTCCGAGCGAGTACATCACTCTCATTTGGCATCACCAACTTCTCACATCGTGCTGCGAAATTGCTGCACACGAGGTCTGGGAATAGAGGAGTGGCCTTGTAAAGGATCTCTTGAGTATTGGTGGAAACATCCAATATATCTGCCACCTGGTAGAATATGCTCATGCTCCAACGCTCAAAATCTTCTCTAGACACGGTCCAATCACTTTTGGGGACTTCTGGTGAGGATATCTCCTCGTCATCCCTGCTTTCGTCCTCATCTGATGATACGGGCTGGATGAGATTGGTTGGGTCGCTGTTATCGTCGCTCCTGATGTTATTCACCCAATCCATTGCGACCACTCCTTCATTATCCATCGTCGGACTCTGCTCGGCATACTCTATCCATTCCTTGTGGATTTCTTGGTCGTCCACCTCATCTAAGTTGTCGTCAGTATATCTCCCTATATAGATAAGAGAGACTTCTTCTGACAGAGCTTGACCAATAGCTAGTGCTGAGAATGCTTTGAGGAGTTGGGGTGTGACTCTGGTGATTTCATTTCCCTCTTCTTCTTTAGGGACCAAGTGGCATACTTTGAATGGTGAGAGGCCATATTTGCACAATGGCGTCATTGACTTGAGACCTTCTAGTCCAAACTCCAAGAAATCCAATTTTCGGAGCCACTTAATGGATGCTATACCTCTGCAGGGATCATATGGTTGTTCGCCTGTTCGGACATTCCCATCACAGTTAGTTCTGGCGCAATATATGCAAACCTGCGCTAAATATCATGGAATGGGCTAGATCAGGGTAGTAGGATCTTGGAATGGTGCTTCTTCCTGCAACATATTTACTGATCCTGTATATGATTCCAGAGAATATGTCCCTTTCACCAGTGGTTGTGCGACTTTCCCTGGAGGCATCGAGTAATCTACCTAGGTGGCACCTTCTGACTTTGGATGATAGAAAGGGGAATCGGGTCGATCCACTTCCTGAGACATCTCCCATTGAGTCTGTGGTTCTTTTTCCTCTTTAAGTCTCTTGGTCAACATTGCTATATAGACATGTGCCTTCATTAGTTTCGTCTTCCCGACTGGGTGAATCAAAGTAGTATGATCTATATGTTTAGCATCTTCTTGAAGCATATTTACCCCATGATTGGGCAGAGGATTCGTGGTGACATTTGGCGGCTGCTTCTTCTGAAGTTCAATTTTTCCCTCGTCAATCAAGTCCTGAATCGGATGCTTAAGAAATAGGCATCTATCAGTGTGATGGCCTTGTTGGTCATGATAATGATAGTACTGATTGGGCTTATACCAGGCAGGTGGGTTGCTCAAATCCACAGGCCTAGGGGGAACTGAATTGATCATTCCCTGCTTCTTGAGCTTGGTGAATAACAACGATGGTGTCATCCCTCCAAAGTTAAAAGTCCTCTTAGGTGCTTCGGGTTCAGTTTGGATCACAACAGGGGCGGATCCTGCGGTTACCACCTGGACTTCTGCCGCTTGGTTGCTTGTTCCTGCTGCATTTCCTCCTTTGGCTCTTGCACTCTTCCTTGCCGAATAGCTTCCTGAGGCTTCATGGGTCATACCCTGATTCTGCCTTTCTTTGAAGATCTTGTCTTCAATCTTCTTCCCAATCGTCATAAGAGCATCAAATGTCTTGATATGTTGGTAGTATATCTTTTCACGGTACTCCCCGTACAGATTTTCTAACAATATCTCGACCTGCTCCTCCTCAGTAGGGCGGTTCCACATTTTTGCAGCCTTCTCCCTGAACCACATGATGTAGTTTGAGAACTCTTCACTTGGTTCTTGCCTCAAGGTCTTCAATTCTCTCTGGGTAATATCCATCTCAGTATTGTATGAATATTGCTTAGTGAATGCCTTAATCACGGAGGCCCATGACTGGGTTTGAGTGTGATCGAGCTGTGTTAACCACCTCAAAGCAGATCCGGCCAAAGAATACAAGAACGCCTATCCCATTTGGTTTTCAGAAAGTCCCCATGAACTGGCAATGGTAGTGAAAATCTTGAGGTGTGCCTTAGGATCTCCCGATCCATCGAACTTGTCCAATTTCCACTTGAAATCTTTCGAGATTTTTCCTTCGGGAAAGAACACCAGGTCTTCCTCATCTTTTTCTGTGGCTTTGCCTTTGACAACCACTTCCAGTTCAACTACTTTTTCTCTCATCTTCTTCTCCCTTTCAGTCTCAGGAGGGTCCGGAGGGCGACTGTCCTCCCCTTCTTCTACTAGTATGGTGATTGGAGTTTTGGGGGTCGTGGAGTTGGTTTTTCGGACTTCCTGCTCTATTGGCCCAGATACAGATCCACCCTTAGACAGTTCGTTGATTGACTGCACTAGTTGTGCCATGAGTTGCCACATTTCGACCATGTCTGCTTGCAGCCTATCCACTCGATTTTCGACATGACTTTCAGACAAGTGGTCCTCCATAGGATCCATGTTACTCACAAGTGATATCTCAATTGATGAACTAGAGGAATGAGAAGACGTCAAGGATCTTGAGAAGAATGGTGGGCTGGCCTGAGTCAGCCTTCCACCGCGTCGGATCCAGATGGGCAAGGGCGGAATTGTGCTTCTACGAAAAAGAGAAGAAGATCTAGTTCAGGTCCTAAGAAGGGAAAAAATCTTATTCAGCAAAATATTTTTTATTTTATTTCTTTTTTTTTGTTTTATCATATATATATATATATATACATTTTTTTTATATTATTATTAATTTTTTTATTTTTTTTATTTCTATAACATTTATTTTATTTTTGTTTGGCTCAAGTAATCGAAGCTGTCATTAGAGTTTCAGTTGGACCTCTCTGAATGCGGGCTTCGAATGCCGTCATTGTCCAAGCATTTTTTAACACAACATAAAAAACAAACAAAAGAAAAATCCTAGTTATCAGGTTACTGACGATTGTGCCTGGGATCAACATGAGATGCCCTTATTTTGAGGGACATGTAAGGTTCCATCATATGGAAGTGGACTTCCATATTTCTTTGAGGGACCATCGCATGACTATGGAATTCCTTACCTTTGGTGGCATCCCGTATTGAATCTAGGTTAATCGTCAAGTGACCCTAAACTTGGTGTTTCTTACAGCTAACCAGGTTAGTTTGTGTCGTACCCAAATCGTATATGGTCTATTTTCCTACATGATGTATGTAATGGGTAGGCTTCCATAGGACAGAACAAGGTCACCCTTGACAGAATCGATATACCTATCGCTCGTGGTTGCGAATTGTAGGCACGTGGTTCTTTTGATATACCTGGAGAATAGGTCACACAAACTCAGAGTAATCGAGCTAGTGCCTTTTTTGAGTGGCGAAAGCACTCCACAGCACACTAGTGAATACCCTCGCTGGTGATTCTATACTCGTACAATAAATATCAAGGGCTGTAGCTTCGCCGTGAATTACCCATGACTACTCATGAGGTCCAACGACTAACTACAGGGGTAAGAGGGGTTCCCATGCAGTGTGTGTGTGCAAGAGAGTGGTACAGGAAGCGGCTATCAACCGATCTCAGAGTACTTAGTATGACGTGCCTCACCTCCCCAGGGGCAAAGGCACGACAGGGAGTACCCTCACCATTTGATTTCACTTCGAGCACTATGCATGATGCGGTTAGAACACATAAGGGTTAGCCAGACAAACATTTTATTGTTATTTTTTTTTATTTTCACACAAGAGTTTGGAGAGAACATTTTGTCATTTATTGGTAGGGTCTATTTAGAAAGTTTGACCTCGAGTGGATATTTGTTCACTTTGTCCCCAGTGAAGTCGCCACTGTAAGTACCGTGGTCCTCCGGGCTCCCGACGAGGGTTTCCTCAGCCTCTTCTTGACGACCGTATCTTATTGATATGGATAATAATGTCAATGTATAATGTTGATAAGTGGGGATTGGGATCATGCATTAAAATATGCTAACATAATGTGAAGTCGCCACCTAGGGTTAGGGCCTAGGACCCATTAAGTGTAGCCCTATCCATTGTGAACAGAATTGGGCTACGTGACTCCTTATGGTCTGACCAGAGGTTCGGGTAAGGGGTCAGGTTATGAGTGTGGGAAGGTGTTAGGCACCCACCTCGCCTGGCTGAAGCCGATCTCTCTGTCTTAAATGCTATAGAAGGACGAATGTTCTCTCTCTTTTATTACGGGGATGGGAGATATTATGAACTACATTCAGATGTTATAAATTGAACCAGGACATAATAAACTACATTACATATACGAAAAATGCAGACCAAAATGATGAAATATGAAAGGACTACATTGAATCAACAAGAGTGCAGTAATTATACCTGTACGGTTGTATTCCCTTGGCTCAGGGGAGATAAACAAATGGACTGACGCCAATTCTTTCTGGGCAGAGTAACGACTCTTTCAGGTGGTTTGAAGATGAGCAAATAGACAAAATGACATTTGGAATAAAGGGGTTTTGACTGCTATCCGTACACTGACGGGATAACAATGCTTAGGAGCAGAAGTGCTCTATGCTCGAAGGGATAATCGAAGGATCTATCCACGACCAGGAAAATTTCACTCACTCACACTCTCATAAGAGAAAGGGGAGGAAGGAAGATGAAAAATGAGGAAAAGAAGGTGGGAATCCCTTGGGGAGGGTCTCTCTACCCGAAATTCCTTATTTTTTGGGGTAGGGGGACCCTCCTATTTATAGGGGAGGGGACCCCTCTCCCTTGGGCCAGATAAGTCCTCCACGGCGCCTTGGAGATGTCCATGGCATCGTGGGAGACTTTTCCACGGTGTCGTGGGTGATGTCAGCAAGTTGATGTCACACCCCCTTATGGCGCCGTGGAAATCCGGTACATGTCTCCACGGTGCCATGGGAGCGCAATACCTTTCTTCCCTTATTTTTGGGCCTAAAATGGGCTATTTTATGTTCAGAATGGTTCTTGGGCTTATGGGTCAGGTATCTTGGGTCCAGAAAGAGGGAAAATACGTCGCCCATCATCCATGTCCCGTTATCATCATCGCCAATTATGGGGTGACAAAAATCAGTGTCTACAGTCTCAACTATTAGCCAAGAGATCAAAGGGTCCATAAAATACATAGAGGAATCTAGCCATGAAATAGTGCTCATATTTTTGAATTTAGTCCCTCTCACCAGATACATACCAATTATCGTCCTTGAAAAGGGATTTTTTTATTATTTCGCATGCTAGGACACCTAATTCCCTCTCTCTCTCGCTTCGCAATCAAAGAGCGTATGCATAAAATAAACTACCGCCACAATCAAAATTCACAAACTTCATCAATTAAGTCCAACACACCCCCCACACTTAATTCATGCAATGTCCTCAATGCATGCAGAAAAGAATGAATAAGGACAAGGGAGGAGATACATACCAGGAGATTAGTCTTCAAGGTAAAGAGGCTCATGGAGATCCATGACCTCTTCCTCAACTGGAGTAGGCATCTCAATGTATGGCTTCAAACGTTGGCCATTTACCTTAAATGTAGTACCTGTACTTGGATTGACAATTTCAACAGCCTCATGAGGATAAACAGTTTGAACAATATAGGGGTCATCCCATCTTGAGCGCAACTTACCTAGAAAGATGTGCAAACGAGAATTGTACAATAAAACTTTCTGACCTACCTCAAAAGATTTTCTCAAAATATGCCTATCATGGAAAGCCTTGGTTTTTGCCTTGTAAATCCGGGCATTCTCATATGCCTCATTTCTAAGCTCTTCCAACTCAGATAGTTGGAGTTTTCTATGGGCACCTGTAGTGGGTAGATCAAAGTTAAGCTTTTTGATAGCCCAAAAGGCCTTGTTCTCAAGCTCAACAGATAAGTGACACACCTTTTCATGCACCAGACGGTACGGAGATTGATCAAGATCGATCTTGAAGGTGGTCCTATGGGCCCACAACGCATCTACCAACCTATTAGACCAATCCTTGCGGTTCGGTTTGATGATTTTTTTAAGAATTTGCTTTATCTGCCTATTTAAAACCTCAACCTGACCACTAATCTGGGGATGGTAGGGTGTGGCCAACTTGTGAATGACACCATATTTTCTCATGAGGGTCTCAAAGGGACGGTTACAAAAGTGTTTGCCCCAATCGCTAATGATAGCACGGGGAGTACCAAAATGGGAGAAGATGTTCTCCTTCAGAAATTTCACAATCACCTTATGGTCATTATCTTACAAGCAACTGCCTCAATCCATTTGGACATATAGTCCACAATAAGTAATATGTACAAGTTACCAAAAGAATTAGGGAAAGGCCCCATGAAATCTATGTCCCATACTTCAAACACCTCAACCATCAGAATTGGGTTGAGGGGCATCATGTTCCTCCTGGTGAGACATCCTAAAAATTGGTATGAAGAACACGCCTTGAAATAAGTAAAAGCGTCTCTAAAAAGAGTAGGCCAATAAATTCCACACTACAAAACCTTGGCCGCTGTCTTATTGGGCCCAAAGTGGCCTCCACAAGCTTGATCATGGCAAAAAGATAAGACAGATTGCTGCTCATGATTAGGAACACATCTCCAGATTACTTGATCCGGACAAGTCTTAAAAAGATAAGGATCATCCCGAAAGAAATACTTCACAGTGAAAAGAAACAATTCTTATCTTGGGTAGACCAGGTGTCACGCCTGTAACCAGATAATTAACAATGTCAGCAAACCAAGGTTCACTAGACACTGCCATCGGAAACTCATTAGGAAAGTTCTCATTGACTGGACAATCAACAGTCAAGGAATTAGGTAGCTGGGATAGATGGCCTGCAACCAAATTTTCACATCCTTTCTTATCCCTAATTTTAAGATCAAATTCTTGCAATAAGAGGACCCACCTAATGAGGCGAGCCTTAGCATCTTTCTTCTGCACAAGATATTTGATAGCTGCATGGTCAGTATAAACAATCACATGTGATCCAATCAAGTAGGGCCTAAACTTCTCTAAAACAAATACAACAGCTAAAAATTCTTTTTCAGTGTTGGTATAATTGAGCTATGCATCATCAAGATTCCTACTTACATAATAAATCACATGGGGCAATTTGTTGATTCTTTGCCTAAGAACAGCCCCTATAGCAAAATCAGAGGCATCACACATAAGCTCAAATGGCACTGTCCAATTTGGAGCTTGAATAATGGGGGCTGAGGTCAATGCTCTTTTCAATTGCTCAAAACTCTTATGACACTCAGGGGAGAAATCAAATGGGCAGTCCTTTGTCAAAAGGGAAGGGAGAGGTCAAGCTATCTTGCTAAAGTCCTTGTTAAACCTTCTATAAAAACCTATATGACCAAGAAAAGATCTAATGTCCTTCACACTCTTAGGTGGTGGTAAATTGACAATAAGGTCCACCTTAGATCTATCAACCTAAATCCCATATTTGGACACAATGTGACCAAGAACTATGCCTTACTTCACTATGAAGTGGCACTTCTCCCAATTCAAGACCAAATTCTTTTTTATGCATCTTGTAAGAACAAAAAAAAAGGTGATGCAAGCAATTAGAAAAGGTAGAGCCGTGAATAGAAAAATTATCCATAAACACCTCTAGGAAGTGCTCTACCATATCAGAAAAGATACTCATCATGCACCTTTAGAATGTAGTAGAGGCATTGCAAAGCCCAAAAGGCACATGCCGGTAAGCAAAGCTTCCATAAGGGCACGTGAATGTGGTCTTATGTTGGTCCTCCAAAGCAATAGGGATCTGATTATAGCCTGTATATCCATCAAGAAAATAATAATATTCATGGTCAGCTAGTCTCTCTAACATATGATCAATAAAAGGCAAGGAAAAGCAAGGGGAAGTGGTCCTTCCAAGTTGCCGCATTCAATTTCATGTAGTCAATGCACACTCTCCATCCCGTTTGGATACGGATTGGAATCAATTCATTATTTGCATTCTCAACTACAATGACTCCTCCTTTCTTTGGCACAACCTGTACAGGACTCACCCATTGGCTATCAAAAATAGAATAAATTATGTCATGATTCAAGCACTGTAGGATCTCTTTCTTGATTGTCTCTTTCATCACAGGATTAGTCCTCCTTTGGGGTTCTCTAGAAGGTTTGGCATTCTCCATTAGATGAATATGATGTTGAACAATGGAGGGGCTAATACTTTTAAGGTCTGACATGGTCCAACCTATGGCTTTCTTACGTTCTTTTAGAAGCTTAATCAACTCTTCTTCTTATATAGAAGTCAAATCATAAGCAATAATTATAAGGAGAGTGTTATCATGTCCTAAGAAGGCATACTTGAGGTTGGAGGGCAATGCTTTCAACTCTAATATAGGGGGCTCAATAATAGAGGGTTTAAGAATGGAGGTGGATAGGGGTCCAAGGGGCTCCAATGGTGATTGGATGCTCTAGACCTCAGACAAGGTGGTATCATCAACACTTTCCAATTCATGCATACATTCTTGAAATCTTGAATCAAAATCTATCTCAGAGAAAGTGTCAACATCATTGGGAAATCCCTGAAGCATATGTACCTCTTCATCTATATCAGGTTGCTTGCCCAACCTAAACACATTAAAGTCCATAGAAGTATTGCCAAAAGATAGCTTCATGAGACCATTCCTGCAATTGATCAAAGCATTACTGGTAGCAAGGAAGGGTCTACCCAATATGATTGGGATTTGGTCCTTAAAATTGACAGTAGGTTGGGTGTCTAAGATAATAAAATCCACAGGAAAGATAAATTCTCCAACCATTAACAGGACATCCTCAATCATCCCCTTAGAAACTTTAACTGACCTGTCTGCAAGTTGAAGAGTAATTCTAGTCAGTTTTAGCTCTCCCATTCCCAACTGTTGTTAGACATGAAAGGGTAATAGGTTCACGCTTGCACCAAGGTCCAGTAAGGTATGATCAATAGTGATATTGCCTATAGCACAAGAGATGGTGGGGCTTCCAGGGTCCTTATGCTTGGCTACTACCGGCTGTGAGATAAGAGAACTAATGTTAGCAGCCAAGAATGCCTTTTTGGGCACATTGGTGATCCGCTTTTGGGTGCTTAAGTCTTTGAGGACTTTAGCATAAGAGGGGACCTGGGCTATGGCATCCAATAAAGGAATATTCACCTGAACCTGCTTAAAAACATCCAATATTTTCTCGACAGAAGGAGACTTATTACTAATCAACCTATTTGGGAATGGGGCAGGTGGGGTATAAACTCTCTCAGGGGTGATCCTTTTCACTTCCTCAACAGAATCATCTTTGGTTTCCTCAACCAAATCATCTAGAATATCTTCAGGTTCATCAAACGAACCAGGAATAGAAGGCACTACAATGGCCTCTTCAGAAGGGGGGAGAGTCAATAGGAGTATGAGATGGTAAAGATTGAGGTGTACTAACCTGTTGATACTCACGGCCACTCCTTAAAGCATATACAACATTTACTTGGCTGGAGGGCCCTTGATGCTGTTGGCCTTGTGCAACATTGAGTGGAGGAGCTTGGGTACCTTACTGAATACGAACCTGATGCCTATGATTTGGCTCAGGTTGCCTAGGTAACTTCCCTGTTTCCCTCTCATGCAGGATTGTGACAAGCTGGGTGAGTTATTTCTCCATATTATTTTGGCTTATCATGAGAAGGGCTATCTTGTTTTCCATCTCACTCATTCTTGTTGCTTCTCCTGTATTGGTAAACCCTGGGGGTTGCTGATAAGGTGCAAAGAGAGGTGGCCTAGCAAAATTCATAGAGGGTCCTAAGTGAGGACGAGGGGGGAAGGGGTGAGGAGACATACCTTGATTTTGTGGTGCAAAGTTGGGCCTTTGGAGAACAACCTGGCCTTGATTGTGAAAGTTGGATGGGCCTGCTTGGTTTCCTTGATTCTAAGAGAAATTTGGGTGATTTCTCCATCCTGGATTGTAAGTGTTGCTGTATGGATTATTTTGGTAGAGAGCACTCACATTCTCAGTGTTGGAATTACCCACAAAGGTGTTGGCTTGATGAGGCTATCAAGTTTGGCCTCTTTGGTTGGAACACCCTCAATGAGATACCCCTTAGTGGTCCTTTTAGCCTCTTGGGAAGATTCCCACTCCCTAGTCTTTTCAGCTAAGTTGGTTAAGAATGTCCAGGCCTAATTCTCATTAGAAATAGAGGTAAAGCCTACAGGACACATAGATTCTAAAAGCTGCTTGGTCTGAAAGTCTATGCCCTCATAAATAATTTGGCAAAGCTGCCACAAGTCAATACCATGGTGAGGGCATTCTAAAAGGAGGTCCTTGAATCTCTCCATGAATTTAGAGAATGACTCATGTGGTTTCTGCCTAAACTGGAGGATGTCACTCTTGAGCTTATTGGTCTTGTGAAGAGGAAAAAATTTTCTCAACAAGACAATGGTGAACTCAACCCATGTATTAATGGAATTTGCTGGCAGTCCATAGAGCCACTTCTTGGCTTGGTCCTTCAAGGCAAAGTTTATAAACCTCAGCCTAACTGCATCATCAGTTAAATTTTGAACCTTAATTAGAACACAGACCTCCTCAAATTCTCTAAAGAAAAGATAGGCATCCTCATTAGCCATCCCATGGAAGTGGGGTAGCATACTAATGAAGTGGGTCTTGAGTTTATAGTTGTTCCCTGTACCAACTGGCAGATTGATGCATGAGGGCTGTGCAGCCCTAGCAGGGTAGAACCTATCCTTAAGAGTCTTGGGTTGTTGGTCACCCATGGTCAAAGGTGGGGTTAAAGGTGGTGGAGAAAGTGGTATTCTAATAAGACGGTTACTTGAATCACGAGTCCACACCGTAGCCACCTGAACAGATATGAGGTCTCCTTTAGAAAAATTAAAGAAAATAAAAGACTAGAAGAGAAAATCACCAAGTCCAAAGTAGATAGTGCATCTGTCCCTCAAGAATCGAAACAGTGGTTCCAAAGCTGTAAGGTTGCCATATAGGTTGACAGCAAGGGAACCCGTATAGTCTTCATGAGCCACCTACGGACGACTCCAAGTAGATTCTGATGTAGAGTGGAGGACTACTATACGTTTCTATTTCCAATAGCACTCACTATGTCGCTTTCCTATTGTCAAAGTTGGTCACCTCCAAAAATAAGTCACATGCCAATCCACCCAATCAAGTCAAGATATAGCGTCATAGGCAACTTAATCCTATGAGGGACACCAGAAGAGGCTGGACTTGGGCATATGAAGGACTTTAGATTGGGTGGCACAGTCTTTGAAAAAGAAGGGAAACAAGATGAGGTTTTCAAAAACTCTTTTTTTTTTTATAGAAAAAGAAGAGGAGAAAGAGAAGAAATTAAAGCATTTTGAATTACTTAAAAATCAAAAAAATAAAGTGATTAATAATCTCCCCAGCAACGGCGCCAAAAACTTGTTTGCAAAAAATAATTACTGCAAGCGTACGGATCAATCATAGCTATGGATTGAACTCAAGGAGATGTAAGCCACCCTATTTTACTCACTTTAAAACAATGCAAAATGAATCAAATTAAAGTGTTAAATTAAACTAATTAAACTAACGAAAATTAACGCATCCTAACTCACAAGCATCTAGCGAATTGAATTGGCGTCCTAACACATAAGCATCTAACCTATCAAAACTAACGTGGATTTGAAGAAATAAATTGCAGCCACACATCACAACCACATAAAAAAACAAAAGAAAGAGATGAGAGAGGGAGAATGAGACTAAGAGATTAGAGATGTAAAACCCGAAGGGGCTTGAACTCGATTGAAATTGCTTGTTTCTCACACTTGAAATGACGCTACCAAATCTGAAATTAAAATAAAAATAATTAAATTAAGATCCTAACATAATGCATGATAATAACCGTGAATAAAAAATAAAATTCCCAAAAGCATGATTGAATTAGAGAGATAGAGAATGAGAATGAAAATAAAAATCATGGAGAATGAAAATTCCTAATAGAATTGAGGGAATAATGGAGATGAGAATACTAATAAAATAAAACTAATAGAAGAAGAAAGAGGTAGAGAATATGAAGAAGAAATTAGAAACTAGAAGAATTAAGAGGTTGAGAAGAAGAACATAAAAATAAAAATAAGAACTTGATACTCCCTTCTACCAAAGTTGAAAGTGCATGAATTAATTAAGCCCTACACGAATATAGTTGAAGAAGCTTGAACACTTGAACAATCCTTGCATGGCTTCCTCTTCCAAGTCTCTAACTCTTCTCACTAGAATTAAATTATTATAACCCAATTGAAGACATAAAATTAAAGCATAAATCAAAAGCATTACAACCATGAAATTGAAATCATAAAATCAAACTAGAACTTAGAAAGCCAAAAACTAGAAGAAGAGAAAAAGAAATTTCACTAATGAATTGAACAAGTTTACAAGCCCAAGGCTATGGGTATTTATAGGGAAAAGGGGAGAGAAGAAGAGAGAAGAGGGAAGAGGGAGAGGGGCTCCACGGTTTTGGGGCCTCTGTCCTTCTAAAAAACGTGGAGGGGAGAGAGAGAAGGAGAGAGTATCCAGAAATAAGGGAATATTCCCTTCTCCTTCCTTTACAATAAGACTTGATCCCCAAGAAAAAATAGCAAAAAATAGAAACTAAGAGAGATAAGAATCCTAGCTACATAAATTTTCTATTTTTCAAAATGTAACTTTCTAATTCTAAACTTGTGCTTCCTTTTCTTTGTAGGAGTCTTCTCTAACCAATGAGATCAAGGCATCTTTGACTTTTCAACCTTCCAAGGATGAGGGAATCTTCTCAAAAAGCAATCTATCCATAGTAAAATTCTAAAAATGCCCTTGAAAAGTTGGAGGAGAGAGAAAGTGATGACTAGGCTTTCACTCAACAAATAATACAATACCTATCATGTCCTCTAAAAATCGTGGAGCTTTGTATGAGAGGAGAGATTTTAGGAGAGATGGAAGAAAAAGAGAAAGAGATAAATAGGAAAAAAAAATGAAATAAAATAAGATAGAATAAAGATATGGGAGAGAGAGATAATAGGAAACCACGTGAAAGAGAAAAGAGAATAGAGAAGTAAAAGAGGATAAGGGAGGTGGAAAAGTGAGGTGGCATAGAAAAAAAAAAAGAAATAAATAAATAATAAAAAAAAATGTAAAAGAGAAAATCATGGAGGGGTTAGGAGATGGGAACCGTGGGCTTATTAGAGGGAAAGGAAGGGCTTTAGGAAGGAGGTGAGGTGGCATAAGAGAAAAAAAAATATATATATATATATATAAGAGAAAAATCGTGGATAGGGAGAGAGAAAATAGGAAAGAGGGATGAGAGAGAGAGAGAGAATCCGTGAGAGATGGAATGATGAGAGAGTATCTTTTCTTTTTTCTTTTTTTTAATTTTTTTTTTCTCCTCTCTTATCTCTCCTACTATTTCTCCTTTTTTTCTTGCGCAATTCTCATCTTGGCCGATCTTTGGCTACAGCCCACTTTCTAGTCAAACTTCTAATTTGGATATGAAATTCCTCCTTTGTCCTTAGTTGTTTCAGTGAGAATTATTCCCATCCTACCCTTGGTCACATGTGAACAGGTGTAGGTCCCATGTGGCTTTTCTCTCTCCTCCAATAGTGAAAAAATGCAAAAAGATGGTAAATGCTTGAGGGGATCTCAACCCTTGATCATAATTGTCTTCCTTGATGCCACATATAACTCTCCAAAAATTCAGACTGGCTCGGGCTTGCGTTTCGGTTCATTTCTGGCACATTATTCTTTTACGGTCTGAAAACGATAATTGCTTGCATGGAGGCCTAAAAGGATGCGAAATTGAATACCGTCACGTCCATCTTGCTCAAAATTTAGCTCTGAACATAGCCATGCAAAAACATTGGGTAGCTTTACGTGTAAATTTGGAGATGTAGCTCCTGATAGTCCAGAATAATAAATAGCCCAAAAACCTGAAAAGCACAAGAAAGCACCGAGTAACTCTATCCAATGTGGTAAAATGTATGCTTTATGCCCTAAGATTTCATACATAAATGTGTTCATCATGATCCTGACTTCCTAGACGGTGATCACACCCTATTGTTTCTTCCCTCCTTTATGCTTCTTTTATATATATTGTATCTTATCTTTATGTATGCATCTCCATGACCCCAATCTCCGTAGTTTAAGACTCCGTCATGCACACTCATCATTGGTATATTTTTTCTATTTCAATCCTATCTTTCATCATGCATATGTATTAAATTATCCTCTTTCATTCTCGTGCATTCATCACATCATTACGCTTAGCCTAAAGTCAATCATGTTTAGGTTATTTAAGACCTTGAGTCCTTTATTTTACATTTCGGTATACTAATCTTTACTTTGCAGCCGAACCTCCAATATGTGTTCCCTTCATTCCCCTTGTATTTTACTGTCTTGCACTTTAACTTACATTCCACATTCTACCAAAACATGTTATTCATTCCATGATGCCTAGCAATAGAAGACCAGCAAGTCCAGGCGGATTGAGGTGCCTAATACCTTCCCCTGACCGTAACTTGACCCGTACCCAGACCAACGGACCATTTGTCCCTAAAATGACGTTTTATGAGAGTCATTACATTACAATTTTGGGTCCTAGACCCTCTTCTAGGAGGCGACTCCCACACACATTTTCACCTCTTTTTCTCTCTCTTTTTCCCCATGGAAGAATGAGGTGGAGGACACGTGGCGATCCCCCGCCATATGATCATTGTTCTCACAGAGAGGAATCCTCACTGGAGAGGAATTTCAGGCACGATTTAGGGTGACGTGGCATCCTTATTGATAACGTGGGTAAAACCCCTTATGCGTTATGTCTTTGTTGGGGGAGATGTGGAGCACCAATAGCGGGGCCATTACGTGCCTTTTCTGGGATGTGTTGGGAATGGTCGACTAAATGGTCAATTGAATTGTCAGCTCGTGCTTATCCCCTTCTGAACCGCACCACCCTCAGTGTTAGGAGTCGGGCGAGTCCTTTAACACTCGTTCTTATGATTGGTTCGCTTTCATGGCGCGAACACCTGCCCAGGACTACCTTGCTTTACAATGATTGGTCACCTTCAAGCCGATTTTGCCTCCAATGGTCAGTCTTGCCTCCCATGGTTGGCCCGGCTATGCTAGGTGTTGATTTCCCATTGGTTTTCTAAGTTATGACTTATCATTTACAAACCTAGTTGGGGTAACTGTCGAACTTCTACGCTTTCTTGCCATTGCAGCAACTCTTCTTCGTATTGGGATTGAAACTTTCAATAATCCCTAGAACATGCTTTTAAGTGAAATTACACGGGTAACCATGTTTGGAGCCGTTGTAAGAAACATGCTTTTTAAAGTATCACACGAAAAAGGTTAGAAACAATTTCATTTTCAAAATTGAAACAACTCTTCACCTATTTTACAATTTCACATTAACTTGATTTCAGTTTAGGGGCGTTGTTCTCTGTGCCACAGCGCAGCCTGTGCCTAGGCATATGGGGGTGGGTGCAATGACCACCTTGCCCCCTTGCACAGGCTGCCCATGTGCCTGGGCGCAGGCTGCGCTGCGACATAGAGAACATTCTCCGTTCAATTTAATATTAACTTGATTTCAATTTCTCATAAATAAGATAAAAAAAGAATACTAAACATCCCAATTTCTATTTATAACTCCCATGAAATAGAAATAGAAATCATACCCAATCAGCCCTAAAGAGGGTTCAATGCAAATTAATTTGAGTGAAAGAGAGCCTGTTTTTGCAAGTCGGTGTTATTAGCCCACACAAATCCAAAACGAAACACTTGCACGTATTGTAGAGAGTCTTTTTTGCAAGTTGGTGTTATTAGGCTACACAAATCCAAAACGAAACACTTGCACGTATCGTCCGAGTCGGATCGTCTCTTTAAAACTCATACATAAGCTTCTGAAAGACCTTCATGTGCTCAGATTGCAAAGAAATATACAGCGATAGTGTTCCGTAATTGGTTGGGCTTGGAAGCACGTACGCCAAACCCTCGTAAGCGATTCCACCGGGGCCCATATATACCGGCCGGCCCACCCAAAATCCGCAGAATATATTGGCAGTTTCGCCCAGCTTGTAACCCCGATATTCGGACATCGAAAAGTGTGGGGCCCACGAACTAGATCCGTCAGGTGAGATTGCAGCTCCAGGTAATCAAGGGCCGATCTCAAGTACTCATCATCCATCTGCATCAAGGCCTCATGGATCCTACCCGCAGCATAGGTAAGCAGATTTTTCGTGAGGTCACCGGACAAGGCAATTGGAGTGGCAGTGAAACTGACATTGCCGAAGTAACCAAGTGGAAGTGGGGGATGCAATCTCGATCGTCCATCGGTGGCTATGTACATCTTGGTCTCCTGATCATCAGGGAGGCCACGTGCCTTGCATGCACAGCGCCATACGTGTCCAGCCAGCATCTCATAGGAGCTGTAGTTGAAGGTGTTTCCGCCCTCCTTGGACTTGGCTTTCAGGATGTTGAGCTGCTCACGAGTGATCTTCAACACGGCTTGGGAGATAGTGTTGGGACCCGATTGGGAATTTGTAGTTTGTAGAGGGGTTTTCATGGTAGGTGGGGGCTGGTACTCGACGTGATGGAATGCGGGGATTGGAGAGTCCCTGGCTCGTAGGAGGGTTCGATCGATAAGTGGTGGGATGGTGAGGTCGAGTCCACGTGTCATATCAGCCCATGTGTTGATGAAGTGTATTCCTGATATTCCGTCCGCCACGTAGTACTGCATCCCTACACCAAGAGAGACTCCACCGCTCTTGAAACGTGTCACCTGAAATATTGCCAAGAAATTTCTGGTTCAATGCATGGTTTTGACCTTTTTATCAAAAAAAAAAAAAAAAAAAAAAAAATGCATGGTTTTGACTAGGACGAGTCACACGAGTAGAATCAAAATTAATAGAAAATCTGGTCAAGAGTAGTGAAAAATAACAAGACTAGGTTACAAATCGTTTGAGTAAAATAAAACTCGGTTTTTTCATCTGAGTCACCATAAACTCGGTGAGTTTAGTTATTTTTTAAAATACATAGTTGATTACTTGATTGATGATTAAATAAGTCAATAAATGCAATAATTAATAAAAGTATAGTTGGCAAAAAAGTTCTTTCTAATAATTCACAAAAATATAAATTCTAATTTGACTATTCTGCTTTCAAAGCATCAAAACTAATTCTCTCTCTCTCTCTCCAATGCAATTAGGTTGGAGAGTTGATGAATAATCATCTTGCTTTCTCAAGAAAAGTTAATTATTAAATGAGATATGGGAAAATTATTATAATTAATCTTTTGAATTATTATCTAATATTTATTAATTAGCTAGTGTTGTTGATACATTCACAGTGTTATGCAGCAAAGAGAATCATGTCAATGGGCTCATCTCCCTCCTACATATGTACAACTGCTATTGGGGTTGATAAGTTTCATAAGGGTAGTTAGGTTTTGGAAGCTCAAAATGTTATAATGGATATTATGATCAGACAGTTAAATACTTGGATCATCTATATAATAATAACAAATATTTTAATGAATTAATTTTCAAGTAGTCTAAGCTAAATTGGAAAATGGAGACCATCTCTCTCTCTCTCTCATAGTTATTAATTTATACATATTTATTGTATTTTTAAATATTAAAAAAACATGACTAGCCTGACTAGGTTTGACCAGGTCGAGTCACCAGAAAACCTGTTTTTCCAACTCTGGTTCAATATAGCTTTTAAGGAAAATTGGGTATAAATTTTTATTTTGTATAGTATCTATATTCAAAGTTTAGTTTATTCCCTGGCATTGTTGTGGGGCCAGCCCCATTAAAATCAAGCCCAATAGTCAAAAGAATGTGATAAGTCAAACTCAAATGGGTTAGGTTGTTGGAAGGGAGAGGGTCATTTGCTTTTGGGGCAATCGTTTCTTAGGGTTTTGGTTGTGAGACGTCCACAAGAGAAGAACGTACAGTAGAAAAAAAAATCAAGAAAACACGGAAGAAGAAAGAGTGAAAGAAAGAGAGAGAGAAAAGATAGAATGAAGGAGACAAACCTGGGATCGGTCTTGAAGTTTTTGGTGTTTCTACTACACCTTTGAGATCTGACAAAGTAAGGAGATTTTGTGAGATTAGTGGTGTTTGTGGTGAGAACTTGGTTTGGCTTCTTATGAGATAATCCTTTTTGTATCGACTCAAATTGTTTGTAAATCTTAAGTTTTAACAAAAACTTGAGAGAAAAATTGTACTTCTATTTTTCTCATAGTGAATTGGCACAAGATTTGTCCCGTGATTTTTTTCCTTTATGTTAGTGGGTTTCCCACGTAAAAATTCTTAGTGTTCATTGTGTGATGATCTTTTGCAATTTCATTTCTCTTATTTCTTTGGGTTAAATTTGCTCGACAATTTGACATTGGATTATTGGTCTATTTCAATTTACACTAGACAAGTGGGTTTGATAATCCCCACAAGTGGTATCAGAGTCAGGTTCTCAGTTGATTTAGTTTTTTTAAGTGTTTGGTATGAATTGAGATAGAAAATTTGTCCGGTACAATGATTAAACTTACTAGTCCAAATTATTCAATATGGAAACCCAAGATGGATGACATTCTTTATTGTAGTGATTTGTATGATCTAATTGAGGGAGTCAAAGTCAGACCAGAAAATAAAACTGAAAAAGAATGTGATAGGATGAATAAGAAAACCATTGGTATTATTAGAAGTTGGGTCGATGATTGTGTGTTTTATTATGTTTGCTATTTTTATAGATAAATCAATTTATTGAAAAAAACAGAGAAAAATATACACAAACTAAGGCAGCCTAACAAGACTTGGAATGAATTTCCCAAGCCTCAGAAGGATCCAAGACTAAAGATTATCTCCTAGGCCCGAAGCCAAGCAAAACTCGGAAAACCCCAAGAGCACAACGAAACAAAAAAGCAGCAGAACCCCAATCATCCCATCGGGACGTTACTCCCCCTAACCCACATAGGATGCACTTCACATTTCTGAACTAAAATCATATTCCTGGGAGATTTCTCCCCCTTGGGGATATCCACTCTCTAATAAAACAAGGCACAGTTTTCATTTTGTTTATGAAAAGACAGAAATTTCGGCAATTTCTCTCCTTCTAGATGTGCGAAACTATCACTCAAAAAGCCAATTTAGCGATGCACCCAATCGAATCTCCCTTGAAAGTCTTAGTGATCCACTTTGCTTCCATAAGAATACCAGCCCCTGGCCTTCTAGCTGGAGAGCAAAGACTCAAATATCTCCCCATAATTTTCTAGCAAAGGAGGACTCAAAAAATAAATGGTCTCTATTCTCCAATCCTACCCAACAAAAAACACAATACGGAGTAACCATCATCTGCCCTTTCCTGAGTTGATCTTTGGTTGGGAGCCCATCCTTCAAGCATCCCCATGTTGTTACCGAATGCCTAGGAATACAATTGTTGAACCCGCCCAATCAAGCTTTGGAGAAGATGATCTCACAAACCTCCAAGAAGATTTTGTAAAGAAGGACCCTATAGGGGAGGTAGTCTACAAGATAGAATCTTCTTGAAGGGGATTAAGTCTTCTAATTTTGACCAACTGCCTCCAAACCAACCTGAGAGACAAGGAAGTGGGGTGGCTATAGGACCACATTCCATCCACCAAAATAGATTGCACTAAATCCAATCTATGAGATCCTGCATTGGATTTGATACGATCTCCAAATCTATTAAAAGGAACCCCAGTAGGGTGCCAAGGATCCAACCAAAGAAATGTCCTTGAGCCATTCCCTATAATGTGGTGAATAAAAGGTTCCACCCGAGCCTGATACTTCATCTTCTTCCGCCAAACCCAAGAGCAGTTCTGAGTAGGTTGGAAAGTCCATATAGAATCCATTTGCAAGTATCTATGTCAAACCTACTTCACCCAGAGTGAGTCTTTTTTGGATGCAACCCACCAAGTCTGTTTTATAATACCTGTTATATTTCATATCATTGATGCGCCTCACTTCTAACCCTACCTCACTTTTAGGGTTACAGATGTCATCCCAATCAAAGTAATTGGAGAGACTAATGCCCAAGCACTTTGGAAAAACCTAAAGAGTCTCTACGAGCGTAAGAACAAAAACATAAGTTTTCTTGATTAGAAAACTTTCAATTTGAAGTTCAAAAAGGAATGTTCTATTACCGAGCATTTAAGTGATTTTTAGAACTTAGTGAATTATTTGGCTACAATGAAGATGACTTTGGAAGATGAACTGCAAGCATTACTGCTATTGAATTCTTTACCTAACACTTGGGAGACTTTGGTAGTTTCACTGAACAATTATGCTCCAGATGATGTGTTATCACTAAGTGTGGTAAAAGATAGCATGTTCAATGAAGAAACCAGAAGAAAATATATGGGTTTGGATAATTCACAGACTCTTGTCACAGAAAATAAGGGTAGAAGTAAAAGTAAGAGGCCAAGAAATCACAGTAAATCCAAAGGCAGGTCAAAATTCAAAGAGCATAGAAATTATTCACTGTGGTAAAGAAAGTTAGTTGAAGAAAAACTATTGTGAATTGAAGAAAGAACAGATGCAAGAGAAAAATCAAAAGAATTCAAATGATAATAATGCTACAACCACTGCGTCTGATTCTAAAGACTTGGTAGTGCTTTCTTTTGAAGAAGAAGAATATAATTATGTTGCAGACCATGGTGTTGAGTGGGTTGTTAGCTCACCAACATCCTTTCTTGGCACTTCCACAAAAGAATTCTTCATTTCTTATAAAAGCATCCAACTTTGGGACTGTGAAGATGGGAAATAGCAGTTACTAAAAAAATATTGGGATTGGTGATGTGTGCCTTTAGACTAGCATTATGTGGACATTAACTCTGAAGGATGTGCGACATCTTCCGGACATATGTCCTAAATTTGATATTCGTCAATGCTTTGGATTGGCACGGATATGAAAACCATTTTGGTAATGGAAGATGGAAACTTGCCAAAGGATCACTAGTATTTGCTAGAGTAAAAGCCTGACATACACTATATAAGACATACATGAAGGAGTGTATGAATGGGATGAATGCATTTGAACATGATTCTTCATCAAATTTATGGCACAAGCGACTAGCTCACATGAGTGAAAAGGGGTTGCAAATTTTGGCAAAGAAGTCTCTCATTCCCTTTGACATAGGTATGTTATTAAATCCTTGTGATCACTGTTTATTTGGGAAACATCATAGAGTATAATTTAATAAGTCATCTGTTAGAAAATCTAATTTGTTAAATTTGGTTTACTCTGATGTTTGTGATCCCATTGAGGTTGAGTTACTAGGTGGCACTAGATATTTTGTTACTTTCATTGATGATGCTTCACTAAAAGTGTAGGTATATTTTTTGAGATAAAAAAACTAGATATTTCAGTACTTTTAGAGATTTCATGTCATGGTGGAGAGAGAAACAGGAAAGCAATTGAGTGTCTCCGAACTGATAACGGAGGTAAATACACATCTATTCAATTTGAAAGTTAGTGTTCAGAGTATGGAATCCGACATGAGAAGACAGTTCATGGTACCCTACAACATAATGGTGTACCTGAGAGAATGAATCAAACTATTATGGAAAGAGTCAGATGCATGCTAAAAATGACTAAGTTGCCTAAGCCATTCTGGAGTGAAAATTATTCGTACTACCTGCTACCTAATCAACAGATCTCCATTAGTGCCTTTGGGTTTTGATATTGTAGAGAAAGTGTGGATAGGTCAAGAGGTTTCATACTCTCACTTAAAGGTATTTGATTGCAAAACTTTTGCATATGTGCCTAAAGAGCATAAGACAAAGCTTGATGACAAAGTAGTTCCATGTGTGTTTGTTGGATATGTAGATGCAGAGTTTGGTTACAAGTTATGAGATCTAGAAAAAAAGAAAATTATTAGAAGCAGAGATGTTGTCTTTCATGAGAATGAGATTTTGGTAAATTTTAAAAATACTATAGAGCCTAGGATCAAGGCTCATGGAGCTCCGAACCCCATACCAGTTTCTTCTCCATCAGATAGTGTCACAGATGGGGGAGAGGTAAAAGAAGAACATGGTGATTATGATGAGTCAAAGATAGTTTGTGGTTGTTTCATGGGGCCTAAGGAAGCCAATATACGCATCCAAGATGCCAAAAATAATCTTGGTTGCAAAAGGAATCGAAATCGGAGCTAAAAATGGTTAGTTTGGGCTTCTCGGATTTGCATAGGTTCTACAGTGAACTGGGGTCGAGTTGACATCAAGAAGGGGTGAGGTTGACATCGAGTGGCTATCGATGAATAGAACTTTACATCAAGGAGGGTAGCTTGTTTGTCGATGTTTAAAATTTGAATGTCGAGGTAAGTTAGACAGTAGGGATGTTCTACCCAACAGTCAACTGGAATATGTTGATGTTGATGGAAGGTGAGGTCGATGTCGACTCGAGGCCTTTGAGTGCGACCTAGGTTTCGGTGTCGACAGGGAAGGATTGGGCTATTTGGGCTAGGATCTGTGCTAGGTCAAGCTTGTTCTAAGGAGTCTAGGTCAGGGCTAGCTTTTCCAGGGGATCTTGGAGGGCTTGGAGGCTCTGGTTTGGGCTTCTACAAGGGGTATTGACGATCGATAAACGGATTTAGGCAGTGCACACTGACGCTACATCAATAGATATAACGACTCTACACCTTGGAGGGTGCGCATCATCATCATGGGAAACCTTCAGGGGAAAACACAAAATGAGGTGTCTACACCAAAACAAGTAGATTTGTGAACTCCAAAAACCCTTTGGCATTAGTTTTGTAGAGAGAGCTGAGCTCGACACATAGATCGACCGTCATATGCCCAAGAAGATTTATAGTCATCTTCACAGGAAACACACCTCACCATGCACCTACTTCTGCTCTAGACATCTAGGGAGCTTGATACTTAGAGTGGCCAGATTTAGGCCTCCTGAGAGAAGAAGCGACTGTTGACCGACTGACCCTACACCCATGGAAACCATAGTAAAATCCCCGTTCAGACGATCTTGCCATGCGCCTAGGTCTAACTCCCTAAGAGAATCACCATCCAGCCCTTGAAGAGTCATCATCAGAGCCTATAACCCCCCTAGAGTAGCTATGACCACCATGGAGGGTACCGAGGATAGAGGACCTAGACACACGGCCCACCCTCCTCCAAAGAGGTGATCCACCAAAGCTACCACGAAACAACTGGAGGAGAGACCAAACTCTGACCTACCAACAAATTATGATGCTAAGCACCATCTAAAGATAAAGTCTGAGACTGTAAGGCCATCAAAAGATAAAGTCCAAAAGAAAATTCACAAGGATGTAGCCACCGGAAGGAAAACCAACACATGCAGAATGGTAACACAAGTCCAACCCCCACTTGAGAAGGTATCTCAAGCGATGCCATATTAAGAGAAGGGACTCCAGATCACATCAATGGGAACCATGACCCAAGATGAAAATAGCACAGGCAAAAGCCATTTGCAGAGATAGAAGAATGAAGAATCAAGAGTGGAAGCCGAAGAATAGTAGAGAAGAAGCCACCTATATATAAGAGGAGAGATGGCCCAGATCAAAAGACTTCTTCAATTACTATAAGGATACGACTGACTCCAGGGGGAATAACTGCACCATGGGACGTGTCGATTTCCTATTGGAGAGTTATAGGTACGATGCCTAAAACACCACAAATGGTAACACTTTCCAATAGATACATTGATGAAGATTCATTGAAGAAAATGGCTATTCCACGTGAAGTGCCAGATTCCCACAAATTCAACACATGGATACTCGCGAAGGTAAAGGTGGAGAATAAGAATCATCACTCTAGTCTTAATGATGTGACGGTTACAACTCGCATCACTAAGCAGTGACAACAACACCACCCCATTCCTCCCAAGATTAGGGGCAACCCAGAACCAACAGAAAGGTACGTCTCTCAAGCAAGCACAACGAGTATAAGCCAGAGCCTGGATTAGCCCAATAGAACATGAGGCTTAGACGTTCTCCAAGGAAATGAGACACAAAAAAGTAGGAATTGTACCAACGACTATCCTACTCCAACACCCCCCAAACGGAATCTATTGGAGTGGGGGGCTTTATGTTATACCATGTATTGGCCACTCAATGATGGCACAATACGTGGCATCAACAATAATGTTCATCTAGGCCAACTGGGTAGATCATACTTGCATAAGACCCATCCAAAAGGTCTAGATACCCACTTAAATAAGTGGGAAGAAGCTGGCGCGCCTACTGGGTCAACTAGCCTACCTAGGGCAACTCTACACACCTTGGCGCATCCTTGCCCACTAAGCATAGCCATTCAACAAAGGCCTTGGCAAATCACTACCCACTAAGTGTGGCTATTCAACAAAGGCCTTGGCACATTACCACCCATTGAGCGCAGTTACTCAATAAAGGCCTTGGCACTTCATCGTCCACTAAGTATGGTTATCCAGTGAAGGAAACCACTCTCTACACTGCAATGGCATTAATGAGCATTTAATGATACTCACCAAACAAGGATCCCAAGCATGTAGGAGACCTTATCAGATAGGGACTCTCCATAAACTGATAAACAAGAACACTCCACCACTTGAAGATAGAAGGGTTCCACCATTGGTCAAATCGGGACCTTTATGTTATCACATCAACCAAAGGGAATCAACCCTATAAAATGGAAGGTAACACCCCATGCAAGGGGATGTCATTTCTTGAAACTCTTACTGTTTCATTTGTTTGCTAAAGAGACCTAACTTAGGCATCGGAGAGTCCCTCGCCGGTACCCCTCTAACACTCATCTCCCTTTTCTGTTTGTCACTCTGTGCAGGTCCCATCCTTGGAGGACCCACCAGAGGTTTCTTGACGCAACAATCTAAGTGTGAAACTATTAATGCCCAATGGGGAAATGGAGTAGACATTGTCTTCTTGACAAGGACATGAAGAATATTCACATGCTAAGTTCAAGGTTTTTTTTTTTAATTATGCGATTAAATTCAAGATTGCTGCATTGCAAATACTCCATTATAAAACCATTATTATGTTTACCAAAAACAAATCCTATTAATTATTATGAGGTTGGAATATTGGAATCCTTTTATTTGGTATCAATGCTTGCAATTAGTTCAACAACTGACACAAAGCTTACGACGACGAAAGACAATGGAGGGGATAGTGTTGGAACTAATATAATGCTTGAGGGACCTATGGAAGAAGCTAATATTAGAGTCTCCAAGCTTAAGCCAAGTGATTCTAGATTTCATTGTTGGCAAGAAAGGATGTGACTTGGAGAAAAGATTCTTTTCTTCAAGGGCCAGAGAGATGTAGGAATTATCATGTAGATGAGATAGTTGGATTGAATTAAGATCATTGGAGCATTGGAGGATACAATTGTCAACATTTCCAATGGTTTCATGGTTCCAACTTCGTGAAAAATTCTTTAAATTCCTAAATCTCTGAGCAAGGATGAGAAGGGGAGGGGAACTAGAGATAACCGGTTGGCTCCAAGCCTCTCGTACAACTCGAAGGAAATTAGAGTGGGAGGTGAACCTGTTGAAGAATTTGAAGGGTTTGAGGACAAAGGATAGGTAAGTCTGGATTTGGAGAGTGTTGGGGCTGTGGTCGGACAGGCTTTGATTTCTAAAGAGAGTTTCAAAAGAGCTATAAACATCAAGCCACTTGTCATTGACCAACACTCGATCCAATTTGCATGCAATGCGAGAATTTCCTATCCTCCTATTATTCCAAGTATAATGACTCCCATACTACTTAAAGGTCAACCATTCTCAAATCATCAATGCAATTGTTGAAGGCATCCACCCAGTTTGAATTGATAGGTCACCTCCCATGCTGGCAAGGCCAGCGGCCTTGCGAGGTTGGTGATTGAAGTGGGTGAACCGTGGAGGTCCAGTTTCAACTAATGCATGGATTGCATTTGGTGATGGAGCTGTTGGAGTGTGTCCATCAACCTCGGATTATTTTGGAATAGCTAAAATAATTTTTATTATTGCCTGAAATTATTTACGAGCTTATAAGTTTGTTCCATGGGTAGTTTGTTCCATGGGTCTTCAATCAAAATAGTTCTCGATCAGGGATAGGACTGGACATCCTGTTCGTATGGTTGTTAAATTGTATGTCACTTGAAAAGTTATTTTCAGGGTGTAATGTAAGTACACATTATTTGTGTGTATAGAAAAGAATCTGGTACAAATTCTCACATATGTTATTGCCTATCGCATTAAGGAGAGATGTGTACCTATCACCAGTGACCCTTTGACCTGAGAGATCCTTATTGTTACTGTGCATTATGAGTTTTTGGTACACTAATGATTGATGGCGCATTATGAATGAAAGAGATGCTCAACATGGAATCCCTTACCCTTGATTGGGGAATATCAAGAAGACAGAATGATTGTGATCAGTTGGACTAGAATTTGGATCCAATGGCATTTTTATAAATTATTTATAAAATTTATTTTCATTATTCAATATCTTAGTATATTATTTAAAATAATGTATAATTGCATTTTTGGTTGTTCGATTGTGATCATGGGATCTCCGATTATAGACATGTATGATGGATTGAGGTGTGACAGTATTTAATTGCATGCCCTATAGTCCATCGTGTGAGAAATTGTTTAGTGGGAGGTCCTATATGCAAATTACAGAGTTTATTTATGCATGACATTTAATTGAGAAAATGAAATAGGTTTTGGTCTTTTAATTATAGTATTTTATTTGATAAGATATTGACTATAATTAAAGGGACCATAAAATCCCTTTAAGATTCTATCTCTTCTCACTTTAGAAGTAAATTGGATTACAAGTCAAGTTATCTCCACCAACAGGTTTCCTATTCACACAAGGAAAGTGGATAAGGGAATCAAATCTCAACCCTAAGGGTTTGAGAAGTATAAAAACACACCATTAGGGGAGATTGGTCAGACAAGCTTGGCCGAACTCTCTCTCTCTCTCCTCTCTTGTTCTCCTTGAGTACTGGTGTGTGGTTAGGGTTTTTTGAAACCCTAATTCGTTGGTAAATGACCCTATTGGCTTTGTTTTGATTTGGAGATTTAAGAATTGAACTTCTTCAAAGTCCATCATTGCTAAAGTGTGGAAAAACTATTATCTAGAGGAGGAACTATACTTGCGGTTCTTAAGTAACCTATGTTTCTCGTTTAATTTTTATTATGGGAAGAGATATCAAACTTGAATGCAAAGGTAAAGTACCCGATCCGATTCCGCTGCACATTTGGATAATCAGATTGGTGTTTAAATCACAACAATTGGTATCAGAGCCACATCTTTCTATTCAAATTTGAGATGGTGTGGAACCATATGATTCTTCATGTTCTTCTGATTCCCCATAGAAGTTATGAGATGGTATCAGTAAGGGAATTTTTCTTCTAGGTTGGTGTTTTCTTTCAATTTTTTCAATCCCTATCTAATAAAAATAATTCAATTTGCAATCCACCTTGGCCAAGTGACAAAACTAGCATGACCATTAGGCTGGTTTTGCTAGCCTGGCTACATCGACAAGAACCCCTGCTGCCAAATCGGCTACGCCGACCAAGTTTTGACAATAGATCTTGATGGGTGGTGGTTTTGTCCTCTTCTCTCTCTTTCTTATTTTTTTTAAAGCTTCTGAATATTTGTTTAGATAGAAAGAGAAGAAAGAGGAAAAAACGTAATGGGAAAAAGAGTTTCTTCCATTACCCAGTCCAATAGAAATTCCCATATCAAATAGTTTGATTGGGAGTTGGTAATATGTAATTGTTGAAAATCCCAAATACCTTTTCTCCCCACATAGAATGTGAGGAGATCACATAAGAGTTGTGTGATTCCCTAACTTGGTAATATTTAAATAGTTAAATATATTCACATGAAATGTGATGGGATCAGACAAAAATTGTGTGATACCCTAATGAGATAGTAGTTAATTGTTAAACACATTACAATTCATGAGATTCATTTAAATTGTTAAATGTGTTATGGAGAATCATAGTTTTACATTTGATTGTGGTTATGAGAATGAATTTAATTGAAATCTAAGTGGATGGCTTACTGTTAATTGATATGGCATGGGATGTGATCTCTCTCCCCTCCCCCTCCCATTTATTTTTATAAATTCATGTATTCCACTCCTTGGTTTATCCAAGGGGGTTCTTCATCAAAAGAAAATGTATAGATCTAGATTGTAGTTTTATTTTCATTAATGTAATGCAATACTGATGGAGCACTAAATAGCGCTAAAGTTTGGAGGAGAGCTTCATATGATGATGACACGAGATGGATATTAGCATAAAGATAATGAAGATGGAGATTTCCCATGATGGTGGCATCACATGATGCGTAAGATGCATGCTCTTCATATTTGCTTTAATTAAAATTAAATAACTAATTCAGTGGGAGTAATAATTTATTATTATTCTTATTAATCTTTCCATTTCATAACCACTTAGAAATTATTGTTTTATTTCACATATGATGTGTGTATGATGCGCTCTAATTTTTATTCCCTCATTTATTAATACAAGTGTGATATAGATACTCCTTGACGGGAAGGAATTCCTTAGTCTCCCATAACGATAGGTATAAAGATTACATAGAATGACTTCCGTAAGAGCTGATAGGATAATACCAGAGTCTGTCAACAGAATGGTCTATATCTATTTCCCATTGGATAAGAAAGTGAACAAATATAATGAGGGGGTATGGAGAGTGGTCTTACCCTTGTAATGTTATGATTCACACTAAGATTATGAGTATTTACTTGACTTTAGTATGTATCAATTGATAAGTCCTGGATATGATACTTAGATGAACAAAAATATTGAAAACCTAGGAGGCAGACAGAAAAGTCCACACATATATAGTATGATCAATGACTCTCAATAAGGTAAGTTGTGAGTACATGGTATGGTTTATTCCAATACATATCTTAAGCTATGAGGGAAGCTTATTATATGAAAAACCTTTATTTTAGAATTTCTCATTTGTATGCAATGGTTTTATTCATGTGCTATTTATTCTATCTTGTACATGTATGTAGATCCTTTAACAGTGGCATCCTCTTCCAACATCAATTATAATAACTTCATGAAAGATCATAAATTAAATGACAACAATTACGTTGACTAGAAAAGGAGCATTACTTTGCTTCTAATGACTGAAAGACTCGTCTATCACCCAGGAGGAATATCCTCCTATTCCCTACTAGGGCAAGGTTGAGGAAGAGCAGGCTTATCATAAGTATTGGAGGGATGACTCCAAGGCCAGATTGCTCATCCTCAACTAAGTTGAGGAGTCAACTATTCACTCCATAAAAAATCTACCAACGACTGGTAGCATGTTGGATGAGCTTGCAGAAGAATATGGTAAGCAGAGTTGGCACTCATATCAACTTACAACTCTCATACATAATACCAAATTGGAAGAAGTGACTCATGTTGAAGAGCTTATCTTAAAGATGAAGAATCTCTTCTCCAAACTAGAGACACTGGACAACAAGAGATGGCAGGATTAAGGAAAGAAATCGGAAGGTACTTTTGATACTCTTGTTCTTTACGAGTTTAAGTTGGCTATTGAACCCACTAACTTGTGGCTCCTGGGCTCTAGGTTCATTGCACACAATTGCAATATGTTAGGGGTTCAAGCTAACAAGAAGGTTGAACAGGAATGAAGTGCATCTCAGGATGGGCACTGGAGATGAGGCCATAGTGATGGTTGTAGGAACTATTATATTAGAATTAGATTGCATTGTTTTAGTTTTGAAAGACTGTTTCTATGTTCCCTCATTTAAGAGGAACATAATTTCTGTTTCGAAATTGGTTTTGGATGGCTATTTTTTTTTTTTTTTTCATCAAAACTTTCAATTCGTTTAAATAATAATTTAGTTGCTTCTAGACATTTATAAAATGGTTTGTATTTCTAGACTCTATTATTAAAACGAATGAAGTTTCAAATATCGATTTGAAATGCAAGCATACTCTAGTGAACTCAATATACTTATGGCATCTCAGACTAGGTCATATTAATTTGGATAAGATTAACAGGTTGGTTAGGATGGGCAATTAGAAAGACTAAAGGTCAAACCTTCTCCAACTTGTGAATCGTGCCTATAGGGTAAGATGACCAAAAAACCCTTTAGCAAATAAGACAAGAGAGCTAGTAGTGTGTTGGACTTAATACATACCGTTGTATGTGGACCCATAAATATTCAAGCAAGATACCTTCAATCAGATTGAGGAGGAGAGTATTTGTCGGATGACTTCAAAGAATATCTCACAACCGAAGGGATTGTTACCCAGTTAACAAACCCAGGGACACCACAACAAAATGGTATCAGAGAGACATAACAGGTCTTTATTAGATATTGTCAAGACTATGATCAGTTTCAATGAGTTGCTTTTATCTTTTTGGGGATTCCCCCTTGAAACATCTATATACTCAATAGGGTTCCCACTAAATCCGTACCCAAAACCCCTTATGAGTTGTGGTACGGGAGAAAGTCTAATCTTTAATATCTTAGGGTTTGGGATCATATTGTGTATATATGCAAGCAACAGATGAAGAAGTTGGAATCACGGGCTAATAAATACCATTTCTTGGGATATCCCAAGGGTACCATTAGATTCTATTTCTTTGACCCCAGTGAACAAAAAATCATAATAAGCAAACATGTGACTTTCCTTGAGGAGGATATTTTCTCAAAAAGAACAGATCCAGTGGTCATAAAAGAACTTTCTAATGACCAAGTACCATCGATTCCCACTAATAGTGTTGATCCCACACTTACTATTGACCCCACACATTCAGAGCCTAAACGTAGTAGGACGGTTCACAAACCCGCTACTAGGTTTACTCTTCTCATAGAAGAAGACAAAGTCAAAGAGTTCCACATGGTTTCTATTTATTCGAATACAGATCCGAAAACTTATAAAGAAGCTCTGAAGGACGTAGATATCGATACATGGATAGTAGCTATGCACTCTGAATTAGACTCAATGTATTCTAATAACGTGTAAACTCTAGTTGATCCATCACAAGGTGTTAAGCCTATTGGATGCAAATGGATTTTCAAGAGGAAAAGAGGCATTGATGAAAAAGTTGATAGATTTAAAGCAAGACTGGTTGCAAAAGGTTACACCTAGGAGGAAGGGGTGGACTATGATGAGACCTTTTCACCAATGGCAATAATGAAATCCATCAGGATTTTTGTAACTATTGTCGCACACTTTGATTATGAGATCTGACAGATGAATGTGCAAACTGCATTCCTCAAAATGGTTTTTTTGAAGAAGAAATTTGCATGCATCAGCCAAAGGGGTTCTCTTCTATTGGTTAAGAGAAAAAAGTGAAAAAATTTCTTAGGTCCTTATATGGACTAAAGCAAGCATCCAGGATTTGGAACATCCGGTTTGATTAGGCAGTCAAATCATTTGGTTTTGATCAAAACATGGATGAACCATGCGTTTACAAGAAGGTCAGTGAGAGTGCATTATGTTTTCTAGTATTGTACATAGATGACATATTGCTTGTGAGTAACGATGCAGGAATATTATATTCTATGAAGATATGGCTGTCCACAACATTTTTAATGAAAGATCTAGGTGAATCCAGCTACATCCTAGGATTTGTGAGAGATCACAAGAGAAGGATATTAGGCTTATCACAATCCACCTTCAGAGATAAGATCCTAGCTGGATTTAACATGGAAAATTCCAAGAAAGGAGTTGTTTCTTTCAAACATGGAGCTAGGTTATCCAATTCCCAGTGCCCTCAATATCAAGAGGACATTGAGAAGATGAAGAAAACTCCCTATGCCTCAGCAGTGGGAAATTTAATGTATGCCATGTTATGTACTAGATCAAACCTCTGCTATTCGGTTTGGATTGTGAGCCGGTATTATTCCAATCCAAGACATGAGCATTGGACCACTGTAAAGAATATCCTCAAGTATTTACAAAATACTAAGGATCATTTCTTGGTTTATGGCACTGATCAAATTTCAGTGATGGGGTATACCGACTCAGACTTTTAGACCGATAAGGATGACCGGGAGTCTACTTATGGCATGATATTTGTGTTGGGAGGAGGATTAATCATCTGGAGGAGCGTAAAGCAAAAATCTACGGCCGATTTTTCCACTGAAGTTGAGTACATAGCAACTAGTGAAGCAGCCAAAAAAAGTGTTTGGTTGAGAAAGTTTATGACTGACCTAGGTGTCGTTCCTAATCTTGTGAAAGGGCCTATACTGTTATACTATGGTAACAAGGGGGCTATTGTGCAAGCAAAAGAGCCTATGGCCCTTCAAAGAAAAAAACACGTGCAGCTGAAGTACCATCGAATTAGAAAGATCATTCAATTGGTGATGTTGTAGTTATGAAGGTAGCATAAGAAGCCAATATGTCAGATCCCATGACTAAGGGCTTATCACCTATAGTGTATAAGAAACATGTAGAGAGTATGGGTTTAAAGCATATGGGAAATTAGCTTAGAAGTACAAGTGGGAGATTCTTGGAGTGTGTCCATCAAACCCAGATTATTTTAGAATAAATAAAATTAATTTTTATTATACCATAAATTTATTTACGGGCTTATAAGTTTGTTCCATGATCACCCAAAAAAATTCTCGATTAGGTATAGGATCGGACATCCTCTTCATATGGTCGTTACATTGTATGTTACTAGAAAAGTTATTTTTCAGGGCATAAATGTAAGTACACTATGAGGATCCGTTCTCGTAGTGCCGCAATGCATGGAGGCCATTATTATCCTCCTCGATGGAGAGAGAAGGAAGGAGTCTTCTCGATGTCAAATATCAGGGGATGGGGGTCATGTAATCATATGAAGTGGACTCGCCACCTAGGGTTAGGGCATAGGACCCAATTGGTGTAGCCCTCCACGATTCCATTTGGTCTACTCAGAGATTCGGGGTAAATGGTCAAGTTATGAGAGTGGGAAGGTGTTAGACACCCACATCGCCCGGGTAAACCAGTCTTTCTACTAGATGCTTGTTTTCAAATATTCTCCCTTTATGAATGTCCTATACCCACATGCATGGCTAAATAATGATCCATAAACTGTTTAAATAAATTAAACTATGTTATGCTAACTACTATGTACACTACAGAAGAATACTTAATAGTCTAAATCGTGCCAAAATTAAATGTTAACGATAGAAATGTATACATGTATGCTAAATCAATGCGATTATAAAAAATGCAAGATGCAGAATATCCCCCGGCTCAGATGGAGGCAGATGACTGACTTTGTCCACTATCGAACAGAGTAAAGGCTTGTAGAAATCAAATCAAAATGACAGACTATAGGAGTTATAAGATTTTGGAAGTTGAATACCCGATTCTCGGATAAAATGGCTATGCCATGAGAAATTTCCAAGGATCGATCAGAAATGGGTCAGAAAATCAGGTTCAAGTCACCAGATTTTGGACAAGGGGACAAGGCTCGAAGGGTCGGAGCTGGGATAGGGGAAGGCCCCAAAGCAAGGGAGAGGAAAAAAGTCGGAAAATAGGATTTGGGAGCTCCCCTCTCCAAAAAATTGGAATGTGTAAAATGAAGGGGGGCACCCTCTACTTATAGGGAAAAAATGTCTCTGTGGCGTTGTTAGGCACGTTAGGCCTTATACAGAGCTGCGCTGCAACGCTGCACTAGGCCTGAGGCACTGCATGCAGCACTATAGATCTGCATAGTGTTGCACTACAGATTTGCGTTAGGCCCGTGGCGCTGCACGGTGGGCTACGCGACAACGTTGCGCTAGGCCTGTGGGTGCTGGATCTCGTTCCTCGATGGGGCTACAATGCTGCAAGTGTGGTGCTCTGCCAAGCTGTAGTGTTGCGTGCGCAATGTTGTAGGCTAACACTGCGCACGGGATGCATGCTTCGCGGAGGTCATGAGTGTGTCACGAATGTTTGTGCTAAGTCTGCATTTCCAATTTTGGGGTGATCAGGGATGGGTTCTTGGGGACATCGTCAGTCATTCACGTCTGATTGTCGTCATTGCCTGGGGTGACAAAATTCAATGTCTACAGTTTACCCCTCTTTGGCCGAGGCCTATGCCATCAGCCGAAGGGCGAAGATAAAAGATTGTCTGATTTTTTCACCAGGACCATGTACAACCACCATTTTGCTCATAGGTGGCGGAGTTGAATGATAAATCCGTGTCTCGATAAATCGTTTGAACACCGATAAAAACCAAGATTTGGTAAAAACCTATCAATTTAGGCACCTTACGATCAATTAGTCAACAGGTCAGTGGCTGATCGGGATGATAGTAATGATCGGATGACAATGGGCGATCTTACAAAGATCAGACGACAAAGGGCAATCAAGCCGATGGCAAAGATCGGACGGCAACAAGTGATCTTACTAGAAGCGAAGATCAGACGACATTGAGCAATCAAGATGATGGCAAAGATTAGATGACAACGGGTGATCTTACTGAAAGCGAAGATCAGAGGACAAAGGCAGATCAAGATGGCGGCAAAGATCGGATGACAACAAGTGATCTTACTGAAAGAAAAGATCAGGCAACAAAGGGGAATCAAGCTGAGGGCAAAGATCGGATGACAATGAGTGATCTTACTGAAAGCGAAGATCAGACGACAAAGGGCGATCCAGCTGATGGCAAAGATTGGATGACAACATTTAATCAAGCTGAAAGTGAAGATCAGACGACAAAGGGCGATCAAGCTGATGGCAAAGATCGAATGACAACGGGTGGTCTTACTGAAAGTGAAGATTAGATGACAAAGGGCGATCAAGCGGAGGGTAAAGATCGGTCGACAACGGGTGATCTTACTAAAAGCAAAGATCAGACAACATAGGGCGCTCAAGCTAATGGCAAAGATCGGATGACAACGGGTGATCTCACTAAAAGTGAAGGTAAGAAGACACATGGAAATCAAGTTGATGGCTAAGATTGGATGACAATGGGTGATCTTATTGAAAGCGAAGATCATATGACAAAGGGCGATCAAGCTTATGGCAAAGATCAGATGACAATGGGTGATCTTACTAAAAGAGAAGATCAGATGACAAAGGGCGATCAAGCTTAGGGCAAAGATCGGATGACAATGGGTGATCTTACTAAAAGCAAAGATCAGATGACAATGGGCGATCAAGTTGATGACAAAGATCAGATGACAACGGGTGATCTTGCTAAAAGCGAAGATCAGATGACAATGGGTTTTCATACTATACGCAAATATTAGAATTACAATGGACAATTGGGCTATACATGAGTATAGAAGAGATTAGAATGACAACGGATTTGAAATATGAGGGTGCGACGGCACCGTTCAACCAAATTTTCAGAAACATGAGGGTGAGACGGCATCGCTCGACTAAACATGAGGGTGAGATGGCAACGCTTGACCAAATTTTTTAAAACATGAGGGTGAGATGGCACCGTCGACCAAATTTTTGAAACATGAGGATGAGAAGGCACCGCTTGACCAAAATTTTGAAACATGAGGGTGAGACGACACCAATTGCCTGAATTTGTTTTTGAAACATGAGGGTGAGACGGCACCGCTCGATCCTTTTTTTTGTTGCAGCACTGCAGAGTGGTGCAGGGTTGCCATGTAGGGTTACGGCTCTGTACAGTGCTATAGCATGGTTTTACGGTTTTACGTGCCACCATGATTCTGCATGAAGATACTACACATGGTTGTGGCCTGGAGTGGAGCTGTTGGGCGCGCAATCTTCCCCCTACGGTGCTGTAGTCTGATGGAATTCTATAAAAGGGGGGTTCTCCCCCTCATTTCTCACTTCCTCCTTTCAAGATTTCTGTTTTGCCTTTTCCTTGCTTTGTTCTCTCTCTTGTTTTCCTGTTACAGTTTTCCCGTTTTCTCTTTTCGCTATGTCTTTGTAGAAACGGGCTCGGTCTGGGGAATCCACCATGGGGATAGGAGATGACATGCGGGTGGAGTTGTACACGGCTACCACCCTGAAGTACACCGCTCACCAAAAGAGCTGCATCGTGTGGGATCAAGGGCTCAAGAATGTAAGTGGCTTCTGATCTTTTCGCATAGTGTAATTTTGCTCAGTGTTGATCTTTGTTTTCCATCTTGCAGGACCTCTTTTGTACATATTACAAGAACTATTGTCGCACAAATGGTGTACGATCATGGTACTTACAGCTTCATCCAGCGGTGAAGGAGAGGTGGTATGAGCTCTCGTGGACTACTGGTTGCTGGAGACACACACTTTCCATTTATCTGTAGAGGAGGTAACAATTACTCCCCTAGATTTTTAAATGTTTACTGGGCAGCCTTTCTCTCGGAAGCCTATTTCCCTGGCTCCGATTGACCGAATGAGGTTATTGGGGGAAATCAGTGGGCTCCTTGGCTTCGAGGTGAAGGAGTGTGTCATGCTTCTGTCTGCCTTGAAGAAGCAATGGGATGGTCGGGAGATAGATGACGACTCTTCTGAGGAGTTGTTGGATCAAGCTGCCAGTAGTTTCCTCCTTTACTTGATCTCTCTCGTCCTCTTCTGTGAAACTCGAGGATGCACGAACACTTCCTTTGTCCGTTTCTTTATAAATTTTGATGATGCAAGAACTTTTGATTGGGGCGGATCGGCTTACACCCATTTTGTAGAGATGCTGGATCGATTACCTCTTGGGTCACCTGGACTTACTGGCTACACTTATGTGCTTTGGGTACATCTCTAGTCCCTTGTCTTTCTTACTTTTATTTTGATGTCACTTCCTTATGATACCCCCCCCGACAGGTGTGGTGTTATGAGGTGCTGGGGATTCATGTCCCCTCTCTGCCAGCTGAGGCGGTTCCCTAGTCCTGAGAGCAACACGCTAGGGGATGGGGAAATTTACACTTATTGATGACAATCAAGTGCGCCTTCACCTTAATGACATGAACGCCCATCAGGTAATTCCAAACCTTTCTTGCGTTTATTTCTCATGTATTATGATGAGTGATCTTTCTTGGAACTGCTATCAGATCAAGTGGCAGCCTTATAATGAGGATGAGGTGACCAAGGATGGTGACGGGGATGAGTGCACATACACTCTTGCACTCACTCAGAGGCGGATAGCGTGTCATAGTCCAAACGGTGTTGTGCTCTATTTAGGAGAGAGGGTTACCCTTCAGTGGTCCACTATTCAGCTGGTGCACCATCCTCCTCCTCCTTTCATGCATACTACTATTTTGTCGCTTGATCTTGATGAGGCGAAGGCTGGGATTCCTGCCATGGGGTTGACTTCGCCTGATCAAAACTACTAGGAATCCCTTTATCAAAAGACAGTCTGCGTCCCTTTGACATGGGAGGGTCCCATGGTATTCTTTCATACTTTTCTTCCTTTGATATTTCTCTTATCCATTCCTGTTTCTCTTTTTCTCTTTCTTTTTTGAAATCCTCTCTCTTTTTTGTAGTATCTAGGCTGCCGCCTGGCCCTAGGTGTGTATGGACTGGCCCTTCCGTCTGATAGTAGTGCTAGTTCTCATCCTCCTTAGGGTAGGGGTCCCAG
Organism: Telopea speciosissima; assembly: GCF_018873765.1. Classification (NCBI taxonomy): domain Eukaryota; kingdom Viridiplantae; phylum Streptophyta; class Magnoliopsida; order Proteales; family Proteaceae; genus Telopea; species Telopea speciosissima. The sequence continues at coordinate 19,352,417 of NC_057926.1, read as the reverse complement.
TTTGAGCATTATTGGCATGAGTAACCACGTTCCAGGGTACCAAGGATGGACCATGCCCTTTTTGATAGATGCCAATCTCCAAACTGCTCTTCCTATTTGCAATGTCCCTGATCACAACCTAGGGCTTCTGCTTCTTTTTGACGGGGTATGTCACTTTCTCCTCACCTTTATTGGATCCCTTGGCTATGATATTAATTTTGACCTTTGTCACAACAGATCGATGCTGAGTGTTATGTTGATATGCATCGGATGCAGGCGAGTGTGGGCGTGATACTTTCTGAGCGGACGAGTCTTATCTGGTAATTGGTGAGTACTTCCTTCTTCTTATTCTTTTGAGAACTCATTTCCCTGAAACAAACTTACACCCGTCTTTGCTTGGGTGTCAAGTTTGGTGACATGAGAGAAGCTTGAGATCTTCTAGAGGATCGCAGTGGGACTTACGCAGAGGAGATAGGACGACGTTGGACACAACTGGTGTCTGCAGGACTTGACCTTGGTCCGTTTATGTTGCATGTTGATGATGGGCATGTTGATGACGATGATGATGATGATGATGCTTTATCCTCTGTGGATGAAAATTAGACACTTTTCTTCTTTTCCTTTGGCTCTTTTCTTTGTTTATTGTTTTTGTTTGTTTGTTTTTGTTTTATGGTTTTTAAAGAAAGAATTGCCAGATGATGGTTTTATTATTATGCTTTGGAACAAAAAAAATGTTAAACACTTATGACACTTACTCTTTCCTTTGCAATGCACAATTCTAGACACTTTCATTTAATTCCTGATCATCACATACATGGAAAAAACAAGAGAAAAGGGATGGAACTGGCATATAGTCCAATATTGTCACTCTGCAATTGCATATTTCATCCATAGTTCATCCAACAATCTTACGACTTTTGGCATTAACTCTTTTGGCGATCGAACCTCTGCCTCTAATGCTCTTGGAAGCGACTGGTATTGTGCAAGCACTTGATTGGGTAAATAGAAGGAAGTATGGGTCAGACCCATTAACCTTATGTAATTGTAACCTTGAATCTTGAGGATTGGGGTATCTGTATTCCACCAATGGCATTCCCATTGAATCTTCTCATCTGTCCTTTCTACCAAATACTTCCTCCAGTCTTTAATCATACGCAACTCTTCTTTGTCTCTTCGGATTTGGAAGTGGTTTAGTTGAAGCTTGGCACTAGATATGAGTTTGACCAACTGTAATCTCTTCATCAACCACATCTGCAAAATTGCGAGTGACCCTATGCAATAATTTGTCCGTATTTTTGGGAAGTTCATTCCATCTAGGCCTTTGAAAGTTTCTGCTAATACAAGGGGAACACCCTTCTTTAGAGTTCGCAATAAATATCTCCCGATCATGCAAAAGAGGTATGCCTTCCTCCTGTTCTTCTGTTGGGTTCCTTAAATGCCTTTTTGTTTTGAGAAAACCCTTGCTACTTTCAAGATATCCTCTTTGCCATAGTACATGATTCCTTTGACCTCCTTCTTGGTCCATCCGAAGGATTCTTGTAACGCTTCTTCGTAGTCGCCACGCAAGGGCAGACAGAAGAGTCTTCCTAGGGATGGTGAGAGCATGTAATCTCAGAATTCTTCAATTGTGGGTGTTGTCTTCACTTCTCCGCATCTGAAAACATATAGCTCCAGATCCCAACATTGTTGCGCTTATCGAAGCAGATCATGATGAATCTCCACACACATAATCCTTCCTATTACCGGTAGAGGGACATCTTCCAAAATAGTCAGATCATCGGAATTCATGCTAATGGTCCATTTGCATAGAATCTCATTGAGGGTTGACTTCTTCAGGGGATGCATGTTGCTTTTACTCAATCAAAAAACTTTTTAATAAACTGAAAAAGGTCTCCTTCCTCTCTCTCTCTTTTTTTCAATTTTTTAGGGAGTAGTAAACTCCTATTAGTGATACACACAGGAAAGTGCCAAATGGTGGATTCTTTTTTTATATGATGGAGGTGCCGGGTGGCAAAATTGAAAACATACCCTTTATGGAGATCAGTTATTGAGACCGCACTTGAGCATGCCAAGTTGCCTACATATCCTTTAAAAAGGAATCAGGACAAACATAGTTCATGTAGGCCAGATGTCTATACATAATATTTTTTGAGTTGGTCCATATTGACAAGGCCCTTTAGATCCTCTCCATCCAAATTTGTGAGACGAACTGCTTTCTAGTCAGAATTTCCTTCACCCAGTAAGGTTCGCTCCAATTGGGCCTGAACTTTCCCCTTGGGTCATGGATAGGTGCTCTTTGCTCTCGAAGAACCAAATCTCCCACTTCAATATTGCAAAGACGAACTCCTTTGTTGAATGCCCTCGCCATCCTGAGTTGTTATTTCTTGAGATGGTCCATGGCTTTCATCCTCTTTTCATCTAACAGGTTGAGTTCATCGTGCCTTGTCTGCATCCATTCTCCTTCAGGTAATTTGCTATCCATGAGTGCTCTGAGAGATGGTACTTGAATTTCTACTAGTAATACTACCTCCATTCTGTAGACCAAGGAAAAGGGGGTTTCCCTAGTAGAAGTTCGAATCGACGTTTGATAGGCCCATAATGCATATGGAAGCTTATCCACCCAATCCTTGTGAGTATCGGCCATTTTTTGCAATAGAACTTTGATATTCTTGTTGACCGCTTCTACTGCTCTGTTGGTTTGTGGTCTGTAAGTCGGAGACTGGTGCCTTTGGATACCAAACTTGGTGCAGAATTTATCCGCCTTTCCCAAGAAATATGCTTCTTGATCAGATATGAGGATAGTGGTACTCCATATCTACATAAAATATTTTCCTTGACGAACTTTACTACCTTTATAGCTGTCAGGACAGCATAAGACTGTGCCTCCACCCATTTGGTGAAATAGTCTATGGCAATAAGGATGAATTCATGTCCATTGGATAACGTTGGCATCACTTTCCCTATTATGTCAATATCCCACATTGAAAATGGTCAGGGAGCATTTAATGAATGGAGCTCCATCGGAGGAATATGGATGATATTGGCAAATATCTGACATTTGTGACACCTCCTGACAAATGATGTACAATCTGCTTCCATTGTTGTCCAATAATATCCCATCCTTAGAATTTTCTGGGCGAGCATCCTAGCATTCATGTGTGGTCCGTAGATCCCCTAGTGTATCTCCTCCATAGTCACTTGGGCTTGTTCTTCATCTATATACAACAATTGTATGCCATCATAAGACCTTTTATATAGTACATCCCCTTGGAGCATAAATTGTGTGGCATTCTTCCACAACTGCTTCTTTTCATCCATTGTGGAGTCCAAAGGATATTTTCTTTCTCTCATAAAATTGATGATGGGTGCAAACCATATCCTGCCATCGGCAATCAGAGCATTCACTGACTTTTCATATGCTAGTCCTCATCTCCTGTCTACAGGAATGGACGGATCTGGGTATCTGGTCTACATTCGACCATTGAAGCCTAAGTGGCTAAGGTGTCATCAAATCTATTGTTGAGTCTTGGCAAGTATATGAAGGTGATTTCTTCAAAACTCTTGATCAACCCTCCCAAGTGTTCCTATTAGGGTTTTAGCTTCTCATCCTTCGTCTTCCACCTCCCTTGGGTTTGAAAAATCACAATCAACGAATCCCCTTAAACCTTTAACTTCTTGATTTCTAATGTCATGGCAGTTTTAAGGCTGATCACACATGCTTCATATTTTACAATGTTGTTAGTGTATAGGAATTCTAGCCGAAATGCAAATGATAGATAGAGATCATCTGGGGTTATCAATAATATTCCTGCCCCGTATCCTCTCTGGTTGGTTGTGCCATCAAAGTACAATTGCCACCAGTCTTTACAACCTTCTTCTTCTACACATGCAAAATCTTCATCTGGGAATGAATCCTCTAATGGTCGGGAATCTACCTCGGTTGGGTGTGCAACTATATAGTCTGAGACTGCTCACCCTTTTATAGATTTTTGGTTGACATAGGTTATGTCAAATACTGACAAAAGCAGCAACCACTTGGCCATTCTTCCTGTTAGTGTTGGCTTCTCAAAGAGGTACTTGATTGGATCCATCTTTGAAATGAGTCGGATTGGTTGTAAAATCATGTATTTTCTCAGCCTCTTGGTTGTCCAAACCAATGCCATACATGTCTTTTCCAATGGGGTATAGCGAGTTTCATACTCCAGCAGATTTTTGCTTAAGTAGTAAACTGCGTGTTCATCCCCACTTTTCTGATCTTGTTGCGCCATCATTGATCTTATTGATGTTTCCCCAACAAATAGATATAATAACAAGGGTTTGGCCGATACCGGTAGAACAAGGATAGGTGGATTCATCAGGTACTCTTTTATTTTCACAAATGCCTCTTTGCATTTGTCATTCCATTCTTTTGGTTCTTCTTTCTTCAGGAGCTTAAAGATGGCTTCACATACTGCGATTAGGCAGGCTATGAACCATCTTATGTACTGGATCCGGCCCAAGAAGCCTCAAACCTCTTTCTTTGTTCTTGGTGTTTTCATCTCCCTGATGGTTGTTATTTTGTTTGGGTTTGCTTCTATCCGTCTTTCGCTAACAAGAAATTCTAGGAGTTTCCTTATTGTTGCTCCAAACACACACTTCTGAGGATTCAACTTCAACCTATACTCTTTGATTCTTTCGAAGAACTTTCTTAATGCCACAAAGTGCTCCTATTGAGTAACCGACTTGACAATCATGTCATCCATGTACACCTCTACCTCTTTATGTATCATGTCATGGAGAATAGCCGTTGCTGATCTTTGATATGTTGCCCTGGCATTTTTTAAGCCAAAGGGCATTACCTTGTAACAATAAGTTCCCCATATTGTGGTAAATGTTGTCTTCTCTCTGTCCTTCAGACATATGCTGATCTGATTGTAACTAGAGAATCTGTCCACGAATGATCATAGGGCATTCTTACTGTGTTGTCGACCAATATGTCAATGTGTGGCAAGAGAAAATCGTCCTTGGGGCTGACTTTATTGAGGTCCCGAAAATCAACACATGTTCTTACTTTCTCATCTTTTTTTGGGTGCAGGGACAATATTGGACAACCATTGAGGTTATTGTGTCACTTGTAAGAATCCCGCATTCCATTGCTTTATGACTTCTTCCCCGATCTTCTCGTTCCATTCAGGTCACATCCTTTTGGATTTTCGCTTGACGGGTCATGCATCTGGATAAGTAGGCAGTTGATGTTACACTGTCTCTGGATCTATACTGGGCATATCCTCATAAGACCAAGCGAACACTTCTTGGAACTCTTTTAACAGGGCTATCATTTGACCAACTTCCTCTTCATTGAGCGAGGAACCAATTTTAACCATTCGGGGGCATTGTTCTGTTCCTAAAGTTATGGGGCATACGTCTTCCCGGACAGATTGAGCTTTCCTTTGCCTCAATTGTTTTATTAAATGATGATGTTCAAGGATATCATCATCATCAGAAGAAGAGACATACTTGGAATCATTAATTTCATTTATGATAAAAGTAGGAGAACAAGCAGACTTATATTTCCTTCCTTGATTACAACAGACTCATTAACATACGTGACTAATTTGGAGCTGACCACTCCCTGAGACTCTATCTCCCTAAATCTTTCAAAGACACTGATCCAGTTTACAATTGGTTCTTGGGGGGGTGAATCAACAGATGAGGTTTTGGCCCTTTTTCATCCCCCGCAAAAATCATGGCTATCTTGAACATTCCCCGATGTCCAGTTCCTCTCCAGTTCCTCTCTAGTAGCTTTCAACTTCATCTATTCTATTTTGAGGGCGACCCAGTCGATGTCATCCTGAAAGAAGACTTCAATCCTTGCTGGAAACTTCCAACTTCATGATCGAACCAAGGTTTAATGTTTCCAAAGTAAGGGAAACTTCCCCCTTCCTTGATGAAGTATCTGTTTAAGGTCTTGAAATATGGAGACGGCCTCTTTATCTTGGAAGTGTTCGCCTTCTGACACTCTTGGCTTATCCCCTCAGGCTTGCTTCCTTTCTCTGGCGCTTTATACCCCAACCCACGATGGTTGCCATAGGCCGAAAAGTCAGGGAATTCTAGAATTTCTTGTTGATTTTTTCCTAATCCGAGCCTAGTGAAATATCCCATATATATTGTTCATCATCTTTAGGATTGTTTTGTTCCATACTGACTGATATCCAGATGGAATTATCTCCTTTGTTCCGGAGGTCACAACACTAATTGCCCAATCTCAAATCCTCCTAGCTGGACATCTGCCAGGGCTTCCCCATCTACTTTAATGTTTGCCAAGATGTGGACCATCTCTGGGTCGCCAAAGATAGTAATCATCTTTCCTTCATAGATGAATTTCAGCTTTTGATGCAGGCTTTAGTCTATTACCCATACAGAATGCAACCACAGTCATCCCAATAGCATATTGAACAATGCTTGAATGTCGATCACTTGACAATCTACAGTGAATTGAGCGGGCCCAATTCGGATGTTAGTAGTCAAAGTTCTCAAAATTTTCCTTCTTGTATTATGATATACTTGGATCGTCTGAGTAGAAGGCTTCATTTGGGTAAGATCCAGTCCTATGCAATTTGCAGCTTTGAGAGATATGACATTGAGGGTCAACCCATTGTCAATTAAAACTTGAGGGACTTGATTCCCATTGCACTCTATTGTGATGTGTAAAGCCTGATTATGATCCTTTCCTCCAGGTGGTAGATCATCCTCGAAGAAAGAGAGAGATTGTATTATGTAGGTAGCCCCCACAATGTGTGAGAGTTCCTCCGAATCCATTTCTATCGGCACCTGGACCTTGTTGGGTGCCTTCAAAACTGCTACCTGATGTAGCGGGGAGGTACTTTCTTCAATTGATTCAATACCTGATTTTCTGGTTCACACTTGATCTGGTTCTTGAGTAGAGCGGGTGCATAGGGCTTTTTGACAACCAATCCCTTATCCTTGAAATTTTTCCCACTCCAGGTCTTTGACACCTCAGACTCCTTTCCTTTTATGATGAGCTCCACACAACACAACTCTTCATCTTCTAGATCACTTTCAGTTATCACGAGGGCACCTACCATAGGACTCCTCCTTCTTAGATTAGCAGCCTCGCCTTTTGCTTTCAAAACAACTATCATTTTTCTGGTATTTTGCAGGATCTTGGATAAGGCTTCTTGTTTCTCATTGAGTTACCTGATAAACTGAGACTATTCCGGCTTCTGTCGACCGGTTAGCATCATCTGTTGGATCACCTCAAAGGTCTCGTTGGCTAATTTTTGCAAACTTATTACTTCAGATAGAGATCCAAAATGTCCTTCCTCTTGAGCATCTTCTAACGTCTCTTCATCACTGGAGATTACCGGATGAATTTTCTCCATGGGGTCTCTCACTTGTTCATCCATATTGATATTGTTGAGGTGGAACTAGTCGTGTGCTTGAATCCACTCGTGATATTCCCCACTTCCTCAGTCCGGGGATGCCGGAGGACTCTCATACAAATCTTTTTCTAAGGCGAACACCAATGTGACTGAGTCTTCTAATTTTGCCATGACTCAAGGCAATGGCCACTCATCAACTGGTGGGTGTTGTCATTGCAACGCCTTCTGATATCTTGCATTCGTAGGGGTTACTTCAAAAAGCATTTGATGAATCTTGTCCACACTCAGAGGATTCGTCTTGCTTTGAATGGAAGGGACCAAGCTCCCGATCCACAGATTTCTTCATACTTGTTGATAAGAGGCTCTATTTCAAATACTTCATTAGATACTTCACCACCAGTGTCTTTACTTATTGCTTCATTGTTTAGACTTTCGCTGGATGCTTCCTCATCTGAATGTTCACCGAGGGCCTCATCACTCAAATCATCTCCTTCTCCGCTGCTGTCAACAGGGTGGATTCCCTCTGTCGGGTCGAAGTATGGATCTCCAATGTTAATATTGCCGATCCAGGTCTCCCATTCTTCCACCATCTTCTGGGGACCAAAATATGGCCAGCTATCTAAGTATAACATGGGGTCTTGAGTAGGATTCCCAAACCAGGCCATGTTCCTCAGCTCATGCAATGTTCTTTGGAGAAATTCATCTTCTGCTGGTAATTCTATCTCTTCATATTGTGTCGCGAAGTGACTGTACACCATGTTTGGGAAATTAGAAGTAACTTTGTATAAGATGTCATGAGTTGTAGATATTAGCTCAAGGATGTCTTGCACTTGATAGAAGATGCTCCACTTATCCTTTTGACAAACCATACTCCTCTTGGATTTACCAGAGATCCTACTTCCTCGTTTTTGCTTCTCTCTTCGTCTTCTTGAGTGATAGGCCGGATGAGACCAGTTGGGTCTTCTTCATCATCATCCACTCCAATGTTGTTTATCCACTCTAAAGTTCTTATTGTAGATTCAACGAAGAACTTATCTTCAAAATGTGGCTCAACATCTTCTTCTCCACTGTCATCAGTACCTCCATCTATTTGGATTAGGAAAGTATCTCCAGATAGGATATGACCAATGGCTAATGCAAATAAGGTTCGGACCAGACTCGGTGTAACCTCTTCAATGATTCTAACGCTGCCTTTAGGTGGCTCTTCATCAATAGGTTGAATGTGAACTATTGGGTCAGTGAGGTCTCCTTCTCCTTCTGAGTCTCTGACATAAGCCATGTGACTCATATCATAATCTATAAACCCATATTTCCTCAATTGTGCATCGGGCCCGAGGTTTGTCTAACTTATTTTCTAGGAACTCGAGTTTTATCATCCAAGTGTCGGAGGCTAGGCCTTCTCCTCGGCCGCACCATTTTCCTCCTTCTCTGAACTTTCCATTGTAGTTTGTCCATGCATAATAAGCACACACCATCGTCCTTCTTGCTCTTCCCTTTCAAGCGTATCGGCTCCTGCCATGAAATGGTTTTAGCTGACTCTTTATCATTTCTTCTTTATACATTTCTTTCAAGAAGTTGCTAATGTTTGTTCTTGCTTCTGCAGGAAGATCCATCTACCACATGAGATGCACTCTATCCCTCCATACCCTTCTTAACTCTCTCAAAGGAGCCTTTATGGGTTAGATCAGAGAGGTAGGGTCTAAACCCATTGTCCCTTCTTCCAAAGCATTCACAGACCTAGTGGACGATCTTAGGGAGTGAGGTTCGTCTTCCTCGGACGGCTTGTAGAAGATTACAGGGCTATTTTCTTCATATGTCCTGGGATGGTAGAATGGTGAGTCAGGTCTGTCCAATTCTTGAGAGAACCCTTTTGAATGTGCCTCTATCATTGGAGGTTTGTTACCTTCTTCTTTCTTCTTCTCTTCTTTTTCTATTCGGGCTGCCAGGGTAGCCCTATAGACTCGAGCATTCATCGACTTTCGTTTCTGCCTCATTGGGTTGAACCAGAATAGTTGGATCCTTATAAAGAGCATCCTCTTGTAACTTGTTCACCCCATAGGTGGCAAAGAGTTAGTGGTCACGTTGGGTTGTTGACCCGTCTTCAATTCAATTTTCCTTGCATCGATTAGATCTTGTATACATTGCTTGATATGTATACACCTGTCAGTCTGATGGCCTTTTTTATTATGATAATAATAATACAACTCTGGCTTGTACTCTGGAGGTGGGTTAGCCACATCTATGTGTCATGGTAGCACGACATCCAACATCCCCTCTCTCTTTAGCTTAAAGAAGTGATGAGTGGGCGTCATGTTACCAAAAATGAATTACATGAGAAGGGCTTACTGTTCAGTCTGGATCACTAAAGGTGGAGTAGTTGTTCATGAAACTTGCTTTTCAGTGTACTGGACTATGGTGACGCATTCACTTCAGGGCCTTTCCCTCTTCCTCACTTATTATTCTTGCCAGAATAAGATCCGGAAGCCTCTTTAGTCAAAGTCTGGGCTTGCTTCCCCTTGAATAGCTTGTCCTTAATGCACTTTCCTATAGTTATGAGCGCTTCAAAGGTCTTGATGTGCTGGCAATAGATACGATTATGGTATTCTCCATATAGATTTTCCAGTATCATTTCTTGCTGCTCTGATTCATTCGGACGGTTCCACATCCTGGATGCCTTTTCATGGAATCTCATGATGAAGTTAGAAAATGCCTCATTGGGTCCTTGCCTTAGGGTTTCCAACTCACGCCGGGTAATGTCTAGGAGTATTGCTTGGTGAACGCCTTCATAATTATCAACCAATTTTGAGTTTGAGTTTGGTCCAGTTGAGTGAGCCATCTCAGAGCGGACCCTGCCAATGAATAAAGGAATGCATGACCCATTTGATTCTCTGTAAGATCCCATGCTTTGGCCACAGTAATAAAGATCTTTAAGTGAGCTTTAGGATTCCCAGTCCCGTCGAACTTATCAAGCTTCCATTTGAAATCTTCAGGTATTCTTTCTCCCGTAAAGAAAACCAAGTCATCTTCTAGTTTCTCAATAGACTTGCCTTTCATTGCCATTTCAAGCTTCTCAACCTTTTCCCTCATCTGTTTTTTCTTTCAGTTTCGGGTGGGTTTTAGGGAGCATTGATGGAAATACTCTTCTTCTATCATGATCCTGGGTTGCGCTCTAGATATTGTCGGGGTTATCCTAGGCTCTCAAAGAGTTGGTGGTGTATCCCCTCGGGATTGGCCTTTTATTGCCTGAACCATCTATGTGACTAACTACTTCATCTCTTTCATCCCTGTCCGCATGCTATCCATTTGTTGACTCCATGCCTCTTCCGATGGGTTGGCTTTTGACGGATCCATGGTGCTTGTAACGGGGGATGACCTTATTGGACTTTACCTCAGGGGCTAGAAGTTAGGGAAGGTGGACTGGAATTTCTATTGGACAAAGAAGGTGGAGTCTGACGAAGGTCGGCCCGAGTCAACCTGCCACCATGACTGTTCCATGCAGGTAATGGGGATCTTCTTTGTCGCGGAATTGTGTCTTGCAAACGCAAAAGGGAAAAAAAACTTTAGGACTCAAAGAGGGAGACAGTTTTTTTTTTAATTTTTTATATATTTTTATTTACACAATCAAATATACACATATATATATACAAGCATAATTGGTTAGCATGACAATTCACCTCTAACCTCTCAATTCCATTTTACTCAGGTAACCGATGGTGGGATTCGCATCAACATTCAAGATTATTCAAGGGCAACCCTTATGATCTTGCGAATTGATGTAATCTTGCCATAGATTCTTCGTCGTTCAACGGTTCTTGGAGATTAAATTCAAATTACCATAGAGAGGCCTAATTGAGGATCTCTCAGCGGTCTATCCATAGAGAGTATCTTCCATTGGGGGATGATTAGAGCTCCATCATTGTCGTATCATATTAGACAGTGTATCTCTCTTTAAGGGACAAGCGAGGCCACATTTTTTGATACATTGGTCCAAACAAATATATGACGTTTATTAAGGGACATCCGAAGGACGAATAGAGCTCTTTCCCTGATCGATAATCTACATTAGGAGGGGTACACTACTGAGAATCTGGCTTTCGGTCTCGAAAGGTTATAAGGTTAGTTTATGGCATATCCTAGTCATATACGGTCTAATTTCCTACGTGATGCATGCAATAGGTAGGCTACTAGGACAGAACAAGGTCACCCTTGACAAGACCGATATACCTATCGCTTTACGCGAGTCGTGGGTACATGGTTCTTTTGATATACCTAGGGAATAGGTCACATGATCTTAGAGCAATCAAACTAGTGCCCTTTTTGAGTATCAAAAGTACCCCACGGCATACTAGTGAATACCCTCGCTGGTAATGCTAAACCCGTAAAGTAAATATCAAGGGTTGTGGCTTCACTGCGAATTACCCATAACTACACATGGGGACCAATGACTAACCATGGAGCTAAATGTGTTCCCATGTCGTGTGTGTGTGCATGATAGTGGTGCAGGAAGTGGCTATCATCCAATCTTAGACTACTTAGTATGATGTGCCCCACATCCCCGGGGGTAGAGGCACAACAGGAAATACCCTTATTGTTTGATTTCACTTTGAATACGATGCATGATGCAGTTAGTACAAGAAAAGGGGTTATCCAAATATGTTATCATTCAAATTATTCACAAGGGAGAAAATTCTTATGTTTAACGGTAGCATCTAGTATTAAAAGCTTGACCATCATAGACCCCAGTGGAGTCGCCACTATGAGGATTCGTTCCCGCCATGCCGTAATGTGTGGAAGGTATTATTATCCTCCTCGATGGAGAGAGAAGTAAAGAGTCTTCTCAATGTCAATTATCAGGGGATGGGGGTCATGCAATCATATGAAGTGGAGTCGCCACATAGGGTTAGGGCCTAGGACCCAATTGGTGTAGCCCTGTAGAGGGCTATACGATTCCGTTTGGTTTGGTCAGAGATTCAGGATAAGTGGTCAGGTTACGAGAGTGGGAAGGTATTAGGCACCCACCTCGCCCAGGTAAACCAGTCTTTCTACTAGATGCTTGCTTTTGAATATTCTCCCTTTATAAATATCCTATACCCACATGCACGGCTATATAATGATGCACAAACTATTTAAATAAATTAAACTATGTTATATTAACTACTATGTACGCTACACAGAAATACTTAAGAGTCTACATCGTGCCAAAATTAATGGTTAACAATAGAAATATATATTTGTATGTTAAATTAATGCGATTACGAAAAATGCAAGATACAGGACGTCCCCCGGCTCAAATGGATACAAACGACTGACTTTATCCTCTGTCGGACAGAGTAACGGCATGCAAAATCAAATCAGAACAACTTTGACAAAATATGGGTGTCATGAGATTTTAGGAGTTGAATACCCAATTCTCGGACGAAATGGCTACGCCAAGAGGAGTTTCCAAGGATCGGGCAGAAATGGGTCAAAAAATTGGGTTCGGGTCACCTGATTTTGGACAAGGGGACAAGGCTCGAAGGCTCAAAACTGGGATGGGAGAAGGCCCCAAACAAGAGAGAGGAAAAAAGTAAAAAAATGGGATTTGGGAGCTCCCCTCTCTTTAAAACTAGAATGTGTAAAATGAGGGGGGGGACCCTCAATTTATAGGGAAAAATTGTCTTTGCAGCACTGCAGGGCACGTCAAGCCTTGTGTAGCGCTGTGTGGCAACGCTACACTAGGCCTACGGCGCTGTGTGGCGGTAATGCAAATCTACGCGGCATTGTGCACGTAGGGCCACACTGGGCTAGGGCACTGCTCGGCGGGGCCGCATGGGGTTACAGCACTGCAGACTAGCACGGCGCTACATGCGCGGTGTTGTGCCAGGCTATAATGTTGCATGCACGATGCTATAGACTAGTGTTGTGCACGTGGTGCATGCTCTGCAGGGGTCATAAGCGTGTCATGAATGTTTGTACGGGGTCTACATTTCTGCTTTTGCAGTGATCGGGGATGGGTTCTTGGGTACATTGTTAGTCATTCGCATCTAATTTTCGTCATTATCGGGGGTGACAAAATTCAGCGTCTACATACACATGATTTGTGTGTAGAAAAATTCTAGTACAAATTCTCACATGTGTTACTGCCTGTCGTGTTAACGAGAGATGCGTACCTATCACCAGTGACCCTTTGCCCTATGAGATCCTTATCATTACGGTGTTAGATTATGGGTTTTGGAGCACCAATGGTTGATTTCAATCGGACTATATATCGGTGTGTTGATTCGTGATGGCACATCGTGAACGAAAGAGATTCTTAACTTGAAATCCAATACCCTTGATTGGGGAATATCAGGAAGAGAGAATGATGTGATTAATCGAACTAGAATTTGGATCCAGTGGTGATTTTGTAAATTGTTTAAAAACTTGTTTTCAATTTATTAAATATATTAGTATATTATTTCAAACAATGTTTAATGTCATTTTTGGTTGTCCAATTGTGATCATGGGATCTCTGATCATGTACGATGGATTGGAGTGCAACAGTATTTAATTACATGCCCTATAGTCAATCGTGAGATATAGTTTAGTGGTGAGTTTATATGCTAATTAAAGAGTTTAATTATGCATGACATTTAATTGAGAAAATAAAATAAGTTGTTGGTATTTTAATTATAGTATTTTATTTGATAAAATATTGACTATAATTAAAGGGACCACCAAATTCCCTTGAAGATTCTACATCTTCCCTCTTTAGAAGCAAGTTGGATTAAAAGTCAAGTTATCTTTACCCATAGGTTTCTTTTTCACATTAGGAAAGGGAATAAGGGAATCAAATCTCAACCCTAAGGGATTGAGAAGTTATAAAAGCACACCACTGAGGGGGTTGATCGGCCAGCCATGCTTGGCCGAATTTTCTAGCTTCCCCCCCTTGGCCAAACTCTTCTCTATCTTTATCTCTTGTCTCTTGCTCTCTTTGAGTGTTGGTGTGTGGTTAGGGTTTTTGAAACTCTAGTTCATTTGTGAGTGATTGTGTTGTCGTTGTTTTGATTTTGAGGTTCAAGAGTTGAACTTCTTCAAATTCTATCATTGCTCAAGTATGAAAGAACTATTATCTGGAGGAGGAACTACACTTGCAGTTCTCAAATAACCTATTTCCTGTTTAATTTTGTTATGGGAAAAGATCTCAAGCTTGAATGCAGAGGTAAAATACCTGATCCGATTTTGCTACACATTAGGATAACCAGATAGGTGTTTAAATCCTAACAAGAGCGCTAAGAGGCATAGCCACTGCTAGAGATAAATCTAATGATGTCTTTTTCTGCCTAACTTTAGGATTTTTTTCCTTTCTTTTTGCTTATTATCTTGCCTTTTGATTGATTATTTGTGGGACAAACCAGGTTGAATGTGGGTACTCGGGTTAGTGTCTCCCAATGAAGAATGTCAATGACCATCAACAAGGTCTCGGTAGGATGGGCCTCCAAGAGGCTGATGTTGAGATGGGCCAAGATTGGAAGAGGCAAGGCTCAAATTTGAAGCTCGGTGAGATTTGTTAGAAGCAACTGGGTCAAAGGAAAGGCTCAAAATTTTCATTTGGTTTTGAAGTCAAAGAGCTGAGAATAGGAAGGTTTAGGGAACTAGTAAAGGCTTGGGTCAGAGAGGTTTCCAAAGTGTTAAGACATCAATGATATTCTGTTTAGTCCATTCATTCTGTCTACAATGTAGAGTTATATACAGGTATAAGGGAAGCCCTGGTCGGTGACTTGAGTATTACAATAGATGGAGTTTTGATGTATATGGTAATCCATATCACATGTGAGATTATAAAGAATAGAGATCTGGTAAATAAGGTAATCCATATCACATGTGAGACTTGAGGAAATTGAGTCCATATCATATCAAAAGTGTTGCCTAAGTAAGAAGATAGCGATCATGAGTGTCCATGAATCGGAGGATTCTCAATGTCTGTTGATACACCCCCTCAAGTGGAAGGTCAGTGGCAACAGATCTTCAACTTGTCCCACAAGAACTAGAAACGATTAGTTGATAATGCTTTGGTCATGATGTCAGCAATCCAATCAATGGTAGAGATGAATTGACCTAATAAGCACTTCTTGGCCACACGATTACGAACAAAGGGAAAGTTGTTTTCTACATGCTTAGTATGAGCGTGAAATACCGGATTGGCTAAGAGATATGTGGCCCCAATATTGTCACACTAGAGGATTGTAGGAGCCTTAACTGGAAACCCAATTTCATTGAAGAGAGATTCTAGTCAGATACATTCGGCCACCGCATCCGCCAAGGCCTTGTATTCGAACTCCATGTACGATCAAGCCATAATTTTTGGTTTCTTGGAGCCCCAAGAGACAAGATTCGGACCCAAAAATATTGCAAAACCATCGGTGGATTTTCAATCTTCGCCATCACTTGCCGAATCAACATCCGGAAATGCTTGGAGGCAAAAGTCCATAGTACGTTGTAGGAGGAGACTGTGATCACAAGTCTGTTTGAGGTAGCGTAAGATTTAACCATCACCCAATGATCCTTAGTAGGGGCATGCATAAACTAACAAACTGGATTAACAGCGAAGGAAACATCAGGCCAGGTGAGGGTTACATACAACAGAGCCCCAACAATAGAGCGATACTTAGTGGCATTAGTGAATAGGGCACCCTATGAATTAGGGGGTTTGGTCATGGTAGCCATCAACGTAAGAAAGCCTTGCAATCAACCATACCCGACCAAGTGAGAAGATCACTAATGTAACGTGACTAGGAGAATAATAACCCCTAGGGATGAGGAACTACCTCAATGCCTAAAAGGAAATGCAGGGGACCTAAGTCCTTTATCGAAAATTCCTTTGCAAGAGAAGAGAGTAAGGCTGTCACCTGAGCAAAGTTGTAGCCAGTAATTAGAATATCGCCAACATGTATGAGAGCATAAATCAAGACACCACTGCTCTTGTAAATGAACAGAGATAGGTCGATCCTGGAAGTAAGAAACTCATTTTGAACCAGGAAGTTAGTGAGCCGTTAAAACCTTGCGCGAGGCGCTTGCTTAAGACCATATAAATAATGATGAAATCGGAACACATGATGAGGATGATTGAGATCACTAAAGCCAGGGGCTGATTCATATAGTCCTCCTCAATCAGATGACCATGGAGAAAAGCATTGTGGATATTGAGCTGGTGAATGGTCCAACCATGACCAACAACAAGTGAAAGCATTGTTCTAATCGTGTTCGATTTGGCCACAGGGTTGAAAATCTTAGTATAGTAAATGTTGTCCTGTTGGTGAAAACTCTTGGCCACTAGACAGGCTTTGTAGCTCTCAAGAATACCATCGGCCTTACGCTTAATATAGTACACCCACTTGCAACTCACTAGGTTTATGCTAGGGTGAAGCGGTACTAGGGACCATGTAACATTGTGAACCAATGCATTAAACTCTTCAAACATGGCAATGTGAGGACAATGACATGGTGGGGGATCGCCATGTGTCCTTAACCTCATCACTCTTTAGGGGTAAAGAGAGAGGGGTGAAAATGCATGTAGGAGTCGCCACCTAGAGGAGGGTCTAGCACCTAAAGTTGTAAATATATGACTCTCATGAATATGCCCTTCTAGGGATAAATGGTCCATTGGTTTGGGTATGAGTCAAGTTATAGTTCGGGAAAGGTATTAGACACCCCAATCTGCCCAGACTTGCTGGTCTTTCTATTGCTTGGTAGGGTAGGGTTATAGCATGCTTTTAAGGAGGTATTGTAAAATATAAAACTAAAGAAAAATGAAGATTAAAGGTACTAGTGAAGGTGAGATGACATAACTAGAGGTTCAGCTGCAAGACAAGGGTTGGTATGCAAGAAAGTAAAACAAAACCTATGATATGGAAAGCATACTGATAGCGACAACGGTGAGATGGAACTGAGCATGAAGAGCATGAGATGCATGGTGGAATAAAGGAGATGATGAAAATACTCTAAGGAAATTAAGTCTTGAACTACATACATGCTATGGGTTAAATTAAGATAAAGGAACATAGAGACTAGATATACATAGCCCAATGACAAATATACAAGAATAAAACCAAGGATGCATGGAAGCATGTAGACTTATAGCATGGTCAAAATAAGGGAAGTCTAAGACTACACGGGATGGGGATCATAGATTGATGCATGCATGTGGAATACAACAAGAGAGGGAGATGTGTAATCACCTCCTAAAGAGATGGGATCACACTCAACCGGATATTCAAAATTGAAGGAGATGATAAAAACTTGATTAAAATTTGATTAAAATGCAAAGGGGGCTTACCTAGTTGGATGTAGATAAAAAAATAGAGGTGTGGGGATTTCCCTTTTGTGACTCGGGAGATTTGTACGTGGAGCAAGTATCACCTCTTTTGATGGCTTATCTTGTCTCCTTGTAAGCAACACTTCGTTGTCAAGCACCAAAATCACCGGGTAGATGACTCTTAGGTTATGATCTTGAAGTTTTAAGTGTAGGAACTTAAGTGGCAATGGCTATGAAGGCAATGGGCTAAGGCCAAGTGGAGGACCAAAGACCAAGGGGTCAAGACAAAGAACAATTGAACAATTGAGTAGGGACCTCAACTAGAGTAAATCAGCAAGGATCCTTTTCAACGTGAGAGGAGTTGTATTTATAGATGTAGAAGGATGTGGCTCCCAAATTCGTGTATGATGCTGGTTTGATCCAGATCGTTGAAAAGGGTTATCTTTGCATCAACGGTAGATGTTTGGTCCAGGTTATGGCCAATTGGGTATGGGCATGTTATTTGTTACCAAAATATGGGTTTCTTGGGACCTAAGGAAGCCAAAATACGCATCCAAGTTTCCAAAATTGGGCTTGGTCGTGAAAGGAATCGAGATCAAAGCTAAACATGGCAAGTTTGGGCTTCTCGAATTTATACAAATTCGACATTGAACTGGGGTTGAGTCAACATCAAGGAGGGGTTAGGTTGACATCGAGTGGCTATCGATGAACAGTACTAGATATCGAAGGGAATGGCTCGGATGTCGGTGTAAATTTTTTGAATGTCGAGGTAAGTTAGACAGTAGGAATGCTCTGCTCAACAGTGAGAGGAGATGTCTAACTAATGATGGAAGGTGGGTTTGATGTCGACTCGGGGTCTCTGAGTGTCGACCTAGACTTCGGTGTCGACAGGAAGAAATTGGGATGTTTGGGCCAAATTCTGTGTTGGGCCAGGCTTGTTCTAAGGGGTCTGGATCAGGGCTAGCCTTTCTAGTGGATCTTGGAGGGCTTAGAGACTCTAATTTTGGGCTCTGGTAAGGGGATTGTCGATCGATAAATGGAGTTGGAAAGTGCACACTGACGCTACATCCACAAAATACAAGGGCTCTACGCCTTGGAGGGTGCTCATCATTGTCATGAGAAACCTCTAGAGGAAAAGACAAAATGAGGTATCTAAAGAAGTGATGTGGGCTTGAAGCATAGAGGGGCAGCAGTAAGGACAGGCCAGTGGCGACTTTTTTTTTGAAATGAAGATAATGGTTCGACTGAGAAAAGATGGGCTTGACACAGGTTTTAGGTTGTTTGAGAAGTGGATGTTGGATCACCATATTTAAGGCTTTAGACAGGATAGAGCATCAGGCAGACTACTGATGACAACAGTGGAGACAACAACGCAATAGAGTTGTGCAAGACTGAGATCCGTGCAGGGGCAGGGACTAGTACCATGCAAAACTCGGATCCCTGTAGGATGGTGGTGCAACTCTAAAGAAGCATGGCCGATAATGGCAACAGACGAACAGGCGATCCCAAACAGGGATGGCAGTAAGACTGCTCTATGGAAGCAGAGCTTTGATGAGGATTCAAGACGACGAAGATGATCCCAAATA
The DNA here is from genome assembly GCF_018873765.1 of Telopea speciosissima. NCBI lineage: Eukaryota > Viridiplantae > Streptophyta > Magnoliopsida > Proteales > Proteaceae > Telopea > Telopea speciosissima. The sequence goes on along the minus strand of NC_057926.1, from coordinate 19,333,197 downwards.
GGGATGGCAGCAAGACTGCTCTATGAAAGCAGAGTTTTGATGACACGATGATGGAAAGACGGATCCCAAACACGGAATCCCAATCAAGAAAAATCCCATACAGGGATTCAAAGGACAAACAGTCAGTGGGCGGATGCCAAACAGGGATGGCATCAAGACAAGACAAATCCCAAATTGGGACTCAATGGATAGTCGATGGGCTGGACGATGGTAATACACGATGGGTTGAAGGCTGGTAGTGACAGGTGATATGGGGGAAGTGCTTGGTGGACGAGACCATACATGGAAAGAGAAAATGGTTGAGACGACAACGAAGATGGAAGTGGCAGTGAGGGGCTTGAAGATGGTTGAGACAATAGCTAAGGTAGAAGGCGCAGAGTGGGGCTGGAGCTCTCCACATGCAGAGGGTAACCATGGCTCTGATACCATGTTAGAATGTGTAAAACTCAGCGAAGTTCATTCATTATAGTGTAGGGTATATATACAAGAGTTCAGTATAAGAGATAATAAATAACTCTATACAAAAGTCAAAGTCGATGCCTAACAACCATATACACTAATATTGAGTTGGTCCTACCATATACATTAACAATAAGAATGGCGCCACCTGTTGTTGCCAAACCAAAAAATTGGTTGGGGTTAGTTTGATTGGGAGGATGTGAGACGGCAATAGAGGGAGATAATGGAGCTGTAGGTGTGGTGGTGGAGGGGAGTGAAGACTCGGTAGCCATTGGAGATGAATCCGGATCAACTACCCACATGGGGACGGGTGGGGACAGATCTGACCCCTCCATGGGGCATGGGGGACCCAAAAAGTGTGGAGAGCACCGACTAGGGAGGATTGTGAAGCTCCTTGGAGCCACACAAAAAAAACAAAACAAAAACAATAAGTTCTATGATAAGACGTTAATGATATCACATGTGACACTTGAGTGACTTGAGTCCATATCATATCAAAAGTATCGCCTAGATATAGGGGTGTCAAACGGTCGGGTTGGCTTGGTTTTAGTTGGGCTGAATCGGATTACGGTCTCGGAATTGTGAGACCAAAACCAAACCGTTAAGAAACTTCGTTTTGGTCGGTTTCGGTTTATTTCGATTTTTTAATATTGGTTTAGATTGGTTTGCTTTCGAGTTTGAGCCACAATGAAATCTTAAATTCATAATTTGTAGTGAAGAAAGATTCGGTAAAAACACTTCAATTCACCTTCCCAAGTAAAAAATATATATATATAAAACCAAAAATAAGAAAATTGATTTGATATGTTCATGTTGTAATCCAAACAAAGAAGAATAAATTATATAGGGAAGAACATCAAATCATATAGTTATTTATCATTAATTGTAAGGGGAAGATAATTAAAAATGAAATCAATGAATAGTCACAAGAAGATAATTAATATTGAAATCACAAAAAGAACCCTACTATCAAATCATTTTTTGATAATCAACTAATTTTGTATAGTAAACAATTCAATGGACGAAGCATGGTTACAAATCAAATTTTTTTTTTTTTCATAACCTCATACTCATTGATTTGTAATAATTCCCCTTACAACCAGAAAATTGCTCACTAATATCAATGGATAATCAATCCACCTATTCATAAGCTTATACTCAATGATTGTTTTATCGGTTTCATTTGGTTCGATTTTCGGTTTGTTATCGGTCGGTCCGGTGCGGTCCGATTTTCAACTGGTCTTGCAATAACCCAGTCCAAAATCAATCCATTATTCGGTTTGGTTCGGTCTGGTCCAAGTTTTTCGATCGGCTTCAATCGATCTTAACAGTTCGGGCTAGGTTTCGACACCCCTTACCTAGATACCAATCTTTAGTCTTTATAAAGAAGAAGTTTGTTGATATCGGTTGTTAACGAAAATGGTTGGTTTGAGGGTGACAGACTCTTAAAAAGAAGTACCACTTTTTTTTTGATAAACAAAGGAAGTACCGGGAAAGTCGGGAGACAGTAAGGATTAGATCAAATGGGCGATAAAAGTATGTGATAGATAGTTATCTATCTGGATTGTATATTTTTATGCCTTTTGCTTATGAAGAGCACCAAAAGAAACAATAGGTCTTACTATTCCTATATGTTCCATTAGTAAGATTCCCTTGCTATTTCCAAGGGACCCTCCATGTGCCCTTTATTAGTAAGGGGCAAGCACTTGGGCAGAGTAAGGCTGATTGTAGAGCACCGTGCGCTACACTCTACAATTGGGGAAGGATGGTGGTCCCCAGTATATAGAGACAAAGATATGCAGGTCAGTAAAGGGGTGTGGAAGGTAGCAGGGTCTGCAACAGGGTGGCCAATGTCAGTTAGGGGTTTGGAGGCCTTACGAAACGCACCATAGATGTTAATTCTTTACCAAAAAAAAAATTTCTCTACTCTACTACTTTTTCAATAAAGAATGCGTTTAATTAAGATTTACTAAAACTCAAACCTGCAACACAAGGAGAGGATAGGACGAGAGGTCGCCTGAATAATCAACCGCCGGAATAAGCCGTTTGAGCTCCATTGTCCCCGGCAAATCTCCAAAATTATCGATATCGGAACTGGTTTCAGCCTCGACAAACAACACACCCTCACCGTTACAGTTGATCTCTTCACGGCCATTCTCATCTCTCCTTAACCTCCCTGCCAAGGGGTAGAACGGCACAAGAGCCTTGCTCAATGCCTCCTTCAAGACATTGGCGTCGAAGAAGTTTGAAGAACCGTTCGTCCTGTAGAAATAAACGCTAGGAGTATGCATTCTCGATACCAGCAGATCGAGGCTGGAGTTCCATAGCCCCCTCTGTGGTGTAAACTGCGCAGGGCGCACCATAGTCGACTTCTTCACCACTATTATCATCTTGCTAACTGCACCCACAAGAGCAAGAAAGATCAATTAATAATTTTTTTTCTTGTGGAACTTAAAATTGTCAGATTCTCTGCCTCTTTGGCAAAACACAATAATAGAATAGAATGTCGTCCAATTATTGAGCTTCAATGAGAACCCAGGACAGAATGATCAGCTTCAGCTGAGGAAACTCACCTGTAACGGAGATGAAAAGAAGTTTTTGCGGAGATAAAAAGAAAGGATAGAGATTTTGGTATTTTGTATTGTAGAAATGTTGTCTGGAATTTTGTATGGTAGAAATGTTGTCGGCACCATGAGTCAGCATGAATAATAGAAATAGGGCTGCAACAGGCCCAGGTTGGAGGCTTTTTAAAACCCTAACCCAAACCCTGAATCCCCTTAGCTAAGCTGAAGCCCGCCCTGACCCTGACTCAGGGTCTAAAAACCTCGACCCAAGCCCAACCCAGCCCAGGTTGGCCCTGATTGGCCTTGATTGGGCCCGGCAGGGCCAAGTTGGCCCTGAACCTGACCCTGACCTTGACCCTATTTTCCATGCTAAAATGTTAGTTTTTCCTACTAATTTATTTTCAGCTATGCTTAGTCTTCATGTAATGATCTTGGAATTGAACTACATAGTCATAAATCCTAAGGGTGCTTAATGTTAGAGAGATTACAGCCTAAACGAAAGGGGAAATAGGAAAATGGAAAGTGGAAACCTAAAGCGGTAAAATCAAGGTCGGGCTGGGCCGGGCCGGGCTCAGCCCAAGGTCTCAACCCTGGCCCCGCCCGACCCTGACTTTGGGCTTGAAAAATTAAACCCTAACCCGCACTTAGAGTTGAAAAATCTGGCCCAGGCCCTGTTCGGGCTCAGGGCGGGCCAGCGCCGACAGGACCAAACTTACAACCCTAAATAAAAATAATAAATGGATGAAGGCTTACCTCACCATCACCTAGACATTTGGTTCGGTGGCTACAAATTGCATTGTGAATGCATCTAATGAACAAGGAAACAAATGCCACTCACTCTCTCCCAAGTCTCTTGCATCGCCAAATCGGCATCGGGCCATTACCTATAGGCCCTATCGCCCAGGTACAAGGCGTACCCAAAAGAACCAGCAACAACCATGCACCGAAGCACAAGTCTCCTAGCAGCCTCCAGCAGGTCTTGGACTCCCAGCTCGAGTGTGGAAAAGGGTTGCCACACCACCTACCATGCAAACACAATCGAGGTTAGTACCAGGGATAAAGTACAAGGCAAAAAAAAAAGGGGAAAGAAACAAAGGACAAAGAGAATGTATTACCTCTTGAGGGAGGAGCCGATTCAGCATCTCCCTCACTACGGACACTGGGACCCCCAGGTGGTCATATTACAAACATTACAATCAAGGCAAGAGAATGTCAGTATAGACATAGGTACAAATCAAATCAAAGCAAATAGAAGAAAGCAACAGCACAAGAATTAGCTCTAGTATGAACCAGGTGCCCCCGACGCATTGGGTATGTCGCATCACCAATGAATCCAGAGTCCTCAGCATATGGGAATAACTCACCCCTGCCCAGTCAAAGGTCTTCTCCCTTGACAGATCGTGAAGGTACCACACTAGGGAGATTCGTACCCTCATACTGTTGCTGCTGAACAACGTGTTCCCCAGTAGATACAAGAGGAAACACCTGGTCTACTGGTTGATCTCCTCTCGGCTAGAGGAGTCAGTCACAGTCTTCCCATCCCACTTGTGATGGAACCACTATACCTACCTTCAACTCTGGAGGGCAAGAGCCGAGTTGCTTCTTCAAGTCCACCTCCACGAACTCCCACTTGCTATAGGGCGACCAATCACTGTATTACTGCCAAAGTACAGGCTGAATACATGAAAAATGGAAGGTATGAGTGGTAGGCCACCACCTCTCCACTAAAGCCTGGACCAGTGACCTGTCGAAGGGCCTGGTCTGAAGGAGAGCCAAGTCCTTGAAACCTGCAGCCGCCACTCGTCATTGGACAACACCACAAAGCTTGCCATACCAGCTAGGAGCAGTCTTGTGTAACCCATATTTATGGTAGGTCACAGGATCTTGCACAATAAGACATAAGCAACTCTCAAAAATCAGAATCAAACCAAAAAAAAAAACCCAATGGTTTAGGCAAGAATGCAAGCATCAAAATACAAATAATATGTATCAATTCCAAAATGGGTTATCTACATGCGCATTTAGAAATCCAAAAAATGAACCTACATCCAAATGGTGATTGTTCTCAAGTGGAACCCAAATTCAAAAGAAAAGTGAAAGTTCACCAAAATCCAACCTCGGGACTACCATAACACCCTAGTCAAGGGAGATGCAATGGGCAGAAACACAGAAATCCCTCCATACCGGTGCAAGCATACAAGACAAAGTACAAATATGGGCATGGCAAGCAAGTCAACGGACAAGGATTTGCAAACCATGAATAAAGAACATGAAAACCCGCCAAGAAGTTCAGGCAAGTTGGGCATCGAGCACAGGTTTCAATAATGGGTCGCCTTATACAGAAAGAAACCCAAAAATAAACCTAAGCCAGAGATGGTCATTCCCCACTGGACCCCAAAGACCCAAAAGGCAGTTGATCTCATAAAAATAAAAGTAATTGTACAAGTCAAGATATAGACCAGGCATGTAATTGGCGTGATGAAGAGCATACAAAAGAACCAGGTACTGAAACTCAAGATGACCATGGATAGCTTAAGAGAGCTTCGAAACCTCCCAGTTGTCGTAATGATTATATCATGGCTTACGCATGTATCACTGAAGAGCATGAGCCTTGTACATATCAAGAGGCTTGTGAGTCCAACGACGCTCCTCAATGGAGAGCATCTATGGAAGAGGAAATGGAGGCTCTGCACAAAAACAAAACTTGGGATCTTATCAAGTTACCAATGGGATGCAAAGCTATTGGTTGGAGATGGGTTTATAAGTTGAAAAGAGACACTAATAGGAATGTTGAAAGATACAAATCCCGATTAGCAGTGAAAGGTTATACACAGAAGTTAGGTATTGATTTCAATGAAATATTTTTTGCAGTTGTTCGTCTGACGACTATTTGTAGTGTGTTGAGTATGACAGTTGTGCTTGATTTAGAGCTTGAGCAGTTGGATGTTAAATCTATCTTTTTGCGTGGGAATCTCAATGAAGAAATTTATATGACTCAACCCGAAGGATTTGGTTTATCGGCTGAACAAATCGCTTTATGGCTTGATGCAGGCGCTAAGATGCTGGTACAAGTGATTTGATTCTTTTATTGTGAGCTTGGGGTTTAAGAGATGTGAAGCACACCATTGTTCCTATGCTCGCAATCATGGCAATGGTGGTTTCATTGTTGTATATTGATGACATGCTGGTTGCAGATACCAATACAGATGGTATTGCAGACCTAAAAGCTATTTAGGAAGGAAATTTGATATGAAAGACTTGGGTATCGTAAATCATATTCTTTAGATGATTGAACTTAGAGACCGTGAAAATAGGAAGATCTGGATAACTCAGAAGAGTTATATTGAAAAGATTCTACGTTGCTTTAATTTGCAGAACACTAAACCAGTTAACACCTCACTTCCTATTGGCTGCAAACTGTCTTTAGATCAGAGTCCTTGCATTGAAGCAGAGAATATAGAGATGTCTCGAGTACCATGTACATCAGCAGTAGGAAGCCTTATGTTTGCCATGGTGTACACCAGACCAGATATTGCATAAGTAGTGGGAGCAGTTAGTAAATACATGGCAAAGCCAGGTCGAGATCATTGGACTGCTGTGAAGTGGATCCTTCATTACTTGAAGGGTGCTTCTGACATGGTTATTTGTTATAGTGGCCAAAATTTACAATTGGTTGGTTTTGTGGATGCAGATTTTCAGGAGACCATGATAGACGGAGATCTACCACTGGATGTTTCTCATTAGCCAATGGTGCAATTAGTTGGATTTCCATGCTACAGTCTGTGGTGGCATTATCTACTACGGAGGCAGATTACATCTCAACTACGAATGCATGTAAAGAAGGTATCTAGTTGAAGATTGCTTAATGAACTGAGAATCAAGCAGAAGGTGATAATTGTTCATTGTGATAGTCACAATGCATTACATTTGGTTGTAAATCTAATGTTTAATTCTCAGACTCAACACATTGGTGTAAAATAACATTTTATTCGTGACATGGTGGAAGATGGGGTAATCTCTTTGCAGAACATTCACATCAATGACAATGTTGCAGATATTCTGATGAAGTCTATTGTGAGGGAGAAGTTCATATGGTGCAGAACTTCTCTTGGGCTTGTAGTTACCTGAGAGGTGATGGTTGAGCAATTCGGAGCAGTGAAGACTATTTTCAAAAACTAGTCTTCTAGTGGGAGAATGTGATAGAAATGTTGTTGGCAGCATGAGTCAGCATGAATTGTAAAATAAAAAAATGGATGAAGACTTACCTCACCATCACCTAGACATTTGGTTCGGTGGCTACAGATTGCATTCAATGCAATTTGAATGCAACTAATGAACAAGGAAACAAATGCAACTCACTCTCTCCCTAGTCTCTTGTGTCAGCAAATTACAATTCAAAGAAATCGAGAAGGTCGGTACAGTCCATATCGACCACGCCTGACTTTGAAGAAAATGGGGAGATCGGCGCACTGTTAAAACGTGGTGAACAATCCATGGAATCGCCTATAAATATGGAGGAAGGGAGAAGAGTTGAGAAATAGAACATAAACCAAGAGTGTAAGTACTGTGGTCCTGGGATGGGGGTTTCCTTGGCTTTATGACGACAAAAATTGCCTTTGGTGGATTATGGCGTATCATTTCGATACATCAGAATGGGGGATTGGGATCTTGCTTCAGAAAAATGGAGCCGCCACCTAGGAATAGGGCCTAGAACCCAATGGGTGTAGCCTTATCCGGGGTGAGCGAAAATGGACTACATGATTCCATATGGTCTGGTCAGAGATTATGGGTAAGTGTTTAGGTTACGAGCGTGGGAAGGTATTAGCACCCCATCTTGCCCGATTAAACTGGTTTTTCTACTAGATGCAAGGTTTAAAAAATTCTTCCTTAATAATACGTCTTATACTAACTTGCAAGAATAAGTTATGATGCACTAAACATGACAAAGAAAGGAAAAAGTTAATTACTATGTACACTAAAGTGAACTACTTTAATGATCTACATTATTCCAAAAATAATAAGAAGGAAAGAGACAAATACCTGTCAAGCAATAAAAGAAATGAATGAAAATGTACCAAATGCAAAATATGCGATGTCCCACGGCTTAGGTGGAGACGGATGATCGGCTTGCCTCTCTCTTGTCGGACAGAGTAAGGACTATATAAGATGGATTTCGTTACTTAGACTTCAGGTAAAACAACGGCTGTATAAGGGATCCTCATTATTTGTATACAAACAGAATAACGGTTGGGAGAGATAATTAGTAGAATCAATTCTTAGGCGGGATAATCGAAGGAACTACCCATCGCCATTGCCAGAGTAATTCCTTACTCTTGAAAAAGACAAACTGGGGAAAAAGGGCCTAAGAATGCTCTAAAAATGAGCTGGGGAGGGTAATTGAAGGATCTACTCATGGCTTAGGAGAATCCACACTCAAAATCACTCAAAAATGGTTTCAAAGAGGAAAAAAGGGTTGAAAATGGGGCTAGGACCCTCTCCCTCACTCTATTTCTTCCTCTTTTTGGGGAGGGGGATCCTACTATTTATAGGGGGCACCCATAAAGCGGGTCGCTGTGTTGGTCCTCCACGGCACCGTGGAAGCCTTCCGCGGTGCTGTGGAAAAAAACTCCATGGCGCAGTGGGTGACATCACCATGCTGACGTTTGTACTTTTTCATGGCGCCGTGTTTATTTTACGTGGTGTCCTGGAAGCCTTTCTGTGGCGCCGTGGAAATCTTCTGCGGCATCGTGGAAATCTTCTGCGAAGTCACGCTTACGGCATTCCCTCAGCACTCCGATTTTGGGATTTTTATGGGCTTTCAAAGGTTTTTCTGGGTTTTTTTTCTCCCTTTTGACTCTTCATAGCGGGATCGCCGTGGTCGGGGATGGTGAACAGTACCTTCTTCAGCATTTGATAAAAGGGTCTTACAAGTAATTTTTAGGGATTTCAGGGTGATTTGACTTAGATGTAGGTGTAAGAGTCCTTCTTGAGAGAGATACCAATGTCTGTCTGTGTCCTGTTGTCATCATCGTTGGTAAGTGACAAAATTCAATGTCTACAAAGAGCGGGATATCTTATTGGAGTATAGTGAGTTCTTGTGTTTGGGTTTTTCACTCAAGGAATTCAGTGTGTATTACCTTCTGTAATAGTTATTTTGTAAGAGAATGTGAAGGTTATACTGTGACTGTGAGATTTCTTGTTGAGCGAATCCCACATACAGTGTTATAAGTGAGAAGTGTATATTGTAATATTTCTTGTATTTGTGAAGTAAGCTCCGTGTTATTGTCCCATGGATGTAGATCATAGTACCAAACCACATAAATCATATGCCTTTGTATTTCCTACTTTTTCGTGTTTATCTTTATTGCACACTTCAGTTTTATACGTCTCAATTAGTATGAGATAAATTTCCGCCACAGTTTGATGTTTGGGTTGGCGAAATTGGGTTCATAACTTCCGAATCCCTAATCCCGAATCCAGATCATCTCCATGGCCCAAAAGACTAGTTACGCTCCTAAAACGTTATAAATTTGACACGTGAAAGGGGTAAGACCAGTAACCTCTTCTTCTTGAACCTTTTTTTTCATTGTTGTCTTTTGTATTTTTAACGCACAACTAAGTGGGGCCAACTATTGCTTATGAAATAAATATTTTACTTTGATAAGGGACTCATCAAAAAAAGGTAGGGTGGGAAAGAGATGGATCACTAAGGTAAATTAGGACCAACCTTAGTTAGTAAGTTCGGGAATGGCAATTGAATGGGAACGGATACGTACGGCAATTAAACGGACTAGACGGTAATAATACTTTTCAAAAATCCGGCTTCATAAAACGTATACGGTAATAATATTGTACGCATTTAATACAGGTATAATACGGCATAGACGGCAATAATACTTTTAAAAACACGAATATATATTCATTATATAACATGCATTCATCACCTAATAAACAAAATAATGTCATGATTTTATGAACTAAAATAAACACAATAATATAATATGCTATATAACATCTCTAAGATTATCATTTAACATACCAAAATATCAATAATCTACAAGAAATGAATGTAGATTGTCTGAAAATGAGATGAGTAAGTTGATTACCTTATCATTAAATCATTCTTCCAACATTACATTTCTTATTATCTACAATGAGATAACCATATATTTTTAACCAGATGTGTTCTTGTGAAGGGGGATGAGTTCCCACTTCCAACGAATTAACCAACACAAGACAAGAGGGAGAGTTCCAGATATGGATCTCCACTGTACACATTAGCTACAAGAGACAGAAAAACAAGAATAAAATAGAATAGAGATTGAGCCGTTCTCGCCAATATCACACCAGATTCATTTGCTTCACTACCACCATCAAAGTTCAAAGACCAGAGAAATAAGAGGAGAGTACAAGACTTAAGTGTCGCTTTGTTGAACGGAGATGGGGAGGATGATTGGAGATGGAGGGCGGCTACTATTGCCTGCTATGGTTGGATGTTCAACGCAAATCGAAAGGGACGAAAGGGAAAGTGAAATCGTTTCCCTAAATTCTAATCTTTTGGGTATTTTTTTTTTTTTTTAAAAAAAAGCGTATAATATGTATAATATATGTATTATACAAGTATAATACTCGTATTATACAAATATAATACTCGATCGATTAAAAAACATGTTTTTTTATAAAAAAATACAAGAAAATATGAAAACGGGAGTATTATACGTTTAAAAATTCGGAAACACATATAATACACGTATTTACTAACTAAGGGACCAACCAGCATTCTTACCGAAAAGAAAACAAACAAGAAAAATAGCAACCAGCATGTGAACATTATGGTACAATTGTTGGAACCATAACAACGTAAAACAAAAAAGTACGCCAAATAACAACAAAACATAGAGTGAATTAAAAGTTAGCATGTGAACATGGTACAATTGTTGGCTCCTCCTGTTGCTTGTACGTTTGTGCATGTTTCTAGATGTGTTAATGGCATTTCCAACACTCTAATCTGGAAAGACCTGTCCCTGCGGTTTAGGACATTTTGACCGCTCTTTACTCCTTGGCGTCATTAATTCTGTTTTGATGAAGTTTTGGCTTGTAACTGCCCCCTTTTAAATAAATTTTCCGTTTACAAAAAAAAAGAAAAAAGAAAAAATTGATATTTATCAAAAATAAATAAAATTTAAAAGTTGGCAAAGATATGACTAGACGACTAACGATTAGAAAATTGGTCTAATGGATATGGCTGACTAAAATCCGGATATGTATTCCTTTATTATATTTTTCATCGAGGAAGAGGCTTCAATGTGAGCATATGAAAACCCTACCATCTCTAGCAACAAAGAGCCACTTCAAGGAGAGCTTCCGGCGCGTAAGGCAGCGATTATGTTGTGAAATGACAAAAATGTATTTTTAAATGTTAATTTAGAATGTAGTCATGAGATTCTAAGGCAGCGATTATGTTGTGAAAAGACAGAAATGTAATTTTAAATGTTAATTTAGGATGTAGTGATGAGATTTTAATAAAAGAAATTAAAATGTCTAAATTTTCCTGCCTAATTCATCCTTCAATGTTCTATTGCATATTGTATATTGCTCTTTTCACCAATTTGTTATTTTTTCAAACGTAATCTACCCAACGCCCTTTCCTATCTTCTCTATATCCGTCGCTCCATCCCTGCAACCCCACTCGCTTCCAACCTTGCAACCCTGGTTCTTCTTCAAACACGATAGAAGAAAACGAAAAAGATGAAGAAGAGAATGAAAATTAAAAAAAAAAAAAAAAAACAAAAATGTCAAAATAAAATGGGAGAAAGAATGCTACCTAGTCGCATGGGACAGGTGGCCTCTATGCCCAGACACAAGGTCGATTAAAATGACTGTTGTGCCTCCTTGAAAAGGTAGAAATCCCTGTGGGCGTGGTCATTTCGTACAGCTCTGTGTCTGGGAATAGGGATTGCGCACTACACGTGACCAAGTAGCGTTCTCTTTTCCAAATAAAATATGGGTAATTTATACAAACCACCCCTGAGGTATGTCGAAAATATACTAATACCCCACAATTTTGGAAAATTTTGCATATCCCCCTGAGGTTCACAAACGTTACTACATGCACCCATTCCGTCAGTTTATGACTACCGGTATGAAGATTAAGGGGTAAAATGACAAAATGCCCCTTCGAAAAAAAACCCCTCCAACTCATCTTCCCCATATCGTTTAGGCTTTGAAAAAGGGTAAGATGAATTGGGCTTTCTTCTCGGGAATCATGAGGAAAGAGATGGATCCGAGTGAGAAGGTTAGTAATCATGAGTTTTTCTTATTTTTCTATCTGGATTTTACCTGACCTACGTTATCATTGCTTTATATCCTTATAAAACTGATCTTGTTTTTTTTTTTTTTTTTGATTTCTCTCTCTATCTCTCTGGGTTCAGATATATGGAACAGAGTGTGAGGAGATGAATGTGAAATGTAGAGATGGGGTTTCATCGGAAGAGGGCCAGGTGAACGTTCCTAAGAAGAGCTGTACTGATTGCGGGACTGCGAAAACCCCTTTGTGGAGAGGCGGTCCAGCTGGGCCTAAGGTGATCACAAAATCCCATTATTTTTCAATTCTTTGGTTCTTTCAAATATTGGGTTACGTTTCTCAATCTGATTTCGATTATTGGTTTTTCAGTCACTCTGTAATGTGTGCGGGATCAGAAACAGAAAGAAAAGGAGGGCTCTCCTCGGCTTGAGCAGCCCCTTAGATTTTACCCTTTTTTTCTTGTTCTCTAGCCCAATTCATCTTCCCCTTTTTCAAACCCTAAACGTTTTGGGGAAGATGAGTTGTAGGTTTTTTTTTTTTTATGTTTTTCAAGGGGCATTGTTGTCACTTTACCCCTTGATTTTAACACTGTTAATCATAAACTGACGGAATGGGTGCGTGTGTTAACGGTTGTGAACCTCAGGGAGGTACGCATAATTTTCCGAAACTGGGAGGTATTATTATACTTTCGACATACCTCAGGGGTGGTATGTGTAAATTATCCATAAAATATTCATTTCTCAAACAGTAGTGGGTCCTACTTAGTTATGGGTAAAAAAAAAAAAAAAAAAAAGAAGGCATAAGAGGAAGAGGGGATCCCACTCCTCTCCAGTGCACTTGTGCACCGGTTGGATTGGGACGGGCTTTATAGAACCCTAGCCCAACCCTGAATCCCCTTAGCTGGGCCCAGGCCTGACCCAACCCTGACTCGCACTCAGGGTCGAGCCGGACTGACCCTGATTGGCCCTGATCATGGGGAGGGGGAAGGAAATGTTGTTAGAAGTTATGTAATAAGGGTAGTATAGGAACTAGACTTATTTCTAGTATCTTATTATGTATTTTCTCTTTCTTATCCTTTTTAGCTATTACTGGATGTAATATTTTTCCTTAATATTATTGAAGTAATATAGATGTGTGGAGGGCTCTCTCCAACATTCTAACGAAATATTGTTCTCCTTCTTCTCTCTTGTCTCCTTCTTCCTCCTCCAACTTCTTTCTCCTCTCTTACTTACTTTCTTAACCTAAAATCCAACTTGGTATCAGAGCATAGGTCTTGAGAGTCGCATTCACTTCTTGTCCCTATTCTTTTATTCTCTTTGAAATCTAGGGCACAATGGATTTCAAGGAGAAGCTCCATATGTAAAAAACTTTATTGAAAGGAGTATGAAATAGTTTGATACAACTTATTCATATGTTTGCATCTACTGTTTGAGCTTGGTTGAAGCTCTCTTGATAATTTGAAACATTTCTAACCACTGCTAGAGTTACCACTAGCTTCAGCTTGCAATCTTGGTATCTCTCTCTCGGCATGGGTTTGAGGTTTGGAATGGTGCATTAGAATCGCCCAAGGGTGCTGGTTAAGGCCCATGTGCTCCTCCTTGCTACTTCAAGGCCCTGTATGAGCACAAATCTTCTTCGTGAAACTTTGTTTTCTGTCCAGGTAAAGCTGAGAATGTCTGACTTCTGCTTTTCTTGCATTTGGATTGCAATATCTTGCCTCCTTTGTTGAGTAATGCTTATGCACAGTTTTTGTGAAGCTATTAAACTTGTTTAAAGTGAATGTTACTCTTTGGAGAGTATTAGAGAAGTGTGATCAAAATTGTTTCTGTGCTTTTCCTTGTGTTGGGTTCTTTTTGGGTTGTGTGTGTACTCCCCACTTTGATTGGTATCCTAATTTATGGTCAAGTGCCTTTTTCCCTACAAGATGGTTGATTCAGAGACTTCTGGGCTTGATTTGACTACTTCACAACCCACTCCAACAGTCCCTTAGTTTGTTTATGAGAGCTCACATCCACAGATTTCCATTGTGAAGCTTGATAACACTAATTACTTGGACTGGTCACATTCTGTGAAGCTATCCCTCAGGAGTAAAGGGAAGCATGGATATATTATAGGTGCTATTAATGCCCCAGAGGTTGGCTCTCCTACCTATGAGAAATGGGAGACTGAAAACTCTACAGTAATAACATGGTTAATCTTCTCCATGAAGCCAGAGATTTGGAGAAGGTTTATGAGGAAAGAAACTGCCAAGGCTATTTGGGACAGTGTCTCCCAGACATTTGACAAGATAGGTGACTCTGCTAAGGTCTATCAGCTCCACCAAAAGATTAATTCAATGAGGCATGGCGACATGACCATTTCTGAGTGCTACAGTGCCTATATTAGTCCCTTGGAGGAGTATGATCACTACAAGGACCTCTAGTTGACCAATCTAGAGGATAAAGCAAAGGTGTATCGTACTCTTGGAAATGAGCGTGTCCTGTCTTTACTTGGTGGCCTGAACCCTGATTATGAGCCAATCAGGCTCCAGATTTTAGGCCAGAGTCCCCTCTTCCATCTCTTGATGAGGTTTGTAGCTATTTACAGAGTGAGGAGACTTGGCGGGTTACTATGGCACCGGCTCCAGCATCATCTCTTGAGAGATCAGCTCTCAATTCTTCCTCTTTCTAGGACATCCGTGGTGGTGGTAGAGGCTAAGGGCCTAACCATGGGGAAGACAGAGCAGTAGAGACAGGTGGTGCTAGTGGAGATGGCAGAAACAGGTTTAAATGTGATCATTGTGGGAGATCTGGGCACACCAAGGATAAGTGTTGGACTCTTCGTGGTCGTCCTCTTGGTATACGAAGTGGTGTTCTTGGTGGCCGTAGAGGGGGAGCTCGAGGTGCACACTCTGTTATGACTGAGGCAGATGCTACACAGGATGACTCTACTTTGGCCGATGTAGTGTTTCGTAGGATCATGTCACAGCTGAGCACATCTCCTACACCCATAGTGGCTAGCTCCTCTATATCATCAGCTTTGTAGGTCTCCACCTCAGCTTCTACTGGAGCTCAGTCTTGGGTCATTGAATCTGGTGCCACTGACCACATGACGGGGACATCACATTATTATAATTCCTATACCATTTGCTTTGGTAAGTATAAGGTTAGGGTAGCCGATGGCTCCCTTTCCTCCATCTCTGGTAAGGGCAGTATCCCTGTTACATCATCTATTTCTCTTACATCTATTCTTCATGTCCTTAGCCTTACCCTTAATCTTCTCTCTGTGAGTCATTTGAAAAAAATCCTTAAACTGTTGTGTCACTTTTTTTCCTTCTCATTATCTTTTTCAGGATTTGGTGACGAAGAGGATTATTGGTAGTGGATGTAAGGAGCAAGACCTTTATCTTTTTTAGCCTTTTTTGCCCACAGCTCAGTCTTATGTGTGTGGACGTAATGATAGTAGTTCTGTGGAGTCTATTATGTTATGCATCGTTGTCTTAGCCATTCATCTTTTGTTATAATGAGGAAACAATAACCTCACTTATTTTCTTCTATTGCTTCTTCTCATGTTTTTCACTGTGAGCCATTCATGTTTGCTAAACACTGTCGTTCTTCTTATCCATATGATGGTAATAGAACATCTGCTCCTTTCCATATTATGCATACTGATGTGGGGACCTTCCCCTACTACTTCTTTATTTGGATATCGTTACTTTTTTCCTTCACTGATGATTTTTCTCGAGCTACTTGGACTGTTCTTATGAAACATAAAAGTGATGTTTGTGATGCATTTAAGAATTTTTATCAAATGATTCTTACTTAGTTTGATACTCGAATCAAAGTTGTTAGGTCTGATAAAGGGGGGGGGGGGAATACATGTTTGGTGGTCTCCAAACCTTCTTTACTAATCATGGCATTATCCATCAGCTAGCGTGTTTTGATACACCCCAACAAAATGGGGTTGCTAAGAGGAAAAATTGCCATTTCTTGTAGGTCACTCGTAGTCTCTTGTTTGGCATGCATGTTCCCAAGACCTTCTGGTCTGTAGCTCTTCTCACTACTTCCTTTCTCATCAATCACATGCCTACCAAATTTTTTGATTTCAAATCTCCCTTAGACATCTTATCTCCGCAGGCTTCTACTTTCTCTCTTCCTCCTATAGTCTTTAGCTGTGTTTTTTATGTACATGTTAACAAATCCACTCGCACTAAACTTGATCCCAAAGCTCTCAAGTTTCTCTTTCTTGGGTACTTTTCTACTACCAAGGGTTACAAGTGCTATCATCCCTCTTCTCGAAGGTGCATTGTCTCCAAAGGTGTCACCTTCCTTGAATCTGTCCTTTTCTTTGTTCCTTCTCAGCATCCTCTTCAGGGGGAGAATTATGGTGGAAGTGAACAGGCTGCTGAGGATTTCCTTCATTTTCTTCATTTCTTTCATTCACCTCTACCTATCTCTCCTTCTATGCTTGATATTGGAAAACACAGGACTGTGGATGTGGTTGAACCTGATGATCAATCAGGTGGTGAAACAGAATTGGTTGTTGAAAGTGATTCTGGTAATGAGAAGGGTAAGGAGAAGGATTACCACATTGGGTACAAAAGAGGTGAAAGCTTGAAGAGTAGTAAGAAGACCTACCAAGAATCCTTTTTGGATCCACATCCTGAGATTCATTCTCCACCATCAGGTGACATCCTTTCTACTCCATCTGATTTAGACCTTCCCATTGTTGTTAGAAAAGGGAAAAGAGCTTGTACTAATCCTATAGCCCAGTTTGTGTCCTATTATGCTCTTTCTCCTACAGGTCTTGCCTTTATTGCTGCTCTCTCTACTACTTCTATTCCCAAGAATGTTACAGATGTTATGTCTGACCCAAAGTGGAGACAAGCTATGACAGAGGAGATGATGGCACTTGAGAAGAATGGTACTTGGCAATTGGTGGACTTTTCCAGGGGACGTGTCCCAGTTGGATTCAAATGGGTCTACACAATCAAGTATAAATCTGATGGTACTGTTGAGAGATATAAAGTAATGTTGGTGGCCAAGGGGTATAGTCAAGTCTATGGAATTGACTATCAGAAGACATTTACTTCTGTGGCTAAGCACAACTATATATGAGTTCTTTTATCATTGGCTGCCAATAAAGATTTGGCATTATATCAGTTAGGTGTGAACAATGCCTTTCTTCATGGTGATTTGGAAGAGGAAGTGTACATGCAAACCCCACCAAGCTTCAAAATACCTTCAGCTGAAGGGAAAGTGTGCCTTCTTAAAAAGGCATTATATGGCCTTAAATAGTCACCAAAGGCATGGTTTGACCACTTCCGGCATGCCATTCTAAAGAATAGATATTCCCTGAGCCAAGCTGATCACACTCTCTTTACCAAGTCGGGCAATGGTACCATCACAGCCCTCATTGTCTATGTTGATGATATTGTGGTCACGGGGGATGATACTACTGAGATAGATAAATTGAAAATCTACTTGGCTCAATAGTTTGAAATCAAAGACCTGGGTCCCTCGAAGTACTTCTTAGGAATTGAAGTATCAAGGACCAAGAGAGGAATCAACATATGTCAACGAAAGTTTGTTCTTGATATACCAACAGAAACAGGGATGTTAGGCTGGAAACCAGCAAGTTCTCCTATTGAACAGAATCACAAATTAGGAGAAGATTGTGATCCTTCTCTTATTGATGCAGGAAAGTACCAAAGGCTAGTGGGGAAGCTTATCTACCTCTCTATGACTCGCCCAAATATCTCTTATGCCGTGGGAGTGGTGAGCCAATTCATGCATGCCCCCAAGAGTGGCCACTTGGATGCTATGTATCTCATTCTCAGATATTTGAAGTGTTCTCCAGGGAAAGGACTATTGTATGCAAGACACAATCACTTGAGAGTGGAAGGTTTCATTGATGTCGATTGGGCTGGATCCATTACAGACAAGAGATCTACCTCAAGCTATTGTACCTTTGTGGGAGTTACATGGAGAAGCAAAAAAAATCATGTTGTAGCCAGATCCAGTGCAAAGGCTGAATTTAGAGCTATAGCTCATGGAGTGTGTGAACTCATTTGGCTCAAGAGACTAGTTCAAGAATTGGGGATTGACACTGAAGGGCCTATGAGACTCTACTGTGATAACAAGGCAGCCATCAGTATTGCTCACAATCCAGTGCAACATGACAGAACAAAGTATATTTAAGTGGATCGACACTTTATCAAGGAGAAGATTGAATCCGACTGCATTTGTACCCCTTTCATGAAGACTAGTGATCAACTGGAAGACATCCTCACCAAAGGGCTTACCTCCCTTTAGTTTAGTACTCTCTTATGCAAGCTGGGAATGCACGACATTTATTCTCCAGCTTGAGGGGGAGTGCTAAAAGTTATGTACTAATGGTAGTATAGGAACTAGACTTATTTCTAGTTGTCTTATTATGTATTTTCTCTTTCTTATCCTTTTTACCTACTACCTCCCTAGGGAGGTGGATGTAATATTTTTTCTTAATATCATTAAAATAATATAGATGTGTGGAAGCCTCTCTCCAACATAACACATTCTACCGAAATATTGTTCTCCTTCTTCTCTCTTGTCTCCTTCATCCTTCTACCTCTTCTTCTTCCTCCTCACTTTCTTTCTTAACCCAAAATCCAACTAATGCATGGGCTGGAATGGACGGAGGAGAAAATTATCAATTTTATGTGAAATAACACTATAATAAAATGTATAATATTAATTATTATCTTCGTGTGTAATATATTATATAACAAAATGTGGGTGATGTTTAAAGTTTCTAATATATATTTTATATTAATATATATCTTATAGTATAACTTAAAACAGGGTCGGGCCGGGCAGGCTTAGCTCAAGGCCTCAACCCTGACCCTGACTCAGGGCCATAAATTTCCAGCCCTGACCCGTCCTCAGGGCCAAATATCAGCCCGGAACTTGTTCGGGCTCAAGGCAAGCGAAGGTGGGTTTGGGCCCACAGGGCCAAACTTGCACCCCTACCCCATGGCGTGCAGCGCACATCGTGTGGTTGGGGAGCTCCGATCCACACGCCAACACACACCCCCAACATGTTGGTGTGTGGATCAAGGCCTCCCCAACTGCATGATGTGCGCTGCACATTGTGCTGCGCGGGAGAGGAGCCCAATCCGAGGAGGAGGTTGCCTATCTTACCTCTTCCATATGTCAATTTTATAACATTGCAATAGAGTACCTAGTCTCCGGGGCCAAGGAGATGATCCAATCTCCTTTAAATGACTTTTTTTATTAATTAGACGGGTGGGTCATAAGTGTAGGGTGAAGGATGAACATGGACATCTTATCAATAAAAAAACAGAAAAAAAAGTGAGTTGAACACATCAAAGACATTTTCTTTTAAGAAACAAATAAAATCTAGGGAGAAAGAACGCCACCCGATTGCACTAGACACAGCGCCCTAACATAGGGGCGCACGAAATGACCACTGCACCCTTAGTCATCTCTAGGATTCCAGGGGGTGCGATGATCATTTCGTGCGCCCTTGTGTCAGGGCTCAGGGGCGGCGTGCTCCGCACGACCAGGTCGCATTCTCTTTCACTAAAATCTATTAACAAAAATATAAAGAGTTTTTTGATACACCCTTCCAGGGCATGGAAATCCAAGCCCTTATGATAAACAAAAATAACATCAAACTATGAAAAACAGAAAGATATATTGTTTGACATTGATGATAGTTTAAAAAAATTGAAGAACTGAAGCCAAGGCTAAGGATCCTTCTTTCATTCAAGAAGCTGCTCTATGAAAGGCCTCTTTTATTTAACCCGAATATTCTCTGGGACCGGGCTGGCCCCTACGATTTAATTAATTAAAAATATGTAGAAGAAAAACCCACCTTACCCCAACCCAAAGAGCAGCACACTCTCACACACGAACAAAGAAAAACCCTCCCAAAAGAAGGAACAAAATATTACATTCTGAAAACCGGTAAGCCAGATTTTGATTAGTCCAAATTTCCTTGATTCTCCATCCCATTCTAGATACTTGACGAACTCCATTAATCATGCATTTGATTTTTGTATCAAACTTATGGCTTGTTGTTGTGAATCCCATACTTGTCAAAACTAATTTTCCTTGAAGCAAAACACTACATGCCCATCCTGAAGCGTTCAAGAGGTAACTAGATATTCATGCACAAATTAAAATAGGATAGTTCAAAGTGGGCAAATTGATGTGCTGGATAGATGGATAAACTACAACAAACAGGCTTTTTAGCAACGGGAAAAAACTGTCAAAAACATAATTTCCGTCGCCAAAACCATCTTGGGACGGTTGAAATTACCATCCCTAAGTTGTCGCTACAATAAGCGTCCCATAAGCTAGCGACGGACATAAGTATCCGTCTCTAAATAAACTTATTAGGGACACTAATTAATCCGTCTCTAAATAAAACTCAATTGAGACGGATTATTTTTGTCCCCAATATATTGGTTTTAGAGACGGGAGTACTCTGTCTCTTAAAATATTTTTCTATTGGGACGGTTAGTTTCTGTGGCTTAATAGGTTTAGGGACGAAAATTTCCGTCACTACACCAGTAGGTCAGGACAGTTTTGCTGTCTCAAAATATATATTTTAGCGGCAATTCGGCAATTATTACCGTCGCTATTACTGGATTTTTTAGGGACGGAAGTTTTCTGTCTCTATTATATTATGTTTTGAGACAATTCTCATTGCCTCTAAGATTATATTTAGGGACAACTATACTATGCAAAATAATTTTTGGGACAGGTATTTTTCGTTTCTAAAATATATCTTAGGGACAGATATTTTTCGTCGTTCCATGATTAGGACAATTACTTACCGTCCCTATGTTTATTACAATTACAAGACCTATTTACCTTATAGGAGGGACAATAATATTCCTCGCTAAAACGCACTTTTATATGCATTGTACATTAATATCTACATATTTAAGAAAGATAAATAGAAATAAAATTAAATAAAAGTACATAAATTTAAAATTATCATAAACTATTGTGAACAAAAGATGATTCTATCCAATTTTTATATTTACATCATCAAAAAATTGTAGCATTTTGTCCAATCATACAATGTTCTTCTCCCCCTACTAGCTTCTTTCATTCTACCAAAAAAATTTGTTTCTTTCATTCAACCAAAACAAACTGGTTTGTTTCCTTCTACAAAATAAACTAGATTCTTTCCTTGACATTCAGTAGCAACATGAGCCTAAACAATTTATATGGGATAAACACACAAATATTTGGAACTTAAGTAATAATAATTAAATAAACAAATAAAATGCACACACACCTTAAGCTTTGGATCAACAAGATCACATGATTACATCTGTGATAGACGATCTCTATGATTTGAAGCCTAAAAAAGAAAAATTCTATCAAACTTTTATTTATAAATTGATTGTATTAAAGATTTTATAAGATGTAGAGAATCAGTATGAAAATACAAACCTCTGTGGACTGCATGCTTGCTGAATTGTTTCCTCTCACAAGTTACATTAACATATTAAATTCGGACCACATCAAAGAGATTTCTTCACTTTGTTCTGCAAGCCTCTCTCTCAAATCTCTCACCTCACTCCGCAACTCATCATTTTCCTCCATAAAGGCAGCAATGTTTCTATTTGATGTCCGTTCTGGACGTACTCCAACTCCAGGTAAGCGCACTCGACCATGTATATCATCTCCCATTTCATTGGTGAAGATCTCCTCATGCACTAACTTATCCCTTTGTGCTTCCTCAGGTTTCTCCTTGAGTTTGTCTGACATCAGTTTTTGTAAGTCATATTAAGTAATAAGAAGTGAGTGAGTGATAGAGATAAATTACAAAGTTCTGAATATACATTTATAATCATTCTGAAAGACATTCATATAATCAAAGAAATGAAAACAGACAATCCAAAAAGAAATACAAATAAGGACTTGTGCTCACACACACAAACCACTAGAATTAAATAATTGATCTTACAATAAGCAATTATCTGAAAACTTCAGGTTTTTCAAAGGGACAGTGATTGTAGGATGGAGGGAGTATTATATTATAGAGACGGAAATGGCAATTTTATCGGCACATCTGGAACCATGTTTATAGGCTTTGTCTGCCTCTATCTCGCATATCACATCTCCCACTTCTATCTGTTATGACAACCAAAAAATCAATAGAAAAAGACAGCAACCACTATCTAGCTATCCACCTAAGAAGGACTAAGGAAGTGTTTGTTATAGATTTCCATTCCCCATTCTTCACTTTCATTCATTATCTAAAATGAATACTATGCAAAAAAGTTCCTGGAATGAAAATTTTATTTGGTCGAAGTTACAATGTAAAATGAATTTTGATTAAAAATGGATTGACTCCCTTTTCCTCTAAGCCATCTCCCAATCCCTTCCCCAAAAAGACCAAACCTCCACTTCTATACTTCACCAAAAACTAAGACCTATTACCAATGATTGATCTCAGCCATACTTAAAAAGAATTCACATGGATCTAACCACAGAACAAGTGGGATTCAAGGACAGCAGAAGTGTATACACCCTCTTCACTCAACCCTGACTGTTGGGGGCTTCCCAAGACAGCCTATATTGAAGATATGATCTCTATCATCGGTTGCACATTCCATGTACAACCACATCTTGTATTTTTGGTAATCTCTATCACATGCAATATGGCCTCTCTCTCAACTTGGAAGCTATGATCACATGTGATATGGATCCTACCTTTGAATGGAAGTCTCATCGTCAAATCTCTTTCATATGTAACCCAATATTCCATGTATCTTCCATCTTATTTGTTTCCTTGTATATCTGCCATCTTGTAATCTGTATATATATTCCTCTATTGAGGAATCATTAATTCAAGGAAATATTTCACATTAACATGGTATACAGAGCCCTAGCACTCTAATGAGTTTCATTCCTCTAAAATTTTCTTTTCATTCTTCACCATGCCGGACAACTCCAGCTCAATGGCCATCTCTTCCCTTGGTCAGGACACTCCTCCAATTGGTATGTCTCCTTCACTCCACCATGCTCACCACTACATCTCTATCAAGCTCACCTCCACAAATTTCTGTTTTGGAAGACACAGATTGAGCCCTTTTTGACCGGCCAGGACCTCTTCAGTTATCTTGATGGTACTCTACTTTGTCCAACCGACTCTACTGCTGCTGCTACCTGGCGTCGCTAGGACTCTCTGATCCAGAGCCTCCTCATCTTCTCCCTTACTGAAGAAGTTTTTCCCCTTGTTATTGGGAAGTCCAAGAGTCTGTACATCTGGCAATCTTTGTGCACTGCGTTCTCTTCTCCCTCTGAGAGTCGTCTGATGGCTCTCATCACGGCTATGCAAGACCTGACTCAGAAACCAGAGGAAACTGTCTCTCAATTCCTCCAACGCGCCAAGTCCATCTCTAGTGAACTCAATGCTGCCGATCACCCCTTGCGCCCCAGTGCATTCAATCTCCATGTTTTTTGTGCCCTCAAACCTGATTTTTGCTCCATGGTTGATTCCCTCTTGACTCGGATTGATGCTATACCTTATGACGATCTTCACGCCATGTTACTAAACCATGAATTCCTTTATGGCTCCTCACTCAAGAAACTATCACTTTCAGAGTCTTCTGCAACTAAGACCTCCCCTAATGCCAACTCTGTGCAACGCTCCACCACATCCTCTGCCTCCGGTTCTCCTCAACCGAACCGTGGTGGCAGATGTTTTTGTGGTAGGGTTCGTGGTGGTCGGGGGCATGGTACCTTCTCTAGTGGTCCTCCTGGGCAGTCTTCTGGCCGGTTCTACTGTACGTATTGTGGCCGAACGAACCACTCCATTGAAAGATGCTTTCTTCGCCTGAAATAGGGTTACCAACAGTCGCCTCCATAGTACAACAACTCCCATCCCCCTTTGGCCCACTATACCTACCCCACTGCTGTCCATTCTTAGTTTAACCCTCAACCTCCATTGCTTCCCACCCCTCACCATGCCTAACCCCTACCCTGGTATCCTGACACTGGTGCTTCTCACCATGTTACCCTAGACCTTCAAGCTTTATCCCAATATGATGGGTACACTGGTACAGATCAATTGCAGGGTGGCAATGGTAAGGGCTTACCCATTACACATCTTGGTTCCACCTCTCTTCCTTCTTATTCTTCTATAATTTTTCATTTAAATAATGTTCTTAATGGTCCCACCATTAACAAACAACTTCCTTCTGTTCAGCAATTTGCTCGTGATAATCATGTATTTTTTGAATTTCACCCATCTCACTTTCTTGTGAAGGATCAGGTCACCAAGTCAACTCTGCTATCTGGAACGAGTAAAGGGGGCCTCTATGAATTCTAGCCCCCCACTCCCCTTCTGCTAATGTTGTTGTTCGCACTTCCTTGAATCTTTGGCATCGTCGATTGGGGCACCCCCATGAGCGTCTTCTTAGGCATATAATAAATGTCAATGATTTACCTACTTCTTCTTCCCGTATTAGTAATGTGTGTTCTGCTTGCCAGTTAGGCAAATCCAGTCGGTTAACTTTGCATGAGAATTTTAGTAAAAGTATTTTTCCATTGGACCTTATTTTTAGTGATGTTTGGGGCCCTTCTCCTACCCCGTCTTTGGATGGTCATCGGTATTATGCAATCTTTGTGGACAATAATACTAAATTTATTTGGTTTTACCCCCTTGTGCACAAATCTGAAGTATTTTCTGTTTTCTCTATTTTTCTATCTCTTGTTGAACGACAATTTGGTAGGAAAATTAAATGTGTACAAACTGATTGGGGTGGTGAATTTTGCACCCTCCCTGACTTTTTTCACAAAATTGGCATTAGTCATCGTTTATCTGCCCCTCACACCCATGAACAACAAGGGACGGTTGAATGGCATCATCGCCGTATTGTTGAGACTGGCCTGTCCCTTCTTGCTCATGGGTCTATTCCTAGGCACTTTTGGCACTTTGCTTTTGAAACTACCATTTATTTAATCAATAGAATGCCTTCTTCTGTCTCCCTCGGGGTCTCCCTGTTTCAACTTGTTTTCCACAGCCGCCCTGATTATAAATTTCTTAAAGTCTTTGGTTGCTTATGTTTTCCCTACCTCCGTCCATACAATAGAAATAAAATGGATTATCGTTCCTCCCCATGTGTTTTCTTGGGCTATAGTGCTTCTCATATGGGATACCGATGTCTCAATTTGCATACCAATCATTTTGTCATTTCTCAGCATGTTCGCATCGATGAGGAAAATTTCCTTTTGCTGCTTCCATCGTAGGACCCCCACTCCTTCCCTCCCCCCTTGTCTCCTTGGGCTTCGGTCCCTTTACAAGTTCCTCATCCCCCTACCACCCCTCCAACGCCCTTACCAACCTTCCCTCCCGTCTCACCAGTCCAATCTTCACCACCTGCTGCTCCAAACCAACTCTCACCATTACCACTGGCCCCTCCCGAATCCGCTACCCAGCCTACCTACCCAACCCCTACAAACATTGTCTCTCCTTCTCCTCCCCTGCTTACCCCACCCCTTAGTGATTTTTACCCACCTACTGCACCTCCCCCATCACAATCGGCCAATCCATCTGCTCCCCCTATGCAACTTCACCACCATACAAAACCCCAAGCCCATACTACTGACATTATTCCTGTAGAGCCCTTTACGCAAGCATCCAAGGTACTTGAGTGGCGAGCTGCAATGGCTGAAGAGTTCAATGCTTTGGTTCATAATGGCACCTGGTCTCTCATTCCCAGGACCCCTGATATAAATCTCGTCGGTTGCAAATGGGTCTATCCCATCAAGCACAATGCTGGCGGGTCCCTTGAGCATTACAAGGCTCGATTTGTAGCCAAAGGCTTCCACCAATAGTTTGGGATTGATTACAGTGAGACTTTTAGTCTCGTGGTCAAACCCACTACCATCCGCTGTGTACTATCCATTGCAGTTTCCCAGGGCTGGCCGGTTCGGCAACTGGATGTCCATAATGCTTTTCTCCATGGCCTATTACGAGAAGAGGTATATATGACCCAACCACAGGGTTTTGTTGATTCTAATCATCCATCTCATGTATACAGACTTCATCGTTCTCTCTATGGTCTTAAGCAAGCCCCTCGGCATGGTTTCATCATCTCTTGACATTTCTTATTCAACTTGGTTTTATTGGATCCAAAACATGTAGGCCGATCCTACGGTCCATGGGACCATGGTGGTTCACCTTGGTAAACTAATGAAATTATATTATCGAGTTCCCTATTTTAGGGAACTCCAGGGTTGTCCCTAGGGAACCCTAGGGTTGCCCTAGGGGTACCCTAACATGGCTTGGGCATCCTATTTTCAATTTTAGGGTTATCCATGGTCGCCCATGGTGCCCTACTGGAACCCTACTGGGGTTTGGTATGACAAACCAATGCCCAGTCCATCTCTTTGATGTCCTATAAAATTATTGGGATCCATGTCATAGAGAATAATCATCCCTATTCCATCTCATGGATAGGGGATCCACCTCATACCCGAATGCGCAGCGGAAAATAATCGATTCGGGTTACTTTCACATCTCATGAATAATCAATATAATAAATCAGCAGGAATTAACATAAAATTGCTAACCTGATGAGCCTCAAGTGTTGCTCCTCCAATAGACAATGGTTCTTCCTCCGATGAGCACTCCAAGCAAACAAATCTGAACCTCCAATGGTGCAGCCAAGGTTCTTCAAGCCAATCCTAGATGCTTTTCAGTCCTTCAAGCATAGATCTGGGTTTCCATAACCCTAACTCTCAAACAAAGTAGAGAGCAAGAAGAAGGAGAAGAAGAGATCACAAGAGAGAGAGGGGAAGCCAAAAACCATCAAAGAGGGGGGGGGCAGCCAAAAATGTGGAGCATTGGTGCCCCCCTCTGCGTTTTTTGTGTTTATATAACACTAGGGTTTCTAAAACCTTAGATGGGAAAAATAAAATCCCAGTGAGAGTCAGACTCTCTCTCTCTCTTTGTTTGGTTGTCCTGTTTAAACTCAAAGTGCTTCTAATCGGTGAAGAAGCAGAATCTAATAGGGAATGTTATAATTAATTAATTATTTTAATTTATGGATACTTACAATTAGCACCATATCTATTAATTAAATAAAGAACCAATTATTTTAGCAAATTCTAAATAACTCCCTACATGATAATAAATTATCATGTACAACCCCCCCCCACTAATCAACACCATCATTATGGAATCTAGGGCATGTAACCTTGTACTGCCAAACCCCATCCATAGTACATGTCCATATAAGAGTGTCTGTGTATCTGATCGGGTCCCGCAAAACTCGATAAAACACTTTATTCAAATAACTACATATAATCTATTATTTTATGTAAAATAGGTTTTGCAAAAAACCATTTCCAAAACGGCACTGGATCCAGATTCCGATCCGACCATACACAGATAACTTCAATCTCGGTGTTCCCCAATCGGGCAGTGGTGACCATGTTGAGTAACTCCTTCACTCACAAAGTGTTTGCGCATTCCCAGAACACTGGCTTTGACTCACTTGAGCCTCATTCATTGATGAACCAAAGAATGCGGTCATACTTTGCAGTGACAGGGTCCCCTAATGTACAAGGCCTCAGTGACACATGTCTATCCCTTCCTACATCTGGCAGTAATACATGAGGGAATCGACAAAGTAGATTCTTCGTCAATACACACATCGATCATGTGATTACTCGCATTCGTACCCTGACATCACATGTCTAGGCATACCCAATGCGACGACCATATGATAAGGGTGCCTAGCCCAAACCCTAGTCGTGACTACCATTTTAAGTAAAACTTACAGACACATAATGCTAAAAAAGTTTATATCGCATGTGATAATATTAATCCAAAATGTATAAAGGTTCAATACAAAGCAAAACCAGATTGAACGGGACCGAACCGGGTTTGATGGACACATAAATCTAACAAAATAGACACTTCATTATTTATCTGGCATAGTGGTTATCATGTCAGTTATGTTTTAATTTATGTGGATGATATATTGGTGACCAACAGTGATGCCTCTGCAGTTCCTGTTCTCCTTCGTCAGTTGTCCACCGAGTTCTCCATTAAAGATTTGGGGCCCCTTCACTTTTTCTTGGGCATTGAGGCTAAAGTACATTCTCTTGGACTTCTTCTCTCTTAGTCATGTTACATATCAGATTTATTACGGTGCACTGGTATGATTGATTGTAAACCAGTCAAAATGCCTATGTCCACAGTCAAAGATTCAGATTCAAGGGGTGGCTTTGCATGATAATCCCACAGAATATCGGTCTATGGTTGGGGCGCTCCAATATGTCACCCTCACTCTATCTGACGTGGCTTTTTCGATCAATCGTGCATACCAATACATGCATGCACCTACCAAGAATCATTGGCAAGTTGTGAAACGGATCTTGCTCTACCTTAAGAGCACTTCCTCTCATGGTCTTCTCTTAGAGCGGTCACCTTCTCGTCGATTACAGACCGTCTCTGATGCGGATTGGGCGGGTGATGGCAGTGATCGCAAATCCACTGGTGGTTTTGCAATCTTTCTCGGGCCGAACTTAATTTCTTGGAAATTGCGAAAGCAATGCACTGTTGCATGTTCCTCCACTGAGCCCGAGTACAAGGCCTTGGCTGATGCATCTGTCGAATTGATTTGGTTGGAATCCCTATTCAAAGAACTCGGGCTTCCTCTTCCTAGCCCTCCTGTGCTATGGTGCGATAATATTGGCGCCACTTATCTCTCCGCCAACCCGATGTTTCATGCACGCACCAAGCACGTCGAGGTTGACTGTCACTTTGTTTGTGATCGTGTGGCCAAGAAACAACTCCAAGTTCAGTTCATCCCTACTCACGATCAACTGGCTGACACATTTACCAAAGCTCTGTCTACTGCTCGTTTTGATTTCTTGCGAGACAAGCTGAAGATTCGGTTACCCGATTCTCCACCTTGAGGGGGTGTATTGAAGATATGATCTCTATCATCGGTTGCACATTCCATGTACAACCACATCTTGTATTTTTGGTAATCTCTATCACATGCGATATGGCCTCTCTCTCAACTTAGAAGCTATGATCACATGTGATATGGATCCTACTTTTGAATGGAAGTCTCACCGTCAAATCTCTTTCATATGTAACCCAATATTCCATATATCTTCATCTTATTTGTTTCCTTGTATATCTGCCATCTTGTAATCTGTATATATATTCCTCTATTGAGGAATCATTAATTCAAGGAAATATTTCACATTAACAGCCTATAACAATAACTTCTGCCTCATAGACGGTAAGCCACCTCAGAATCCCAGGCTTAGCCCTAAGAGGGGCTTCCAACAGCAAAGCCGGCCTGCATGTGTGAGGCTGAGGTAGAATGCACCCAACATAACAAGTATCCTATTAGATGGCTCCAAATACACAGCTTTATTTTTTTGACAAGTAACAAAGATTTTATTAGGAAGAAAGTAGAAAAGGTTCAAAACCAGCAACTTACAACAACCACTACTGGGAACCACAATGTCCACAACAATTTTACAAGTAGACAGAAAGAGGAAAACGAGAAAAAGACAGAACAATGCTAATCAGACAATGGAAAAGACTGTTTACTCCAACTGAACCATCTCACATGTTGCTTGGCCAACATGTAATCATTATCTGTCATTGGCTTCCAGTGAAACAAAAGTTTCACTGGGGAAGCAAGGAATTTAATGTGTAATTATGAAATGGGAAAATCTATAAGGTGTTTTATTTGAGGTCAGACAAGTGATGATAGTTGCCACATCTCCACCTACCATGGTTATCAAGTCCCTTCCTTATAGTGTAGCTCAAACCCATTTGTGACAATGCTTCCATTGATCGTAAATGAATGGAAGTAAATGAATGATTTGATAATAGTAGGTTCATTTTGTGATTTCAATAATAGTTATCTTCTCAGTTACTAGTTATTCATTGATTTCAATATTTGTTATCTTCAATTTACAATTAATGATAAATAATGAAATGACTTGTAACAATGGTTTTGTTACAAACTCTATTTATCCATTGATTTCAATATTAGTTATCTTACCTTAACAATTTATTCCTCTTTGCTTGGATTATAATATGAACACATCAAATCCATTTTCCTTTTCAGGTGAATTAAAGTGTATTTATCGAATATTTCCTCACTACAAGTTATGAATGTAAGATTTCATCGTGGTTCAAACCCAAAATTAAACTGATCTAAACCGGATTAACCCGATATTGAAAAACCGAAATAAACAGAAATCGCACTAGACCGAAAATTGAAGTTTCTTAACAGTTTGGTTTTGGTCTCACTCATTCCGAGACCGAAAGCGATTCAGCCTTACTGAAACCAGACCGAACCAATCGTTTGACACCCCTATTTGCAAGTATGCTATCACAAGTGAAAGGAAAACGTTATCTTAGAGATGGAAACTATCCGTCCCCAAGAAAATCATTATTTAGGGACGGAATATTTTTTGTCCCAAAGAAAATTTTTATAATAGAGATGGATAATTTTCCACCCCAAAGAAAATGTTTATTATAGGGAAAAAATTATTTCTGTCCCAAATAAAATTGTTTTTATAGAGACAGAATGTTTTCGTCTCAAATAAAATTGCTATAATAGGGACGAAAATAGTCTACCTCAGATAAAATTGTTATTACACAAACGAAAATTTCCGTCTCTAACATACCCAATCTAACTTCTCCTTGGCACGGATAAAATTGTTGTAGTGACAATTTGTCGGGGGGAGCAATTGATAGGTTCAATGGAGGAGGGAGATAAGTTTAAGTCTGAAATCCAAATAGAAACATTTGAAAGCACCCACAAAGGATCAGGAAAACCCTTACCCTTCAAGCAACGATTCCTGAGAACTCATATAAAGTAACAAGTAATAATAAAAGTGCAAAAAAACCAATTTCTACATAGGGATGAAAGATGGGGGGGAATTAAGGAAGTAGAGAACAACAGATGATAAACCAGGGTTAGGGAGGGCTTCAATTCAAATCCCCAGCGGCCCTACAGCCCGAATCCTTCGGGATAATCCACAGGAAGAAAAGATGCCATGAACATGTTACGTGCTCAGATAAGTGAAAGAGAAAATAAAGAAAAAATAAATAATAGGGGTATAGAGAGAGAGAGAGAGAGAGAGAGAATATGTTTTACGAACGAAGCAATGGCGTCTGGCTTGGGTGAGGAAGCCTACCTCATTTCTAAGAGATAAATTAGGGGATTCAATCTTCTATTTTCCATTTCATATTAGCTTATTAAATAGGGAAAGCCCAATAAGTAGTTACTAACTCCTAAAACTTCTCCCACTCCTCACGTACAACCCCATAAGTACAACAAATAATTCCAATAATTTCCCTAAATAACTATACAACTACCTAAATAACTATAGTAATGTACGTAACATATTATAAATAAAATAAATTAATTAAGGGAAATTTACACATACCACCCCTGAGGTTTGACGAAAGGATATTTTCACCCCCTAGTTTTGAAAAATTCTGCGTACCCCCCTGAGGTTTGCAAACGGTAACAAATAAGCCCATTCTGTCAGTTCATGACTAACACTATTAAAAATTAGACTTGAACTGACGGAATTGCCCTTTTAAGAAGAAACCAAAAAAAAAAAAAGATGCATGGACAAAATTACCCTTGCAAAGGAAAAAAAAAAAAAAAAAAAAACCTGCAACTCATCTTCCCCAATCGAATTGGGGAGGATGAGTTGCAGGTTTCGGACTTGGATTTGTATGGTGTCAAATCTACTAGAGAGATATTGGAAAAACTAGACATGAGATAGAGAGAGAAGAAAAACGGTATTCAGAATGCTTAGGTATCCATGGGTCCACGAAGAAGAAGACACATTGTTCGTGGATGGAAGGAATTTTTTTATAGGAATCACTAGTTGAAGTTTATTTGATTCTCAGGTCCAACGATAGCAAGAGGACCAGCCAGAAGTTTATTTGATTCTCACAGTTGGGAAGGAATTAGGGGTTGAGATTCCTGGGGTTTGGTCACACAGAGGAGGGCTTCCTTCGACCAAAAACCAGATTGAAAGGAATAGGGAGGAGAGATATTGAAGACCAGTTGTGACTTGTCGTAGGTGTCATTCGAAGCAAGGAAGGGTTAGAAAGAAAGAAGAAACCAGAAGGGAAGGAGAGATAAAGAATGACAGTTGAAGAAACAAAAGAAATAGAAAGGAAAACTAAGGGCTTACGGAGAGGAAGGGAAACCAGAATCGAAGGGGGCAAAGAGAAGATATCACACGTCCAGCTTGGTTCCACATGTTACTGCAACCATGAATGGAGCAATCGATGGGATACCTGTAACTCAGAGTTTAGGGTTAGGGTTTTCGCTATTCAAGAAATCCTTTAAGTGAAAAAGATATTTCCACAATCAATGAAATTTTTTGATAAACTCAAATCACTGAAATGCAGGTCCAACAACCAAAAATAGATTTCTGATCCACTGATAATTCCAATCTCAATGATTTACTTGAACCGAATCCCCAGTGAAAAACTCAAAATGTAGTACGCGAGAAACCCCAAGAGGAAAAAAAATTCTTCCCTTTCTCCCCATCGAGAATGCAGGAAAAGCACCTGACGTCGAAATCAATGATGGCGTCACAAAACAACTACTTTCTCCTTCTTCACAAGAGAGGACAGGAGAATCCGAAAGTTCCGGATCAGAGAAGAGAGATCAAAGCATTCAACATCCAGAGTAGTGAAAGAAAAAAAAAAAAAAATTTCAGATCGGAAAAACACGGTCAGAAGTAACTCAAGAAGGACCAACCGTGTCTTTCGCTTTGCTTTCTCTCTGTGGTTGTTTTCAAAACCCTAATCGATGTAAGGAAGGCTGGCCGGCAAACACCAGAACAAGCAGCAACGTGCTTCCTTCACCACCGCTGCCGCCACTAAACCAAACGCCTCAACTCGGATCCCCAACCTCCCTTTCTTCCACCCTTCAAAAAAAAAAAACCCTTATGGTTTTGAAACCTGCAACTCATCTTCCCCAATTCGATTGGGGAAGATGAGTTGCAGGTTTTTTTTTTTGTTTGTTTTCCTTTGTAAGGGTAATTTTGTCCATTCATCTTTTTTTTATTTTTGGTTTCTTCTTAAAAGGGCAATTCCGTTAGTTCAAGTCTAATTTTTAACAGTGTTAGTCATGAACTGACGGAATGGGTTTATTTGTTACCGTTTGCAAACCTCAGGGGGGTACGTAGAATTTTCCAAAACTGGGGAGTGAAAATATCCTTTCGTCAAACCTCAGGAGTGGTATGTGTAAATTTTCTATTAATTAATACATAACATTCCTTCTCCCTTGAAAGTGTCCTTGTCCTCAAGGACAAGGAAATTAAAGAAATAATAATTTCACTAGGATCCCATATCTTAATATGGAATATCCCAATTATTGAAGTCAGAATGATAATCTCATGGTGAGCAAATCTTGTTGTAGAGAATGGAATCTTTTGGAAGGATATCTTCTTCTTCGGCATCTTCATTTTCTTCATCTTCTTCATTGGCTGCGCCGGGTACACCATTATGGCTATTTTTTCTTCCTTTGGTCTCCTTACCTTACTTGAAGATGCTTCTATTGCAGGGTCGTTGGTTGATGTACTCAATCCAATTCTGGCAAACAACTTGGTGAGATTTTCCATGGCTTGGGTTAGCTTCCCCAAAATTTGTTGTTTCCCAACGTGAAGTGAAGGCACGACATTTTCCAATTTCTCAACCCTTTTTCTCAAACCTGTCTCTGATACCATTTGTTACGTGCTTGGATAAGTGAAAGAGATAAAGATAAATAATAGGGAGAGAGAGAGAGAGAGAGAGAGAGAGAGAGATGCTTTACGGATGAAGCAAGGGAGTCTAGCATGGGTGAGGAAGCTGGAAGCCTACCTCATCTCTAAGAGATAAAATAGGGGATTCAATTTTCTATTTTCCATTTTTTATTAGCCTATTAAATAGGCAAAACCCAACAAGTAGTTACTAACTCCTATTCTCCCACTCTTTACGTACAACTCAATAACAACAACAATTAATTCCAATAACTTCTCTAAATAACTATATACCTAAATAATTATAGTAATGTACGAAACATATCACAAATAAAACCCATAAAAGGAAATTATTAACATAACAAGGGTCTGTTATTTATCCAAACATAACAAGGCACCAATTAATCTTTTAGAGCTAGTTGGGGATGTGAATGAAAATAAATTCTGAGGATAATTGAGAAAAATCACCTTTACTGCTGAAAATTAAAAAAAAAAAATCAAAGAAAACCTATAACTTTAACTATATTTTACAACAAAGGGCTAAAATGTAATTGAGCACAGCCCATCTTCCCCAAAATCTATTCATCATGTCTCTCGTCTCCAACCGTACCTCCCTCTCTTGTTTTCGCCAGAGCTAAAAGTCCCCTTCAATCGACCAGAGAATAATGCGAGGAACGTCTAGGTTGTTGGCCGGAGAATCATCTCCTTCCTTAAGACTTCAAAGTTTGAGTCTGGGTCATTGAAAACATACTGAGCACAGAGAGACTGGGACTGAAAGAGAGACAGAGAAGTAAAGGACGCGACCAAAGAACACCTCTCTCTCTCTCTCTTTCTCTCTCTCTCTCTCTCTCTCTCTCTCTCTCTCTCTCTCTCTCTCTCTCTCTCTCTCTCTCTCTCTCTCTCTCTCTCTCGCTCTTGTGTCTTCCTTTATTTCTTGTCTAATCTGAAACCTAATTGCCCTCTGTAATGCCCTAATTGTCTACCCTATGATTAAATGAGTTCCTTTTCTAATGCCCTTCTTCTTCGTTCCTGCAAGTACCCACTTGCAATCCCCTAAAGAGGGCTTTATTTCTACAGTTATCTCTACAAAGGATCTCAACTTCACCAAGGATATACTGATAGAGAAGGCTATTTCCTCTGTAACGCCCCTTAACTTACCCGAAGTCAAGAAGAATGAAAAAAAATCCTTTTCATTGGAAATATTCATTTTAGTCTACTTCTAGTGCTACAATGAGTTTGAGTATGAATTGGTTTTATTCCTACAACACCTGGCTTGTTAATGTTTCGGATAAAGGGCATGCCTCCATTAAGGTATACCACTGGGCTTGTACTTACAGTTTTCTACATATACTAGACTTTTGTATTTTTTATATGTTCTTTCTTGGTTAAATTTGAAGTTTTGAGGATTTATAGAGTTCAAATTAGCATGTTTGATGCATAGTAATGCACCGAGATAAGCTTTCAGGAGAGCTGTAATGGAAGAATTCCATGCAAAGAGACAATTGTAGCAACTATACCACTCCATTGGGAAGAAAAAGATGTTTGTTGGTGTTTAGTATTTACAGAGAGTTATATGTTCAAAACAAAGTTCTTATCAATTTATTAAGGCATTGGTTTTCATTCTTCTTCATCTTTTCTTGGTTGTTGCTAAACCACAAATACTTGGGGCCAACCCCGATCCGCCATGTGGCATAGCATGAAGGGAGGACAACCCAGACCCAGCTACACCAAGACTCATTTGCTAGACCTAAGAGGAAGAGACCCAGTAGGTCACTCAAGGACCAAGGTCACTACACAAGTTGGCAATGGCACCACCAACCGGATTTACATCATCCCACCGATGAAGGGATCTTATCCCAAAGGAGATGCACCATGCTCGTGCACGACTGTCATGGATCTTATCCAACACTTGAGGAACACGCATGTATATCTGCGAGGGAACACCATCCCTATCCAGACTCAATCTCCCAAGAGGAGGTGATCTACTACGTGATGGACTCTACTACTAAGGAGGCCTATCATTACCTACTTGGACTCTCTACACCGCCATACTCTGCTATAAATACTCAGGTATTCTCCCCCATTAACCCATCTTGAATTCCAGTGATTCATCTGTTGCTGAGAGAGATCCAACTTAGGCATCGGAGAGTCCTAGGCCGGAACCACACCGGTTCTCCCTTGTCCCTGACGTCCTTTTGCAGGTTGCGGCACCCGAAGGACCACCCGACGATTTCTTGACGCAATAGATTGGCACCGTCTATGGGAACAACGCTAGCCAATGTATCTACTAGCTCGCTTCCTTAAGTATTCAATGGCACCACGGGGTAAGAAGGCCGCTCCCTCTACCAATGCTGCGAGGGAGAGGAATGGGTCACCTCTACCAGAGAGCTCTCGGTGGAGAGCCAATAATCATGAACTCCCAGAGATGGAGAACCCAGAGAACGAGCACGTTGACGTAGTCAGTCTCAATAACGAAGTAGTCGTGGAGGCAGTACCTGAACTGAACGCGCCAGCAACTGTAGGTCAAATCAATGACTTGCAGCGACAGATCCTCCAGGACCAAAGACTCTTTCGAGACTATCTGAGGCCACCAAGGACAAAGCCAATACCTCGAGAGGAGAAAAACCCTAGGAGGCCACCCCTTGGGGGTGAAAAATCAGAGAGACTCATGAGATGTGCAAGTTTGACTCATCAGCAAGGAGATTCTTCACATCATCCCATGAGAATAGCGGATCTGCCAATCAGATTGGAACGTGGGGCGTCATCGACACAAAAGTCGGTGGAACCTAATTAGGATGGTTCGATCAGAAGATCAGTATTCCAAGGGCGACTAGGAGGAAGTCGCACACCAAGGCCGAGTCGGACCTATCGTGAAGAAAGCCCCTCACATTCACGTCAAGGCTCATCCCGTCGTGACCACACGTAAAAACTCACGGCGGGAGGAAACATCAAGGAGGGGTCGAGAGCAGGTTCGCAGTGAATGCGCAACCAGGTATGGCGGACAGTCACGTGATGAGGTGCTCGATAAAAGACTCCAAAAATTGGACGAGAAGTTGGAAGGGTTGAAGAAGTAGACGAAAGGCGAAACACACTCCATACTAGGCCAACATCCATTCTCAGTAGAAATCATGAGCGCATCTCTCCCCTCAAGATTCAGGTTACCTACCTTCGAGCTCTACAGCGGTACCACAGATCCCAATGACCACATTAACTACTTCAATGGGATGATGACCCTATACGGGGGATCAAACGTGGTCTCCTGCCAGGCATTCCCAGCATCCCTCAAGGGTGCGGCCACCTCATGGTTTTCAAGGCTTAGGCCTCGATCGATAAGTTCGTTCGTAAAACTCTGCAAGCAGTTTGTCACCCACTTCCAAAGCAGCGTCAAGCAGAAGAAGATCACAGTCAATTTGTTGAACGTGATACAAAACCCTGGGGAATCCCTCAAGGAATATGTCACCAAGTTCACGAAGGAGTCCTTGGAGGTCCGAGACCTAGACGACCAGACCCAGCATGCAGCCTTGGCTGGGGGCATTAGAGACCTGGACTTGATCAAGGACCTATCACGACATGAGACCAGGACGATGAAAGAACTTCTGGAGTGATGCAATGAGTTTGCCAACATGGCTGAGGTACTACAAGCTCGGAAGAAGGTATTCAAGGCCAAACCCCAGGAGAACAAGAGATCGACATTGGATGATTGTAAAGAGGGCAAAAGATCGAGGATTGAGCATCGATAGGAGAAAGGTGATCGCCAGCCGAAAAAGACTGAGCGTCGTCCAGAGAGGAATGACCGAGCAAGGAGCCCCGACTACACTCCCTTGAACACCACAACGTTGTAAATCCTTATGCAGATCCAAGATCGTGGCTTGCTCAATTGGCCGCGGCACATGCTTGCAGGACCCGAGAAGCGAAATCCAAACAAGTACTGGCTCTTCCAAAAGGACACAGGACATGACACGGAAGATTGCATCCAACTGAAGAGGGAGATAGAACAACTTGTAACAGTAGGGAGCCTGAACAGATATGTGAAAGGAGGACGTGAAGGCCATTCGGGCCAGGGAGGCAGAGATCGTGATCGAGAAAGAGAGGAGCCATGGTGCAAAGAAAGGAGAACAGATCGGGGTTGAGAGAGGGACCACCCGGAGGAAAGGAAAGACAGAGCGGGACAAAGTAACTCTAGAGGAGCCCCAATCCTTATCATACTGGGAGGACCAGGGCAGGAGTCCACAAGAAAGGCCAAAGCTCATGCTAGGTTCATGGGAGTAGCAGAGATGCCGAGCAAAGTAGCCAAGATCGAGACGGTCATCTCCTTCTCAGACGCCGAACTAGAAGGATTGAGCCTGCCACATGAAGATGCCCTAGTAGTGCAGGTGGACATAGCTAATCGAGCTGTGCACAGGATGCTGGTGGACACCGGAGCATCTGTGGACGTCCTCTCACTAGAAGCCTACAGGCAGTTTGGGTTCAGCGACGACTAGCTCAACCATGAGCTAACTCATCTCCACGGGTTCTCGGGCATTACAACCTCCATTAGAGGAACAATGGAATTGCCCGTCACTATCGGAGAGCACCCTTGACAAATCACGATCATGGTTAACTTCATGGTAGTGAGATCAGTGTTGGGGTAAATTCCACACATCACCCATTATGGTTTTGATGATAACAAATAAGTTAGTTGTACTAACTTATGTTATTGTATAGAGAGACTTCATAAGAGATGAGCATCAAGTAAGGGGGAGCATGTAAAAGCTTGATGCACCAAGACAAAGATTACAAAGAATGTTGTGAAGTGAAGGACTACTTTCAAGACTTCTATTCAAGCAACTCTTTGAGATACAAGACCTCAAGAACTTATTTATTCTTATATCTAGTTGTATCATAATTTAAAGTCACAATTGATGTAATGCACACACGCACGCATTCATCCATTTAGAATATCCTTAGGAGGTGTTTTGACCCCTTAAACATGTGACTATTGGGTTTTGCAACCCCCCAAACCAAACCCTTTTGGAATCTCCCAAGTAAGTCCAATAAAGGACTTAAAATTGCAGCAGAAATTTGATGAACCAGCATGCCGAATCAAAATCCAGCATTCCGGATCAGTGTTGGTCTCAGGGAAATGGCCACAGTAGCCTTTCGGAGTACGCCGGATTGTAATCCAGCATACCAGATCATGAACCGGCATACCGGATCATAATCCAACATACCGAATCACTTTATGACTGTTGTAAATTGACCGTTATTCCCTTGTTCAAAAAGGAAATTAGGTGATCCGGCATACCTGATTCTCATCCAGCATACCGGATTATAAATGGCTTGTGGAATCCGATCCTTATCTAGATTCCAATTTAATCCAAGCCTCCTAGCCTATAAATACACACTTGTTTAAGGCTCTAATGACTACTAATAATCATCATTAAGAGACTTCATCACAAGCTCTAATTGCAAAAGCCAAAGTGTGCCATTCATTGGTCATAAGCATCAAAGCATCACAAGCTCACACACTCAAGACTACTCTACCTCAATTAGCTTCAAGCTTCAAAGTGAAAGGTAGCATACACATCTAAGGTTGAGGTAATCCTAATCTTAGTACCATTTTATTTTATATGATTGTTTGAGTCCTCTTGTTTGGAATCAAGAGTAGTTTGAGTCCTCTTGCTTGGAATCAAGATTGGTTGAGTCCTCTTGCTCGGAATCAAGAGTAGTGTTGAGTCCTCTTGCTCTCAATCAAGATTTGTACGAGTTCTCTTGCTCATACTCAAGATTTGTTTTTAGTGAAATTCTCTCTAAGTTGAGAGGAGTGGACGTAGGCACGTGTTGGCCGAACCACTATAAATCTTTGTATCTTTCTTCTTACTCTAATTATTGCTTGTCTTTATAATTTGTGTTAATTTCCGCATAATCTTTTTATTTTTCAAACCTTCACCTATTCACCCCCCCTCTAGGTGAATTCACAATTAATGGTATCCTTCAATGGCATACTAGGATGACCATCCCTAACCGCTCTCAAGGGAATAGTCTCACCCATCCACCTGAAGGTGAAGTTCACAACAGAGAATGGAGTGGGCGAGATCAGAGGAGACCAGAAGAGAGCCAGGGAGTGCTACGTGATGTTTGTCAAGAAGAACAATGGCAACGTTCGAGGGATGGCACTATGTGTAGAGAACCACATCAGCGACCATAGAGACAAGCTAATGGAGCAAAGGGGAAGGCCGGTGGAGGACCTCGTCCTATATCCTCTTAGCGAGGACGATCCCACCAAGGTAGTGTAGGTTGGATCGCTGCTAGGCGAAGGGCAGAAAAATAGGCTTAGGCAATTCCTCAAGGAGAACTCAAACGTCTTTGCATGGTCAGTCTCGAACATGCCAGGCATACCTCAACATATAGTCGAACACAGACTGCATGTGGATCCAACCAAGAAGCTGGTACAACAAAAGTGGAGGAATTTTGCTCTTGATCGACAGGCTACAATCAAAGAGGAAGTCAAGAAGTTGAGTTGCTCGGGGTTCATCAGAGAGGAGAAGTTCCCAACCTGGCTCGCTAATGTGGTGATGGTACCAAAATCAGATGAAAAATGGAGGATGTACGTCGACTACACCGATCTGAACAAGGCATGCACAAAAGATGCATACCCCTGCCAAGGATCGACTTATTGATCGACGCCACCGTAGGCCATGAGATGCTGAGCTTCATGGATGCGTACTCCGGCTACAACCAGATCCTCATGAATGAGAAAGATGAGTCCTACACTACATTCCAGACAGACAAGAAGAACTACTATTATCAAGTCATATCGTTCGGGCTAAAGAACGCGGGGTCGTCCTATCAGAGAATGGTCAACAGGATGTTCGAGGAATAGATCGGGCGCAACATAGAGGTGTACGTGGATGACATGCTCGTGAAAAGTGTCAAGGCTGAGCAGCACCTAGGTGACCTAGAGGAAGTGTTTGGGGTATTGAGGAAAAACCAGATGAGGCTGAACCCCGCCAAGTGAACCTTTTGAGTGACGTTAGGGAAGTTCCTAGGCTGTATGGTCTCAATACGTGGAATAGAGGCCAATCCATCAAAGATTAGGGCCATCCTGGAGATGTCGCCACCCCGAACGGTCAGGGAGGTACAGAGGCTGAATGGAAGGATCGCGGCCTTATCAAGGTTCGTGTCACGGGTTGGGGACAAGTATCTGCCATTCTTCAAGACGTTGAAGAACCTCCAAAATCCTAAAGACTTCACGTGGACGGAGGAGTGCCAAAGAGCCTTCGAGGAACTGAAAAGGTATCTGGAAAGTCCACCACTGCTTGGACAACCAGAGCCTAACGAGGAGTTACAACTCTACTTGGCCGTCACCCCAGTCGCGGTAAGTGTGGTGTTACTAAAGGAGGAAGGTAAACAGCAAAGACCTATCTACTACGTCAGTCACATGTTGATCGATGCAGAGACCTGGTACATCCAGATCGAGAAGGTAGCCTATGCACTAGTGATTGCAGTAAGAAAGCTAAGGCCATACTTCTAGGCCCATACAGTCATGGTGCTCACAGACCTACCACTAAAGAAGGTGTTACATAAACCAGATGTATCAAGACAATTGATCACTTGGGCGGTAGAGTTGAGTGAGCACGACATCAAGTTCTAACCCTGGATGACCATCAAAGGTTAGGCCCTAGCGGACTTTGTCGCCGAGTGCACCCTATCGAAGGTCGAGACAGAAGAAACTGAACATGAGGAGCATGATCGAGGATCATCGGAGATGTTCGTGGACGGTTTGAGTAACGCGGCAAGGAGCAGGGGTGGGTTCATACTCACCAGCCCTGAAGGCTTTCGGATTCAGTACACCCTCCGATTCACCTTCTAGGGCTCTAACAACGAGGCAAAATACAAGGCACTACTTACCGGACTGCGAGTGGCCAGAGGCATCCAGGTCACTCACCCAGCCATCCGAAGTGACTCCCAACTTGTCATAACTCAGGTGAACGAGGAGTACAAGGCAAAGGATGAACGTATGGCAGCATACTTGACGTGTGCTCAAGAGTTGATCGCGGAGTTCATGAAGTTCGACATGGTTCGAGTCCTAAGGATCGAGAACGCCGCTGCAGACACCTTATCAAGGCTAGCAAACAATGAGCTTCAGAACTTGGCTAGTGCCGTGTACGTCGAGATACTTCATGAACCAACATACCAGGAGAAATAGGTCAACGAGATCGAGGAGGGGCCATGCTGGATGGATCCCATTGTCAATTACCTACAGAATGACATACTGCCAGAAGACAAGGTCGAGGCCAGGAAAGTAAGGATGTGGACAGCAAAGTACATTGTCTTCGACGGTGTACTATATAAGAGGGAGGTCACAACACCATTGCTCCGGTGCCTAGGACCCAAGGGAACCAAATACGCCTTGGTGGAGGTTCACGAAGGAATATGCGAAAGTCACATGGGTAGGCGAGCACTAGCCTATGAGGTCCTCCACCAAGGGTTCTATTGGCCGCGGATGCAGGAGGAGGCCATAGAGTACGTCAGAGCCTACGAGCAATGTCAATTGTTCGCCCCAATGCCACACCAGCCGGCCACCAAGTTGACCTCCATCCTCAACCCCATACCATTCGCCATGTGGGGCATGGACATTCTTGGTGACTTCACCCCGGCGTCCGGGAACAGAAAATATTTGGTGGTCGCCATCGACTACTTCACCAAGTGGGTCGAAGCTGAGCCATTGGCAAAGATAACGGAGAAGGAGATGGAGAAATTTGTTCGAGACATCTATAGGTTCAGGGTGCCAAAGATCATCATCACGGACAATGGGAAACAATTCAATAATCCCAAGTTCAAGGTTTTCTGCCAGTCATACAACATTAACTATCGGCCTGTCTCCGTGGCTTACCCACAGGCCAATGGTCAGGTGGAGGTGATAAACAAAACACTGCTCGAGGGAATCAAGAAAAGGTTAGAGGGAGCAAAAGGGAAGTGGGTCGAAGAGCTTCCTAGTGTCCTGTGGGAGTACCGAACAACAATAAGGACCCCCACAGAGGAAAGCCCATTCAGGCTTGCATATGGTACTGAGGCCCTGGCACCAGTGGAAGTCTTAGCCATGTCCCACAGAGTCTTGCACTTCAACAAGCGCACATATGATGATGGACTCAGGGCAAACTTGGATTTCTTGGACGAGGTTCGCAAGAAGGTACTACTTAGGAACGTGGCATACCAGCAGCGAATGGCCAAGTACTACAATGCAAGGGTCAAGGAGAGGTTGTTCCACCAAGGAGACCTAGTTCTAAGGAGGGCTTCACCATCACAGCCAAGGAAAGAAGGCAAGCTGTCCACAAACTGGGAAGGACCCTACATAGTTTCCAAGCAGATACGGCCAGGGATACACTGCTTGAAAATGGGGGGCAAGAAGATAGATCGAGCATGGAACTCAGAGCACCTGAAGAAGTACTACCAGTAGGACATATAGTTTTCAGCCGCAATTACAGTTACAGTAGTCGTTTAAATTTTCTTTTTGGATTTAAAGTACCTTTTTTAAAGTTTTGAAGATTTTGAAGTAATAGAAGTTCGTTCTTGGCTACATCTATGTATCTCTCCATCACCGGTCGAGCTTCCTCAAACACCAAGGCCCATCAGCCATGAGGCTCTATGCCAACTAAGGCCATCGGCCATGAGGCTCTATGCCAACCAAGTCCATTGGCCACTAGGCTATATGCCAACCAAGGCCATCGGCTATGAGGCTCTATGCCACCAATGCCTGTCGGCCATGAGACTCTATGCCAACCAAGGCCATCAGCCACGAGGCTATATGCCAACCAAGGCCATCAGCCATGAGGCTCTATGCCACCAAGGCATGTTGGCCACAAGGCGAAATGCCACCAAGGCCTGTTGACCACGAGGCGATATGCCACCAAGGCTTGTTGGCCACCAAACAACGAAAAGCAACATACAAAGGAGCGAGGATCCAACCACAAAGACATAAAAAGAATGAGATAACATAGAAGATGCCAAAAATAATTACAAGACTAAATTCCAATGTTCAGAAAAAAAAAAAAGAAGGAAAGGAGTACGACGTAAGAAGTCAAGGGGGAACCACGCCCTCCTCGGGGGGAGCCACATCCTCCTTAGGGGGAGAGCCACATCCTCCTTAGGGGGAGGGGGAGACACGACCTCCTCCGAAGGAGCAACAGCAGGAGGAGCGACAACAACCTCACCCATAGCGACTTGCAGCACATAGCTCGAAAACCTGGAGAAGTCATAGCCAGGAGTCTCCCTAAGGACATACGCCACTGTGTCGTTTATGCCCATATCATAAACCTCATCGTTGTACTCGTAGAACATGTCCAACAAAGCTCGAGATTTTCAAAACTCCGCCATGGCCTGCTCACGAGCCCAGGCTAGGTCAGCCTCATGCTCCCACCTCAAGACAAGCAGCTCCTCCTCAAGTCCCCGGACCCTGGCCGCCAAGTCCGAGCTTTGGGCCTCCAACGCCACCCTTCTAGAAGATAAGGCACTAATCTCCTCCGACATCCTCCTCTCCCAAACAGCGCCCTCCTCGCAGACGGCCTTCCACTCCAAGAGGTCCCTCTCCAAACTCTGCAACTGTCGGGCATGTTGA
This sequence comes from Telopea speciosissima, assembly GCF_018873765.1. Taxonomy (NCBI): domain Eukaryota; kingdom Viridiplantae; phylum Streptophyta; class Magnoliopsida; order Proteales; family Proteaceae; genus Telopea; species Telopea speciosissima. The sequence goes on along the minus strand of NC_057926.1, from coordinate 19,288,503 downwards.
ACCCTCTGGAAGGCATACTTCTCAAAGCAAAGTATCACCTCAGTAGCACGGTACTGGACCTATAAATTGGATCATAGTCAGCAAAATTCCAACATATTAACATAAAGAAAGGAAAAATAAAGAAGCGTAAACTTACAGAAGCCGTATCCACATAAAGGGACCTCAGAAGGTCAGAGTCGGTCATAGCCTGCAGAGCCTCATGAACTGAGGGAAGCCGACCCTTGTCCAACCACTCTCGGGCGACGTCACAGCCAACCATAATAGAAGCACCCTCCTAGATATCCCAGGGAAGGACCAAGGGAGACGGGGTCGACGGATCGGCGTCAGCGCCCAAAGAAAAGACCACCCCCTTACCCTTGGGGCAGGGAGGAATAGAAGCACCAGGAGCACTAGGTGGAGAAGGAGCAGCAGGAGTCGACCAAGGAAGCTTGAACACTTAAACACTAGAGACTCCCTCCCGACGCAAGGGGGACCAGGACCCACCTTCCTCTTGGTGCCCACGGCCTAAACTATGGTGGGTGGGAAGTGGAGGTGTGCCGACATCTCCTACCCTATCAAAAGAGGTATCCTGACTAGAATGCCTGGCCTGGGCAACTGCAAGCTGAGCCGCCTTCCTCCTAGCGGCGGAGGTAAGAAAATGCTCCAGATCAGGTCGCAGGTTCCCTAACAACAATAGACAGAAGAAGAGATCAAGTCGACGAAAAGGAAATTCAAAATACAAGCATAGGTATAAGGATAAGGGCGAGGAGCTTACCAAGACTCAACTTCCAAAGAAATAGGAAGGCCTCCGAGTCCAACTGGCGAACATCGAACTTGTTGCCTCCCAAACACCGAGCGAGAGACTCATTCTCAAAGTCATTCATCTCGAGAGAATGGTTCACACTCTTTAGGTTAAAGCCTCCCAATGGGTCCGCAGTAGACATTGGGGACCGTGGCAATGAAGAATCGATCCTTCCAATGCTTTACAGAATTGGTGAGCCCCTCGAAGAAGTCAAACTTGGCAAAGGGACCCTTGAGAGGGCGACGGTAAAAGTGATACCACTCATCATCTCCCTTCCTCAACATGTAGAAATATGAAAATAGAGGAACGGTGGAGGCACGACCCAGCCGAGCAAAGAATACGTAGAAGCCCAAGATGACCCTCTAAGATTGGGCAACACCCGTCCAAGGGTAAGGTGTCAATGGTCCAAGACCAACTCGGTAAATCGGAGGATGGGAAAGCGGAGGCCTTAAGAAAAAGAAACCTCGTAAAAGCACACCTCATCCGCTCGGTGGGGGAAGGCGCGATCACCCCTCTTGGGGACACGGAGGACAACCTCGGAGGGTACATGGTACGACTGACGAAAGGACGCCAAGTCCGAAGTGGTCATAATACTCGAGTACCGTCCCATCCTACTATCAGGGTCCATGACCGGGGGTGCCACCCCAGGACCATCCCTTTTAGAACTACCATCTGAAATAGGGCTATTAGTGGCCTCCTCCCCATCACTAAATATAAGCCTGGGAGAAGGCAATGGAGGGAGAGTATCCACGTCTGATGCAGACAAGGATGAGCCTGAAGTTGGCCCACCAATGTCATAGCCCTCGTGTACAGTATCAAGATCAGAATTACTCGACATGACCATGGAAAAGGAGGACTTACTTGGGTAACGCCCCTCAACTCTAAGCTAAGCGCTCCAACAGTGAACTACAACAAGAACATTCAACTAGAAAAGAATTTTAAGGGCCTAATTGCAAAGGTACACACAACAAATGATAGCAACAGAGTAAAGGAAACGTACCAAGAAGTTCGAGGTCTGAGGTTGAAGTCCGCGACGGGTCGAGGTTGAGGTTCGCACGAACATACGTCTATGGCAAAAGATCGGCCCAAGTCAATACCCAAAAAAAAAAAAAAAAATTTTGGCAATGGCCATACCTAAAAGGCACGCCGGCAACAGGCACGCTGGCGACGGGCACGCGGGCAATAGGTGTGGGTGACGCGGGTGACAGATGACGCAGGGCATGCAAGTGACGGGCAAAGGGCGATGGACTATCGTGGGCGACGGGCGACCGTGGACGACGGGCGACGCGAGCGACGGGCGACCATGGGCGACGTAGGGTGCGTGGGCGATGGGTGACAACGGCATGCAAGTACACGGGCGAGCGAACACATAGACGAGTGGACAAGACCAAGCAAGATCGTGGGCATGAGATAAGAGATGGACAAGACCAAATAGGGAAGACAAAGAAGAGATAAAAGGCATAGCCTCCCAAGGGGAGAAAAGACAAACACTTGGGGGGCAAAAGGATTGACTTAGCTCCAAAGAGGAGAGGAAGACCACTCTACTCAAAGAGAACAAAAAGCAAACACTTGGGGAGCAAATGGTATGGGTACCAACCTCAAAGTAAGGGATAGTAAAGTGAAAAGCAAGAGAGAGAAGATGGACAAGCAAGAGAGAAAAAGTAAAGCCAAGTGAAGAATGAAGGGAGAAAGAAAAAGAAAAAGCAAAAAAGGAAAAGAAAAGTAATAAAAGTGTAGTGGAGAGGAATTGAACCCCTCACCTCTCACATTCACAAAAAGTTTCTCATAGAACTCCTTCTAAGAAGGATTGTTTACAACAAGCCCCTCACAAACATGAAGACAAGAACATTACTCTCTTGAGCACTCCGTTCCAAGAGAGTGGGGGGCACGTGCTAAACCATAAATACTGGGGTCCAACCCCGATCCGCCACGTGCCATGGCATGAAGGGAGGACCCAGACCTGGCTACATCAAGCCTCATCCGCTAGACCTAAGAGGAAGAGACCCAGTAGGTCACTCAAGGACCAAGGTCACTACACAAGTTGGCAATGGCACCACCAACCGGATTTACATCATCCCACCGGCGAAGGGATCTTATCCCAAAGGAGATGCACCATGCTCGTGCATGACTCTCATGGATCTTATCCAACACTTGAGGAACACGCATGTATATGTACGAGGGAACACCTTCCCTATCCAGACTCAACCTCCGAAGAGGAGGTGATCTACTACGTGATGGACTCTACTACCAAGGAGGCGTATCATTAGCTACTTGGACTCTCCACACCGCCATACTCCGCTATAAATACTCAGGTATTCTTCCCCTATTAACCCATCTTGAATTCCAGCGATTCATCTGTTTCTAAGCGAGATTTAACTTAGGCATCGGAGAGTCCTAGGCTGGAACCACACCGGTTCTCCCTTATCCCTGACATCCTTTTGCAGGTTGCGGCACCTGAAGGACCACCTGGCGATTTCTTTGACGCAACAGTTGCATTGTATTTCCCCAAAAAAACATAAACTCAATAGTCCAGTGTTACTTATTAATTGAATTAACTAAAGCAAAAAGTACCCATACTAGTAATGACCCTCAATACCGAATTGCCCATCATCAAATGATTCAAACTTACTATGAGTTTTGAAGATTTGGAACCCTTCCTCTAGATTGGACCAAATATTAGACTACCTTCTTTTATGGACCTGCACATATGAACTTACCGGTTGAGGGGTTTGTGTGACCCCTAGTCAAGCCATAACCTATTATAATGTGTGTATCAATGGAAGTGGAGAATTGAGGCTGAGCTTAGACCCTTGTACGGAAATTTTCTGGTACATACTTATCTCAAATCAATACTTATGTTGAAATTTGATAGTTTCTAACAACTTCATATTTGATTTGGTGATGTTTTGAACTTACCTAGCCTAAATCTATGTTCTATGCAATTAAAAGCAGCATAATCTGTATGTCGGACTTGGTGTAGTCCAGTTTGATAGAATATTCTTTGAGGTTCTTTATCCATTTCATTATCTTTCTATTAATGATGTTTAAGTTTAAATCATTGGCTTCTATAATAGTACGTGAACTGGAGTACTTCTGCTTTTCTAATTTGTTTTTTTATGAAATTCACTTTGGGTGATGGCCATTCAATGATGTTGTCAATCATTCTAAAGCTTGTTTATCTTTTATTCCCCTTTTTACTGTTGTGCTTATCTTCAATATGTCTTTCAATAAAGAGAATTGATGAGTCATCTTTTTGGTAAGGTTGAAGGCATGGAACTGGGGCTTACTCTAGGCCTAGCAAATCAGTGAGGAATAGTAAAAAGGAGAACAAAAGATAAACAAGCTTTAGAATTGTTAATCGGACATGGACCTCGGGCCTAGTCCAAACCGCCAACAAGGGGCAGGCCAAACCAACCCGCGAGCATAGGAGAGAGCCGGCCACTTAAGTGGCTGACTCTTCCCTCTCCCCCTCTTGTACGACTCCTAGTATGAATCTAAAAAGGGTAGGGCCTCAGGGTTTTTGGCTATAAATAGAAAGCCACTAACCCTAAGGCCAAATATATGAGAAACCAAATTCTCCCTCTCTCTTAGTTTTTTGTGTTCTCTTTGGGATTCCATCTCTTCCCAGGGTTTTATGGTGTGGAGTTCTCTATGGAGAAGCCTAACAAGATATTCGAAGATCGTGAAGCAGATCATTCGAGTTCGTGAAGCTAGTAACCAAACCTATACGAGATCCTCTTCCACTGCGTTCCCATCTCCATTCAGGTAACACCCTAATGGGGGATGATTTATTTACTGGAAATCAAACACGGGCCAGGCCCGGTCCAAGCTTCCCACAAGGGGCAGGCCAAACCCGACCCGACCTGCTGCGCTTGGAGAGAACCAACCACTTAAGTGGCTGGGTCTCTTCCCCCTCTTTGATTGATTCCTAGTGGGAGTCTAAATAGTGGCAGGAGTCTTAGGGCTTTGGCTTTAAATAGAAAGCTTGTAACCCTAAGACCAAAATCATCTGAGAAACCAAATTTTCCCTCTCTCCAGTGTTTTGTGTTCTCTGTGGGTTTCCATCTCTTCATAGGGATTTGTGGTGTGGGGTTCTCTATGGAGAAGTCTATCATGATCGCGAAGATTCGTTCGTGTGCTCGTAACCATAAGATTGGCTTTTTATCCTTCTTCGCTGCGTTTTCGTACACATTCAGGTATGATCCAAACCCGAGTTTAATTGGATCTAGTTTATGTGATCTAACAATGGCATCAGAGCTATTGATTTATGATTCACTTTTGATTTAAGAAGAGAAATTTTTTTCTGATGAAGTTTCTTGAGATCCGCAACCAGCGGCGGTGCACACTGCCATGGCAGCACGTGTGCACCACAGCTGGCTGTCGCGCATGCTGGCCCCTTGCATGTGCTTGTCAACCCTACTGGCCTTTATTTCCTATGCACGGCTACGCTCTATTGCTGCACTCGCACGATTATCTGCGCTCGTGGCCTGCACTTTTGTTTTCCTCTCGCACGACTAGTGACCTACATGCCAAAGCACTACTGTTTATTACACTTTGAATATGCAGGTTGTTTTGATTTAAATAAATAAAAAAAAAAGGGACAGATTTGAGTTTTTTTTAAAGGATTTGATTTTAGGGTTTTTGGGAAGGAGATGGGTGAAGTGGGAATCCCTTCACCCATGCCCTTTCTTTTTCCCTATTGGGCTATAATTGTGTTTGTATGCCTAAATTTTTTATAATTTCACTTTAGTATTTTATTTTTGTTTTAATATGTTTGCAAATTTAAATTGACAATTTTACCCTCCCGTGGCGGTATTAACTTTATTTGACTCGCACCATATGGGTAAGAGATCAAACCCCATCCCATGCAACCTATGTTCATTTTGTATTCTATGGTATGGAATATTGGTGCTTGTGTAAGGGATATGTTTTTGAACGTACGTGCGATAGAGTTGGTACCTGGATATGATACAAAGTGCAGCGCTCCCTAGTAGTGATGTAGTAGGATTCTTGAATGTAAAGAGCTGGTTGTAATTTTTAATATTTTATTTTTGAGAAGTCATGTAAAGGGGGGCTATTGCACTGCGTATCATGACCTTGTATCGACTCGACATATCACTTCAAGTACCAATCTGGGTCTCTTGTGTGAGTTCCTTGTGCACCCGATGTATGGCACATTAAATTGTGGTTTGGAGATGCCCTTTCCTCCGATTTTAGTTCGAAATCAATTAAATTATACGCTCCCAAACCCACACACTGTGAGATTTGATTATGAGCCTAGAAAAATTTTTGGTCTCACCGTGTGGAAGAGGGAACCATTAATTTTAATTAGGGTTTCTTGAACAAAAATTATTTTTTTGTTTGCATGTATACTAAATGTCCTCCCTTACACATTGTAGTGATGACCACCAAGAATGTTGTTGTTGACCTTAACCAAGGCAACAAATTGGATGGAACCAACTATGACATGTGGCATCGTAAGATGAAGTTCTTACTTAATGAACAAGATTACCTTGAACACCTGACCTCTGAGATGGTTAAACCCGATGAGGGTACTACCGCCTGTCACCGTCAAGAAAAGAAAGCCTATGAGGCTTGGTTTAAGAGAGACCGTAGTGCTCGCTTTATTATGTTAAGCTCGATGCACGATGATCTCATCAGCTAGTATGAGAAATGTAAAACTGCTAAGTCCATGTGGGACCTAGTTAAGCTAGAATGTGGCGGTACATCAACTACGAGGCTACGGGCCATGACCTTGAAGTTTGAGAAGCATCGTAAGGACCCTAAGCACAACAGGTTGAACACCTTAGGGTTATGAAAGACATGATCTGAAAATTAGATAATGTTGGGGTACATCTTACCGATGAGCAGCAAGTTCAAGCCGTCATTAGGAAGTTACCTAATTCCTGGGCCCATATGAAGATATTTCTCACACATAACGACAGTGTTAAACTTTCAATGACATTGTCGCTCATGTGGAACTAGAGGTGACCTAAACACAAGCCCTTGTCGCCCAAGCGGGGCAGCGCAAGACTAGGTCTAAGCTCAAGAGACAAAGGAACATAGGGAATCAGGGGCAAGCTCAGAACGCTGCACCAAGTAGAGGTAAATCCGCCAAGCGCAAATTGGGCAAGCGAGGTGGAAAGAGAGACATCACCAAGATTAAGTGCTATAACTACCAAAAGATGGGGCACTTTGCTAGTAATTGCATTGAAGCAAAGAAGGTACCATCTCTATCCCTCTCTCCCTGTACTTTTGTGTGTACACATGTTTTGGTTGTCCAAAACCAATCTGACTGGATTGTCGACAGGAGCAACAAGACACATAGCGCGTGATTGAGGGGGGTTCGTAGATTATAGAAAGATTTTAAATGGTGCCCAGAATGTCTATATGGGAAATGGCATGAATGAAGCAGTTTGAGAAGTTGGTACCTATCAGCTCACCTTGCACACTAGGCGCATCTTGCTTCTTCATAATGTGCTATATGCATCGAAAATCCAACATAATCTACTTTTTGTTACTGTACTTTTGACTTTAGGTTATTTATTTATTTTTTATGGTGATACATTTGAGATACTTTTGGATGATAGTTCTTTTGGACAAAATTTGAGAATGGTTTTATTAAATTAGACTTTATAACTCCTGTGGTTGCTTCTTCATCTTTTGTAATTAATACTGATGTTTATTCAGAATCAATTACATGGTATGCTAGACTAGGACACATAGGTCAAGATAGGGGGACAGTTAGCTAGAGAAGGCCTTCTTGACCAACTTACTAAAATCAACCTACCGACATGTGAGCCCTGTTTAGCTGGTAAGGCCCACAGAAAGCCTTTTGGAAAGGTAATTCTAGCAACCCAGACCCTCAAGCTTGTCCATTCGGACATCTGCAGACCAATGAATGTGAAGGCACATCATGGTGCTTCTTATTTCCTTACCTTCATAGATGACAATTCGCGATATGGTTATGTCTTTTTTATCGCTCACCACTATGAAGCATTAGATTGCTTCAAACGTTTTATAGCAGAGATTGAGAATCAACAAGGCAAGAGCTTAAAAACTCTACACACTGACCGAGGATGCGAATATCTGTCAAATTAGTTCAAAGCACTATGTGAGGAAAAAGGAATCACCAGACAATTAACTATTCCTTACACTCTACAACAAAATGGTGTAGCAGAGCGAAGGAATAGGAAACTTCTAGATATGGTTAGATCGATGATGGCGCAGGCCAACCTCCCAATATCCTTCTGGGGGGATGCTCTATTGACCACTGCCTACATCCTTAATCGTGTGCCCTCAAAGTTAGTTCCTTCCACTCTCTATGAATTATGGAAAGGCGTAAAACCCACTTTGGGGCATATGCGACCATGGGGATATGTTCATAGAACCTCCCATAAGTTTGGGAAACTTGGCCCTAGAACTAAAAAGAGTATCTCTATAAGATATTCCAATAGCTCAAAAGGCTATATAATATACGGTGGACATCAAGATGGAGGAATAACCGAGACTGAGTCTCGCATGTTGATTTTCTTGAGACCAATTTCCCTAGTATTAGTGACTCTAGCAGAGATCTTGATCTCTTTGAAATAGACACTGATGAAAATGTTTCACCTACTCTTGGCGAGGGTGAGGAATTAATAACTTATGATTAGATTTCCAGAGAGGGTAAGAGTGATCATCAGCCCAGTGGGAGTGCACCACTTAGTGAAATCGTACAACCCAAAAGTCAAGATCCCTTTACGCGTAGGAGTGCACGTGGATATGTTCCCTGTCGTCATTTTGAGATTGAAGGGGATGTCCTTATTTGCATTCCAAGGGATGAGGATGAGCCGACCTCAATAAGTGAGGCACTCTCCTCTCCAGCTAAGGAAATGTGGCAAGTTACTATGGAAGATGAATTGAGTTCTATGAGTAAGAACCAAGTCTGGGAGTTAGTTGACCTTCTGCCTGGACGCAAAGCCATCGGGAACAAATGGGTCCCGAAGGTCAAGAGTAAGGTAGATGGTTCAATTAACAAGTATAAAGCATGCCTTGTGGCGAAGGGATATACCCAAAGAGATGGTGTAGACTACAATGAGACGTTCTCCTATACACCTCATTCTAGCCATTGTCACAAAGTTGGATTTGGAACTCTACCAAATGGATGTTAAAACTGCTTTTCTCAATGGAGAACTGGACGAGGTGATCTTTATGGCTCAACCCATGGGTTTTGAGATAAAGGGACAAGAGTGCAAAGTATGTCATCTCAAACGTTCCATTTATGGCCTTAAGCAATCATCCAGGTAGTGTATATTAGATTTCATCATGCCATTACCTCTATAGGTTTTGAAATGATTGAAGAAGACCACTGCGTGTATGTTAAATGGTCCAAGGCAGGATTTCCTTATCCTGTCTTTATATGTTGATGACATCTTGTTGGCTGGGAAAGGCATTGAGTTGATTGCCGCCACTAAAGAATGGTTGTCCTCTACCTTTGAGATAAAGGACATGAGTGAGGCCAACTTTATGTTGGGCGTGAAGATTGTGAGGGACCGCACTAGGAGACTTCTTAGTTTATTTCAAGAGACTTACATAAAGAAAGTCCTAGAGCAATTCCATATGAACAACTCGAAACCCATAGATACTCCAATGGACAAGGCATGCACTTTGAGCCTAGACCAATGCCCAAAGACTGATGAAGAGAGAAACCAAATGTCCAAAATACCCTATGGGTGGCGGTAAGTAGTCTGATGTATGCGATGATGTACACGTTTAGATATATGCTTCACTGTTGGCATGGTTAGTCATTACCAGAGCAACCCAGGACCAGTTCATTGGCAGGCAGTAAAGAGAATCCTTCAATACCTATGTGGAACTATAGACTTCTCGCTCACCTTCAGTGGTTCAGACTTGAGACTGAGAGGGTATAGTGATGTTGATTAGGCTAGTGATAGAGACAAGAGTAAATCCCCTTCGGGGTATGCATTTATCCTAGGAGGCGGAGCTGTTACTTGGAGTAGCAAGAAACAGACCTGCATCGCCCTATCCACGAAGGAGTCAGAGTACGTCACATGTTTGGCAGCAGTTCAGGAGGCCATTTGGCTCAAAAGGTTCTTGCAGAGACTTAGTGTTTCTGCTTACTCAAACGATGTTGTGCTTATACATTGTGACAGCACGGCAATGCTTGCATTTGCGAAGGATCCCAAGTTTCATGATAGAGCCAAGCACATTGATATACATTATCACTACATTCGAGATATGGTCGCGAAAGGTAAAGTTGTTCTACAGAATATCTCCACTGGCAATATGTTGGCTGATCCTTTGACAAAGCCCATTGCCAGAGATGTTTTCCTAGTTCATATTAGGAACCTGGGACTCAGGCAAATTTGATGTGTATTTTTTGGAACACTTTTTATGGATGGACCTTTATTTGTATTACTCTTACATTTATTAATGCGAATATATTTATTTGAGCAATGTTGTGTATATACATTCATTATTGTAAAGATGTCACCAGACATTGAATCGATCCACTCACACGGGTGATTCGCCTCGGCGCTTGAGTATAGCAAGCGAGATGAGCCCATGAGCATATGTGCTTGACGGAGCCTTAGTCAGAGCTAAGATGAGACCTTATTTGGCCTAACTTGGAAGATACCACACTTCTAAGTAGCCTATAAGAAAGTCGAATGTGAAATTCCAGGCAGGAACCATGGGGGTGACTGTGCTAGAAACTCAGGTTAGGCGCTTGAAGCAACGACTAGACTAAGATCTGTATGGCGTTTATTTTTTCCGTGAGTGACATGCCCACCTCAGTGGGAGTTGCGCCATAGCATGCATATCATACTGCATGTGCTTATACCGACTGACTGTGAGAGTAACTGGATGGATCCTTGCTTCGTCATTGTGAGAGCCACGTGGATTGTATTAATCCACAATACGTACCCTTATTACCAGAGACAATGTCATGAAGAGGACAGCCAATGATGCTACTTTGACGTTCTCCTTAGGATCATAGATGATACGGTCCAGCGGAAAATGATTGGGAAAGCTATTGGAGATAATTGGATTGACATGAGGGGCACAGGAAAAACCATCTGACATTACACCTTTGTTTTGTGACTCATTGCCCGGGCGACTTGTCGTATTTGTGATCGACATAGTCATGAGTACATTGAATACAAAGGATTAGCACTGCTCATCATGAGGGATCGAGAGTGCTAGATCTGGTGTAATTAGATCGTTTGGGGTTTTTCGAGATTCTTTATGAGTGATGTACTGTGTTGGTTAAATGGAAGCTTGATATAGTACTCTTACCCTGTATTATCTCGATAGGTTGCATGCCCCCATTTCCTATATTAAGAGCTACACAATTGAGAGAGACTTGGGGACATAGTTAAACTAATGCGCCCCATCTGAGCGAGTGGGAGATGTAAATCGCACACGGGCCAGGCCCGGTCCAAGCTGCCCACAAGGGGCAGGCCGAACCCGACCCGACCCACTACGCATGGAGAGAACCAGCCACTTAAGTGGCTGGGTCTCTTCCCCCTCTCTTTGATTGATTCCCAATGGGAGTCTAAATAGGGGAAGGGGTTTTAAAGCTTAGGGTTTTGGCTTTAAATAGAAAGCCTATAACCCTAAGACCAAAATCATCTGAGAAACCAAATTCTCCCTCTCTTCAGTGTTTTGTTTTCTCTGTGGGATTCCATCTCTTCCCAGGGACTTGTGGTGTGGAGTTCTCTGTGGAGAAGCCTATCGTGATCGTGGAGATTCGCCAGTGTGCTCGTAACCATAAGCTTGGTTTTTTATCCTTCTTCCGCTGCGTTTCCATACACATTCAGTTATGATCCAAACCCGAGTTTATTTGGATCTGATTTATGTGATCTAACATTTACAAGAATGATTGACAACATCATTGAATGGCCATCAACCAAAGGGAATTTCATAAAATAAAAAAAAACAAATTAGAAAAGCAGAAGTATTCCAGTTCACGTACTGTTATAGAAGACAATGATTTAAACTTAAACATCATTAATAGAAGACAATGAAATGGATAAAGAACCTCAAAGAATATTCTATCAAACTGGACTACACCAAGTCCGGCATGCTGATTATGTTACTTTTAGTTGCATAGAACATAGATTTAGGCTAAGCAAGTTCAAAACATCACCAAATCAAATCTAAAGGTGCTAGAAACTATCAAACTTCAACATAAGTATGTACCAGCAAATTCTATACAAGGGTCTTAGCTCTCAACCTCAATTTCTCCACTTCCATGGATACACACTAGCATTGTAATAGTTTATGGCTTGACTAGGGTCACACAAACCCCTCAACCAGTAAGTTCATAAGTGCAGGTCCATTAAAGAAGGTATCATAATATTTGATCCAATCAGGAGGAAGGGTTCCAAATCTTCAGAACTCGTAATAAATTAAAAGAATCATTTGATGATGGGCAATTCGGTATTGGGTTATTACTAGTATGGGGAATTTTAGCTTTAGTTAATTCAATTAATATGTAACACTTGACTATTGACTCCATATTTTTATGAAAATCCAGTACAACCAAGAAAAGTTGCTAAAGAAAGAAAATCAATGCCTTCATAAATTGATAAGAACTTTGTTTTGAACATATAAGTCTCTGTAAATACTAAATACTAACAGGCATTGTTTTCCTCCCCAAAGGAGTGGTATAACTACTCTTAAGTTTGTTACTGTAAGCACATTGGGTTGTTGCCTATGTAACTATTCATTATTTGTTATAAATATATTGAGGATCCCAAGACAATGGTTGAGGGAGAGAAAAGCTTTTCGTTAACTCTAACATACCTTAATGGAAGAATGCCCTTTATCCGAAACAGTTTCAATTCAGGTGTTGTAGGAAAAAAACCAATTCATACTCAAATTCACAATAGCACCAGAAGCAACAATTGCAATATCAGTATCACCAGGCTTAGCATATGAATAAGGAACATCCACCCTGTAAATCGTGAATTGGATAGACCAAAATGGACATTTCCAGCCAATGGGATTTTCATAGTCTTCCCGGCTTTTGGGAAGTTAAGGGGCATTAGAGAAGAAATCACCTTTTCTATCAGTATATCCTTGGCAAAGTCAAGACCCTTTTCAGAGATAATGGTAGAAATAAAGCTCTCCAGTGGATTGCAAATGGGTACTTGCAGCAACCAAGAAGAAGGGCTCTGTTGGCATATTGCTAACGGAGATCAAGTTGACATTTGGAAAGACAGGTAGTTACCCACTAATAAGGGTTTTATGACCAGTAAACCAGAACCTGATTTATGCGTAGTCCATAAGGTGAGTGATCTTATCGACCAAGTGTTTACACCCTATTTTTATAAATTTCACACCCTACTTTTGATCATTGACTGAAACACTTTACATGCTTTAGGGCTGTGCATTGCACGTGCCATCGAAGGGGTTCTTTTTTTTTAATTTGAATAACAAAGTGGGAGGGTGGTGTAGGAGGTTATGGGCTTGGTTAGTAGTGCTCGCTCATTCTGTCTCGCCTGTTTGCCGTTCCGCTCTTAAGTTACATAACCACCTAAAGATATTCACATTCAAATTCAAAATGAGAAGTGAAAGTTGCTGGTACTACCCACAAATACCAAGGGATCAACACAACACAACACTCTGCAAGTTTAGTCTTTATATAGGATTTTTATCTTCAAAAGAAGCATCATGTACTTAGCATCAGCAGACTATTTGACATCAAATTGTTAACATTAGTAGGCCGGAAACAAAGATATCATGTTATAGCATCAGCAAGCCATGGCAACCATGTGATCCACCAACATTAGCAGGCCATTGGCACCATGTTCTCAACATCAATAGGTTTGAAACGAAGGCATCATGTTAAATATCAGCAAGTCATTGGCACCATGTTATCAGCATTAGCAGGCCAGGAATGGAATATTGATTTTCTTTATCTTTTGCTTTTAGATGTTGATCTTTTATCTTTTAGTTTTTGCTGGAGTTGGATTTCGGCCACCAATGTCTCATTGGCTCGTGTTTCAAGAGGCATTCATGTAGGTCTTGCTTGGAGAATAACTCCAGCAATGTGTCTTTTGGTACATGTTTTAGAAGACGTCTTCCTATCGATCAAGTATTCCTTTTGAGTTATATCATTATCTTTCTATCTTCCTCTTCTTCTTCTATTGCAGTTTTCTTTTCCTTAAAGTCCTTGGAGCAATCGAGGCATGGGAAAGATCTCATTTTCGTCTTGGTTAGAAGTTGGATTTTATTCCATCACATTTCAATGAGTCGTACGACTCTGGCACGCCCGTGCATCACAATCTGCCGCGTTGATGCCAAATTTGTGGGTAAACAATTTGGCACACCCGGCGGGACCCCAGAAAGCAAAATCGTGATGTTTCGAAGAAGAAGAAATGTCGATGAAGGGAATCCATTTTGAAAGATGCTCAACCAAGGACAAATCCTATTGTAAATGAGTACCAAGAAGCCGCAACCCATCGACAAGGGGCATGGTTTACGTTTCAGCCATTTTAATGGTGTATTTTGGATGGTTGGTACTTGGTGGTCTGTTTTTCAGCCGGCAATCAGAACACTATTAGTCTCCATCATGCAATGGGCAAGTGTATTTAAATTTTGCCTGAAGCAAGGGGCAAATAAGCAAGGGGCAAATGGAGAATCAGTTGAAGGAACTCAGCCCGACCTGAACCAGGCAATACAAGTCCTCAACCGGGGGCAAACCTATGAATGCAAAACTACCTAGATCTTAAATGGTGAAACATGGATCACATTCCAGTCTGTCACCTGCGTTACCAGCCATGGTGGACAAGTCTTTTCTCTCTGCAATCTTGCAAAGCTGGTGGAAGGCGTGCATAACACGAATGCTAAAACTATTATTTTTAGTGGAACTGAAAACAGTTTCAGAATCAAAACGTGGGGAAGACTCCAATAACGGTTTTGTCAAAAAGTCTCTTTCCACCGTTCATGGGAAGCTCCATCTAATAGAGATCTTCTACGCACAGGCCAAGAACAATGGCACGGATTTGCATTGCAGCGATGACATTCTAACAGAGATTCTAATTCATTTGCCACTCAAATCGGCCTTCAGATGAAAGTGTGTATCAGGAAGGTAGCACTACCATGTCTCTGGACCAGTTTCAAAGAACTGACTTTTATAGACATTTGAATCCACTAATGAAGGCCACCAAGATAAGAGGAACCAGTTGTTGGCTAAGTTTTCAAATTTGGGTGTATGATCCGAATAAGATAGTGGGCATGTGGAGATGATCCAGTACCTATGACCCTCATCTCCATTGAGACCGAGGAGGATCATTCAAGTGGGACCACCTCAAGACTGGAACAATTGGGAATGGATTCAATTATTTTTTTTTTTAAACATACAAAAAACGGATCCGCTGAATTTATGGGTTCCATTATATGGAATGGAGTTTTGAAGCGCCCTTGCCATGTAGCGGTCTTTCGTCAACCGCTTCGTTCGGTGATTGATATGATTATGGAACTAACGATGTCAAAAAACAAAAAACAAAAAAAAACCTCTAAATTGGCATCAGTTTGTGCTGTGGCCTAAGTTTGTTCGCATTCAAGGGCAGTGGAGGATTCTCAAGTAAAGATTGAAAGCCCCTCCTGCCTTGAATAAACTCACGAAGATCTGTTCAAGAAGAGAAGTCCCCTCTTGACCGATCACAACGCCATGACCATAGGGACGATTGTAACCGAGCTGTGAGCTAGCGAAGGAGAGGTTTCTCTGGTTGCTGGTTTCTAGTCTCTGGCGTCCCTTTTAAGCTGGCTTCTTTCATCTTTATTACATGTTGTGCAAGAGAAAATGAGAAAAACAGCAAGAACCTATGACCAGAGGTTGTTGTTTGAGTTAAAAAAACCATACCACAAGTGTATGGGTCAATCGTAGCTACGGGGTCGAAGATTAGCCACTCTATCTTACTCATTTAGAGTAACGCAAAGTGAATCAGATTAAGAAGATTGAACTAAATTAATGATTAAACTAAATTAATGATCCTACACATGCATCTACCGAATTGACGTCCTCACCATTCATCTAGATACGGGAAATATTGAATTATAATTAAGGGAAGTAGTTTTCTGCACGGGAGTGTGGCCTACGCCAGCACTCCCTTGTGTCCATCTGTCTCCTCCTTAAAACAAGGGGGTAGAGGTGTCTTTTCACATGGGGAGGAGAGAGATAGACTCATGGGAATGGTGGCATAGGCCACACTCCCGGACAGAGAACTTTTTCCCTATAATTAAATAGAATGATCCTAGAAACTACGGACATTATTTGCCTAGCATAAAACCCAAAGTTGAGAATGAGAAACAATTTAAAATGCTAAAATGAAATAAAATAAAAAGATTACCTTGGGGGAGAAGTTACACTCCCCACACGATCTTGCAAGTTGGAGAAGCTTGAGTGATGAATATGCTAATTAATTACTTAATTACAAATCCATATAGGCTATCCTAGTTAACTACATCACCATTAAAACTAACCTAAAAAGAACAAGTAAAGAAGACGAAATAAAACTTGCATTAAACTTGGAAGCTATTACATGAAGAACAAAAATTAAAAAACTAAAAGATGAGTTCAACACTTGAGCAAGGGGGTAGGGAAGAGAAAGAGCCTAAGAGAATTCGTGGGAGAGAGAGGGAGACTAAAAAAAATAAAAATTGAAAGCTAAGCATCCCTCCACGTTTTTACAAAAGGGTATATAAAGGTGTGCAAGACGAGTTAGGGTTTACACAAAGTATAGGTGAGATGGGGGGCTAGGATTAGATCAAGAGGAGGACGGTGAGCACGGTTAGAGAGTGGAAATTGTGGGAGATTGAGAAAATAAAAAATAAATAAAATAAATAAGTGAGATAAGAGGTAGGAGGGAGAGCATGGTTAAAGAGTGGAATTGTGAGAGAGATAGAGAGAGAGTCCATGAGAATTGAGAGAGAGTGAAAGAAGTTAGGAAAGAGGGAGAGGAAGTAGGAGAGAGAGAGAGAGAGAGAGAGAGAGAAGAAGAAGAAGAAATAGGGACAAATGGGAGAGAGAAACGTGAGGGGGCAAGAGAGGAAATCAGATTTTAGGGATGGGGAGAGAGGGATCACGTGGAAAGATTTGGGAAAAACAAAATAAAAAACATAAAAACAAAAAAAATAGAAAAGTGAATTGGAAAGTGGATGAAATCCCCTTTTTGAAAATATCTTTCCATTCTGGCCCCGAATGGATCCAATCCGAGAATTAAAGTTGCTCAAATTAATGTTCTGGACGATACGAGCCAAATATCAAATATCTTCTAAAAAATTCCCAATTTTCTGAAATTACGGTTATGCCATTAGGTCTTCAGTGAAACATCTTCCCATCTCGCCCTTGATCATATGTGAATCGATCCATGGGTAGACTGGTGCCTAGATTGCATCAAATCCTTCCTTGGTTCTAGGCTCGGGCTTGCACTTCAACTCATTTTCTGGCCCATTATTCTTCTCTGGTCCGAAAAGAATAATCGCTTGCATGATGGCCTAAATGAATGCATACTTGATATGCAAGTGGTCTACCTTGCTCAGAATTCTGTCCTCTTCGCAACCATGAAAAGAAACTAGACCACTTTATATGTAAATTTGAAGATACAGCTCTCGATAGCATAAAATGATCAAAAAGGACCTAAAACCTGAAAAACACAAAAAACTACCCGAGTAGCTCCGTAAAATGTGAGTAAAATGCATGCTTATGACCCTAAGATTTCACACAGTAATGTGCTCATCAGATTCTCCCACACTTAGACTTTGATCGTCCTCGAGTAAAGCAAAAAAGAAAAACTAACCTAGAATGCAAAAAAAAAAACCTAACTCACTTTCATAGGAATCACAGTTACACTTAGTATGTGCAATAAGCCTCTAAACCCCTAGGTTACCCCTAGTGCATGAGTTTTAGTCGTGTGGGTGTTTGCAATGAATATACACCCAAAATTCAATTATAAATCCATACCATGGCCAAGAAAAAGAGTGCAACCGCTTAAAATTAAAAACAATTTACAGTGAGATTTTTCAGATATTCCCCTCACACTTGAACTTTATTATCCCACTCTGAGTTGAAAAATTGTCATACATCTAACTTAGGGAGGTTTGGGATAAGGTGAGTCACACTGTTTTTCCTTGAGATTAGATCCAATAGGTCATCTAGGCTACAAAAGATTTCAGCTCGGAACGTTGGTAGAACCTTTAAACACATGCATAATTTCAATTTCACTTTGATTTTACTTGCCATATTTTTCCAAGTATTGAACTCAAATTTTCCTCCACTACAATTGGCTTGAATGACATGCAGGAGTTACACCAGACACCCAAGTTACTAAGTACTGTTGGAATAGATTCTCAGTGCATATATCATTTGATTGCCACATTGTGGCTTTAGACATTCATGTAGTATGAGGTCAAAATTTTAATTTTTTTTTTTTTTTTTATTCTACTCCAATCCATGCAATGTCTTGACCTCTTAAGCTTTCTAGGGGGCTCTTGTAGCGAGCTTTAGGCCAATTACTCACAAATCAGACAGCTTTAAGGAATTAGGTGTAAAACACCCCTCGAGCATACTTACTCAAACCAAATAGGCTACAAGCCAAGACTGGATCAAAGAGCAAATAATTAATTTTTTTTTTTTTGGCAATCAACTATATCATGCAAGTGTATCATGGTTCAACCTTAGCACCTAACCAAAACTCGCGTAAACAGGATGATTAACAAAATTGGCTATCTCAGTAGACAGTGTACTTTAAAGGAATTTAAAATCCCTTTGATCGGTATATTCCAATTCCCTCCTTAGTGTGGAATTTTTATTACTTCAAAGTATCGGATATTTGGATATTCTCAAAGTCTTCAGAAAAGTAAGCTAAAGATGCTACACACTAGCTCTCGAACCAAAGTAAAGACTAAAATTCGATGAAATCCCCCTACACTTAAATTATGCAGTGTTCTCAATGCATGCAAAAAATAAAGCATAAGGACCGAGATGAGGGGGCTTACCAGATATAATCAACAAAGAGGATCATGAAGAGTCATGAGCTCTACAAAAAGTACTAGGAGCATCAACAGAAATATCAATCCATGGCCGGTAAATGTAGAAAGAGCTTCAGAACCAGAAAATACTAAACCATGAATTTTAGTAAAGCGAGAAATAACATGGAAGTTAAGCACAAATGATAAATACCCAACAGGAAAATCTGTCCACATGGTATAGTGGAAAATGAAGGCAGTGAAAAATAGTCTATGTAGACAAATCCTCCCATTCCCTCCCATGGTCAATGCAAAATGCATGTCATCATTGCAAAAACCAACCAAGAATGGATCGTAGTAAGCATCAAAAGGATCATGAATATCAGTAATCTCACCAAGATAATCATAAAAAATGGGAGGTTTACTCAAATCAATCCTAGCAATAAAACTATCCGCCCTTTGCATAACTTGGTTTGCCAAATAAGGATCACGATAATATGCTTGAAAAGCATCATGACTAACATTGTCCTCCTCAATAAAATCATCAAACCTAGGAGATTTGGACAAATCAACATGTGGGACAAAACAATCCTCAAAATGACAATTATCTGGGTTTTCCAAAGAGAGAGAGAGAGATCGAATTTTCTAGGTTTCTATACTATCATGAAAATCTGATTCTAAATCAGTAGAAACACTAGGCTCACTAAGATCAGAGATTTCAGGCAAAAGTTGGACTTCCCCAAGTGGCTCATCAAATTTTGCTTCACTAACATCTTCAGGAAACTTAATCTCAACAAATAAATCATCTTGAAAATCATCTTGTTGGGGGTGACTCTCATTAACTTCAAATTGGGGTGATGGACTTTCAACATCATTAAACTGGGGATGGGGCGGTTCATTCTGAATTGGAATCTGGTAACATGGATTAGGTTCAGGCTGACTAGGTAATTTACCCGTTTTCTTCTCCTGCATTATGGTGATCAATTGAGAGAGTTGCTTCTCCATGTTATTACTACTTTCTATGAAAAGGGCAAAGTTCTTCGCAAACTCACTCATTCCAGCTTCTTTACCCATTTTTTAAAACTCAGGGGGTTGTTGATACGGTGCAAGGAGAGGTGGCTCATTGAGATTCAATGGAGGGTTAGGCATTGGAGTACCAAACTGACCATGATATTGGAAATTGGGTGGTCCAGCTTGGTTATTCCATTGATCCCACAAAAAATTGGGATGATCACCCCACCCCTGATTGTAAGTGTTAAAAGAATTGTACTGAAATAGAGGATTCACGTTCTCATCACCATAGCTACCCCCATAAAAGATTAAGGCATCCTTCCATCACATGGATAGTCTGGGGATGTGACCAATCAAAATTTCTTGAAATCCCATAGTTGGGTTGGGGAACAAAATTGTATTGGGGTGGGGTGGTGCAAAGTTGTTCTCTATCTCACTATTTTTGGCCGCCCTAGCCTGTTTAAACCTTTCCCCCAAAGTTATATGTGGAGGTGTATCTCCCATGATTTCAAACATACATAAACTAACCACCTATCCAAAATTGAGGTCTCCACAACAATGAATTATTTCTTTTTTAATAAAGAAAAATGAAAAAGACTAGGAAAATCACTAAAAAATACGAGGGAACTAAAGACAATTGGTGCATCTGCCCCTTAAAGATTGAAACAATGATTCTAAAGCTGTAAAGTTACCATGCAGGTTGACAGCAAGGGAATCTATATAGTCTTCGCTAGCCACCTACGTGCGACTCCTGGTGGATTTTGATGTAGAGTGGAGGACTACTATACGTTTTTTTTTCCAAACAAAAGCATTCACAATGTTGTTTTCCTGTTATCAAAGTTGATCACCTCCAAAAATAGGTCACATGCCAATTCAAACCACCCAAACGAATCAAGGGGCAGCGTTATAGGTGATGAAATCCCATGAGGTACACCAAGATTGGCTGGGTTTGGGCATATGAAAAATTTTGGGTTGGGCGCACATTCTTTGAAACAGAAGAGAAACAAGATGAGGTTTTCTTTTTCTTTTCTTTTTTTAAGGAAAAGGAAAAAGAAAATAAAACACTTCGATTTACTTACAAATAAGAAAAACAAAGTGAACAATTATCTTCCCGACAACGGTGCCAAAAACTTGTTTGAGTTAAAAAAAAATACCACAAGCGTACGGGTCAATCGTAGCTACGGGCCAAACACAAGGAGATAAGCCACTCTATCTTACTCATTTAAAGTAACGCAAAGTGAACCAGATTAAGAAGATTGAACTAAATTAATGATTAAACTAAATTAACGGTCCTACACATGCATCTACCAAATTGACGTCCTAACCATTCATCTAGATACGGGAAATATTAAATTATAAATAGAATGAACCTAGAAACTAAGGACCTTATTTGCCTAGCATAAAACCCAATGTTGAGAATGAGAAACAAATTAAAATGCTAAAATGAAATAAAATAAAAAGAAGAGAAGAAGACAATTACCGTGGGGGAGAGGTTACACTCCCCACACAATCTTGCAAGTTAGAGAAGCTTGAGTGATGAAAATGTTAATTAATTAAGTAATTACAAATCCATATAGGCTATCCTAGTTAATTACATTACTATTAAAACTAACCTAAGAAGAACAAGTAAAGAAGATGAAATAAAATTTGCATTAAACTTGAAAACTATTACAATGAAGAACAAAAATTAAAAGACTAAAAGAAGAGCTCAACACATGAGCAAGGGGGTAGGGAAAAGAAAGAGCCTAAGAGAATTCGTGGGAGAGTGAGAGAAAGACTAAAAAACAATAAAAATTGAAAGCTAAGTATCCCTCCACGTTTTTACAAAAGGTATATAAAGGTGTGCAAGAGGATTTAGGGTTTACACAAAGATTAGGTGAGATGGGGGGCTAGGATTAGATCAAGGGGAGGAAGGTGAGCACGGTTAGAGAGTGGAAATTGTGGGAGATTGAGAAAATAAAAAAAATAAGTGAGATAAGAGGTAGGAGGGAGAGCACGGTTAGAGAGTGGAATTGTGCGAGAGAAAGAGAGAGAATCCGTGAGAGAGATGGAATTGTGAGATAGAGAGAGAGAGTCCGTGAGAATTGAGAGAGATTGAAAGGAGTTCAGAAAGACGGAGAGGAAGTAGGAGAGAGAGAGAGAGAAGAAATGAGGAGAAATAGGAGAGAAAAACGTGAGTGGAAAAGAGAGGAAATCAGATTTTAGGGATGGGGTGAGAGGGATCACGATGAAAAGATTTGGGAAAAACAAAATAAAAAACATAAAAAAATAGAAAAGTGAATTGGAAAGTGGATGAAATCCCTTTTTGAAAATATCTCTTCATTACCTATGGATACCCAATCCGAGAATTAAAGTTGCTCCAATTAATGTCCCTGAGACGATATGAGCCCAATATCAAATATCTTCTAAAATTTCCCAATTTTTTGAAATTACAGTTATGCCCTTGGGTCTACAGGTGGAACTTCTTCCCATCTCGCCCTTGATCACATGTGAATCGATCCATGGGTAGACTGGTGCTTAAATTGCATCAAATCCTTCCTTGGTTTTGGGCTCGGGCTTGTACTTCAACACATTTTCGGCCCATTATTCTTTTTAGTCCAAAAGAACAATCGCTTGCATGATGGCCTAAACGAATGCGTACTTGACATACAAGTGGTCCACCTTGCTCGGAATTTTGTCCTCTTTGCAACCATGAAAAGAAAATGGACAACTTTACGTGTAAATTTAGAGATACAGACTCGATAGCATACAATGATAAAAAAAAGGACCTAAAACCTAAAAAATACAAAAAAATACCCAAGTAGCTCCGTAAAATGTGAGTAAAATGAATGCTTATGACCCTAAGATTTCACACATTAATGTGCTCATCAGCTGTCGGTCATCAAAACTCAATAAGGTCAAATTGGAGAAGTAAGAAGAAGGGAAAACTACATGCAATCCTGGTTATATTTATTTGGAATATGGAAACAACATTTTTGTGATGTAATGAATGCATGCAAGATGTGTTTACACACAAATTTGCACCAACGCAACAGATTGTGATGCGTGGGCATGCCGAGTTGTATGACTCAATGAAATGTGATGAAATAAAATTCAACTTCTAATCAGAACAAAAATGAGATCTTTCCAGTGCCTCGATTGCTCCAAGGACTTTAAGGAAAAGAAAATCACAATGGAAGAAAAAAAGGAAGAAGATTGAAAAATAAATTAATAACTTGGTAGTAACATAGCCATTGAAAATGCTTACACCGCTGTTCTGAACTGTTGAACACATACAACTTGGTGTTGAACTACACTAAACTACACTAACCACACCAAATATTTTGTTGTCGCAGTGCATCCGTTGAAATGCTCGCATCTTGCTTAGCGATGAACTCGTCAAGCTTGCAACTTGATCTTGATGACTGTCTTCTGAAACATGGGCTAAAAATATAATATTGCTGGAGTTATTCTCCAAGCAAAACCTACAAGAATCCCTCTTGAAACACGGGCCAATAAGACATTGGGGGCCAGAATCCAACTCTAGCAAAAATTACAAGATAAACATCTACATCTAAAAAGATGAAATGATGAAAGATAAAAAATAAAAAAAAAAAGATAAATTATAAAGAGTGTTGTTGGCGAGAGCCCTTTCTTCTTCGCGTTAGCTTCTTTTATAATTGCTCCCTTGGTAGTTGTGGGTAGTTCCAACAACTTTCACTTCTCATTGTGAATTAGAATTTTGAACATCTTTAGGTGGTTAAGTAACTGTCCATAACCTCCTGCACCACCTTCCCACTTTGCTGTTCAAATTCAAAAGAATAACTCCTTTCATAGCACGTGTAATGCATGGCCTTAAAGCATGTATGGTACTTTCGGTTATAGACTGAATGTAGGTGTGAAATTAGGGTGTAGACAAGATGCTTCCTTGGACTTTGGAAGCAACAATCCAAATAGCAAGTGGTTTATCTCTTGTGATAGATGCTACCATGTGTTACAATTACAATAGACCTTTTACTCTATCACGCACTAAGAGGCTTGGACTTGAAGGTGCTATCAAAAAAGACCAAGCCTATTGATGGCTCGCATATATATGACTTCGTAAAAAAAAAGAAGAAGAAATGAAGATCAGTCTATGGAGGAATGAAATTAAGATATACCAATCTTGAAGTTACGTGACACATGTTGCAATAGCCGAAACCATAATGTTTTTCGCCATGGCCAAACCTGATTCTCAAGATGGTGACAAAGAGAAGGTGAAGTTAAGTGACACGCGTTGCAATTGGTCGATTTGGTGATGGGTCCTTTCTTGGACGCTCCACGACTCAGGCATCGTATCGGAGACGCAGTCTCATACTCATGGATGATGGGTCCCAAGAATGGAGGTTGTCAAAAAGAGACCGAGCGAATAGGGATAGAGATTCTGTACAACGACATATGGAGTTTATGAGCATTGTCCACAATGGTTGCAAGTGGCATTGTTTACACCCTATGTTAACAAATTTCACACCCTACTTTCGGTCATTGATCGAAACACTTTACATGCTTTAGGGTTGTGCATTGCACGTGCCATCAAAGGGGTTGTAGAAAACCTAGGACCTATAACCAGTAACTTGAGAGGGAAGAAAAGATGGAAGAAGAATTGATTGTAATGCTTGAGTTATTTAATTGATAGGTAAGCCCCTCTATTTAAATAGAGGGGAAATTACACAGTGACTAAACTAGGCGATGTGGGACTAAAACCCACATAGCCGACATAAACTTAATAATATAAGAAGAATAAAATTATCCCCAAAAAGATTAGAATACCCCCATGGTATTCTGGATTACATATTCCAACACTCCCCCTCAAGCTGGATTAGACAAATAAGAGAAGAAGAAAAATCCAGCTTGAACTAAATAAAAAAAAAACTCCATAATAATACTAACACTCCCCCTCAAATTGGCGCATACAAAGTACTGATGCCCAACTTGAACAAAATGGGAAAAAACTAAAGTGCAGCAGAATCCAGCTTGACATATGAATGCAGCTCCCAAATAAACCTTCAAGAACTTGAAAAAATAGATCTTCAAAACTTGGACAGGCATGATCAGCAAACCGGGATTGGAATGTCTTCCAAAAAAGACAACTTTCAATGATCTTCAATAGCTATTCAGTGATGAATTTCAGATTGTTATAGTGACATAGAATCTTGAAGTAAAATAACTAGAGTAGCAAGCAGCGAAAACAAACTGAATTAGGCAACGGAAAAAAACTATATCAACCCAATTGAAAGTCCTCAAATAGGCAACAACCAAATATCTTCAATACTCTTCAATACTTCAATCTCTCCCTTACGGCAAACTCAACCCAATAACAAAGTAGATACCCATTGGCAACGGTGAAAACTCTGATCTTCTATGTTTTGCACCAAGTGTTCCTACAAGTTCTGCTTCTACAATGTCTGCACGTGTACTATACATAATCCCCCCCCTCACGTGTAGTACACGTGGACATAACAGAGATGATGTAAGAGATAGGACAAAAACATATTATTCCAGAATTTTCCAAGAGGTGCTAAGGGTAATGGAAAAGGAAGAAATGGCAAATTAGAGAATTCCATTAACTTCCAAAGGGGTTATGGGTATATGCCAAAGGTATGGCATATGAAGGGAATTAGAATTGTTGAAAGGGAATGGTGCCAAAGGGCAAACTGGTAATAAATCAGATTTTTCAAGGGTCAATTGGGTAGTCAAATAGGGGAATGTATTAAAAAGTAATGGCAGTTTCGTAAATAACCAAAATTTTGCAAGGGGATTTGGTAAACAAAAAGCAATGGGATGCAATTGGTAAAATAATGGCTATGGAGAGTGACTATTTGGTAAATAACCAGAATTTTCAAGGGGTTATTGGAAAATAATGAAGCAAGGGGACAGATTTGGAAAAGAGTTTAATTCCCTAGTAGAAAGGGTCAACTAGGAAAG
Source organism: Telopea speciosissima (assembly GCF_018873765.1). Taxonomy (NCBI): domain Eukaryota; kingdom Viridiplantae; phylum Streptophyta; class Magnoliopsida; order Proteales; family Proteaceae; genus Telopea; species Telopea speciosissima. Next base: position 19,262,789 of record NC_057926.1, on the reverse strand, counting down.
GAATGTAAAAAATGGATTAAAGCTAATAAGAGATAAATAGAAGGGTGTTATCGGAACTCAAAAAAATAAGGTTTTAAGAAACCAATTTATGAAGGTTGTCTTCATCCTTACGACAAAGAATCTAGGGAAAGCTGGGCAGCGAAAACGAGGGGAGAAGAGGAACCAGCAGCAGCGGCAACTGCAACTCACCATGGTGTATGATCTCAACAAGAATACCTCATCAAGAACAGAAAATCGATGAACCAAGAACCAGCCGCACTTCTACCAAGAACTAGCAGCACCATCTCTAATCTCCAACGTGAATCAGAGGCGGAAGTATTGTCTTCAATCTCTAGACTCAACAAACACCAGACCACAAAAGCCAACAGCATCTCCTCTTTAAGGTTGATTGTAGCAACGATACTTAGGAAGGACTTTAAAGAATCGTGGACCAAGGCAGGGAACGATGAAAGCATATTCGAACAAATTTGATGCAACAAAAACGAGAGTTCCAACAGATCAATTCAACAAGTTGATGTTTGTTCTTAAAAAAACCAAATCTGAAACCTGGAAGACAAAATCGAATTTGGAAATCCCTGCAAGATGGAGAAGAAAAAACCTGCAACTAAATCTGGCGGTAGCAGCTTGATTATAGGGACTCCATAAAAAATGCTTCAAACGATGGGTATCGCAGTAGCAGCAGGGCATCCACTCTACCACATTCTGCAATCAACTCCTTTAGAGTCAATTCCAATGGCAAAAAAGGGCATAATAGCACCTGATGATTATAGCAGTGGCAATAACATGTCGATAGCAGTAGCAGCAGATGCAGACCAAGAATGATTGCCTGCGGTGCTGAAACAACCAAAAGAAGAAACCAAAATGAAACAGAAATGAAACCCTAGTTCTCCTTCTTTTATGAACTAGGGTTTCTCCATATATCGGAGAACCTTGACACGAGTCTCAAACCGGCAATCTTGGAGAGAATCAGTCACTAGTTGCCTAGCTCTGATACCATGTAGAAAACCTAGGACCTGTAACCAGTAACTTGAGAGGGAAGAGAAGATGGAAGAAGAATTGATTGTAATGCTTGAGTTATTTAATTGATAGGTAAGAACCTCTATTTATAATAGAGGGAAAATTACAAAGTGACTAAACTAGGCGTTGTGGGACTAAAACCCACATAGCCGACATAAACTTAATAATATAAGAAGAATAAAATTACCTCAGAACTACCAAGGGATCAACACAACACAACACTCTGCAAGTTTAGTCTTTACATAGGATTTTTCTCTTTTATTGGGTGGGGATCAACATTCAAAAGAGGCATCATGTTCTTAGCATCGGCAAGCTATTTGACATCATATTGTTAATATTAGCAAGCTAAAAACAAAGACATCATGTTATAGCATCAGCAGGTCATGGCAACCATGTGATCTACCAACATCAGTAGGCCATTGGCACCATGTTATCAACATCAGTAGGTTTAAAACAAAGGCATCATGTTCAATATCAGCAACTCATTGGCACCATGTTATCAACATCAGCATGCCAGTAATGGAATGTTGATTTTCTTTTTCTTTTGCTTTTAGATGTTTATCTTTTATCTTTTATTTTTTGCTAGAGTTGGATTCCGATTACCAATGTCTCATTGGTCCGTGTTTCAAGAGGCATTAATGTAGGTCTTGCTTGGAGAATAACTCCAACAATGTGTCTTTTGGTTCGTGTTTCAAAAGACGTCTTCCTATCGATCATTATCTTTCTATCTTCCTCTTCTTCTGCCATTGTGATTTTCTTTTCCTTAAAGTCCTTGGAGCAATCGAGGCATGGGAAAGATCTCATTTTTATCCTGGTTAGAAGTTGTATTTTATTCCATCACATTTCATTGAGTCATACTACTCTGGGACGCCCGTGCATCACAATCTACCGCGTTGGTGCTAAATTTGTGGGTAAACACTAAGAAAATAGAAAATGGGATGTGGATCTGTTGCATTCGCTATTTTGCTCCAGTGATGTAGAGGAGATTCTAAAGATCCAAATTCTTCTTTTCCCTCATAACGATAAGTTAGAATGGACGGCCTCAAGGAACGGTATTTTCTCGGTCAAGAATGCTTACCATCTTACTTCAAACTCTTTAATGGATGAGTGGAACCTGGTTGCCTCTACATCTAGATCTCATTCTTGGTTGTAGGTACCAGATGATGTATGGAAGAAAATCTGGAATACCAAAACCTTACCGAAGATACAAAGATTTTTTTTGAGCCTGTGTCTCAGTTGTTGCAACATCAGATGCACTTCGAAGCCAAAATATACCAGTAGATGGTTGTTGTGGTCGTTGTGGTTGCACTGAGACTATCTCCCATATCTTGTTGAGTTGTTCATTTGCTCGGGTGATTTGGTTTGGAAGTGCACTTGGTATTGTTATACCACCTGGAGATGACCCTTCTTTGCATCAATGGATTCAACATTGAGACTCCTTTTCACCATATGATAAGATGAGAAGGAGATCATTGATTTCTCATTGCACTTTTATTTGTTGAAACATATGGAAAGCAAGGAATGATGTAGTGTTTCGGCGTCAGAATTGGACTCCCGAAGATGTTATACAAGTCACATTTTTGGCCTATAATGAGTTTTGTAAGGCTCAACCTGCTACAAGTCTCCAATCGGGTACCATATCTGGTCCTTCCAACAACCTGCTATCTTGGATCGCCCCTATTTCAAGTGTGGTGAAATCAATGCGATGTTAGTTTACCATCAAATACAACATCTAGTGGACTTGGCATTATCTGTTGTGATTGTTAGGGGAAACCTCTTCATGTTGTATCTATTCCAGCGGTTTTCAATAGTGTTGCGGTTGGGGAGGCTATGGCATTAAGAGCATCGATGTTGGAAGCTATTTTAGAGGGTTTTGATCGTGTGCAGTTGGAGTCAGATAATAGAAGTGTCATCAATTATCTTCTTGGTGGTTTAACATCTTCACAGCTAAACTTAGACGATAATATTTATCTTTCCTCTTATTTTGAAACTTGTACCTTTCTTTATATTCCAAGGGAGACTAACAACTTGGCTGACTCCTTGGCAATGAGGACCCTATCGGTGATGTGTACGATAGCATCACCTATTTTCCAATCCATGGTTACTGGAATTATGTATTCTTTACCAAAAAAATAAAAAAATTGGGTATTCTTCATCCATGAGTTTTCAGGTTATCTAATAAATGACCTTCTACCCAAAAGAAAAAGAAGGAAAAGAGTGGCCTCTATTTCAGCCGAAATGTGGCCTCTTCTGAGCAACGTAGACTTGGTGTAATTTTAGATATTCCTCCAACGAATCCCTCTGCGGTGTACCTTGGTACTTCTCTGCTTCCTATGTGGGCCAAGAGTAAACAACTTATGCCGTTAGTTAATCGAATAAATTGTCGTCTGTCTTCTTGGGTTGCTAACAGTTTGTCATTTGCAGGGCACAGTGTTTTGATTAAATCTGTGTTAAGTTTGCTGCCTGCTTATCAAATGAGTTGTTTTTACTTTCCTAATATTATTTGTAAGAAGATTGATTCTATAAGTTATAAATTTTGGTGTGGAGGATCACAGGAGGAGTCTAAGACTGCTTTAGTGTCTTGGAAGAAGATGTGCTCTCCTAAATTTTTTGGTGGGCTTGGGTTTCGGCCTGCTCGGGCTCAGAATGTGGCTCTCCTTTGCCTCCTTGGGTGGCGCCTTCTGACTGAGCCCCATTCGATCTGGGCCAGGGTGTTAAAGGCAAAATATTTCCCTTCCACTTCCTTCTTTGACCCTGCCACTGTTGCAAAGCGTGGGTCTTGGGTCTAGAATAGCATTACAAAAATCCTTAAACACCTTAAGTCTTTCTCTTTGCGGATTATTGGGAATGGGGCTGATACCTACTTTTGGACAGACCCATGGATCCCATCAATCCCACATTTCTCTCTTAAACCTAATGTTTCTCAGCGGATGTATCCTGAGAAAGTTAGTTTGTTTATTAATGATTCCACTTGGAACCTGGGGTTGTTGCGTGACACAGTCCCTACCTGTGTCAATAATATTTGCTGCATCCCCTGTTCTACTTCTGCTGACCGTTGGTGGTGTACCTTGTCTAAGGATGGTCGGTTTAGCACTAAAAAAGTGGCACATTTCCTCTCTTGCTCTTCTTTTTTTGACTTTTCTTGTTCCTTATGGTGGAAATTTTTTTGGAAGCTTCATATTCATCCTAAATTTAAAGTTTTTTTCTGGCGTGTATTACATGCAAGGATTCCAGTTAAGGATTTTGTATTGAAATGGAAACAGGTTGATCCCACTTGTGCTCTCTGTGGCACTTATAATGAGACCATCTGGCACATATTTCTCTCGTGTGATTGGGTTAAACAGATTTGGGCAGCCGGGCCGCTTGGATTAAGGACGGAATCTATTTCTACCCCCCTATTGGGCATTTCTGCGTTGCGACTTTTCTTAGTCTCCGTTTGGCGTGTTTGGTTATTTTTTGTTTTCATTATAGCTTGTTATGTTGTCTGGTCTGTTCGGAACAATTTGATTTTTAATAATGTTATGCCTAATCCTCTAGCTGCGGTAAGGAAGATTGAACTATGGTTATTGGAGCTTCGTGTTTTCCCTCCTAATTTGGACTTAATATCTGTAGTTCATGATACTCCCCCCCCCCCTCTACCTCTGAAGTTTATTTACCTACTTTAGATTTTCCTGTTTTGTTATGTGCAGGGTTTGAACCCAGAAACATAGGAGATCTAGAGTGCTCTGGCTGGGCTTTTTGTATTTTGCAACGTGGCAAACTTTTTTGGTTGGCTGCAGGGAAGCTTAAGTCTAGGCATCCCTTGGAACCGAAATTGTTGGGCATCCTCTATGGTTTGCATCTTGCCAGAAAGAGAGGTGTGAAGCTGAAAGAAATTTGGTGCTCGGATCCGATAATAACTGGACTTCTTCCAACTCCATCCAAATCTCACTGGCCTTTGGAATCTTTGGACCTTTTTTTGTCTATAGTGGATTATATAACTGGGCTGTCTATACTGCTGTGCCCCTACCCCAATTTGCGTCTTTGGCTTAAATGTCTTTCCAATCTAACTCTGCGGCATGATATGTGTGCCTTTGTGGATACTTTATCTTAAGTAATATATTTGGTTTGTTTCATCAAAAAAAAAAGAGAAGGAAAAGGTGAGAGAAAAGTCATGCGGTGTGCTAAATCTTTATCCTTTTATTTATGGCAAAAGGTTTTCTGGTCGGCAGTGCAGGTAAGGGAATCTATGATTGGGAATAATCTGATCCATGGAATTGGTATCAATAGATCTTGTTCGTTAATTGAATTCCAAAATATTATACGGTTTTGAGTGAAATACGATACCTAATACCGAAAGAAAAAAAAAATACGATCCCAAATACACTTCCTCTCTCTCCCTCTCTCTCTTGTCGAATGCTTCGTTCTCACTTTTGTTCTGAAGAGTGTATCTCGGATTGAAGGCTAGGGCTTGCTTTTACCCTGTTTCTCTCACGCTTAAGAGAGAATTCTCCACAGAGGAAGAAGCGTAAAGCAGGTCGCTAAGAAGATTTGAGATTGGAAATCAACAGAGATCTTATTGCTTTAAGACTCAAGAGTTTCAACCTCCCTTGGCAGAGAACTGTAAACGTTCGTTCGATTTATTTCTTTTACTCTCCATTGTTGTCCTTTCAAGTCTCCTCCATTATTTTTGTTATTATGGCATACCTTATTTCTTCAATCTCCAATATCTCTTTCTCTCTCTCTCTCTATCCTTCAACTGATCGTCTGTTTTCTGGAAAATCGGTTGCCGAAATCCGACGAGTGTCTGCTACATTTAGTTTCTCTTTTGTAATTTCTTCTGTGTTTTTTTTATTTTGGTTGGTGGACTGCACTTTCCGTTATTTTTTTTAATTTTTTTTTATTTTCAACGCTGTGTATTGGAGAAGTGACTATGTTTCTGCTTGTTTGTTCATTACTTTTTTCAGTTGAGATAGATTCATATCTTGTTGTTTGCCTTGCTCTTTAATCCTTACTATTTTCCCTACTCTTTTTTCTTTGAAACATTGATGCCTTTTTCTTTTTTAGGAATGTTGTATCTTTGTTCTGCTTTGTCTTTGAGAATCTATTAGCCTGATGGGTATGACACTATAACCACTGAAATATCTGAGAGGTATTTTTGAGTGCCATTAGTGATGTATCTTTCATGCCAGATTCTTCTGAGTTGCTTTACCTTTCAGTTAAATTCACATAATACCAATTAGGAATCAAGAAACAGAGACTGCCATAGATTTGGAGTAAATGATGCCTCTCATCAAGGGAGTAATCTCATTGCCATTGTCTATCCTCTTCTCTCTTAAAACAGAACACCTTGAAGCCAAACTCTCTACAGCCATGTATTTCAATCCCACATTCTTCCTCTGCATGTATGAGACAGCATTTAAAAACAGCTCACACCATGATGAGATGTTACTTTCTATTTTCTTTATTGCCAGCTTTAGGATTGCTTCTGATAGGCCCCCAGGCCCACATGCCTTTCAATTAAGCTTTTCTTAAAGCATAAACAATAACCAAAGATTTGAGCAGCTAAGCCTTCTAATATATCAGACCCTTTTGGGTTTTTTGTCATTCCTTAAGAAGGCAGCTTCTTTCCTAATACTATGGTCAGTAAGTGAAAAAATTCCAAAACCCTATATGACATCTAACAGGTCAGAGAAAAAATTCAATAGTTAGGGAGCCGAGTACTAAAATGCTTTGCTTAATCATGGACCGTGGATGCAAGAATAAACATTAACCGAACGGTGCTGATGTAAGTCAACAAAATATGGCTTTGCTGTTCTATCATTTCTCTTACTAGGTTTTGCTCAAAACATAAGATATTGATGTAAAGGCCATAAGATTTTCTATCAAAGGAAGTAGAAAGAAGAATAAAAGACATCCTATTCTCTTTCTCTTATCTAATTCAGGAACTGAGTACTAAGTAGACCTTCTTTCATATGGAAGGTCCCATACAAAGTTAAGTAGTCTCTAACCCACAAGGTGTAGTGGGAAGGGGGCCATCCTCTCATGCTTTCAATTGCATTACCACCTGCTTTCATTATGGCATTGTTGCTTTAATCAATTTCAGAAAAAAAAATTAACTTTCTAGTGGCTTTGGATTTTTGAGTGCCATCAATGATGTATCTTTCATGCTGAGATTATGGTCAAAACACTTCCATAGATTACATGACTTGAAAAGAAACAAGAGGGAGCAAATCATGTTTCTCAGGGCCATGCCGTTTGTTTCTGTCAAGAGTCATTTTTATCTCTGTTATCTACTTTAAATTCTTGAGCTTCAAGAAAGAGTTTTACTTTTCACTATGACAGGTTTTTGGTTTAAGAAGAATGTCATTATGAGCCTGCACGGTACTCTTCTCTACTGGGCATTTCTCTGGACTTGAGAGAACAGAAGTGCTTCTAAAAGAGTGGGAAGAACTTGGGAGTTTTCCTGAAACTCAGCTTTATCGGCTTGGATGTCAAGTTGAGGACTAAGTCTGTTCTCTCATTAAGATGATGATGACTAACCAGGTCCATGTTGTTGGAGAAGCCTATGGGTATATATTTATTCTCCCATCTTCCATACTGTCTGAACCTTTTCTGTACAGTTTTTTTTTTCACTCTAGGCATTATCAAATAAGATTAATAACAGTTATTTCACTGTTGCAGTTCAGAATAGTTGGACGTGCTGCTTTCACTGGAAGTCATATGTGGATTCATCGAGAAAACGGCATGGGGGGAAGGTCATCCATATGAGGTACTGCTGGAACTAGTTCTGCTCTTGACATGTCAAATTAGGAGTGTACGTAACTTCTTATGAATCATCCGATGTTAATAAAATGCTATTGTTCTCTAGAATAAAAGCTGCTGCTTCACTAGTTGGTTGAAACATTGAAAATGGAAATTTGTGAAATAAGCTGGATTTGTTATTCCCTTTCAACGCCTTATGGCTGTCAGAATCCCTCTACTTCTTTTCTGGTTGGTATATATTTAGTATAGGAACTCGAGGGTTGGTTACAATGTTATGCATATTTGAGGAATTGATTGATTTCCATGCTGATTGATCTTCTTCTTATTTAATAATTTTTTTTCAAAGATCAGGAGTGGGTGGGTCATGTCTGGATTTGAAAACAATTTTTGTGGGGCTTATTCTCATTTTGATGCTTTCAGGTTATGGCTGTGGTGAACCACCAATTTTCAGCTGGCATGCAGGTCCCCCCCTCTCTCCCCTCTCTCTCTCTCTATCTATGGTGCGATGCATTGGCTAGTTCAAGTATAAAAGCTGCCATGCAAGAGGTTTGAGTGGTGACATTTTTCAATTTTATTTTTGATTCCATTAAAATCTTCCGATCTTCAATTTCTTGTTTCAAGTATATTTCCCTTTTGAAGCAGTATATTGTACTTTCTTATTATGAATAATTTTGCAAGATTTCTAGCTTATGGAGCGATCTTTCACATCTATTTGAAACTTCAACTGGAAGCATAGATGTAGAGATTTGAAAAAAGAAAAATTATTATATTTATGTGAGGTTGGTTGGCAATGGCTGGCTCTCCTTTTGGGAAAACTAAAACTGAGCAACCAAATTCTATGTAATGCAACATGAGATGGCAGTCAATACTTTAACCTGAATCAAGGATTTCATCATTGATGCCAAAATCTTTCTTTCTCCCTCGATCTTTAGTCCTAAAGAGTAAAGATTATGACATTGAGTTTCTTCAATCAATTGATAGGAGCATGCTTCATTCTCTCAATTATCTCTCTCTCTCTCATACATCTATAGAATTTCATGTGATAGATGTACGGGATGACTTCAAATTGGGGTCAAGAGTCACTTTCTCCATTCCATGATATGATGGGGTGGGTAAACCAAGAGTTGAGATGATCCTGATGTACTTTAATCCTAGAAGTACTATTTACTCTTCACTATAGTCTTGCTTTTTGTACTTAATTAAAATGGATGTGTCTATGATTGCTCTTTATAGATGTATTCAAGAAATTTTCTGCAGCTTTTTTTTTTTTTTTTTTTTCATTTTTTGATTAAAATGGATGTGAAATCGATGTATACATGATTGCTCTTTTAGATGGATTCAAGAAATTTTTGTGGCTTTTTTTTCCATTCTTAATTAAAATAGAGTGATGAGATGCACCTATGATTGCTCTGTTTTTAAGCTGTATAATGATTTCTTTGCTGATTTTTTATTTTTTTGGAATGAATGTACTCTTGAATTCCCTGCTGAACCATCCTTTTTTTTTTACGTTTTGGAAACTTGATCTGATATACACGTCTGTGCTACAATTTCTATTTTGTCTCAGGAATTGGATCACAATCACTATAATTTGAAGAAATCAGTCAACAAAAGGTATGGATTTTAGCGCGTTCTTGAGCAAAATTGATGTGATAGTTCCTATTGGTTGCTAGGTTGATCTTTAGTTTGGTTTTTGTGGGGATCTAATTATCAGCTGGACATTCATGGGTGGTTTGATTTTGTGTGTGTGTGTGTTTTTTTTTTTCTTTTATTTTAACATCTTCTCTGTATCTATATACTTTGCAGTGGTATTTGGTTGTTGGATTTGTTTCTCAATACATTGTCTGTGTAACCATTGCTATCTGATGATTTGCCCTTTGTTTTATCTAGTATAGTTGGTGTTTTCTGGTACTATTATCCTAAAGTTGTGTTGGTTATGGTTGCATCTTATGCATAATGAGTTTGGGCATATTATCATGCGTTGTATGCACTTGCACTAATGTAGTTTCAGTTAAGTTGAAACTGTGCCACATTGTGGAGAATCCATATTATGTTCATTAATACCATTTTTTGTTTTTGTTCCCCTCCTCTTCTATTTTTTGTTATGATTCAACTAAAGAAAGCTTAATATTCTGTTCTCATTTTCCTTGATATATCTTAGGTTTATTAATAATTTGTTATGCCAGGTGTTGATTCATGCATCATCATATCATGTGATAATTAGGCAAGGACTGCATTCTCAGTCCAAACAAGCAGGCTCAGCTTGGATGATGGGGCAAGGATTGATTAGAAGTTCTTTGGATGATGGGGCTGAAATTGAAGATGGAAATGGAGCTGGCATTGGAGGAAGTGGATCGGATTAAGTTACTTTTGGTGATTTTGTTTTGGTCTTTTTGTCTTGTGAATCTTGGAACTGATGGGTGTGAAGAATCGGATTATCTTTTGGCTTTGTAGTTTTTTTTTTCTTTTGGTAGTTGTCTAATCTAAGCAGCAACCTATTGAAGTATGGGATTTTTCTTTTGGCTTTGTAATTTTTTTTTTGTTTTTTTTAGGTGAAAATCTTTTTGTAGTTGGCTGATCTAAGGAGCAACATATTTAAAGAAAAGGTTATGAATTGGTATTTTCCTCTATTTGGTCTTCAATGGTTGATCAATCTTGAAGTTTTGTAACCAATTATTTGGTTGAGGAAGCACTTGGTTCGTGTGGTATGAGATATTGATTTTTCTATTGATTTGCTTTATAAAAACAGTGGAATGTTGTCATTTGTCCTTTTTATTCTTCTTCTTCTTCAGCTTCTAATATGAATCTAATGTTGATCAATTTTGCTTGTGAAAAGATAGAGCTCGTGACAATGGCTCATGTTATTGGGATTGATAGGAAACAAAAAAACTGTGAAGATCTCGATCTTCAGTACAACTAGTGATGCAATTAGTGTAATCCTTTTTTTTTATTTTTTGGGTGAAAATCTTTTTACTTGGCTCATCTAAGTAGCAACATATTTGAAGTTAAGGTTTTGCAGTTTTATATGGGTTGGCTTGTGATGGTTACCTCTTTTTGCACATCGGCTTATCATCAGCAAATTATTAATCAGTCAAGGGCACTTCTTGATCCATCCATTACAGGTTTAAAGAGGAAGCCTAGTTCCACTTCTTCGAACCCTTTAGGATTAGTTTATTTCCATGTGATATTCCCAACCTATCACAAAGTTTGCACATTAAGAGGAAAATCTTTAAAAAACATGCCCTTGGACAAGCATGTGCGAATAACAGAGTGGTGCTTAAAAGGATATGAGACTTCCATGGAGCCACGATTTGGGCAAGTCCAAGAGAAATTAGAAATTACAAAGTGTTCCAATTAATAATTAGATAATATTCCATCTATCAATCATAATGAATCCAATCCGAGTTAGCATATTATATGATAAATAAAACAGAGGAGGGTTGTGTCAAAGAGCAATCAATCAGAAAATGTATTTCTCCATGAAACTGCAGAAATCCAACTGGGTATTCAATTTACGGGGGTGGGGCTTGTCATTAGGGCATAATCAAGGGGAGGGGGTAGTAATTTACTTCCAAAAAAAAAAAATTTACCATGTCATGAGAGCCAAAAAAAATTTACAGCAATTCCAATAGCCAACTTAAAAAAAATAAGTTTAACATCTCATGAGTTTAACTTAATACAGCAATTAGAGAGCATAATGTGTTTCTCCCTGAACCCTTGCTCCCGACCTTCATGCCATGAACCAGGGGAGGGGGTGGGGCTTGTCATTAGGGCATAATCGAGGGGAGGGGGGAGTAATTTACTATAAAAAAAAAATACAGCAATTCCAATTGCCAATAATAAAGTTTAACATCTAATGAGTTTAACTTGAAAAAAAAAATACAGCAACTACAGAGCATATTGTGTTGTGTTTCTTCATGAACCCTTGGTTCCGACCTTCATGACATGAATCCTCATAACAGCAACCATTGGCAAAGTCATACCCCAAACCCATAGATCTTGTATCCGAAATACTCTCCAGCAGATGTATCTCCATTCCTAAGTAACCAAATACTTAAACAACAGATTGCTTTTAATTAAACTTACAAACAGATAAAGCTAATAAAATAACCCAAATGCAGGACAGAACCCACCTAATAACAGGAAAAATACAGCAACTACAGAGCATAATGTCATGAGGGCATAATCGAGGGGAGGGGGGAGTAATATACCCAAAAAAAGATATATATATTACCATGGCAACAACCCCCCCCCTCCAAAAATAAGATATATATATTACACAGATGGGATCAGGCTGTGGAACCCACCTCCCTTGGATTGCATCTGTGCAGCTAGGCCGTACGCGAATGGTGCTCATACGAGAACCTGAACTGCACTCCAACAACAACCCCCTCTCCAAAAAAAAAAAAAATTCTAGAATGACAAGATTATCCGAAAAGATGAATGCTTACTGCCTACTGGGTAGTAGCCAAGGACACAATACTGTATGCATTCATCTTTAGGTCCAGGAATCAAAATACCAGAATCGACCTATTCAATTTGAAAACGGCTGAGCTCAATCCTGATTCCTGCTATTTTACAGCGAATGATCCAATGGGAAGTTTCTAGGTTTCATGCGGAATTTAGATTCCCAATCGATTTCAACCAATCTAAAATAAAATAAAATCGGAATCAGGTGGATTCGATTCAGATCCCAATCCTTGTTTTAAAACCCTGACTGAGCCACACAACTGATGGATCACATAGGACTGTGTTATAAGACATGGAGATGGGCTCTTTAGTTGAAGCAGCAGGGATGAGCTTTGGACATGGAGTATCTGCTGAAGTCCAGAAAGTTCATCTCAACAAAAAGTGCTTTTCTTGGGGGAGGGGGCAAGGAAGAATGAAAATCAAAATACTAGAAACTCTATGTTCACATAAGATTAAGAAATTCATCTAGCAATTTTGACATTCAAATAACAGAGCTGAGTAAAGGGAAAAGAACCGCCGCAGCACCAGACTACTATTTCCATCACACATGGGGTTCTTTATTCTTTCTCTTGCTCTGACCATGTGGATGATACCATTCTTTGCACTGCCATTGGTGTGGCATGCAGACCACCACCCCGGCAGCCCTCTCCACACACACTGGTGCCGTGGGGAACCTTTCTCCCAAAAAAAAAGAAAAAGACACAACTCAGACTCTTTATTGAATCATCAAAGTGGTGATATTCTATTTGTATGGGTGAATCACATTAAACATTCACTGCAAGAAGAAAACTGCTGTGCTTGGTGCAACTCAGCAGATCATGAGGACCCCACAAAAACCGATATAACTTTATCCCCAATACTGTAAACACTACCAAATGAAACAGTTGCAAATCATCACCTAAAAGCTGGGTACTAAATAGATCACTTGCAGAGTTCCAACAAGATCTGAATGCAACTTAAAGATCCTGCTGAATGGAAAGTTATCTCATACAAGTTCAATCCAACTGGAATCGATTCTAATTGGATTGGTTTTGAACTCACAAACCAATACAGCCGAACCAACTGAAGTAACGGGAAATTACAGATTGTAATGCATATAGGAAAATAGAGTCATATATCATCAGAAGAAAAATTATAGAAGTTGTATAATACACACATTAATAAAGTATGTGGGATCTAAGGTATCAGATCCATATGTTCAAATCCAACTGAAGTTCGATCAGACTAATGGGGTAGGGTTTTGAACCGACATACTTTTAGTTATATACAGTAAAAGCCACCAATGGGAAATCACTCTGTAAACCACATAAAAATAAAATCAGGTCACTATGAAAAGGTCCATAAAAGTTATATAATACTAATGACATACCCACAAAAAATAACAATGTGCATACATGTACTATGGACATACAACTACAATTGTATTCGACTAGTATCCAGTCCACTGATAGCCCTTAATAAAAACCAAATGCCGGTATCCTCATTCACATAATCCAACTATTATCTTAAGAAACAGAAATAAAGTTACTGTAGAGACCACCAAACTCATAGACCTTTACAGTAGAAAAAAAGTTACTACAGCGACCACCAAACTCATAACACCTTTCAGTAGAACAACATTATAAACTCTTCCATGCTATCTCTGACCTAGAGACCTTAACCTCAGCTTCATACATTGAATTTTCTGCGAGCAAGAGTCGAATTCTACTTATATGGTCTATAATTACTATAAAAAAACGTAGGTCCTCAGTTCTGCCCAGTGAACCAACATACCCCCTTCCAAGAAGTTTCTGAAGAGAGATTAAGAAAAAAAATTAACAATCATAGCATGTCCAACAGAATCTTTTATCACAACTACCTGGGGTAGGCTAGACTACTCACAGATCCACCCAATTATTATCAAACTGAGTATTCTCTGGTCCACCAGGCAAAGGAAGGTACTGCCTATTGGATTTCCACAGCTATTTCTGCTACAAAACTCCATATAAATAGAGGTCTTTTTTTTTTGGGATAAGACACTAGAATTTTCTTGTATCCCACACAAATAATTAAACAATAAATGAGACCCAGATCTAAAACGAAAAAATTGAACAAACTCAATTCATTTGTGTGGCAGCCCTCTCTGCTCTATTTATTAGGAAAATTCTTTCTTTACCATTGATTCCATAGTGAAACATCTGCTATAGCTTTGGTATCTATAGGGTTCAAGCATGGAGCCAGGCTCACCAGCACTTCATGCATTAAACAACCACTCTTTTTAGACAAACAAATAAATATTCACATTTCCCCAACTTTCCTAATTACAAACCCCATACATGACAAGCAAAACTGAAATGACCATCTCGTTGACTCTCTTCTGCTTTGTCTACATTAGAATCTGTCATTGTTCTTGTTCCTTTTGACTTCTGCCATTTACCACCTATGCCAGTCTTTGACATCTCTAGTTGTCCACTACTCTACTAACAATATGCATGTCATTATTTCTTTTCATTGCACACATAATTCAACAATCATGTTTTTGGTACTTTCCGAATTATCACCTTTATACATAACAAGCAATAACAGAAGCCGCCATCTCTTCGGCAATTTTCAGCTGACACATTTATGTTCCTTTTTCATAAACTGCTATTCATCACATATGACACTCTTAGGCAGATTGGCACCTCCAGTTGTGCACAATAATTATGGATATGGGTATCGAAATAGGCTTGAAACAGAGAATATGGACAGGGATGCAACATAGGGCTTGAAGGGAGAAAATAAAGAAAACAGGACTAAGATCAGCAAAATATAATGGAAATTGAGTTGAATAAATAGGAGGCATCATAAGATTGCAACCCAGAGAGATGTGATTTCTCTGTAAGTTTAAAGGGTGCAGCTGAACAGAAGGTGTGTTTCTCTCACCAAAACTCAACTTCTTGATTCAGGAACCCATCAGCAATGGTGTAATGAGAGAAAAGGAGATTGGCAATTTTGTTTAGCCATATAAAAGCTGCAGTTATGGGCTTTGATGATTTCCCTAAACCTCATTCCCAGAAATCCTGATTAAATCCAAGAGTTTAGTCATTCCATGGTAGCCCCCGGTTACAGAGAAAATCAATTGCTAACATGGAGGCTCTATATTCTTATCCTCGCTATATAATCTAACCGATAGCCTATTTTCCCCTTTCTTTGTTGCTGCCATAGGTTTTGAAATAGTTCTATACTGCTGCTGGATTAAACAAGTTTAAAGAACAAAAAAATGAAGTATACCTGCGGTGAAGATGTTGTATCCAAAATGCAGTGGCCTTCAGAGCTCGTGAACAGGGTATGTTCAAGCTTCAAAAAAAAAAACCCACATCCAATCTTTCACAATGCCAGAAAGAGCGAGAGAGCGAGAGAAAAAGATAGAGACAGCGAGAGAGCGAGAGAGAAAGAGAGAAAGATAGAGAGAGCGAGAGAGAGCAGACGTAGTACCTGTTGCTTCTCCTACAGCTTGTTGATGACATTCCAAGTGGGAAGCACGAAGAACCCTAGGAGACTGAGGCAAGAAGACGAAAGAGTTTTACCAAAAAAAGGAGAAGACGACAGAGTGTTTTACGTTTTTTAAGTGTATTACGTATTTTTTTTCCATCATAGAAAGGTATTTCTTTTTTAGTAAACAAAAAATACGTATTTAAGTGTATACCATTGTATACCAAATCAATGCATCATATTTAACGATTTTAATCCTACGGTCCAAAAGCTATCCCTCAAAAGATTCTTAAATGGGGTGGACAGACCAGGAAACCCCGCCCCTTTATTTATTTATGGGAAAATATCACGTACCTCCCCTAAGGTATGACTTATGTACACTCTTATCCATGAGGTTTGGGAAATTCCACGCACCTCCCCTGTTTTCCAAACTAAGTAACATAAAGGCCCACTCCGTTAACTATTCGTGTTAGTTGCGAACGGTAGGCATTTTTAGATCTTCTTATGACCAATATATCCTTACAAGGGTTGGGGTAAAGAAAAGGCTTCCCTCTTCCATTTCTCGACTCAAACCCCTGCCTCTTGAACGAGCACCTGCAACTGCTCAATCACACCTGCAAATCCTCAAGAACATCTGCGATTGGTCTTCAATTGCAGCAAGAACTTCTTCCATTCCTCTTCCACTTCTCAAGAAGACCTCCAAATACCGCATCGTCGCGCCATTTTTGCATTGGAAGCCATAATCTAGATATTTGCTCTTTGGAAGCTACCCATCACTGGAGGAGTGATGATTTAGCAGCATAGGTTTTCAGCACAACCTGGAAATCTTCGACCAAAGACACAACAGCACCGGAATAGAACTTTTCTAGGTAAAACCCCATCCATTAATTTGAGTTTTGTTAGTTTACTTCTGCAACTTTATATCGAATAAACCCTAAACCCAAAATTTTTTATGTCTTGTACAGGATTCAGTTGCAGCAAATCCTCATCACAGCCTGCATTTCATCTTCGTGAAACCATCTCTGCACCAGAAGTCTTATTTGTAAGGTAAAACCCAAAAAATTGATTGGGTGAAACCATCTCTGTTATATATTTCACACCCAAAATTTTTTAAACCATCTCTGTAAGGTGAAACCATCTCTGTTATATATTTCACACCCAAAATTTTTTATGTCTTGGCTCTCATCTTGGAATTCTGTTTATTATATAGGCAGTTGTATAATTTCCATTGGATTTTATAGTATTATAACATTATATATACTATCTATTGGATTTGTTTAGTAACCATATATATATGTGTAATGATGTATTTTATGTACTATATTTGTACCATTGGTTGTGTTTATGTTGACAGGTATAATTGTGAAGAATGGACAGAACAGTGTCCAAAATAGTGTATCACTATGTCAATGCTCGGTCTCGAGTGGTAGATGTGGACAGATTTGGCTATCTTGAGATGATTGGTGACATATATAACATAGTACTAAGTTATATACCCAAAGATAGATCAGTGACTTTTTCTGTGAAATATATAACAGCTGATAAGAAAGAAGTAACCATGGAGACTGACAGGGATGTGATGAGGATGTTTGAAAAGGCTGCCAAGGAATTGGATGACCTCAACCTGTATGTGTACGATGTGGTAGTTAGTGAGCAAACTGCAAGTATTAACATAAATGGACACTCACTTTCAGTGATTGGTGGTGATGTTGTAGTTGATAGACCAGGACCTGGAGAGCCACTAGTTTCTCCTGTTGATGAAGAGCAAAACATAAGTAGGCTTGGTGCCAATAGGAGACGAAATGCAAGTGTAAGGAGGGGTGGTGCTACTCTACATACACCCAACTTAAGTAGGGAAGTTGCCAGTGCTAGTACACCAATTTTAAGGAGAGATAGTGTCAATACATCTAGAAAGAGAGATACTAGTACCTCTTATGTAAATGCGGGAAATACTACTGTGAAGGCTGATTTTACTCACACTGTTGTGCTTGGGCCAAGGAATGGTTCTCCTGATGGGGTTACATTTTACAACAAGAGCACAACAAGTATGATGGAACAACATATGCCATTTGAAAAGGTTGACATGTCTAGTAGATGTGTAAGCATGGGTGGTGGATTTATTAAAGCTTCTACCATTGGTTCTACCAGTATTGAGGAAAATAATGCTTCACCTAGCAAGATGTCTGTCAAGGATAGTACTGAAGTTCAAGAGATGAGTGACTCAACAGATGAAGATTGGGAGGCTGGAGAATCAGATGATATATCTGAGAGTACAGATGACAGTGGAGATGAAGGAAGTGATGATGATGTGGAAAAGGATGAAGGAATAGAGGACAATATTGACGAAGATGATGATATTTCAGAATGTCAATCTGAAGGAGGAGATAATGGAAATGATGAGGATGTGGACAAAAAGATCAGATTAGAAGTTGGTCAAGAATTTAAGAATGTGACACATTTTAGGGAGGCACTAGTTGATTATGAAGTGCAAGAGGGCTTCCATACATTGAGACAAAAAAATGAGAAATCCAGGGTTATTGCAATCTGTGAGGGAAAAGGATGTGCATGGAGGATCCATGCATCACCTCTGGCTAGGGATGGGATCACATATGTGATCAAAACACTTATTGATAAGCACACTTGCAAGAGTTCTAGGGCCAACAAGCATGTAAATTCAGTATGGATGGCTAAGAAACTTGCTCCCAACCTGAGGGTAGACCCAGACATGAGTAACCAGGTCATGGAACACTTTTTGAAAGAAAAATACAATGTGGAGTCTAATAGAATGAGACTATACAGGGCTAAGTGGAGAGCAAGGGAAGAAATTGAAGGAAGTCATGTAAAGTCCTATAAGAAGGTGGAAAAATATGGGGAGATGGTCCGGGAAAAGAACAAGGAAAATGCTTATGTGATCCAATACCAGAATGGATGCAAATCTGGACATGAGATTGGTGGAATCCCTGTAGTACTTCCACAGTTCAAGTGCTTGTTTATATGTTTTGATGCTTGTAAACAAGGCTTTTTGAAGGGTTGTAGGCCATTCTTAGGCCTTGATGGTTGCCATTTGAAGGGGGCATTTGGTGGAGTGTTAGTGGCTGTTGTTTCAGTTGATGGAAATAATGGCATATTTCCTGTTGCATATGGTGTTGTTCAATCAAGACAAGGACAGTTGGCTATTCTTTCTCTATCACTTAAGAGAGACCCTGGAGAGGAATAGAGATACGATCACACCCACATATATACCAGTCCACATTTATGACGAGACAAACAAAAGGTATGATTCCAATTTATTTCATTAGGTCACAAATGTTTAAGATTGTTTGTTATTCCAATTACAATTGATTTGTAATATGTTGTGTATTATTCTGGTTTATAGGGTCTTATTGAAGCAATATCAATCATCTACCCTGAAGCAAAACATAGACACTGCAGTAGACATTTATACAATAACTTCAAGAAGTAATTTGGAGGTGGGCCAGCATTGAGGGGTTATTTCTGGGCTGCCATCAAAGCATACAATGTGTATGACTTTCAGAAAGCTATGAATGGGATGAAAGAAGAAAAGAAAGAAGCTTATGATTGGTTGATGAAGACTCCAGTTCAGATGTGGGCAAGACATGCATTTGATCACAGAGCCAAAAGTGATCACATAACCAACAATATGACTGAGTCATTCAACCAGTGGATTGCACCCATACGGAGCAAACCAATCCTTACAATGATTGACCAAATTAGGTTGAAGTTGATGTGTAGGCTACATAAAAGGTTGGTGAATGGCTGCAACTTTCCTGATGTCCTGACTCCTAGGAGTTCCTCTAAGCTTGAAAGTTTACAAAAGAATGTGAGGTTTTGCAGACCATCGATTCTTTGGAGGAGACAAGTATGAGGTACAAGATGGCTCTCATAGGTATGTGGTTGACCTAGGAAATCTAACATGTGAATGTGGGATCTATATGACAACTGGGTTACCATGTAGACATGTAGGTGCATGCACTCAATTTAGCAGGGTTCCAGTCCGGCACTATTGTCATGCATATTACACAACAAAGACATATCTCTTGGCTAATGGGGGAATAATTGATCCATTATCTGATCCTAATACTTTGGAAGAGACTAATCTACTTCCTCCACCACTGAAGAGGTCAATTGGCAGACCAAATAGATCAAGGAGGAGGGAACCTGATGAAGCCCGTAAAGAAGATATAAGGAAGAGGTCCACCACTGTTAGATGTAGTAAATGTCATTCCTTTAATCATAACAAAAGGACGTGCAAAGGAGGACCAGTAAAAGGCAAGAGATCATCTACTTCAAAAACTATTGGTGTCAAGGTACCCAGACTAACTAACCAAATTCTATTTTAATTTAAGTCTATTTATTTAAAGTTAAGGTGTCCTTTTGATTATTTGTTTTGTTGGTGCAATTGTAGAGGAAAGCAAGTACTGATATACATGCTGATACTACACCCTCTCAGAGGGTAACCAGATCATCTCAACAATCTTCTACATCTGTACTTACGACTGGACAAGATAAGGTTAAAAAAAGAATGGAAGTCAAGGCTTCTAAACTGAAGGCAAAGAGAGATGGCCAAACAAAGCCATAACCAAGGTGGTTACTTTCCTGGAAAGGTACGGGTATGACTTTTAATTGTTTCAATAATGAATTGTTTCAAGTCTAACAGCAAAGATTGTGATGTTAATTAGAGGTATTACTTCCTTGTACAGAGATGGAAGTGATTTGCTAAGATTGCCATCTTCAGAAGCTGAGTTAAGTTGCTGATCTGCAGAGTTGTTGGTTTCATTTGCTTCATTGCTGAGTTGGTGATTTGCAGAGTTGCTGAGTTCAAACAATGAAGATGGATGTTTAATGCTTCATTGCTGATCATGTGCTGATGTCTGGAGTTATTATGAAGGAATTTAGGAACTGAGTTGGTGATTTGTGTGTTAGAAAACATTAGTCTAATTTTCTGTTTTAAACAATTTGGTTGTTGATGTAAGTGTTTGAGAATCTTGATCATCAAGAGAAGTGAAAGAGACGGGCATTGTTTCCTGCAATTTTGGCGCTTGTAAGAGAAAGCATGCATGGAAGGAAGAGTGTGAGAATTGAATGATGATGGCAAAGAGCTTAATTAATTACCTCTCAAGGAAATAGGCTAAAGGGCCTAACAAGAGCATCATGACAATTAGGTGTCTGTAGACTATAAAGACAAATTGACTGAGTCCCTTGTTGATGGCAACCTTCATGAGGATGTGGGATCCACCATAAACGAATTGTACCACCACCATGGCCATGTAAGAACTAAATGTACTTAAAATCGCCATAACTTATTTCTTCCTTGTTCCTTGTTATTTCAACTAAACATTTATAGACAAACACAGAAGTGAGATAGAAAGAGATTGAATAAGTCTCCAAAACTTATAATGGAGCAAAAGAGAGGTAGTGAATAAACTTTGCTGTAGATTTTACTATTTAAATGGAATATCAACTTTGGAATTGGGGTTTAATAGTAATGGAACATCAACCTAAACCACTAAAAATAAGTCTCAGCCACTAGAAACACATTCATAGAAGGCTTTAATAGTTATGGAGCATCAACTTAAGCCTTCAACCTTTGGTAGTGAATGTGTATCTGTACCTTTTTGTCTGGAATACATTGAAGGATCACACTAATGCCACATTGCCACCTTTGGTTTTTCCCCCCCTAAATTTATGGAAATTAACCAAAAAAAAACAGAAATGTAATCAGCCAAACATTGATCTTCTAGTACAATGGGGCCAAAATCTTTTTCCATCATAGCATTGGAAGCATAGTGCGCAAGTTTCACATTCCATTCTACTTCACCATAAAGTTTTAACATAAAATTGTCCACTCCCCTTCCCAAACATACATCGCTTCTTCACAACAATTACAACCAAATTGAAGACAAACAAAACAACCATTATTAGACATATTGTTTTCATTTAAGCATTTGATTTTTCCAGGGCCTTCACTCTAGTCTTCAGGCTACGTAACTCTTCCTTCCTCTGTTGTTCCCTCCTCTAATTGTCTTCTAGACAATTTTCAGCCACAATATTTGGTGCATCATTGGTGTTGGTCACTCTTGGTTCATCCATGTTAGTATACCATTGGAAGAAGTTGTAGCCACCCTTGTTTTTGTCTGCACAGTTGTAATAAAGCCTATTCGGGTTGGCTGTCGAGTTTGAGATCCTCACAGCAGTTCTTTTTCTACAAAAACACTGCTTGTTTTCAAACCTCAAGTACCTTGAATTGCTCTCATTCACACTGTAGCGGACATCTTACCCGCAAAAAAATACCAATTTCAAACTTCAAGTACCTTGAATTGATCATTGGGTATAACTCAAATTGCTGTACACAAGAAGCACTAAATATTTTCTGCAAGTTTTGGGAGCAGGGGTATAAAGCAAATGAACATCAATGGGGGCCATAATAAAATAGTTTACCTTTTCCAGAATATTAGGGGCTTTTTTCTAGAACCGAACATTGCTTACAAATATACAAGATGGGTTTTGTCATCTTGGGGCAAGTTGTTTGGATTCTCTCTAGCTAGCTAATTGGTCAAGTACTCATATCAATAATAATGCAAGGGATTAATAAGCAACTTAACTCATGACTGTATTTGTTCATTTAATTTAGAATGATGGTTTAAAAGAACCACAACCCTTTTCCTAACACTATAAGGCATTAATCAGAGATGTTTATTCACAGTTAATATGGATCTACACAAACCCTATTTCAATTCAAGTGAAATATCACAAATTGGTTGAAATACTTACAGCCAAAATCCTTTCAATTTGCAGGTGCCAAACCGAAGTTGGAAGGAGTTGCTGCAGCCAAATCGAGATTTTATGAGTTGCAATTACCAAACAAAAATTGGGAGTTGTAGGTGGGTATGAGTTGGAGGTGCCAAACCTAGTGAGATTGCAAGTAGGGATGAGTTGAAGTAGGGATGAGTTGGAGGTGCCAAACCGACTGAAGTTGCAAGTTCCAAATAGAGGAACGAGTTGCAAGTGACTAACGCGATTCCTTCAAAGGGCACAAATCCAGGTTGAATCCAGGCTTTCCTCGAAGGTGTAGTAGCAGCGACAAAAAGAGTATGTTGTTTAAGCTCGGTGGCAAGAAGCTCACCATCAATGGTGGTGCCCTAGGTGGTGTAGCAGCGGCGAATTTTGGTCCGTTGTGAAGAATGGAGCTCAACAGAGAAAGTAATAAAGAAATAAGGGATAAAACTTTAACGTTTAATAAGGGCATTTTGGTCAATCAAAATAAAACTTTAACATTTAATGCCCTCAGTTAACAGAGTGGGCCTTTATGTTACTTAGTTTGAAAAGCAGAGGAGGTACGTGGAATTTCCCAAACCTCACGAGTGAAAGTGTACATAAGTCATATCTCAGGGGAGGTACGTGATATTTTCCCTTTATTTATTTATTTTTTGGTATCCTGGAAATATCAAATAGTTGACCGTTTGTTCAATTTTTGAGTCATTACCGTATTCCACTTTTTCCCTAGAATATGTCTAATAGTGTACACCGTGTTTGCCTTCTTAGCGAGCTGTATAAGAAACATTTCCACATGTGCGCCGCTGTATTAGAATCATTTCGCTAGTTCAAAAGTCTCATTCTCCAAAATAAACCAGAAACCGTTCAACTACCCAACCCCCTTTTCCATTCCTTCCTTCTTTCCTTTCTCCGAACCGACGACCGACCCACCAGAGATTCCATCTCTTTGCTTGATCAAAGTAACCTTTTTCGCATTCCTTCCTTCATCTCTCCCCTGCTTTCAGGTTCAAGGGTTTCCCAACAATCTCTCTTCAGGTGAAGGCGAGCTTCTGCTCAAAAGCTAAGCTTGCCTGAACCATGCCCAACTTCGATCTCCTCTCGTTCTGCCTCTTCTTCACTCTCCTCTCCCTCTACCTGGTTCCAATTCGCTCTCAATCCGATTCATCGTCAGCTCTTCGCTTACCTTCTGAAACCATCGTTGATGTCTGCGCTGCAACGTCTCAACCATCCATCTGCCCTGTCAACTGCTTTCGAACCGATCCCGTCTGTGGCGTCGATGGAATTACCTATTGGTGTGGCTGCGCAGATGCTCTGTGCGCAGGTACCCGTGTTGCGAAATTAGGGTTTTGCGATGTCGGGAATGGCGGTAGCGGTCCCGTCTCTGGGCAGGCTCTTCTTTTGGTTCACATTGTGTGGCTCATCGTTCTAGGGTTTTCGGTCTTGTTCGGCGTCTTCTGATTTGAGAAATATGACAGAATTGATGTACACTTTGTTCCTTTTATGCTTCTCTGTTCTTTAATATTCCGTACTTCCCTTTCCGGGGTTGGATTAGAATCCTGTATTTTTTTTTTCATTGTTGTGTGTATTGGATAATTCTTTTTTTTTTTTTCCCATTACGGCCATTGTTTTGCACATATTTGTTCTGTATAAAAGAGATCTGATTCTTTTTAAGTTTTTCTACTATGATGAATTTCGTTTCCTGTTTATAGAATGTTGAATGTGACACAATATTGTAATTGCTTGTAGCAGATAGGAAGTCATTCCTTAGATAATTTGACCCAAATGTCAAATGATATATGGATGATTAAGTAATTGATACTTTGATGGAGCTCCATGACTATAAGCAGTATAAGATAGCATTTGTTAACACAATATGAATGCAGAGGAGGAAAAAATCGATATGGGTTTGTGCATCCATGAATTGGAAATTCCAAAATAAAATTTAAGGATCAACCTGGGTTTGCTCACAATTGGGAATTTCATATTTATTTCGGCTAGTTACCCAATCCGATATAAAGTGTTTGTGTGCAATTCACTAAACATCCTCATCCCTTCCATGTCACTTCTCATCTGGTTGCATTGTGCATGGTAGGCTTGCTTTTTTCAAACCCTTTCAAGCGAAGTGAAGAGGCAAATAAAATGCAAACAGAATTAGATCTTATGCATCTTTTGTTATGTGCATGTTTTGGTTTGATCAGTCAAGTCCAAGTTCTGTGTTGGTTCAGCTTCCATTGAATGTATGCATCTTGCTTAGTTGACATTGTTCTGCTGCTTTGGTGTCACCATCCTAATTTTGGAATCTAACATGTGAAATTATGAAAACTTGCAAATTTTTTTATTTTTGGATGAATAAATAATTTCATTAGCAAAGGAAAGAAAAAGGGGGGGGGGGGGGGAGGGGAACAAGCGCGAACCAAATACAAGACCTGCCAAAGCGGCAAGGGCTAGCAAAACAAAAGGCAACAGCCCAAACAAGAACTACACCCTAAGCAAACAAAGCAGAAGACCAACAAGTCAACCTAGAGGCAGCCACGGCGAGGCAAGTGATCATTGAAAAAAGTGTATTTGTGCTAGAGCAAAGTTCCAGTTGAATATTCTCTATATATTGGTGGTAAATCACGGAAATATTCCTTTCAATAAATGTATGCTTGTCTTAGGAGTCGTATGGTGAATCTAGCAGTAGTTTATATGTTGTCATTTTTTATCATATCTTTTGGCAATTTTGCATCGGTGTTTGATCCAATGGGAAAGTGAGGCATCTATATGGCTGGTGAAAGCTTGGTTCATGTCATTGTTTTCTACTTGAAGTCTGAAGAGAGCTCTATCAATCAACCTTAAATGCATTAAGCTGTTCGTGGAAGTTGTTTTCTGTACAGACTACATCTTGATCCTTCAACCACCTTCTCATGGTTTAATTGTATGACTAAAAACATTTTTATGCTTCTCTTGTGTTTTCTTGCCATTACCTTAATTACAAATGATATTAAGCACCCCAAAAAAAAACTAAAACTAAACCAAAAAACAAAACAAAACAAAAAAAAACTTACATTTGAGTACAGATAATTATTCACAGCTAAATTCATAATGCAGTCATTCCTCTGGTACTTGATTTCAGCAAAGACAGAAATTAAAACTCAACTAGGTGATACTAGCATTTGCCAATTTCACTAACCCTAAATCTGCACTGTGCATGGGTTGAAGACACAAGTTCATTCCACGGTGTGGACTTGCACCGAGATAGACCAGGTGACTTAGAATAATCATATACCTTCACTTCTTAGGTTCCAACTGGGAGAAATGCTGGAGAAAACATGAAGGACCATAACCATCTAAAATATATGGACTAAAGTTCAAGACCTTGAGCCAACCATCAACTTCTCCATTTCATTGCCTTTTCTCTTGGATAAGGTTATGCAAGAGCCTGGGATGTTGTTATTGCAATGTTCTTGGGCGTTGAGATTATATACACTAAGCTATTGAGAAACTTCTGCTAAGTCTTGGAACCTCAGATGAGCTTTCAGATTGTACAACCAGTAGAAGATCAAACAATTATTGGTTAGCAGTAAGAGGAGCATGTTAGGTTGAATTTGGTTATGGCTTTTTTCACTCTTCAACTTGCAGAATTGCTTCAACTCCTGAAGACTACTATAACTGATGTCAACTTGCTAGTAATTTCAACATTGACAGGGTATAGCTCCTTAGCCAAAGATATCTTTTATGAAAATCTAGTTTTCTTCTACTGATTAATTCTTTAATATACTCAACATTATATCCATTGAGTCATATCCAGATTCAAAGAGAAGGGCTTGAAAAAAAGAGACTCAATTGTAAAACTAACTACGCATGAACGATTTGTTTCACACCATCCCCTGTTTCTAGTTTTATAATCTGAAATGGTTACCCTCTTTCAGGTAGTCTTTTAGATACTGCGCATAAGTGTCTTCACATGTCATCTATGTCTAGCAGAAACTAGTGAATTCAATCCTATAACTAGAATCCTCAGGTAGGTTTTCATTGTCCACTAGCAGATTCTAGCTCTATGTTCCTGCCAATCTGCTTGTTACTGACTAGTGATAAAAATCACAACATGAGATCGAGCAAGCTGAATTGATTTCACAAGATGCTAGTGAAAACTTCAAAATCACAGAGTTGGGCACTTTAGCTCAGGAGCTAGCAGGTAACTGTAGAATCAGCACAAAACTTATTGGAACCTTGATTTTCTGATGGGTATTACAGAGATCAAAGCAGAGCTATATTCTCATGAATTAGGCCATTTAGTACAAAGTTCCTGTGGATCTTAAGACAGCTGCAAAGGATATTTAAATATATGAAAACACAAATGAGATGTAAGTGAGCAGCAACAAGCTATACCTGCTCTTGATCTCTCTACTGATAAAATCAAATATCAGAGGGAAAGGAATAGAAATTTGTTTGTCTTCTCTAATCTTTGGAGTCTCATGAGCTGAGACAATCAATAACTTTGGTATTATGATGTGGAAGAAGAATAAGGAGTGTTTCGAACTGTGTGAAGGGGAAGCTTACACCAACTTCAAGTTATAACCTTTCTTTCCTATGATATAACAGCACCTCCTCTTAACATTTGAGAAATTTCTGTCCATCTTTTCATTTTTATGGTGGTATCTGCATGACAATTGTCATTTGCACTTATTTTTTTTCCATTTTTGCCTTAACTGACTTTCATGTGAACATTTTAATCAATAGGGTCTGGCTGGATTCGAAGGAAAATGTTTGAGACATCCTCATCCACCATCCCCTCAACAATTGTTTACTCGGTACAAGATCCTTGCTAGTAGGGATGTAAATGGATAGTCGAAAATTCGTGTTTGAATCTATTTAGGAGTTTTCGAATCTGGAATTTTGGATTCCAAAAAATATCCGATTCCGTCCGGAAGATAATTGGATTCAGATTCGGATATTAATATTTTGTAAAAAGATATATTATTATATTATCTTTATTATAAGCATTTTTATAAGAATATTTTGGTAATCGGAGTCGGAAATCGGTAACCAATATAGGTCAGATTCGTTTCGAATAGTTTATCGGATCGGACAATATTCGGATATTCAATCGACTCCCGAATTCAAATATTTTATTAGTTTTTAAAAATCCGTCAGATATTGGATCGGATATGGATAGGTCATTCGGTAATCTGTTTAAGATTCAAATTCGAGCTGAATCCGATCTGTTTACATCCTTACTTGCTACGCAATCGTCAGCACAATACACCTAATTAGGATTTTATTTGGTCTTATTTAAGCTATTCATACCCAAACATTGTTACGTGGCTCCATATGGCGTGGCAGAATTTGTATGAATTAGTTATTGTGTTAGTACTTATTATGCATTGGTGGGTTAGTACTTATCATGTATTGGGAGGTTAGAAGGTGAGTATCATGGGCTGTAGAAGTAGGATTTGCAATTCATTAGGAAAAGGAAGTGGTTCTAACGACTACCTCTTTGAGGAGTCGTATTTATTATCCCTAAAATATATCTTAATTGAGACGAGGCAGGCTTCCACTATTAAGACAAACCCCTACAATATTTCTCTTTTTTCTTGTTTCTTTATCGACCAAAATGGGAAGGGTAATCCACCTCTTTACGTCCTATAGTGGTTCTAAGATCAACACTCCATTTCCAACAACTTATTTGAAGTTTCACAACTTAATTTACCAAGACCCAAGTTATTATTCAAAACATCACCCAACGATATTATCTACGTGTCATTCAAAATAGACTAAAACAAAAGCACTATAAGATCCGTTCTTCACACACTAAAATCACAAAAAGAGATCCTAGTCCATGCTGAGCATATGAGTTCTTTAATTCAAAAAGTAACTTAGTTTCAAAAACACTTGTAACATCGTAAAATGGAAATAAGCTATAACTTTTTTTTTGGTAGAAAGAAAATTCATTCAAAGAAATAGCCATTACAAGCAGTGACATCTTTCAAGCACAGATTGAAGCCACTGAGAGGTAAGAGGCCAATCAATCGGGGACTCAACTGAAAGGGCCGACCAGGCCAAGGAATCTGTCACGGAATTGGCAAACCTTGGAATAAAGCTAAAGGAGCAAGAAACAAAAGATTTCTGAAGTTGGAGGATATGAAAACCAATGCAACTAACATCGAGATCAAAGCACCCAGAGTTTATCTGGGTAATCAAGGTGGAGTAGTCGATTCAACCAGAATATGTGAGAAATTCTGCTTCGCCACATGAAGGAGACCCGCCCTGATGGCAATAGCTTCAGCACAAAAACTAGAGTCGCAAACAAAACCGGCAGGGAACGCCGAACAGATCATCCCCAATTGATCTCTAATAATCACACCTAAACCTCCCTTTTGTGAATTTTTTGCCCAAGCAGCATCATAGTTGACTTAAGAAACGGATCAGAAGGAGGGAACCAAGAGGGGGGGGGGGGAAGCAATCTTCTGCATAGAAGACCCAACAGACAAAGAAGGCGGCGTCGGAAGCTAAAGAAAACTCCTGGAAAGCCTTTTCAGCCATCATGATAACCTGGCTTGGAGTCCATTGATGATTAAGTAAAGGGGGAATTTTTTAGATCTACTAAATTTAAAAAAGATTTACAAAAATGGTAACTATAAATTATGTTCCACAAACACAAGTTACAATTTTAAAAAGATTTACCAAATTTTCATGAGTAAAAATAGCTAAAGGAATAACCTAAAATACCCCCAACTTTTTCTTTCTCTCTCCCTCATTCTGCTTCTCACCCTCTTCCTCCTCTAATAAAGGAACACGACCGAACTCCCTCCTTGAAACATCACCCCATCTTCCTCTCTGAAATCTGCCCCTCACCACCACCTCCACCACCACTGCCACCCCCTCCCTCCCCTGCAAACTCGCCCCACTATACTTTAAATGAATCGTTTCCTCTGTAAATTTCGCCCATAGTAATGAAATTTTGATGATTAGTGTTTATAGGTCTTCCTCTTAATTTCTTTAAGGCATTAGAGAGTTGTTAAAGATTTGCTTATATATTCTTGCCTTAACAAGGGAAGATCTCATCCTCTACTAGCTAGAAAAAATTTCGATAAGATATTCCCCTTTTTTTTGTAATTGGGGGAGGGAGGATTATCTCTTGCTGATGATTTGAATGATGACTTTGAAGCTGTGATTGTGACATCCATCAGTTTCGAAAACTTAATCACAACACTGTGATTCTTGATTTTCAATGGTCGAAAATTTGAACCCAAAACACAGACTTCCCTTGACTCCGAAAGGATGCGTTTAGAAGGGTCAGTTGGCTTTAAAACTTCACAAATAGAAACCATGATTTCAATAAAGGCACCTTCCCAGGGAAGGAAACTAAATCTGTAAAGAGAGAGAGAAAGAGATTGTGGTTTCTTAATTTATTATATTCCTAGCTGTCTGGTTTTTTCCGTTTTATTGAATGATTTATTAAGGGGGAACATGGTGGGGTGGCTTTGCAAGGGAAGGAGGAGGTGTGGGGAGGAGAGCGGGAGAGGGAGATGTAAGGGTATTTATGTAATATCCCTTCATATGTTCTAATATAATCCTATTTGTGTTAATGCCCAGGCTGTGAGGGGCAATCTAGTAATTAGGCCATCTGACCTAAACCCTAGTTTCCCTATATATACTAGCTGGAGGCAGCAGTCTGGGTATTCCAAACTAGATACTCAGGGTATAATGCTTTAAGCAACCTTGTGCTTAAAACCCTAACCCTAACAATCTTAAAGCATTAGATTTTCGTTTTCCTGCAATCAAGATCGGTTTTGGTTTTACAGATTCTCATTCGGCTTTGGTTTTCTCTCTGATCGATTCTAGTTAGTTGATTGATTTCTGCGATCAGTCTTTTGCAATCGGTTTTGAGAGATCAACGTGCTTCGGTGATTTTTCTCCAATTGATCTTCGGTGGTTTTTACTCCAATCGTCTTCGTGGTGGTATTGATCGATCTTAGAAGACAATTGAAAAAAAAAAATCTGTAGAATTCATTAAAGGGGTTTGCAGGTTGTCAGGGAGTTTTTACCTGAGGTGTTGTTTTCTTTGATTAAAGAATTCAATAGATGCTTACATCATCACCTTTTGGCTGATTCAAAAAGGCAAAAGGAAAATCTGCAGAACGTGGTTTCCAAAGCTGTTTTCTACTTCTTCGATTTGATTCTTAAAAAAAAAAAAAAAAAAAAAAAAAAGAGAAGAAGAAGAAGAAGGAGGGTCAAATCACGTTGACAGAGAGGCAGTGAGCCATCTCTTCAATGAATAGTGTTGATGTTTTGAAAAAAAAAAAAAAGAAGATACTTTTGATTTGATTTATCAAATCTTATTGGGTACGGCCAATATCTATCAGCAGCCAGTACTAACGTGTACGTTACGAGTGTTGACGCCGCTGCACTGCCATCATCTTTTCCTTCGCCGCTTAAATCCAGGGTCCTTCATATCAGGTGTGATTGTTCCTTAAAGTATTTATTTTTATTTGAATTTTTTTTTTACTTGGGCATATAAACAAATCACATAACAATGGACAAACATGCTGTTCCAATTGAGATGATCAAATTGGAAAGTTTTAGTGGCTCTGAGTTCAGTTCTTGGAAAATGAAGACTCAGTTTGGACTGAAGTACCTCAATATTTTCTACACTGTAGTAAATACTTTTTCTGATTGTACGGACCTAATTGAAGCCCAATGGATAAGTGATGAAGATTTTTGCAAAGACTACCTGTTGAACTGCCTGTCAGATAGGCTGGCAGAGACCTATAGTAAATATAAGTCTGCAAAAGAGATTTGGGAAAACCTAGAAGTCCAATTCAAAAAGGAGGAGGACCTATCAAAAACTCACTTGGTTGACAAGTTTATGGACTTCAAGTTTCAAGAAGATAAGGAGATACTTTCACAAGTAACAGACTTTGAGAACTTGAGAACAAAATTGAACCAAGAAAACATCCCTGTTGTTGATGCATTCTTAGTGGGTGCAATTATTTTTAAGTTACCCTCTACCTGGCATTCCTTTAAAACTGAGATGCACAGAAAGAAAACACAAGTGGGGCTGGATGATCTCAAATGGTTCATTAGAATCGAAGATGAGAACAGAGCCAGGAATAACTTGGAGATGGTGAAACAACAACAGGCATCTGCCAATTTGGTTTCACAACCCAAGAAATATCCTAGGCAGTCCAAGCCACCTAAGAAAGAACCCCAACAGTTGGAGGCCAAAAAGACTAATTTTAAAAAGAGGGGCAAGTGCCGTAACTGTGGAAAGTGGGGTCACTATGCATCTGAGTGTAGAGGTCCTAAGAAAGGAAACACTGACACACCACAGAAGGAAGTTCACATGCTGGTGGACAAGACTGAGCCTACTAACTTTGTTGCCATGATTGGCAAGGGTAAGGGGTTGGCCAATACATCTTCAGATTGGTGGTTAGACTCTGGAGCGACTTATCATGTTTGCAATAGCAAGGACCTGCTCACTGATGTTGTTCAAGTAGCAGAGACTATCACTGTTGCAAATGGAGACGTCGTGAAAGTGGCTCAACAAGGGACAACGAACCTGGTTCTATCATCAGGTAAAATATTAACTTTGAAAAATGTTAAAATCTTTCCTGATTTTGAAAAGAATTTAATTTCCATTGGAATTTTGCTTGATGCTGGCATGTCTATTACTTTTAGTAGTGGTAGAGTAACATTGTCTGTTAACTCCTTTTATTTTGGATGTGCTTATAATTTGAATGGTATGTTTAGGTTGAGTTTAGCTAATGAGACAATAAACCAGGTTAACCATAATTCACTTGATCCCAAAATACTACATTGTAGATTAGGACATGTGAACTATAGGAAAATGCTCAAACTAGCTAAAACTCATAATTTACCATTAGACACTTCAATTAGATTTAACAGATGTGAAGTGTGTGCTCAAACTAAAATAACTAGAAAACCGTTCAGATCAGTTTCTAGGAGTACTCAACTTCTTGAACTTATACATTCTGACATTTGTGACTTTAAAAGCTACACAACTAGAGGAGGTCGGAAGTATTTGATAACATTTATAGACGATTTTGCTAGATATTGTCTTTTATACCTGTTAAAATCTAAAGATGAAGCTTTTGAAAAATTTAAAATTTTCAAGAATAGGGTAGAAAATCAATTGAACTTGAAAATTAAAAGATTTAGAAGTGATAGGGGAGGAGAATACAAATTGACAGAGTTCAAGGAATTCTGTGCCTCTGCAGGCATAATCCTTGAAACTACTACTCCTTACTCACCTCAATCAAATGGCATAGCTGAAAGAAAGAATAGGACGTTAACAGAGATGTTAAACTCCATGTTATTGACAGCTGGTATGCCCTCTTGCTATTGGGGAGAAGCAGTGTTGACTGCAAATCACATTCTAAATAGACTACCACATTCAAAACTGACTTCTACACCTTATGAACTATGACATAATCATCCCTGTAGATATGACACTCTTAAGGTTTGGGATTGTATAGCTTATATTAGGATACAAGACCCTAGGAGACCTAAGGTGGGAACTAGAACAAACACTTGTGTATATCTAGGTTGTGCAGAAGACAGTGCTGCAGACCGGTTTTTGGATCTATCAACCAATGTGGTGATAGAATCTAGGGATGCTATATTCTTTGAGGATAAATTCCTTAGAGATAAAGGCCTGACCTTGCCTGGTTTGATCAAGTGGTTACAGAATCACCTTTGGAATCGAACCAATTATTTCGACACTACTCCCACAATGCTCCTTGAATCAGAATCTAGAAGAGTATCTACTAGAGATCGAGTACCCAAGAATTTTGGTGAGGATTTTGTGACCTACCATTTAGAGGCTGATCCATCCACCTATAAGGAAGCGATGAGATCTAAGGACTCCTTGTTATGGAAAGAAGCCATTGATGAAGAAATGAGCTCTTTAATGCAGAATGAGACCTGGCACCTTGTTGATCTGCCTAGAGGGGCCAAGACAATAGGGTGTAAGTGGGTACTGAAGAAGAAATTTAATCCGGATGGGTCTATAGCCAGGTATAAAGCACGATTAGTAGCTAAGGGCTATAAACAGGTGAGAGGGATAGATTATTTTGACATCTACTCCCCGATCTGCCATTTGGCAACAATAAGGATTCTTCTTGCCATAGCATCTATTGAGCACTATGTTGTGCATCAAATGGATGTAAAAACGGCTTTCCTTAATGGAGACCTAACAGAAGAAATCTACATGAACCAACCTGAAGGGTTTGTCATCGAAAGTTCTGAAAAAAGAGTTTGTAAATTAAACAAATCTTTCTATGATCTTAAACAAGCACCTAAATTCTGGCATGAGAAGTTTGACAAGACAGTAAAGAGCTTTGGTTTTCAAACCAGTAACTCAGATAAGTGCCTTTATTTTTTGTCTGAGTCAAATAAGGTCGCGATTATTTGCTTGTATGTAGACGACATGTTGATTCTAGGTTCTGATCTCTCTGTAGTGAGTGACATTAAAGAAATCTTGTCCAAAGAATTCGATATGAAAGATCTTGGTGGGGTAAACACCATTCTTGGGATGAGAGTAAGCTTCAGTGAGCAAGGGATCACCCTTAGTCAGACTCATTACATTGAGAAGCTACTTTTTAGTTGGGGATACAGTGATTGTAAACCGATTGAGACACCCTATGACTATAACAAACGGTTGAAACCTAACACAGGTGACATCGTGAATCAGTTAGATTATTCTAAATTGATTGGTAGTCTCATGTATGCAATGAGTTGTACTAGGCCAGACATAGCCTTTACGGTAGGCATGCTGAGTCGTTTCACTAGTAATCCTGAAAAAGAGCATTGGGATGCCCTATCGAGGCTGATGAGATACCTTAAGGGTACTCAAGGTTATGCTTTATGTTATACTGGACATCCTCCAACTTTGGAAGGATATTCGATGCATCTTGGTGCTCGATTTGGGCGACAATGCAGATCCACCATGGTTATGTATTTACACTAGGAGGAGCAGCTGTAGCATGGAAATCCAAAAGACAGACTAGTATTGCTCTGTCATCTATGGAATCGGAACTTTATGCTCTAGCTTCTGCGGGAGATGAAGCAGAGTGGATAAAGGATCTAATCATGGATATTCCATTGAGGAGTTTTAAGTTAAACTCTATATCTATATTCTGTGATAATCAAGCAACCAAGATGATTGTGAATAACTCACTCTTTAATGGTAAGAGGAGACACATCAGCTGAAACAGGCTATGCTGAATTATAGAACGTAACAAGGGATTATCACTTTGATTGATGTGAGATCGAAGGATAATACGGTAGATGCCCTTACAAAGGGATTGAACAAAGATCGAACATTCAAAACTACAGGGGAGATGGGGTTAAAGACCATTTAGTCAGGTCTTAACCTAACCCAATATTATTTTGAATTATTCGAATCTCATCTAGCCTTGGTAAGCATTCGAGACAGTTTACATATTTCAGATAACTTAGTTAGGTTACTAAGTATGGGGGTTTGTGAAACCATTCCAAACTTGATAGTGTAGCAAATTTTCATGTGAAGTCTCCTTACTTTGTTATTCCACAAAGGAATATGGAAAATGTCTGATATGTTTCAATGATATTGTGCTAGTCTTTATGTCATTCCAAATTTGATGACATGTCTTTCATAGTATGGTGTACCATTCCAAATTTGATGAAACAACATAAATCTATGACTGATATGACGAATACAGTATTCCAAATGGAAACATGGTATGGTCCTTAGGATAGAGACTATATAGGATCGAGTTCTTGTAAAGAAACTTGATGATGATGCTTATTTGATTTACCTTCAGCCATATATGAAATGTACTAAGTTCTTATTGTTGAACTAGATACTATTGTGCAAATGATTGAATTCATAATATCTTATGAAATTCATATTTGACAAATTACAGAGAATGGCGAAGATGGAGAAGAACGGTTGAATCTGGATCTCGATGAGGATGACTTACTTGATGAGTAAAGTCACATGGATTGCAAAGACTTTTCCTTTTGATTATTTCTTTTGGTTTAGCCACTTGCATGTGGAACTTCGGATTTATTGTTGGGTTTAGTTTTGATCTAAAACCCTAAGTTTATTTCTTGAAGTTTACTTATTTCTTATTTGATTTATTGGATTATTGATATTCAATTTATATTGATTCAATTACTGATTGAACAATGGTTCCTATACATGTGTAATGGATATATGTAGAACATAGGAGGAGATTGTAAGGGTATTTATGTAATATCCCTTCATATGTTCTAATATAATCCTACTTGTGTTAATGCCCAGGCTGTGAGGGGCAATCTAGTAAGTAGCCCATCTGACCTAAACCCTAGTTTCCCTATATATACTAGCTGGAGGCAGCAGTCTGGGTATTCCAAACTAGATACTCAGGGTGTAATGCTTTAAGCAACCTTGTGCTTAAAACCCTAACCCTAACAGGAGAGAGGGGGTGGATGGCGGTGGCAATGGAGGTTGTGGTGCCGGGAAGATTTGCAGCGAGGGGGAGGGGGAGGGAAGACGAAGACGGAGCGCAGAGGTGTTCCTTAATCGGACGAGGAAGAAAAGGAGAGAGAGAAGGACGTTGGGGATATTTTAGGTTATTCCTGTAACTATTTTTACTCATAGGTTGATTCAATAACTCTTTTCAACATTGTAACTTGTGATGGTAAAACATAATTTATACCTACTATTTTTGTAAATCTTTTTATAATCTAGTAGATCTAGGCAATTCTCCCTAAAGTAAAATAGAATAGACCACAAATTTTGAAGAACTCTACCACTTTTTAAAACCACCACCACCAACTCCATCCCCTGCCATTTCAAAACCCACCAAATTGTAAGGTGTAGTTTCCCTTGTGCTTTAAAACTCCCAAGCAAGGTCATAAACAGAGAAACAGAACATGATTAAAGATCTAGAGAGAAAGCCATATTAGAAGTGTCACAGATGAGATGGAAGGGGGAGTGTAACTGAACTACTTCTAATTGGTCTCGAGGAATAACAGTTCTCTCAACATTGCCAAAAGTTGCAACCAGAAAGGAACTTTTGGTCAAAATTTTCAAACCCATATAGCATTGATCAGATTGCAGTTTTTTCATACATCTCCTTGCAGTAGTTCACTAACATGTCCTTCTAAATTATCTAAGAATGGACGTGAGAGTTTGAGTTTTAAATTCAAACTCCAACTTCCTATGTTGTGGGGATTTGATCCCCGATCATTTATAGTGGTTTCGAACCTAGACTTAATTATGAGTTGAGAAGAGTTGGTGCGGTTTCGAACTTAGACTTAGAGTGCTCTCTCTCTCTCTCTGATAACCGAATTGCTTTCCCCTTCTTCCATATCTCCTTATGAAGTGTGTGAGAAAGTAGGGTTTGCGAAACCCTACGTTGTGCGAATAGTAATTGCGGTAGTGGCCAACAATGATGGGAACATCTTACTACTATGGTGGGAAGAACAATTAGTGAAAGGGCTATATTCACGTCAAGGCCTTACACTTGTGATGTTACAAGTAACCAATCTTTCTCTTCCCTTATGGTTGTGAAATTTTTGAATGGCTGACCATATCGGTAGAACGGTCTGAATTGTTTCCACCGTTTAGTGGTATAACTGTATAAGAGCATTCTCTACCGATTGGGGGCTTTCATTAATTTTTTAATGTTGTTTGTATTCTAGTTGATCTTCATATTTCTTTTTTGTTTTAAAAAATAAACAAGATTTCGTTCACTGTTCTATGAAGTATTGTTCACAAAACAGTAAACAAGCAATATGTAATAGTGTTTTGTTTAAGTTATAATAATAATAAAATAAAAACACAAAGGGCATGCATGAGCGGCACAAGGCCAAGCATAGGTGTAGCACATCAGGAAAGCCCTTGCAAGTTGGTCTGTCAACCAACACAATTTTTTTTAAATAATGAAATTAGCGGTGTTCACCCTTTGTATTTGTTGTCAAAGGGGAAGAGAGCAATGATCAGTCAGATAGTGCCGTTGTCAATTTGGTGTTACCAATAATTCTAAAGTTGGAGATTGTTGCGCAACTGGCAGTGTTGAGCTACAAGGTACAATGTGTTATCATCATTGGCCACTTCTAGGTAGTGTCTTATGAAGTGGCAAGGCTCTAGAATGAGCTGATAGTGTTTGAGGACATGTGGCAGTGACAGGGTTGCATTGGTCTATGGTGACAATATCAGTATGTTATTAAGTAGTGAAGTCATCTTTGCAGCCAATTTGAGCAAGCCAAATGGCTGTTTGGGTATGAAAGATATACTAAAAAATTATAGAACACTCAATCAACTCTAATATGCAGATGAAATCATGTCATTTTGAGCTAAGATAAGAAATCTATGGCCATTATAGTGAACTCAGTTAAATTGTCCCCAAGTGGTTGTTAAAATGCCTGAGAGAGGTGTATTGGTCGAAACAAAGGTGTGTGGGTCCCACCAAGATAGTACGCAATTGTTTGGAAGTGGCGTACGTGATTTGACAACTATCAGGGCCAACTGGCAAGCCTAAGCTACCCACAACCAGCTAGGTCGGCTACACTAGCAACCACGCACACATCGAGTCAGCCAGAGGCGGCCATGCCCTCATGGGGGGTGCCATGCTAACCGGCCGTGCACTCTCAAGGCACGAAAAATTGGGACCTATGGCATTTGAGGCCAAAAGGCCAAAATTTTGTCAAGTGTCAAAATGTAGAGCTTTTGTTCGACAAATTGCCTCATAGAGGTACTATTCACTTTTGGTCTTGGGAAGTTTGCTTCTGAGACTCATTTGTTTTGGTTCTAGAGTTTCCTCTACCATCCAATGGGATCCATCACGCTAATGCAAAATCATCTATTTCAAAAGGGGTGCTAACACAAGATCGTTTATCATTCGGGCACGTGCAATTTTAATTGGCTATGTGCATGTATTGTCCCTATGCTACGACATATCTTAGTGAGCCCAGCCTTAGTAAAACGCATGTGCATCTTAAATGCACCTTAAGATTCCCCTTTGCTTCCACTCATTTCAGACTTGTCATCAATGAACATAGATTCAAATCGTATGAGCCACGTCATTTTCCGCTTTTCCATCTCAATCCAACGACGATCCCTAAAGCACACTAGATGGACCAATGCCAGACCGAAAGGTGGCCTGATCGCTTGTCACGTGATGGACCAGAGTTCATGATCCTTTAATTTTGTGTCGCTCAGTGATCGTGCGTACCCATGGTAGATTCTATTTCTTTGGATGAGAGGCCTCCCGCTTGATCTTGTCAAATAAGAGTCGATCCAATGGTCGAAAACAAGTTTTCTCAATCGGAGATTGATCTGATGGCCAAAAAGCAACCTGCCAAAGTATGTACTCCCTTCGTAGTCCTAATATCAATCGAGTGCCATCCAGGTCATCTTTAGCGACTACATTATGGTTGAAACTTTGCCCGCGATCCGGTAGTGCGTGCATGCACTATATGAGTTTCAGAGATTCCTTTTTTTTTTAGGCCAAAAGTAAAATGAGGATATTCCCTTGTTTGGAATCCGTTTGAGCCCATTCAAGTTGCAGTCTCCTTATTATTTAATGTACTACCTACTAGAATACAGAGAAGATACCAAAGCCGCTCCCCAGCTTGCGTATTTTAAGAAAACCCTTTGAGATGTGTTTATGATTTTGAAGTGGCTTTAATCATGTTCAACAATCCTGCTTAAGTTGATTGAAGACTATTTGGAGCTTTTGTTGGGCATTAATGGTTGTGAGATTTCTTGTGGGGTCCAAGTGAAGGAGGAGAAGCCAAAATTGGGTACATCATCAATTGCATTGGAAGATTCAAGTCTCCCCATTTTGAGGGGTCAATTGAAGATTCAAGTGGACTACAGTGAACTATAGTAAAGCTCCCCAAAGTGTGGTTAAAAAGGGGAAGGTAATCTTTTATTTTTGCAAGTCTTTTTATTGGCCTAGGTTGTTGCATGTTGTATAACCTAAGACATTAAATGAAAAGAGTCAGACTTGTAATATCTATTTTTTATTCACATATTGTAACCTTTCAAGTTGGGGCTGGACAAGAGTTGGGGGTTGTAGCCCTATTCAAGTTGTGGCTTGAACTAAAGCAGACCGGTGTTGTAGCATCTGGACTGTTTTAGTAGTCAAACTTATGGTGTGTATAGAGCAATATATGAAACCTTGGTTAGGGTATTGCTCTTGGACATAGGCATATTGTTGAACCACACATACCTTGTATTGTGTGGATGTGAATGTATCTATGGACATAAGAGTGTTGCGGATTGTGTTTGACTGTAGGGTGAGTGTACATTGTCTGGCAGGCCTGGCTGCTTGTTGGTTGCAAGGTGGACATGTATACGACTGTGTGATTGTGATATTGGTAACTTGGCGTTGCCCCAGCTAGTCTGAATGGTTAGTAGGCAATGCAAGCAATGAGGTACCAGTAAGGGGCACAATTTTGGGGGGAAAATTTGGTGGCATTGATTCACCACCTCTTCGGGTCAATCTGGAAACTTCACTCTATCACCTTCTAGAACAAAAGAAACCCTAGATTTTTGCAATCAATAAATTCTTCTGCTTCTAACAGCCAATTAATATTGTTACAAACTTGCCTCAATTGATCTAAGGTATCAAGGTAGGTTCTTTATCATAAAAAAAGAAAAGAAGAAGAAGGGTTCTTGAGACTCCAACTTATGATATCAGTAAAAAAAAAAAAAAAAGAGAATTTAAATTGTTGTAAATACCCAAACACATTTATTCCATTTCCTACAAGACACCATTAAACCAATTCAATTTTCTAGATCCTTATACTTTCCATTTTGTCCTAGAGAATTTCGAAAATTGAGGAAGCTTAAACCAAGAGGCCTAAAATGGAAAATTTTCTTATAAGATGATTTAGGAGGGGTAGTTTGGAGGAAAATGGGATTATGATCAGATTCAATAGAGGGAAGAAAAGTAAGAATAGCATTCTTCCAAATAGAAAGCCACAAGGACTACCCATCCTCTATGTAAAACTTTTTTATTAAATGTAGAGGTTTCTTTTTTTGCTTCTTAGACAAAGTAGAATGTGACCCCAACAAAGAATTATCCACTAAATCAAAAGAGAAAATAAAATGCCATAACACCTTGGATAAAGGGCCATTAAAGGGAGGTTCCTTTCCTCCCAACTTTTCAAAGGATTTGATTAAGGGTCTTTTTGGTATCATTTTTATTTTTGTTTTTCTGACACAAAAATGTTTTTACACACGTTTAGGGTCTTTTTGGTATCATTTTTCATTTTGTTTTTGACCTATATAAAAAAAACATTACTGAAAACCATTTTGATAAAAAAATAAAAACTGTTTGGTAACTATTTATATGTAAATAATTTTCACAATAGAGGGGAAGAAATTCTCCCATCACCCATCTTCTTTCCCAAATCAACTCTAAAAAGAGAAAAAGGGGCAAAGGGACTCCTTCAATTTTAACCACCAACAAATGCTCAAGGGTGACAATCTAACCGCCCACAAAGCGCACAAGCAACAAAATGCAGTAATGCTCGTTGTATGAAGAACCGCCAGATAAAAGAGAGGTGATGCTCATTTTTTATAGGTTTTTGGTTTTCATCTGAGTGAGGTAGCTGTGCTTGCTCAACATCCCTACTAGCCGGCTCGGCATCAACCGCTTCACGCATATCTGCTCCTCCTTCCTCTTTATCCTTCTTCTCGCTCATCATTTTCAAACCCAAGACAATAATATAAAACCTCTATGTAAAGAATAAAATTGAAGCCTCAAACCTTATTATGAAAACCAGATTCAACTTTCCCGCTTCTCCTCTACTGCTAGTAAGCAACACAACCAGAAGCCCTCCCAAAGAAATAGTAACGAGGGTTTTCTAGGACCGTTTGAGGTGTCTAAGTTAAAACAGAATTTCACGAGGCTATTAAAATGTATTGGTAATAATTGAAATTTTTATTGGATCAATTGTTAAAAATTTGTGAAAATGAAGCAAAACAAATAAACAAAGAAAGCAGGTGTTCCAATTGAAGATCATGAATAGGCTTAGAGATGTTTTTTTTTTGGGTAAACAATAGACTTAGAGTTTAAACAAGAATGAGTTCTAGGTTTAAGGCCTGGTTTTCATATTAGATTTAAGATTACAGAGTGTTTATTGTTGAACTTTATTAACATCGATCATGGAAAGGAGAAAGTGGGAGAACATCAAACATCTCTCGCAGCATCATATTGTAGAAGACCCATTGGGCACTAAACTATACACCCTAAGCACCTAAGCACCAACTTGTTGTGTAAGGATATAATGGTAATATCCCTTTATAATCCTACTTGTGTTATGCCTCAGGCTGTGAGGGGCAATCCAGTAACTAGCCCTTCTGACCTAAACCCTAGTTTCCCTATAAATACTAGCTGGAGACAGCAGCCTAGGTATTCCAAACTCGATACACAGGGTGTAATGTTTTAAGCAATCAGTGCTTAAACCCTAAATCCTAACAGTCTTAAAGCATTATTTATTTTTCTGTTTGAGAGATCGGTTTTGGTGTTTATCGTCATTCACGGTTCTAATTCAGAAGAGATCGATTTTGGTGTTCATATTCATCCACGGAATCACGGTCAAACAAATCTGTAGAATTCCTTTTTTTTTTTTTTTTTTTTGTTTCTTTCGATCGTGCGCTTTGATTTTCGAATCACCACTTCGGCTTAAAGAAGACGGACGTGGCAATCTGCAGAATCATAGTTAATGCTTTCCTTGATTGTTTTAAACCAAAAGGAAAAGACATAGTGGAAGGCTGCAACTTTTGTTTTGTCAAAAGCCCTTTTGATTTCATAGTTTGATTAAAAACAAAAGAAAAAAGAAACAAGGGGTCTGCAGAATTCGTTTTCAAGAGGCTTTTGTAAAGCTCTTGATTGCTTTGGTTTAAATTAAAAAAAGAAAAAGAAAAAAAGAAAACCAAAAGTGGGCATCTTGTCATTGATTGATTCAGTACAGACAAAAAGTGTGAATACACCTTTTATCAGAATTTTTGGTTTTTGAGTTTCGGTGGTTACTCATAACCAAACAGTGACCAGAGCCAGCCGTTAACGCCAGTAGCCAGCAACCCGTGCCAGCCAGCACTAGCGTGCACATCGTGAGTGCCGATGTTGTTGCACCGTCGCGATCTTTCCTCCGCCGTCGCTGCAACGTGAGCCCATCGTCGTTTCACCATTGTCAGTTTGACCATTCCATCTCCTACATCCAGGGTTCTCCATCTCAGGTGTGAT
Organism: Telopea speciosissima; assembly: GCF_018873765.1. Taxonomy (NCBI): domain Eukaryota; kingdom Viridiplantae; phylum Streptophyta; class Magnoliopsida; order Proteales; family Proteaceae; genus Telopea; species Telopea speciosissima. The sequence goes on along the minus strand of NC_057926.1, from coordinate 19,220,079 downwards.
TGTTCCTTGGAATATTTTTTTTTATTTGAATTTTTCCCTTGGGTATATAAGCAAATCACATATTAATGGAGACACAAATTATTCCAATTGAGATGGTCAAATTGGAAAACTTTAGTGGCTCTGAGTTTAGCTCTTGGAAAAGGAGAACTCAGTTTGGACTGAAGTATCTCAATATTTTCTATACTGTGGTAAATGAATTTTCTGATTGCATGGACCTAACTGAAGCCCAATGGATAAGTGATGAGGACTTTTGCAAAGACTATCTTTTGAACTGCCTATCAGATAGGCTGGCAGAGACCTATAGTAAATATGATACTGCAAAAGAGATTTGAGAAAACCTAAAAGCCCAATTCAAAAAAGAGGAGGAACTATCAAAGACCCACTCGGTTGATAAGTTCATGGATTTCAAGTTTCAAGAAGACAAGGAAATACTTCCTCAAATAACAGACTTTGAGAACTTGAGAACAAAACTGAACCAAGAGAATATCCCTGTTGTTGATGCATTCTTAGTGGGTGCAATTATTTTTAAGTTACCATCTGCCTGGCATTTCTTTAAAACTGAGATGTATAAGAAGAAAACACTAGTAGGGCTGGATGATCTCAAATGATTCATTAGAATCGAAGATGATAATAGAGCCAGGAATAACTTGGAGATGGTGAAACAACAACAGGCATCTACCAATTTAGTTTCACAACCCAAGAAAAATCCTAGGAAGCCACCTAAGAAAGGATCTCAACAGTTGGAGGCCAAAAAGACTAACTTTAAAAAGAATGACAAGTGCAACCACTATGGAAAGTGGGGTCACTATACATCCGAGTGTAGGGGTCCTAAAAAAGGGAACACAGACACCCCAAAGAAGAAAGTTCACATAATGGTGGATAAGACTGAGCCTACTAACTTTGTTGCCATGGTCAACAAGGGTAAGGGGTTGGCTAATACATCTTTAGATTGGTGGTTAGACGCTAGAACGACCTGTCATGTTTGTAATAACAAGAATCTGCTAACTGATGTTGTTTAAGTAGCAGAGACTATCACTGTTGCAAATGGAGATGTCGTGAAAGTGGCTCAACAAGGGACAACGAATTTGGTTCTATCATCAGGTAAAATACGTATTTTGAAAAATGTTAAAATCTTTCATGGTTTTAAAAAGAATTTAATTTCAATTGGAATTTTGCTTGATGCTGGCATGTCTATTATTATTAGTAGTGGTAGAGTAACACTGTTTGTTAACTCTTTTTATTTTGGATGTGCTTACAATTTGAATGGTATGTTTAGGTTGAGTTTAGCTAATGAGATAATAAATCAAGTTAATCATATTTCACTTGATCCCAAAATACTGCACTGTAGGTTAGGACATGTGAACTATAGAAAAATGCTCAAACTTTCTAAAACTCATAATTTACCATTAGTTATTTCAATTAGATTTAACAGATGTGAAGCATGTGCTCAAACCAAAATAATTAGAAAACCTTTCAGACCGATTTCTAGGAGCATTCAAGTTCTTGAACTTATACATTCTAATATTTATGACTTTAAAAGCTACACAACTAGAGGAGGTTGGAAGTATTTGATAACATTTATTAACGATTTTTTTAGATATTGTCATTTATATCTGTTAAAATCTAAAGATTTAGTGTTTGAAAATTTTAAAATTTTCAAGAATATAATGAAAAATCAGTTGAACTTGAAAATTAAAAGTTTTAGAAGTGATAGGGAAGGAGAATACAAATTGACAGAGTTCAAGGAATTCTGTGCCTTTGCGGGCATAATTTTTTAAACTACTGCTCCTTATTCACCTCAATCAAATGGCATAGCTGAAAGAAAGAACAGGACGTTAACAGAGATGCTAAACTCCATGCTATTGATATCTGGCATGCCCTCTTATTATTGGGGAGAGGCAGTGTTAACTGCAAATCACATTCTAAATAGACTACCACATTTAAAACTGACTTCTACACCTTATGAACTATGGCATTGATGAGCACATTTATGTGTGAAATCTTAGGGCATAAAGCATACATTTTACCACATTGGACAGAGTTACTTCGGTGCTTTCTTGTGTTTTTCAGGTTTTAGGTGAATTCTTGTGAAAATAGAGCAAAAGATGCTAAGAATAGCCGAAAGCGCCCAAGAGTCGAGAAAATCAAGTTTGGATTGAGCACTGAAAGAATCAAGCCAATCAGTCAAATTTAAACTTGAATACAGTGGGCCCCTTAGCATAATTTTGAGGTGTTAATAGTATGGATGCGTAGCCCGTCGAGTCAGCTTCGCAACGGTTCAAACGGCACTTGATTCCGAGTTGAAACGAAGAAGTTACGGTCGTTTTCGTGGACAGGGGTTTATTTATAATTATTGATAGTAGGCCAAGGACAAAGTAAAGCGAAAGTTCGGATTCCAGGGGCCTTAGCACAATTATCAAAAGTTATCTTTCTGTCAGCCGAAAGATCTATTTGGAAGGCTCTGGAGCAGTCAACTTCAACTTGAGATATCTTGGGCTCCCAAACTCCAAATTGGACAAAATTTAGGTCTATTTTGGGTGATTTTTCGTAAGGAATACAACAGTGAGGCTTATATAAACATCCCATTCTCCACGTTTTTTGAAGGACAGATTTTACATTTCATTAATTGTGAGTGGAATCCTAGTCATCACCCTTGCTCTCTCTCTCCTCCAACTTTGCAAGGGCACTTTTGAAATTCTACTTGGGATAGATTTCTTTTGAAAGATATTCTCTCATCTATGGAAGGTTGAAAAGTCAAAGATGCCTTGATCTCATTGCTTGGAGAAGACACCTACAAAGAAAAGAAAGCACAAGTTAGAATTAGAAAGTTACTTTTGTAGAAATAGAAGGTTTATGTATCTAGGATTCTTTTCTCTCCCTCTTTCTATTTTTTTTCTTTTTTCTTGGGATTCAAGGCATTGTAAAAGAGGAAGGAGAAGAGAATATTCTCTTTTCTTAGGGAATATTTCTCCTACCACTTCCCTCTTCTCTCTTCCCCCTTCCCCCTATAAATACCCCTTGCCCTTTGGGTTGTAAGAAGTTAGTTCTAGTTCAGTTTTTAGTTAGTTTCTAGTTCAATTTTAATTCAGTTTTTTGTGTAATTTTTAGTTCAATTCATTAGTGAAATTTCTTCTTCTCTTGTTCTAGTTTTTGGCTTTCTAAATTCTAGTTTGATTTTATGCTTTCAATTTCATGGTTGTAATGCTTTTGATTCATGCTTTAATTTTATGTCTTCAATATGGCTGTAATAATTCTAGTTTAGTTTCAAGCTTTCTAGTCTAAGTTCCTATGTTGATAACAAGACGTGGAGATTTAGAAGAGGAAGGCATGGTAAGTTTATTCAAGTATTCATGCAAGCAAGTTCAATACAGTTCGGTTCACTTTCCATTACTTTTAAGTTAGTTAAATAGAGTGGCGTATACCTCCTCGTGTTCGACCCGTAGCTACAATTGACGCGTATGCTTGCGGTATTATTTTAACTCAAATAAGTTTTTGGCGCCGTTGCCGGGGAGATTATTGTCCACTTTATTTTTTTGATTTTTAAGTAATTCGAAGTGCTTTATTTTATTTTACCTTTTTTTCTAAAAATTAAAAATAAAAATCAATTTTTGAAAACCTCATCTTGTTTCTCTTCTGTTTCAAAAACTGTGTACCTAATCTAAAGTCCTTCTTATGCTCAAACCCAACCTCTTTTGGTGTCCCTCATAGGATTAAGTTACCTATGACACTGCATCTTGACTTGGTTCAGCGGAATGGCATATGACTTATCTTTGGAGGTGACCAACTTTGATAACAGGAAAGCGACATAGTGAGTGCCTTGGAAATAGAAACGTATAGTGGTCCTCCACTCTACATTAGAATCCAATTGGAGTTGCCTGTAGGTGGCTCTTGAAGACTATACGGGTTCCCTTGCTGTCAACCTATATGGCAACCTTACAACTTTAGAACCATTGTTTCAATTTTTGAGGGCAATGTACCAACTGTCTATTTATTCCCTCATGTTTTTAGTGAATTTTTTCTAGTCTTTTATTTTTCTTTAATTTTTCTAAGGGATACCTCAATTTGGGATAGGTGGATAGTTTAGAATAATAAGAGATATACTTCCACCTATGACTTTGGGGGAAAGGTGGAAACATGCTAAGGCAACCATGACTTTGGGGGAAAGGTGGAAACAGGCTAGGGTGGCTAAAAGTAGTGAGATAGAGAACAATTTTGCACTACCCCAGTACAATTTTGCTCCCCAACCCAACTATGGGCTTTCGGAAAATTTTGATTAGTCACATCCCCAGACAATCCATGTTATGGAAGGATGCCCTGATCTTTATGGGGGTAGCTATGGTGATGAGGATGTAAGTCCTCAATTTCAATACAATTCTTTTGGCACTTACAATCAGGGGTAGAGTGATCATCCCAATTTCTTGTGGGATCAGTGGAATAACCAAGCTGGACCACCTAATTTCCAATATCATGGTCAGTTTGGTCCTCCAATGCCCAACCCTCCATTGAATCTCAATGGGCCACCTCTCCTTGAACCATATCACCAACCCCCTGAGTTTCAAAAAATGGGTGAGGAGGCCAGACTGAGTGAACTTGATAAACACATAGCCCTTCTCACGACAAGCCAAAATACCATGGAGAAGCAACTCTGTCAACTGATCACCATGTTACAGGAAGAGGAAATGGCTACATTACCTAGTCAGCCTGAACCACCCCATCCCCAGTTTAATGATGTTGAAAGTCCACCACCCCAATTTGAGGTTAATGAGAGCCACTCCCAACACAATGATTTTCAAGCTGATTTCTTTATTGAGATTGAGCCTCCTGAAGATATTAGTGACGCGAAGTTTGATGAGCCACCTGGGGAAGTCCAACTTTTTTCTGAAATTTTTTATTTTAGTGAGCCTAGTGTTTTTATTGATTTAGAATTAGATTTTCATGATAGCATAGAAACCCTAAAAATTCGATCTCCCCCTCTCCTTTTGGGAAACCCAGATGATGGTCATTTTGAGGATTCCATTGTCCCGTATGTTGATTTGTCCAAACCTCTTAGGTTTAATGATTTTATTGAGGAGGACAATATTAGTCATGATGCTTTTCAAGCAAATGATCATGATCCTTATTTGGCAAACCAAGTTTTGCAAAGAGCGGATAGTTTTATTGCTAGGATTGATTTGAGTAAACCTCTCATTTTTTATGATTATTTTGATGAGGTTATTCATAATCCTTTTTATGCTTATTGTGATCCGTTTTTGATTGATTTTTCTAAACATGACATGTGTTCTACATTACAAACGGGAGAGAAAGGAAGGATTTATGGCCTGAGTTTTAATGCCTTCATTTTCCACTGTTCTATGAGGACAGATTTTTCTATTGGATATTTCTCAGTTGTGCTTAACTTCTATATTATTTCTCGCTTTACTAAAATTCATGGTCGAGTGTTTTCTAGTTCTGAAGCCCTTTCTACATTTGTTGGCCATAGATTGAGATTTCTTCTGATGCCCCAAGTACTTGTTGTAGAGCTCATGACTCTTCATGATCCTCTTCTTGATTATATCTGGTAAGCCCCCTCATCTCCTCCCTTGTCTTTATTATTTCTCTTATGCATGCATTGAGGACACTACATGAATTAAGTGTGGGGGGATGTGTGAGCTTAATTGGTGAATTTTGATTGTGGCGGTAGTTTGGTTTTGTGCATACATTTCTTTGATTACAAAGCGAGAGAAAGAGGGAATTAGGTGCCCTAGCATGCGAAATAATAAAGAAATCCCTTTTCAAGGACGGTAATTGGTATGCATCCGATGAGAGGGACTGAATTGAAAATTATGAGCGTTATTTCATTTGATGGCTAGATTCCTCTATGTGTTTTATGAACCCTTTGATCTTTTGGCTAGTAGTTGAAACCAATTTTTTTGTGGCAAGGCAAGGCATGAAAGTGAATAAAAGAAAAAAAAGAAAGAAAGAAAGAAAAGTGGAATTCCTTGGGACTAGACAGGGCACTGTTGCCTCAAGAAGCAGGTTGACTTGATCAAAATTCCTTGGAAGAAAACTCAAAAAACTCTTGCATCAATGTCTCAATGTCTTATGGATATATGCAAAAAGTGAAGCTACCAAGTATTTGGGTGTCTGGTGTATGCTCTACCATGTCATTCAGAGAACAGTACTGGAGTAGAAATAGAGTTTGTGATTGAGAAAGAAAAAAAGCTTTTGCCTTAATGCCTGGAAAAAAAAAAGTATGGTAAAAAATACTCAAAGCATAAGTCTTTGGTTCCATCGATACTATGAGTGGTTTACTTGAAGATGAGTAGTGTTCAGAAAATATGAGGAGATCCCTTGACCTTGATGCATGCTTGTTACTTGAATTGATGTGGGGTGATAAAATTCAAGTGTGGGGGAACCTTTGGCTCCTTGATCTTTAGTTGAGCACTTTTTGGGATTATGTGCACTGTTCTACTTATGCCATGATTAAAATTTGCAGCATTTATTTACAATTGAATTTTGGGTGTACATTCACAGCAAACACCCACGAGACACAACTCGTCCACTAGGGATAACCTAGGGGTTTAAAGGCTTGTTGCACATGCTAAGTGCAACCGTGATTCCTACGAAAGTGAGTTAGAGTTTTTGCATTCTAGATTAGTTTTTCTTTTGCTTTACTTGAGGACAAGTAACGTTCAAGTGTGGGGGAATCTGATGAGCACATTTATGTGTGAAATCTTTGGGCATAGAGCATACATTTTACCACATTGGACAGAGTTACTTCGGTACTTTCTTGTGCTTTTCAAGTTTTAGGTGAATTCTTGTGAAAATGGAGCAAAAGATGCTAAGAATAGCCGAACGCGCCCAAGAGTCGAGAAAATCAAGTTTGAATTGAGCACTGAAAGAATCAAGCCAATCAATCAAATTTGAACGTGAGTACAGTGGACCCCTTAGCATAATTTTGAGATGTTAATAGTGTGGATGCGTAGCCCATCGAGTCAGCTTCGCAGCGGTTCAAACGGCACTTGATTCCGAGTTGAAACAAAGAAGTTACGGCTGTTTCCGTGGATAGGGGTTATTTATAATTATTGACAGTCGGTCAAGGACAAAGTGAAGCGGAAGTTCAGATTCCAGGGGCCTTAGCACAATTATCAGAAGTTATCTTTCTGTCAGCCGAAAGATTCTATTTGGAAGGCTCTGGAGCAGTTAACTTCAACTTGAGATATCTTGGGCTCCCAAACTCCAAATTGGACGAAATTTGGGTCTATTTTGGGTGATTTTTCGTAAGGAATACAACAGTGAGGCCTATATAAGCATCCCATTCTCTGCGTTTTTTGAAGGGCAGATTTGACATTTCATTAATTGTGAGTGGAATCCTAGTCATCACCCTTGCTCTCTCTCTCCTCCAACTTTGTAAGGGCACTTTTGGAATTCTACTTGGGATAGATTTTTTTTGAAAGATATTCTCTCATCTATGGAAGGTTGAAAAGTTAAAAATGCCTTGATCTCATTGCTTGGAGAAGACACCTACAAAGAAAAGGAAGCACAAGTTAAAATTAGAAAGTTACTTTTGTAGAAATAGAAGGTTTATGTATCTAAGATTCTTTTCTCTCCCTCTTTCTATTTTTTTCCTTTTTTCTTGGGATTCAAGGCATTGTAAAAGAGGAAGGAGAAGAGAATATTCTTTTTTCTTAGGGAATATTTCTCCTACCACTTCCCTCTTCTCTCTTCTCCCTCCTCCCTATAAATACCCCTTGCCCTTTGGGTTGTAAGAAGTTAGTTCTAGTTCAGCTTTTAGTTAGTTTCTAGTTCAATTTAATTCAGTTTTTCGTGTAATTTTTAGTTCAATTCATTAGTGAAATTTCTTCTTCTCTTGTTCTAGTTTTTGGCTTTCTAAATTCGAGTTTGATTTTATGCTTTCAATTTCATGATTGTAATGCTTTTGATTCATGCTTTAATTTTATGTCTTCAATATGGTTGTAATAATTCTAGTTTAGTTTCAAGCTTTCTAGTCTAAGTTCCTATGTTGATGACAAGACGTGGAGATTTAGAAGAGGAAGCCATGGTAAGTTTATTCAAGTATTCATGCAAGCAAGTTCAATACGATTCGGTTCACTTTGCATTACTTTTAAGTTAGTTAAATAGTGGCGTATATCTCCTCGTGTTCGACCCGTAGCTATGATTGATCCGTACATTTACGGTATTATTTTAACTCAAACAGGCATAACCATCTCTGTAGATATGATACTCTTAAGGTTTGGGGTTGTATAGCTTATGTTAGGATATAAGACCCTAGTAGACCTAAGGTAGGAACTAGAACAAACATTTGTGTGTATCTGGGTTGTGCAGAAGACAGTGCTGCAGACCGATTTTTGGATCTATCAACCAATGTGGTGATAGAATCTAGGTATGTTATATTCTTTGAGGATAAATTCCTCAGAGATAAAGGCATGACCTTGCCGGGTCTGACAGAAATGATTACAAAATCACCTTTGGAATTTGAATCAATTGTTTCTTACATTACTTCCACAATGCTCCCTGAATCAGAGTCTAGAAGAGTATCTACTAGAGATCGAGTACTCAAGAATTTTGGTGAGGATTTTGTGACTTACCATTTAGAAATCAATCCATCCACCTATAAGGAAGCGATGAGATCGAGGGACTCACTTCTATGGAAAGAAGCCATTGATGAGAAAATGAGCTCTTTAATGCAGAATGAGACCTGACACCTTGTTGAGCTGCCTAGAGGGGCTAAGCCAATAGGATGTAAGTGGGTACTGAAGAAGAAATTTAATCCGGATGGGTCTATAGCTAGGTATAAAGCACGGTTAGTAGCTAAGGGCTATACTCAGGTGCGAGGGATAGATTATTTTGACATCTACTCTCCGGTCTACCATTTGGCAACGATAAGGATTCTTCTTGCCATAGCATCTATTGAGCACTATGTTGTGCATCAAATGGATGTAAAAACGACTTTCCTAAATGGAGACCTAATAGAAGAAATCTACATGAATCGGCCTGAAGGGTTTGTCATGAAAGGTTTTGAAAAGAGAGTTTGTAAATTAAACAAATCTCTCTATGGTCTTAAACAAACACTTAAATTGTGGCATGGAAAGTTTGACAAGACAGTAAAGAACCTTAGTTTTTGGATTAGCAACTCGGATAAATGCCTTTATTTTTTGTCTGAGTCAAACAAGGTCGCGATTATTTGCATGTATGTAGACGACATGTTGATTCTAGGTTCTGATCTCTCTATATTGAGTGACATTAAAGAAACCTTATCCAAAGATTTTAACATGAAAGATCTTGGTGTAGTAGACACCATTCTTGGGATGAGATTAAGCTTCAGTGAGTAAGGGATCACTCTTACTTAGTCTCATTACATTGAGAAGCTACTTTCTAGTTAGGGATACAATGATTGTAAACCGATTGAGACGCCCTATGGCTATAACAAACGGTTGAAACCTAACACAGGTGACACCCTGAATCAGTTAGAATATTCGAAACTAATTGGTAGTCTCATGTATGTAATGAGTTGCACTAGGCCAGACATAAACTTTATGGTAGGCATGCTGAGTCGTTTCACTAGTAATCCTGAAAAAGAGCATTGGGATGCCCTATCGAGGCTGACGAGATACCTTAAGGGTACTCTAGGTTATGTTCTCTGTTATACTGGACATCCTCCAACTTTGGAAGGATATTCTGATGCATCTTGGTGCTCAGATTTAGGAGACATCAGATCCACCAGTGGTTATGTATTTACACTAGGAGGAGCAGTTGTAGCATGGAAGTTCAAGAGACAGACTGGTATTCCTCTGTCATCTATGGAATTGAAACTTTATGGTCTAGCTTCTGCGAGAGATGAAGTAGAGTGGATAAAGGATCTGATCAGGGATATTCCATTGAGAAGTTTAAAGTTAAACTCTATATCTATATTCTGTGATAATCAAGAAAAAAAGACAATTGTGAATAACTCACTCTTTAATGGAAAGAGGAGACACATCAGGCTGAAACACGTCATGCTGAATTATCAAACAGAACAAGGGATTATCACTTTGATTGATGTGAGATCAAAGGATAATACGACAGATGCCCTTACAAAGGGATTGAACACAGATCGAACATTCAAAACTATGAGGAGATGGGGTTAAAGACCATTTAGTCATATCTTAACCTAACCCAGTATTATTGAATTATTCGAATCTCATCTAGCCTTGGAAAGCATTTGGGACAATTTACATGTTTAAGATAACGTAGTTAGGTTACTAAGTATGGGGGTTTGTGAAACCATTCCAAATTTGATAGTGTAGCAAATTCTTTATGTGAAGTTTCCTTACTTCGTTATTCCACAAAGGAATATGAAAAATATATGATATGTTTCAATACTATTGTACTAGTCTTTATGTCATTCCAAATTTGATGACATGTCTTTCATAGTATGACGTACCATTCCAAATTTGATGATACAACCTAAATCTATGACTCATATGACGAACACAGTATTTCAAATGGAAACATAATATGGTCCTTGTGATAGAGACTATATAGGATCGAGTTCTTGTAAAGAAACTTGATGATGATGGTTATTGTTTTTTGATTTACCTTCAGCTATATATGAAATATACTAAGTTCTTATTGTTGAGCTAGATACTATTGTGCAAATGATTGAATTCATATTATCTTAAGAAATTCATATTGACAAATTACAGAGAAGGGCGAAGATGGAGGAGAACGGTTGAACCTGAATCTCGATAAGAATGAGTTACTTGATGAGTAAAGTCACATGGACTGCAAGGTCTTTTCCTTTTGTCTATTTCTTTTGGTTTAACCACTTGCATGTGGAACTTCAGATTTGTTGTTGGGTTTAGTTTTGATCTAGAACCCTAGTTTTATTTCTTGAAGTTTACTTACTTGATTTATTGGATTGTTGATTTTCAACTTATTCAATTTATTTTCATTCAATTACTGTTTGAACAATGGTTTCTATTCATGTGTGGTGGATATATGTAGAACATAGGAGGAGATTGTAAGGGTATTATGGTAATATCCCTTTATATGTTCTAATATAATCCTATTTGTGTTATGACTCAGGCTGTGAGGGGCAATCCAATAATTAGCCCATCTGACCTAAACCCTAGTTTCCTTCTAAATACTAGCTGGAGGCAGCAGCCTGGGTATTCCAAACTCGATACACAGGGTGTAATGCTTTAAGCAACCAGTGCTTAAACCCTAAACCCTAACATGTTGCAGCATAATAGTATACTAAATTGTTCACTGAACGCTTTAGGAAATTGCATTTTTCGTGCCAGAAGAAGAAGAAGAGGATTAGGAGAGGAGAGTGGGGGGCTGGGGGCTTGCCGCCTTTCTAATTAAAGGAGGAAATGACAACTTTACGCTCGACTTTGGGACTTTATAAGCACATGCTTATTAAAGTTCCGAAAAAATGATTAAAAAGGATTTTTGGCCGAAATTCATAATAAGGTCTTAACTCTATTATGGTTTTTCTATTATTTTGAAGTTTGTAAATAGAAATAGGGTCTATAAATTATACCAAACACTTGTAAAAACATTTATGTGTCCAAAAACGAAAATGAAAAATGATACCAAAAAGACCCTTATTATCATTTATAGACCCTATTTTTATTTAAAAACTAAAATAATAGAAAAACCGTAATAGGGTCAAGACACATTTGATGAACACGTTATCTAATTGGTGAAAATAAGGGGTAACAAAGTAATTTCAATACTTAAATCTTGGCAAGCGGGGAGGACTAGCCGGCAAGAGTGCCCAGCCAACCACCCAACCAGCAGCCATATGTATCACCCTTCCATTGCCCTGAAACAGATTTGAAGTCGCAAAAACCCAAAAACTAATAAATTCTTATGGCACATCACAGAAAGTGAACAAGTTATCAAAAGGGAAGATTGTTTATCGAGTTTAGGTTTGGTTATGACCTGAACCACACCAAAAAAAAAAAAAAATAGGTGCATCTGTAATCAAAAGGCAAGGTTGGTTTCAATTTCAGGTCTCACTCATGAACTGAATCATAAGTGAACCCGGATCAGCTACCCACATGGGGACAGGTGGGGACAGATCTGACCCCTCCATGAGGCGTGGGTCCCACACCCTAGAGGCGGGTCCCACACATGGAGGATTCAAATCTGTCCACACCATCCTCATGTGGGTAGAAGATCTAAACTCGAAATGTTTTCACCCACCAATTAAATATATATTTACATTTCGATAGTTACCAAACTGTTTTTCATTCCATATTCTATTATGTCTAATGTTTACCATATGATTTTCATTTTTTGATTGAAAATGTTTTTATTAATAATTTTTTAAAATAGAATAAAAATAAAAATAAAAATGATACCAAAAATTACCTAAAATCCCCTAAAGCAAGAAAAGGAACAGAGACAGAAGATAAAAATATAACCATGTTTATTAGTCTCTCTACTATCATAACCATGTGGGTCCCATACATATTATGTCATTTTCCATACCGCCATTGTTGTCGCATGGGATATTTCCCCCACACTAGCGTTGTGGAAGGGAATGCTATTTATAAACAAGGGAACAGGTTGAATTGGAATATATTCAAACTTTGCTACAATTGGCAACATTTAACCAATCAAATTATGCTAGCCTACTTCCAAAAAAAAAAATTATGCTAACAGACTACTAGGAGGGTAAAAAGTTTAGAAAAAAATTTCCCCTGTAGTGCCTAAATCAAGTGCCTTGCAGTTCGGGTCTGGGAGCTCGACATATAGAAGATGTTACATCCAACGGTGCCAAGTTCAAGAAGAAAGGACAAAAACTGAACTCACACCATTGGATAAAGCATCTTTCACATATTAAGCTCTCGGCCTGAACTGCAAGACACCACAACATAGAAAGAATTGCAGGAGATTTTAATCCGAAATTTTGGCCGCCTTATTTTTAAGAAACAAGAGGGACTGATAGGGCAGAAGGCTGACAGATTTGAATTTTTCGATCTTTTCTTTTACCCTTTTTTTTTTTTGGCCCGAGTGGGACTTTTTACTTTAAGCAGTAAAAATGCAGTTTAGCATCACTTCATACGTTTAGAGGTGAAATTTATCTCCCAGCTTGTTATAGTATGTTTTTTGCTACAATTGAGAATACAATCATAGCCACATATTGTCCACATTTATGATTCATTTGTTTTCTGGATCACATCAACACCCAAAGCCATATCTGTAGACAAGCTTCATAATTTCTGATCCAACAATGGTATTCCAGGTCAATTCAACATGTCTGATGCCTTAAAGAGTAGAAAAACGATGCATACCAGGGAAAAATTGCAAAGCAATAATCAAGGAAATCCGAGAACACTTTTCATATGGGTAGCAGACATAGAGAAAAACTCTTACATACAGCAACACTACAGATAAAATTTCAGTTAATTTTTCTCATGCTTGTTATCTGTGTACTTCTTTGCATCCAAAATATCAATGGGTGTGCATTGTGAAGAGCAATAAACAGAACTAAGTTGTCATCCACAATGAACAAGTCCTAATAGGAATCTCACTTTGACACCATCAACATGGATCGGGTTTTTATCAAAGCAAAAAAACAGTGACCATCAGTTCCGTGATTCCTCGGAAAAAAAAATAAATTATTGGTGGATAAAGAATGTTTATTTACCTCATCGTTGAAAGTTCTACAATATACAACAACCCGAGTGGTCCATTTAACATTGCCGGGGTAGGGGAAGGGGGGTTTGGGGAGAATCATTACTTGAAAAGCTCTGCGTGAAGAGAAGGAATTACAAAGTAGAGGTTCTCGATTTGTGCATCTTATCATCCTGTTGTGTTGGTGGAGGCAATGATGATGAGATTGCTGCATGATAAGATGAAGAGACAAGTTGCGCTAGTGCTGGAATGGCACCACCTGCAAAATTACAAGCAAATGCTAAGAAATCTTACCGTCAAACTTGACAATAGCCCAAGAACTGTAAGAATGAAAGAGTCCTAGTTCTTAGAAAGGGGAAGATAAGCTTTCCCCTCTCAACCAAGCTCCCCTCCTCCCTCTCAAATAAAACCTATACAAAATCTCTCATTCACATGATCATGGTGAACGGAGAAAACAACTTATATCATCCTAGAAAAAACATGGGGGATGATACATTAAAAACCTGCAAATAACAGATGCTCAAAGGAAATAAATTGCTTTTCAATTTGTGTGTGTGTGTATATATATATTTTAATGATCAGGATTACTGAAACTATTAGGGTATGTTTATCCAATAAGGAAGACAGATTAGTGTGGACTCCGGCGAGTGATGGTAGATTCACTACCAAGTCATTATGGAATTAAATTAGACCTACTTCGGTGAGCAAACCTTTTGCGAAATGGTTCTGGAATCGGACGCTTCCCTCAAAAATCAGTTTCTTCTCTTGGCAGGTAATGTGCAGCAGCATTCCCACTGATGAAGCATTGAGGGCGTTGTGTGTGCCCCTAGCGTCCAAGTGCCTTTGCTGTGCCCGTCATACTTGTGAATCGGCGTCTCATTGTTTGGTGGCGGGTAAAACTGCTTCTAAGGTGTGGTGTTTCTTTTCTAGAATTTTTGAGGTGGAAGTGGTTCCTTCGCAGGAAGTGAAAAGGAGGATTTTGTTCTGGCAAAACCACGCTAATGGGAGGAGGTTATGTGGTGTGATAACTGGATTAATTCCTTCTTTTATCATTTGGGAACTTTGGAAAGAGAGACACAACAGGAGACATGGGGAGAGAGCTCACTCAACCAACTTCATTGTGGAGGCTGTGAAAAATTGGGTTATGGAAGTTCACTATTATTGCTCTTTTACAAAGTCCCCATCATTAAGAGAGTCCTTCATCCTTCAAATTTTTAATCTTTCTCCTTCGTCCGTTGTTCACAAACCGCCTATTGTAGTGTATTGGTGTCCACCTTTCAATGCGGTAAAGCTCAATGTGGATGGGGCGTGTAAAGGAAACCCTGGCGTGGGGGGAGGAGGGGGTATTATAAGAGATAATGATGGGCGAGTCTTGGCTCCCTTTGCCAACTTCTATGGGGATTGTACTAACTCCATAGCGGAGTGTAGAGCTATGAGAGATGGTCTATTTGAGCTGAGATGAGATTCTCGGGATTCCATGTGAACTCGGACTCTGCCTTGGTTGTGCAATGTATTTCCAAGAAAGTATGCAATATTTGGAAGGGGTGGTATTGGTTCCACGAAATATTGGCCTTGGTTGATGCTCTTCGGCCGATGATCTCTTTTACTTTTAGAGAGGGCAACAGGGCGGCAAATTGGTTGGCAAATCATGCTTGCGAGTCGGCATCTAACACATTATTCAGTTTTGAATTAAATCTTCCTTTCAACCTTAGGCGGATCTCTCGCGAGGATGCTTTTGGACTTCCAGAATTGAGAAAATAGTCAAGTTTTTATTCTTTGAATTATTGTATGGGGGTGAGGTCCTCATTTGAGATTTTGAGAGTGGTTTTGTCTATTTTGGTTGGGGTAAGGTGGTTATGTCCTCCCTTTGTATTCTTTCCTATTTATTGGTTTTGATTTCTAATAAAATCTTAGGGGCCAGCCCGGGTCGCAGAGAATATTCAGGTTTAAAAAAAAAAACTAGTAGCGTATGTTATCAGGTAGGTGCACTTCTCACTCTAGCAAAATGTGATCCTCAACAAACAATTAAAACAAAGAATAAAAAGCAAAATGAGATCCACAAACAATAAAACAAAGAATATTTACCATTTCTTATAGTAAATGAAATATGACTACTTTATTTTGATAGAAGTAAAATGGAAACAAGTAATCGGGTATCATCTAGTAGCGCACCAGATTTAGGTGAGATAGCTTAGGCACATTCATTGGGGCAATTTGTTTCAATGATCTTAGGTTAACATCCCCTCAAAGTAAAACAAATAAAAACACAAGAAAATCTAATCACTTCCAGTTATATTGCAACAAAATACAGATAATAAGAACTGCATATCAGAAACCATTATTTACTTGAATGCAGCTATCTTCCAGAATTCAACTGATGTTTGAATCTAGAAGCCATGGCATTTCAATCAAAGGGAGGCCTATAGAATAAATGAAAGCTGGAATACTGATGGGGGTTTGGAGTTCATGGCAGACAAAGATTTATCCAGGCATTTATCAAGGAAAAAAGGGGGAAAGAAGTAAAAATTCCAGGTTAACCAAATATCATAAAACCTTATAAAATAGAATGGGAATGAATGAGAGGCAGTGTGGTCCATATTTTAAAGAAAAAATGTATCAAAGTCATACCAATTCTCAATAACAAGCTTATGGACGATTCTATGAAACTTAGAGATGACAATAGAAACCCAAACAAATTATTTGAACAGAGAGAGAGAGAGAGAGATCTTACCTGACAACCCCGCGCAAGCTGAAGAAAAGACTATTACAGGTGGAGCCTACATCCAGTAGATAGTGTAAGATTGGAAATTGATACAACTTGGTAAGATAAACTCAAAACTTTACACAAACTTTGAGGGTGAAATTTTTTTTTGAACTGACACGTATAACATCCAAAAAGTTAAACAAGTTTTAACTAATCCAAAATTTCGATGTATGAGTATGATATTTCATACCATTCCATTTTAACTTCTTAGCATTTTGTGAGGGCACAGATAGAGTAGAGGTGGATATCGTAAAGCAGTGAAAATGGTTAGAGAAGCCTATGTTATACTTAAGAAACAAAAAGAATTAAATAAGGTCCAAATTTGCAGACTCTGAACGGACTGTTGATTAGCTTCAGCAGAAATTCAAGCAATAAAATTGGAAAATCAAATAACATATTTAGTGTGTATGGTTGTCAACAAAAGCTGATTTATTATTACGACATAAAAATTGTTCCACCATATTTTTCTATATTGATAATTAAGTTTCCTCAAAAATTTAGAAAGGTTTCGAAAGAAAATCTGGTGGAACCCCATGAAGATGCTATGGGGTTCTCAAAGTTCAGGTCTTTCAGCTTCATGTCATTATAGAAATGAAACATAGGTCATCACACATAGCTATGTGCCCCCCTCCCTCCAAAACAAAAATGTGGACAAAGATTGATCATGAGGGCTCCTGCTCATATATGAAATCCAAGGGGTCTGCCAAGGTATCTTGATTGGCTGACTTGTGGGGTTAGACTTTGGCAGTATTTTAGTTCTTTTTTCCTTAGTAAGCAACTGTTTCAGGTGGATGATGTTGTTAGTGGTCCTTGGCCTGTGGGTTTGTACATCTGCATCTCAACCAAACGTGGTTATTTATCAATATATATGAAACATCCAAGGACCGAAGGCCAAGAAGACACTCTGGTATATGAAGTGGAAAGTGTCTAAATTATCTTTTTGGAATCCAAGCAAAACAGAGTTAGCAGTATACTCACACCAATGAGGAAATGCAACCACATAGGCCCCTTTACATATCTTTGAACAACTGGCATTGCTGCAAATAAAAATAGACGTCAAGTTGATGTAAGAATGAATAAATTCCGTTGTTTTCCATTTGTCTACAAGAGCAGATGAAGCATGTCCATAAAATGCTCAAGAAAGTTAATCAACATAGAATATATACTTTAAGGGAAATATTAGGTATAAGGTTACAAGAAATTATAGGCACATCTGCAGGCTCATATCCAGGAGGCATCTTAGATGAACATAGAATCAGGGCCTCGTCATTGAATGGGAACTACCTAAAAGCTAAAAGATTACTTAGGCAGAAATCAGCATTATCAAATGACTGCAAAAAGGCGTACGCAGTGCACAAGGCTCCTGCCACTGCGGGGTCTGGGGAGGGTCATAATGTACGCAGCCTTGCTATGCATATCCCCCATATCAATTTGACATGCAAATATTTTTATGAAAGCTTCAAAACAATATACAGATCAGATTTATAAATTTTATGATAACGATGGTTTCTTCCTAAGCAATCTCCTTGGCAGGATTTCTTCACTGGTGCCCATAAATTATTTCTATAAATGAGACACATGTTCAAGATTTAGCTCTCAGAGTAATGGCTGGCTACTAAAACATAGATCCTAAATGATATATAAGAAAATACCCAAAAGAATTCAGTGATAAAATTTAAGAACATGGTGTGACATTTATAACTCAGAATGGGTAAAGTCCAAAAATATGAGTGATATCCTATGATAACATGGTGTGACATTTTTTTCTCACCAAAAAACAACATTGGATATTCGGATTTTAGATCTGTATCACAGGAATCTTCCTCAGGGATCATATCTAGTAAAACACAAGAAATGTGCAAACAATGTCAAAGTCCCAGCTCAGAAGTCTAATATTCCAGCTTCATTCCAGCAGCTCAACAAAGAAACAATGACAATACATAAAGTTTTTATGGCTTCAACATTTCTGAATGACATTCTTTTTTTTTTTTTTTTTTTTTTTTGGTAGACTGAATGACAGTTTTCAGTGTTTATCATAGTTACCATAGTCACCATCGTCATGGTCTCACCTTCCTAACTTTAGTAATTTCTAAATATTCACTTTTTCTATACGCCAATAGAAGCAAATCAAAGGATAAAAGTAAGTTCTGGTGGCCAGCAATGTACATGAAACAGAGCCCACTGTATAACCCCACAGACAGTAGCTGAACGCTTAGAAACATTAGATGGTAGACCTAATTCACTCCCATGTTAATACAGCTAGATTAATACATTAACAAAAAGCATCAAACAAGTTCAATTCATATGGCTGTTTATAGTAAAGTGTTTAATAACATAGGAATAAAGGATATCCATATTTGTTGGTATGCACTTAATTAAACAGTACTAAGGGGTCCTGGCAACAAAAATTGATTGTGTGATTTATCATCAAAACACACTTGGTCTGACTACTGTCTGTCCCACATGAAATCATGTCAAGAGAATAGTCCTCTAGTAAGGTGAGTAAGTCTGTCACCGAACACCCAAACTTTAAACAAGGGAGGAAAGAAACAATACGGACTTTTTTCATTCCCCCCTTTTTTTTTGACAAGTGAAATAATGAGTTTTTAAAGACAAATCCTCAATCGTTAGAATAAAAGTAAAGGTTGTGATGTCCATAACATCACTTCCTTGACAGACTATGTAGATAAGCAATTACAGAAATCATTAGATCCAACCCTACTTGAAAAGTTCTTATATGTTGTAAGGCTCCATGTCTGCAGTGAAGCTTGTGACAATATCAGAATCGAAAACCAGTAACCACAGTCAAGAGAAGACAGAGAAATTGAGGAAGAAGAGAGGAGACTGCTAGAGAAAGCTAACAGTCGATAGTTGTAGTCTCCCCTCCATATCATTATATAAGAATCGGATTACATATAGTTTCCAAATCAACTATGAAAGTACATCAGTAGCCTAATCTAGAAATAAAGAATTCTAATCTAACAAGGAAACAACTAAAGAGATAATAAATCAACACCTAAGCAATCTAGAATACTACCACTGGGACATATCAATAATGATTCACAATAGAGGTCATAGTTGTCATGGTGTCGCAATATCGTCGCGTCCTGGCGCTGGAGAAATATGCATATCGACCTACGCCATGGCATCCTATCTCTCTTTCCCTCTTTGATTTCTTCTTTAATTTTTTGTTTCTTCCCCAACCTTAGACCCACTCCCTGTTTCCCTAAATCTCCTATTTTAGCCTTGGTTTCTGAGTTTTTTTTTCTATCGTGTTATTGCAAGGTTGAAGAAGACATATTAAGTCTTTAAAATTGCAAGGACAACTTATATTATTGAAATAAAACCCCCTATATTCTCTATTGCTATTCTGTTTAGCCCATTCAGTTCTCTTTAACTCCATTAAATTACAGTTCTGGCACTCCTTTACAACTTCAGATTAATTACAATTCTACCATTGCTCTTATAAATCTTGATTATCTACTAGTTTGCCATTCAATTTTGGATTTAATTAAAATTCTGCCATTGCTCTTATAAATCTTGATTTATCTACTAGTTTGCCATTCAACTTTGGATTTAATTACAATTCTGCCATGGCGGGCGACGTGTCGATATATCAATCAGACATCCCTCCACCGACTTGGATCGCCGTGACGCCATGACAACTATGATAGAGGTACTCCCCCTATTGTGGTATACAATAGCATAACCAATCCCACGGTTTAACACTCCTCCTCAAGCTGGAGTATATAGTACAAATGCTCCAGCTTGGACCAACAAGAACAGATATTAAAGGCAGCACCAATCTTGAATAACAATTGTAGACGCCAATGAGCATAGAGAGAACTTCATTCAGGTAGCAATCTCAGCTCAAGTACATAAATGATCAGCAACATAAGTAGATAATAATCTGTGTCAAATAAATCCAACCAGCAACAAACAAAAACAAATGGAAGTGAACACCAACCATAATCCATAATATCATAACAGCAACAACAATATCAAAGTCACTTCTCAAAGAAGGCAAGTAGAAGGTAGTAATTTTCCCAACGAAAGATAAAAGTGTAGCATCCAACAGCCACATCATAAGCGGCAGGTAGTAGGTAGGAATCTTCCCAATGAAAAACAAAAGTATAGCATCCAACGACTACATCATAAGACCTTCCCAATGAAGGCAAGTAGTAAGTAGTAACCTACTCAAACAATAAATAAATAAAAGTGCAGCTCCAATGGCTACACTAAAGCCTTACAAAAGGGAGGCACTCCAATCACATGGTAACAATGATGTGACTAACAAAGATCACATAATTAAAGGTCTGATTAGTAAGGATCTGACCCACTGAAAAATAGGCAGTATAGGCTATTGTAGATCAAATAGCATTATAGGTCATTGTAAATCAGATAAGCAATATAGGTTATTGCGGACCAAATAGGCAGTATAGGTTAGTGCGAACCAGATAGGCAATATAGGTTACTGTGAACCAAACAACATCACGTTGCTATAAACCAAATAAATATGAATTGTTACTTAATACCACCTTCATAAATAAAATTGTTGTTGAGGACACGAACAAATAAATAATAGTAATCTTCAGATAAAAATAGTCTTGAGCTGATGACTTGAGAATAATAATCTTCACTAGTAGATAAGAGAATAATAATCTTCAATAGCAGATAAGAGAATAATAATCTTCAATCTCCCCCTCACTTGTAGCATTACACGTGGACAAATAATGACCACCAATAATCAGCATCTCAAAGGATGAGCATCACAAAAAATCCAATAATCAAGAGCTTGCAAATAATCTCCAATAAAATAATCTCAAGTAATTACCAACTGTCAAAGAATCTCAAACTGATATGAACTGGGCCCACAAAAAGCAATATTTTTGTAAATATATAAGCCTAATGGCAATTCTGTAAATAATTAATGTAATCTGGGTTTGAAACCCTGTTTGGGCTTGCTATGGGCCCATCCAAGTGCTTAAACATGTCAATGTGTAATGGCAGTGGCAATATCATAATTAAATCACAGTAAATACCCCAATTAAGAAGATAATGGCATTCTGATAAATAACCAGTTTTAAGGGGCATTTGGTAGGATAAAAGGGATAAAGGACACAAGTGGGATTGCAAATATTTAAAAGGGTAAACATGGAAGGAAATATGCTAAAAGGATCTGTAAGGATAAAAACATAAAGCTGGGGTATTTTGGGATGGCTGAAATTAAAGCCAAGAATAAAGGAGGAGTTATCGTTTTCAAGAACTAAAAGCTGGGTATTGCGAAGACCAGAAACAGAAACGTCGACTTTGACAGGAGACATCCAAGTTGCAGGAAACCAGCAAGAGTACAGCAGGATCGAATCTCTTGCGGGAGCTTGTGAAAAGGCGCAGCAGGCATGGCGCATGATATCATCAGAGAACTCTAGTGGTATGAGCTGGGATTCAAGGATTTTAATCGCCCATGGAGGGGTAGTGTACGCCCAAATTATCAGGCCCAATCGACCTGGGATAATTACCCAAAGAAGTTTTCCTTGAATAGAAAAACAGGAACTTAAATGCTACCCAAAATGATAGCAGCAACCTTCGATTCAGCAGTTGCAGCAAAAGGCATCAGAAATCTTTGATTCATACATCAGAAATTTTTTATTCATCGAAGAGCAGAGGGGAAACCAGATACGATTAGCAACTTAGAAATCCAGAAACCAGCAGCGACAGCAGACGACAATTAGCAGCAAATCAAAAAACACATGTAACTATGTAAGCATAAATTTTTTTTTTTTTCTTCATCGAAACAGCAGAAACCTTAATATATATATATTTTTCTTCTTCATCGCTTTGATACCATGTAACAAAATCAGAATCGAAAACCAGTAACCACAGTCAAGAGAAGAGAGAGAAACCGAGGAAGAAGAGAGGAGACTGCTAGAGGAAACTAACAGTCGTTAGTTGTAGTCTCCCCTCCATATCATTATATAAGAATCAGGTTACATATAGTTTCCTAATCAAACTAGGAAAGTAATTCAGTAGCATAATCTACAAATAAAGCGATATAATCTAATAAGGAAACAACTAAAGAGATAATAAATCAACACCTAAGCAATCTAGAATACTGCCGCTGGGACATATCAATAATGATTCACGATAAAGGGACTCTCCCCCTATCGTGGTATACAATAACATAACCAATCCCACGGTTAAAGTGTTTAATAAAGCTTAATACTGATTGTTTCTTCTTTGGAGATCACTAATTTCTTCTGGAGGAGGCAAGATTGGGTCTGGAAGGCCAAAAATGTCAATTCTCTCCTGGGTCATGTTCTTCATAACCAAAACATAATTATTCTTTCAAGTCCAATTGAAGAACTTGCAAACGGTTAGATTTTTTCCATTCTTAGAAGGGAGTCGTTTAATATTCTAATGCTTGGTTTATAACAGTCCAATTCCTGGTTAATAATCAATTTCTCTCTCCAATGAAGAACCATAAGGGGAAAAGTTTCTACATTTAGATTTTAAAATCACTGAAGTATCTTAAATTGGTGGTGGGCTGAATAGGTTCTCTAGCTGGTTGACTGGAATAAATAGGATTAGCTTGAAGAAAAGATAAAAGGTCAAGATAGAAAAGTAGGGTAACAGGTATTGTCGGCTGGAGCCAAGGTAGTGGTCGGGCCTTGGCAGCGTATTTCCTAGGTGGCACCCAATTAACCAAGAGGTGCCATATAACGAGGGGGTAGGTAAGAGGCTTATGGGTTAAATGACTTATTTCTTTTAGTTTTAAATATAAAATAGGGACCAGTTTATGCGTAAGACAATATCTTCTTTCCTTCTAGTTTTAAATACAAAGATGGGAGGGGTTTACGAGTAAATCAATTTGTTTTGCTTTTAGATGTAAATACATTTGTTTATAGAAAGAAAGCCCAATGGAGTTTTGCCAAAGAAAGAAGTCAGGGACCCAATTAGTGTGGCTGGGTTCACTAAGCAACAAGTAAATATCCAACCCACTTGATAGGCAATGTAGTACAGAAGCTTAAAGCCTTAATTAACAGCAACAATAGGGGCTATAATAGGTCTAACAATTTGGTCAACAGTAGGGGTCAACACTAGTATAAGGCCACAATTGATACCCACAGTAGACTTACTATGTATGGCAGCTTGCTTTCAAAATTATACCTTCAAAACTAACACCAACAGTTGGTAGTTATTACAGTAAGAATCCCTTAGAATCTCTTCCCACGCAAGAACTTGAACAAAAGTTATATGTCCCAACAGAAATAGAAACCAAGGTAAAAACTGCACTCATCAGCAACCATCGATGGGCAAACTGCTGTCGAAGGTTAAATATTGGATATTCTTGAATACACCAAAAGATCTATCAGCCTCAATGGATGGCTAGATGTAGAGTAATGGTTCTTGCACAGAATTAGAAACTAGGGAAAGAAATAGCAACCTAAAGTCACAGCCATATGCAAGCCAATGGATGGGGCTGATCAATATCGAGTGGAGAGAATATGAAAGGGAGTAGCATACCAAAATACGGCCCGAGGTTGATGGCCAGATTATGATATATCGAGGTCTGAAAATTTCTGACAGAGACCTCCAAAACCAGGGTGCCAAAGGTGTATATGTGGTGCAGAACCCAGGTCACAAAACACAAATTGGGTTCACTATGGGCCCACCTGAGTATTTAATAACTCAAGTCAAAAATTGAATGGCAATACTGTAAATATTATGAACATTGTCGAGTGCCTTAGGCATAAGAAACAGTATCAAACTCGAATTTAAACAAGTGTTAAGTATAGGGGTGCTTCTGGAATTAGTAATAAACGAAAGAAGTAATGAGATAAACCTGCAGGAAC
The DNA here is from genome assembly GCF_018873765.1 of Telopea speciosissima. Lineage (NCBI taxonomy): Eukaryota > Viridiplantae > Streptophyta > Magnoliopsida > Proteales > Proteaceae > Telopea > Telopea speciosissima. Next base: position 19,195,830 of record NC_057926.1, on the reverse strand, counting down.
AAGGGGCAGGGATTCAGACACATGTCCACGGATTAAAAAAAAAACTCAGATCGGTAGAATTAAGAGTGACTGGCAGTGAGAGAAACGTGCAGGAACTTGTATGGTAATACGGCAACAATAACAGGACACCAAAACCGAGGGCGGGCCTTGGTGCAACGGTAAGTTTGCTCCATTGTGACCAAGTGGTCACGGGTTCGAGTCTGGAAACAACCTCTATGCGAAAGCAGGGGTAAGGGTGCATACATTATGACCCTCTCCAGACCCCGCAGGTGGTGGGAGCCTCATGCACTTGTACGCCCTTTTAAAAGGACACCAAAACCAATGAAAAAAAGAACTTAAAGACAGTATCGGTTTACCGTGCTGGAGTTGATTGATTAAATAGAAAGAAAGAGAGAAAATAAAAGAAGAAGATAAGATAGGAAAAGGATATGTTCAAGTCTCCCACTTGAATTACAGAGCAGGCCTCCCACCTAACTTCAACCTAGTCTCCCACTAGGGTTTCTGCATCCCACAGACCTGCCTCTCACAAACACAGCATCAAGCCATTTTTTTTTCTTTTCTTTTATTTTATTTTATCAAACTCAAATCGTTGGGCTAGAGACTGTCCCACCCCAACCCCTTTATTAATAATAATGCATGGTTACAGAAAGCAACTCCCCTTTTGGCTATTGAAGAGGGTTACAAAATAGAACCTAATTACAATTCAAAATAGAAACTGAAATCCAATTAAGATCTGATAACACTGAGATCTAATTAATTTCTTGTATGATGAGGACATCACTCAAGGATTTATGCAGCCTCATCTAACTTCATTATGGATAAATGACCAGCATTATGTGTAGTTCATTTTATTATTTTGTTGTATTTTTATTTGGAGCCAGAATTGTTGTGTACTAATGTTGTAAGGGAGTTATTAGGGAGTTATTGCTGGAGAAGTATTTATTAGGGAGTAGTTATTGCTGGAAAAGTAGTTATTAGTTTTTTCTTTTCTTTTTGGGGTTTAAAAAGACTGTATTTGGAGATGGAAGATAAGGAAGGAAGCAGGCAAGGAAGGAATGAAAGCATGAGTGATTCTATGCAATTCAAGATGGTGTGAAGCCAAGATGGTATGAAGCCAAGATGATCTTCTTTCTTCTCTACCTCCTTCTTCTTCTTCGTCTATCTACTCCTTTCTTTCATACTCTATACCTACAGCAAACTATCCCTATTTAATTATCATATTTCTCCCAACCCCATTTTCATTTGTTAAGTCCATTCCATTATTTCTTTCAACTACACCAGCCTGTAAACCCCAATAAATCATACTTGTTTGGCTGGAATAGGACTGATGGTGATGAAAGATCTGGTTTTCCAAACTTGTCCTACATCATTGTATTAACTAATTGAAATTAAAGCTGCTAAAACCTTCTTGAAAAGATCTTCCCATAAAAATTAGCAGTTACACCAAGAATATCCTCCGCGCAAGTTAAAGATGCGACCCACCAAATCTCAGCTCTCACTTTAAACTCCCTTCTCCAAGCAAGGCCCATGGGGGCCCACTTAAAACTGAAGAAAATCTCTCCTTAAATCCTGTTGTTCGATGGACATCTTAGTCAGAACCAAGGGCTGGACCAGGGCTTAATTACAACCAAATATGGACCCAAATATAGGCCTGTCCAGCAATTGAACCGATGGCTATGTGCTGCTCACCAAAAGATCAGCCTCAATGAACGGCTAGATGTGGAGTAATGGCTCTTGCACAGAATTACAAACTAGGGCAAGAAATAGCAACTTACAGTCACACACATGTGCAGCCAATGGATGGGACTGATCAATATCTAGTGGAGAGAATATGAAGGGGAGTAGCATATCAAAATATGGCCTAACGTTGATGGCCAGATTATGATATATCGAGGTCTGAAAAATTCTGACAAAGAACTCCAAAACCAGGGTGCCACACTGTGTATGTGGTGCGGAACCCAGGTCACAAAACCCTATTTGGGTTCACTATGGACCCACCCCAGTACTCAATAACTCAAGTCAAGAATTGAATGGCAATCCTGTAAATATTATGCACAGTGTTGAGTCTCATTGGCATAAGAAACAGATTAAACTCAAATGTAAACAAGTGTTAAGTATAGGGGTGGTTCTGGAATTAGTAATAAACAAAAGATGTAATGGAATAAAGAAGGGGATGGGGATACTTAAAGAATAACTATAAAAACAAAAAAAAATATAACTATCGAGATAGGGGGAGATATCGGCTCCTACCTCTCGACAGAACTCAACCAGCGGAAGGGTTTTGCTTTTGAATGGAATATCTCCCACCAGAAAAACCCAATCGACTTTGGAATTGGAGATCTGAAATGTAACCGAAGGTAATAGAAAATCCTAACAATCACCCTCACAGCAGAATGATAACTTGCAATACCATGCTGGTGGTACTTGCATCTGTGACCCTGCAATTGGTTTGATGTCTCACGATTAAGGGGAACTTTGGGGAGTAGAATCCAAAGGTACTGGTCGCATACAAGAGCCCTACCTTGAACCCCAACCGCAAGTCAAATAGAGTTCTGTAGGATGAGTACCAGCGAACTCTTCTCTGATCACTTACTGCCGGTACAAGGAGCAAAAGGAAATACGAACCAGATTACAAGGAAAAGAAGAGAACAAAGGAAAGGAATGATGGGAACTAGTCACAGAAGAAGAAGAAAGGGGAGGAAGGTTCATACCTTAGGGAATAGGAAGGAGAGAGTAAAGCAGGGTTTAAAGTATCGATACGTATCGTATCGGTATCGATTGGTACTGATACGATACATACCGATATGTCTCTTTTTTTATATGGATTGTCTTGGATGGTATTGAAATGTATTGGCCGATAAGATACAACCGATACATATGATACGATCGATATATTGGGTAAGGGGATCTGTGGGTGCTTTAATATGTATCAGCCAATACACCTCGATACATACCGATATCATTGATACATTCCATTAAAAAAGCCCTTTTCCCACACAGGTTCAATACAGCTCCTATTCTAACTCAAAAAATGAAGAAAAACTCTCAACCAATAGTCTAAAATCTTGCATTTAATCTTGGTTTTTCATACTTTTGGACTCAAAAACGAATCAAAGAGTGCTACAACATCATCCAATACTCTTCATGGCTATAAACTATGACAACATGTAAGAAACCTCATATTTGATAACAATTTCAATTTAATGCACTTGTTTGGTTATACATTATTCTCCATTTTAGTGTTTATGCATGATACTTGTTATATATTATTTATTTATATTTTTTTTGTTCCACGTGTATTTTGACCATTTTCATGCATATCTGTAGTGTTCGATACGTATCTCCGATACGATACGATACGATATGATACGATACATCTCTTAAAATCACCCAACCGATACAATACCCGATACTGATACATTAAACCTTGATCACAACAGCATTGGTTGCAAGCTTATAAAATAGAAACTTAAGAAAACAAGTAGAGAAGAAAGGGAGAAGAAGAAGTGGGGGATATGACCAAGGCCTCTCACCTATGGCCTCGGTCAGTCTCTCACTAAACCTAGGTCTCTCACCATAACTGAATCTCACAGCAACACAAAGCCAACAAGCTTTTTTTCCATACTCAAAATCGTGGCATGTGTGTAGACAGCCCTTATTTTATTGACAACAGCAACATGGATCCCTGTTTGTGTGGGATAGGAGATCTCCTTACGATATGGTAACTCTCTAATTAGAAACAAAATACAAATAGAATCTAACTTGTAGCTACTCAACAAATACTAACAGTCCTTAAATTAGTAACTACGACTACATTAAAGAAACCTATATCAAATAGAAACTAAATAAACTACTAAAGACCCCCATGCATGGACTGCCTAGCACAGTATTGGGCCTCAATCTTGCCCACTAATAGCTGGCCCAAAGGCCTCGGTTGGCTGGCTGGATAGGATCATAGGATGGGCTTGATGGACTGGCTGGTGTGGCTGGCTCTTCCTCCTCTTCAAGCTCCATCAATCTCCATCACAGGGAACCAGCAAACTTCTTGAAGATCAATTTACATACCATGAGCAATCCCAAGACAGCTTGATGCAGGTCCAAGCACTAGGAAGAAGAAGCCATGACTTGGCTGTTTTTTTATTTTCGTTGGACCCTTTATTTTCCATACTTAGTTTTTTTTTTAGTGTTTAGGGGTAAAACAGTCTTTTCCCCTTTTATTTACTTAGATATTCCCCCTCCACGATTTTAGAGGGATGAGTTGTTTTGTTTGTTTTATTTGTTTAAACTTGTACTCCTATTTAGAGTATAAGTCTGATGTTTTGTAATAGGGATTCTGGTTAGGAACCACCAGTCCTAATCTGACTAGGATTGTAACTAGGATTCAGATCTGGGATTCCTTTTCCAGATCTGACTATTTGTAAGGCCTTTTGGCCCTTTTTTAAACTATAAATAAAGCTATTGTGGGCAGGCTCCCCCACTAATTTCTGCAATAAAATTTCTACTGCTTTCAAGCTGTGACTGCTGCCATCGTGCTGCTGCCTCTGCTCCTTTGTGAGCTTTGCACACTTGTGGATCTCAAGGTGGTGAAGGGTAGGTGGACTCCTGCGACTCCTTGCATTGTGAAGATCGGGAGGTTCTATCAAATCTTCAAGCTGCTGCCTTTAGTTCTGCAATACAGTAAGTTACATCTGTTCTATTTTAGTTTACCTTGTTTAACCCTAATCTACAGCCCATTCTCCTATAAACCCTAGTTCTCCCCTTAAACCCTAAAGCTTCTAAAGTCTGCCCAGCCCTAACCAGCCAGCCAAATCACACCAAACTTCAACCAAATCACCTTCCCCACCTCTGTGGCACTCGGCCAGAAGCCCTTGACCTGATTCCCCTTGGAAACCCTAAATCCCCTCATTCCCCTCCTTTTCCAAAACCCGAAACCCTAACCCTAGTATTTCAGAATTTTTATTTCTTGTTCAAGCCTAATTAAAGCCTGTATCATTAGCAACCTAAAACCTGCACATCATTACTAAATAAAACCCTAGCTCAAACCTCAATTCCTAACCCTAATCTTGCCCTAATTAACCAAATCTGTCCCATTCGGCCAACCCTATCACATAACCCTATTCCCCTGGTTCCTAGTGGGACTTGTCCTACCTAGGGCTACATTACAGCTCCAGCAGTGGAAATGCTGCCTTACAAAGAAGTCACATTGCAGTCATATACCACACCAACCCACAATCTAAACCGCACCGATTCTTTCACGTAGCGCTCTCTCAGACGTTTCCACTCCTGCACCCTCAAGCAAAGAGGTTTCAAGTTACCAGGCGACCAAGTGAACAGCACCGAGCAAATCTTCTAGAGAGCGTACTACAGGAAATCTCTATTTTGAATAAGCCTTGTCGGCAAGCATGAATTAGCTAGGTGTTGACTAGCACCCCCTACACCCTTTCTTAGGCTTCTCGTTTCTTTTGATGCTCTAACATTGATTTGTTTTTTGAAAGTAATTGTGCAAAAAATACCACGCTAAGGAGAGTTCCTTTCCCCCGTTGCTTTTTTCCTATGCTCATTCAAATATTCACATAAGGCTTATTGGTAAGACTCACTGTTGAAAGCCTTTTTCTCACCCCCCCCCCCCACACACACATTAATTGACTTTAATAACTGCAGACAGTTCTCAAGTTCTCTTAAACAAAGTTTACCCACAGAACGAGGTCTATACATCCTCACCATTTGTCACCTCATGCAATCGCTTAGTTTTCTCCTAATATCGGATGCAAAGCATAAAATCTAACTCTAAATAAATTTCTAATGGACAGCCTAGTGTCCTAAATGTTCTAGGGTTCAAATGAAAGACAAAAAAAGATCTACCTCTTTCAATCAATCAATCCTTTTAAGACCTCATTTTCTCCCCCATTTTCCCACCTTGAAAGCCATATGGAATAAAAATCAGCATGACTTTTTACATTGTTCTCAAAACTTCACAGAGATACCATAACTTCTTTAGATCCCAACTACTCACCATGAAAAGAAGCTAGCTGGAGGGATCCACCTCGTGGATGGCACTTTTAACCAACCTTGATCTTCTGAGAAGAGAAATATCTAATTACGAAACTGCCCTGACCATTTGACAAGGGGAGCTTTTTCATGGAGCCCAAAGGCCAGCATCGCTAATTAAGAAATCCATTTCCATGAAGTTATAATCAAGGAATTAAGTCTCGGAGCGTATCGTATCGTCTCGGCCGATACGTCTTGGTATCGGTCGAGGTCGATACGATACAGGTCGAGACGTATCTTTTTTTTTTTTAAATGTTAATGTCTCGACTGTATCGAGATGTATCGACCGAGACGTACCGAGACGATACGATTCGATAGATACGTATCGATACAGAGGAGAGTTTTAAAATATTTTATTTTATTATATTTTTAAAAACAACACGTATCGAGACGTATCGAGTCGTCTCAATATGTATCGACCGATACATAGCGATACATATCGAGACGACTCGATACGTATCGTTAACTTAAAAAACACATGGTCATTTCATTCTTGTCACCTGAAACTCGATTTCTAGCAGTCCTGGAGAAAAAAGCTCTTCCCAGCTTTGAGAAACCCTTCCAAAAACACATTTAAACTTGCTTTTTGGGTAAGATTTCTTGAGGGCTTTCAATTCTTTGCCAAAAACGAACTTAGAGGAGCTGAAATCACATCATTTGGTGGATCTAACAGCTCACATTCGAATTCAAAAGCTGCTCTTGAAGGGTTAGGTAAGTTTTTTGAAAAAAACTTGAATCTTTTGCTTTAATCTTTGATTTTTGGTCTGTTTTTTGGTATGAATCAAAGAGAATATGTTAAACTAACATAGAAATTGCACTCTTTGTATGCATTTACAAAGATTTGGTTTCAAATCCATGTTTCTTTGGCCATTTTTACCCAAAACCGAAAATTCCTTCTTTAAAATGATTTTTTTTTTTTTTTTCTTCTTAACTTTAAAACAAATGGTAATGTTTATAATATATGGAGTACATTATGTATAGATGTATGAGATCCCAAGAAGATTATACATTTACCCTAAAATCTGTATTTTTTTTTTATTTTTTGGGTATTTCCTGAATTTATTAAATACTTAAAAAAATGTAAAAAATCTGATTTTTCCATCTATACTCTTTCATTATAGTTTGATAAAATGTATAATTGGCTGAAATAGAATCAAAGACTTAGATTCATATATGTAGTACATTATGTCATTTTTTTTCATTATTTAAAAAATTAAATAATGTGTAACTAGTTGTAGAAAATATAAAAATATTTAAATATTGTTTAGGGCACCCCGACATTCTTCATGGCAATAGAGTGACTCTACATGTAAGAAATTTCATCTTTTAATCTTTTATAACAATTTCAAAGTGCCACACTTGTCTGGTTATTGATTATTCACAATTCTTAATATATATGCATGATATATGACACAAATTGCTTGTTTATATTGTTTTTTGTGTCCAAAAGTGTATTTTCATGTGTAGTTTGATCATTTTCATGCGTTTCTGCACAGATCGATACGTATCTCCGATACGATACGATACGTATCTCCGATACAATACCCGATACCGATACTTAAATCCTTGGTTATAATTACTATGATACCAACTCAAAAAGAAGTTCCAAATGATCATCTCCATCTTTTTGATCATCAATGAAGGAGCCAAAAGAATGGACATCAAGAAACTGGGAATGCCATTCATAGTACTTTTTAAGAGAGCAACACTCCCATTAGTGAAAAAAATTACCTCTTCCACCAACAAGATCCTTCCCATCCATAATGTTGGATTTCATACTGAGACCACCTTAGGGGCTGCCAGAATTGGAAACCCCATAATGTAGACTAGGACAACTAAAACCCTAATTAAGAAATGGGAAAAGGTTCTTTGAGCCACTGGAGCAGGGTGCGCTAGCACATCTATGTCTATCTCTTTCCTCCTCATACGAAATGACCTCACTGCCCTACTATGTATGTTACTGTTTTGTTGCACCTCAATGGTGCCCTCCTCTATGTTGCTCAGAGAACCCTCTCCCTTAAGAAATTTAGGGAAAATTTTGCTATAAACTATTGGAATTAACAGGACATATTAAAAACTTGAAAGAATAATAGCAAGTTCAACGAAGCACTGAAATGAAAGGTTAAGAAATCTGACAAGAATCTTAATATAGTATAAAACAATAATTTATATACGAGTTAAAAGAGAGAAAATGATTTTCTAATTAGATGGACAGATTAAGGGGAACTTGGGAAAACTAGAAAACATAGGGAATTTGAAGGACGAGAAATTCAAAATCTCTTAGAATAAGACTCAAATCAAGCTGAGCTATGGGTCAGGGTACCCTTCTTGATCTGTTCTGTTAGTTTATTAAGGAAATCAATTTTCTTTTGGGATTTAATGGGGCCAACGGGCTGGTTGGGTTTTGAAACAGAAAACAAGCCAGGGTGATGTGAAGTGATAAAAGGGAAAGGGGAAAGGGGAAAGGGAAACTTAGGTATATAGGGTCTGTTTCAACAGAAAATGACATTATCAGATCAAAATATATTATAGATACGCAGTTCTCCTTCTTTTGTTCTACATATTCCTCCTACCTGCTTCGATTTTTATAATTCTTTTTCTTTAATATCCTCGGTTACTGTTCATAGGTACTGTTTACAGGATGGTTCCAAAAAACGGAATTGGATCGCCAATTCCAGTTGATTTGGATTGCTGATTCTGGTCGAATCGGATCTGATCCGATCTGAATCCAATTCCTGATTCTATCAGGTTTTTTTGGGGTTCAGGCCGATTCCGGCAGAATCAGAATCAGTGGAGGCCGATTCCGCTTCCTCGAACAATGGTTTACTGTACCATAACAGCACCTTCCTTTAGTTTCTTCAATTTTAATAAACCCTATTCAACTCTACATTGTTCCCACCACCTATCCTAGTAATCCAGCTTTAGAAATTCCATAAACTAGGCTGTGTTCCATCACCCCAAGAATATAAAAGGAAACCTTCCACCTCACAACCCATTCTAAAGGCATTCTCTCTCACACCAACACTTTATCAAAATCAAACCCACCCAAAAAAAAAAAACACATACACACACATGGAAAAGCTGTCCCTGACGATTAACTCAATGTGGCCCCCAAGTTAGCTGCTTGTATTTTGTTGCCATAAAGAAAACTAAAACATTTACTTGCATATGGCTATCAGACAGTTGGAGAGCCATTATCCACCCTTTCCCCTTCAATCAACCCATCTCTCCCAATTAACAATGTAGTATTAAGCCAAAAAACACACAGAGGAACCACGTAGGTGATAATAGATCTCTATACCAAGTATCCCAAGAAGCTTAAAATTTTATAATTGGCATACCATTGGTGATACAAACCTGAAACCAAGCATTCTATTTCTACCTACAACCCCTCCCCTCCCACCCACCCCCCTGCCCTTTTTTTTTAAAAAAAAAGAAAAGAAAGGCTACCTCTGAACATGCTCTCTCTCTCTCTCACACACACACACACACACACTCGAGATCATTGGCTCCCACAAATACTCACAGGCACCCCTTTACAAAGGGAGAGGAAATACAACTATAAAAACCTCCAGAGAGCAACTTCATTAGTAATTTAAGACATTGGTTACTTAAAATTACCTAAGTATCAGATCACACCATACTTGTCCTTGATTAATCAACAATTTTAGAGTCTGTTTAATTCATATAAAATTGAAACTTCAATTTATCAATTATAATTCCAGATCAATGTAAACGATCAATAAAACAAAATCAAAACATAAAAATAAAGAAAAAAAATAAAAAATCAGCAAACGAATAAAGTTGGACTACGAACACAGTTAGTCAAAATTAAACAATACAAAGAACATCCAGGGGATTCACGTACCATGGTTAAACCCATAGAATGCACTTGCTGTGCCACCAACAGCAGAACCAATCTAAAACATTTAAAAAAAAATGGCAACTTTAGAAACGAAACAAACAGAAAAGTATTCAATAGAACAGAACCATTGAAACTCATCGATCAAAAGTGGGTAGGTATAAAAGGCTTAGATATTTCATAACGTCTTCAAGACCCAATTGCAAAAATAAAGACCCATAAAATAACAAACGGGGTAGGATTAAAAACAAAAGATCCCAACCAACCATGGAAAAGCTGTCCCTGACGAGCGGTGGAACAGTCCAATTGCTGGTTTCCTGAGAAGAATCGAAAAAACCCATATTACGACACAGAACATAACTAACGTAGTGAGAAAAAACATCAAACTAACAATTCACTAACATAAAATTTGATATTTCAGATAGTCATAGAAATTAAACAAAGCAGATATAAGATTAAGAAGATCACGAATTACCAATTCTTTGGACAGAGGGCCAGCACAGTGAGAGCATCTGAAACGAGGAGTGCTTGAATCCTCCATCTCTCTCTCTCTCTCTCTCTCTCTCTGTGCTGTCTGCACGACGCTACGAAAGCACTTGACCATTAGGCACCATAAAACCCCTCTATAAACTATAAACCCTCAAGAAACGGGGAATGCTAATGAGTCGAACAGTTGAACCGCTGGTTCGGGATAATTCCAGCCTTAAAAGCCACCTGATTTTGATGGAAAAATACCCTGTCCAACTCCAACTCCAACTCCTCTCCAATCACCCATCCAACGTCTTCCCAGCCGTTGGATGGGTAATTGGAGACGTTGGACGGGTAGTTGGAGAGGAGTTGGCACGCCCAAGTAGTTGGAGAGGATCTAGATCTGATTTTAATTTCTTTAGTATTTTTGTCAAATGCCCCCGTCAAATTGTCCAAACGTACAAAATGCCCCTCTGTAAAATATAAACCCCTGTTCGAGTCAGATACGGATTCTCTCCAACTCGTGGGGATAGGAGTTTGAAGCTCAACTTCAGCTTTGAAGACCTATGCTTGGTTGTCCTAGTCAATCCCTTGGTAAGCCCTTCAACCCATGTGATTCCAACTAGTTCGTACTTGAATTTGCTTAGAATCTATTCAATCCCTTACCACACTTGGGGGTTTTTTATCATAATTGGTTTCATGACCTTATTAAAGGCTGAATGCATCAATTGATGGCTTAGAAGTGACCCAATTCCAGCCCTTACCTTAGATGTCATAGGAACCCCATTAATGAACTCCAACTTGGAGATTCTTGATGTTTGAGACCCAATACCCATCTTGGAATCTATTGAGTTATATGCTTGAGTGCATCAACACCCTAGAAGGCTCACAACACTCCCCAAATGACCTCCTTGTTGCCCTTGGCTTTGAGCCAAAGTTGAAACCACTAAGAGCTTCAAAACTGTTCTTGCGAGCCAGCAGTTGATGGCCTGCAGATGGCAGGTACCAGTCGTAGCCACTAGCCTATCAGCCGTTGTATCTAAAAGGGAGTTGATTTTGGATGTCTGCGGATAATAGCCTGCGGCTGATGTGTATCAATCGCAGCCCATCAACCGCAGGAACCAAAACAGTGTTTTAAATGGCTTGACTATGGGATTCGATCCCAGAACATTCTCACCTGTTTTACAGTTAAGGATTGGCTTGTTAGGCTAACCTACAGTGGTTGCTGGAGCATACGCGGCACGGGACTCAAGGTTATACATTGCGACCATTGTGAATGGATTGAACATTCGAACTATTTTATGGCGTGTTTCCCACTGGGCATCCATATAGGATATGCATGTTATTGATGTGTGAATGTGATGTATGTTATGATACCTCACATCCTCTATTATTATGATTTGATACAAAGTACGGAGAAATGCAACCGTGAATGAATAATGCTATGTATGGGAATAGAATGTGATTAGTATATAGTACTATACATTTGGAAATCTTGATAATGTGTAATTGATGGATTGGAATCGGGTACTGTGGTGACCGACCGACTGTACTTCAGTATCATACCTGTTGTATTGATACTTGGTGTGGATGTAAGCTAGAGAGATGAGAGGATAGTTGGCATTTGGTTAAGGCGCTATGGACTCGATCTCTAGGCTACACCCGCACGCGTGTGACTATATATTTAAATATATGCATTGCAATAGTTGTTTGCTGGTTAGGATATAATTTATCCAGTACTACGACCCTTACTGACAGGGGTTTAGGTGTAGGGCAAACCCATGGGTCCAGATCGTATTTTGGGGTAGCCCACCGAGATGTCACCGACAGTGTTTCGGGCTAGACACCAGGATGGGGTTTGTTTTGGGGGCTTGCGAACAAGTCGGTGAGGGAATTTGGTACTCGTAGGTTTCCATTGTAGCATGGGGTTGACATGATTGGAATACCATCCGTTTTATGGTACTGTTGCTGATGATGCTACTTGTGTCATTGTAGTACTTGACCCGACTTAGAATCTCGTTGCTAGGGGAAAAATGAACAAAAACACTCATGCATCATAAGTGATGTGCATACTTTAGCATGCATTGCTGGTATATCTATTATTGTATGATTGCGTATGGTTTGATCGCTTCTTAGGCTTGTATTAGCTCATCCCTCCGGAATCTTTGTTTTTAGATGTGGATACAGGGATAGAGGATCTAGCGAAGGTTGATTCGGCATACCCTGGTGGCGAGGACTACAAGTCTTGGGGAGTCCAGCCAGAGATGGAGCTGGCATCTGAGTACCTTTGTGGAGAGTGTGCTCACGAAGCACCATAGTTCGGGCTAGGGGCCCAATGACTTGAACTTTACTTCACGCTTATTGGATAATATTATGGATGACTGTAACCGATAACTCTTGATACATTGCTACCTCCCTTACTTGGGTATTTAGTACATGATATATGTGATGATAAATCGATGGTTTGGAATCGAATTGCTATTTATGTAATTATATTATCATCTAGAATTCTTACAGTATTTGGATTTACTATCTTTATTTAATTTCGCTGCAACTCTGGTTTTCGTTCTTATTTTTTTAATAAGAACAAGTGTTGACCCTGTGTTAGTGGGGCGAAAGCGATGGGATTCTCATGTAATCACAAAATTTTATGAGCATGTAAGGATCTCAATAAACACATTATGGCCCTAAGATTTCACACATAAATGTGCTCATCAGTTAGGTATTGTCATATGGCGTCAGATGGGATACACCAAAACAAACAATTATTGAGATGTGAAACGACCAAGAAATGAGGTTGGAAATAACCCTATGTGGCTTAGCCCCCTTATAAAAACCAAAATGAGTGTGACTGATTTAGAAAGTAATTGAGACCCAGTGAACCTCAAAATGAAGGAAGCAGCAGTAATAGTAGTGGGTTCTGGGCCTTCAGACATTGCGACTTCTGCTTGTTTAAACCTTCAATCAATCCCTAACATCCTTGAAAGAGAAGATGTTTATGCTTTAGTATGGAAAAAGAAAGCCTACGATCGCCTTCACCTTCACTTACCTAATCAATTCTGTAAGCTTCCTCACATGTTGTCATTATTATATATCATACTATCATACTATTATATAAGTGCATGAACTCATGTTTCGTGGCTACTTTTTCACTTGACCTTTTTATCCTTCTTTTACTCTATCTTTTCCATTATATATTTTTTTTCAAAATGTTGATACCCTTTCTATTTTTTTTAATATTTAATTACTCATTACAAAATTAATTTCCTTATTCCTCTCATCTCTCATGTTCCCTTCCTCATAGCTCTCTCTCTCTCTCTCTACTTTCCTTTTTATCCCCTCTCTCTTTTTAAAATATCTCACCCTTCCTAATACGGCCACCCATCCCAATCTATATCTTTCTAAATTTCCTTCTTTATCTAAACCAACCCTCTCTTTCATTATCTTTTTTTTTTCCTTTTCTATTCTTTCCAAAATTATTGTTACCCTTACTAATTTTGTTAGATTTATTTTTTATCCCCCAACGAAATCGTGCATTCTCACACCCTCGAAAACTCTTCAAGTACTCTCATCTCTCTCTCTCCCCCCAACTCTGTCACTGCCACTCCCCTATCCCGATGTAAGATATTTTGCCACATAGGGGTATGACTGGGACAATCACACATCATCCCAACACCTACCAGGATCATAGATGCAGTGTCCCGAGCCACAGTCCACCATGTCACCACAATATGATGACAGAAAGGAACGTACCAAAAGGAATAAATCGTTCCAATCACAGAGCTAGCGGAAGTGAAATCAAATTGAAATATGTGAAATTATAGAACATCAGTTCTCTAATGATAACACATAGTACAATATCATTGTTCGTAACCAGTCAATCTCTCCTAATAAGTAAACATACAGTTTATACATGATTGTGGAAATGAATACAGAAAATTAAATAGTAAATAATAACAATCACCCCAAGGGCACAAATTCTTGGGTGTACATCTACATCCAAGTCACGGTCATCAACTCCACTTGATTCGCATCCAACGGTGCTCGTCAAGAGGTTATCTGCATATAAACTAAAAAGTGGTTGTACAACGGGGTTAGTTACACTAGCTAGTGAGGGAGCAAAGGGGAATGCACACACATCACACAATCAATATCAAACAGAATGATGCATGCTAATGTTAGATTCATTTTCCACTTAGCACACAATTCTATCGGTCAAGTATATGCTACTGTGATAACTCGGGAAACACTGAGGGTCACTTATCCAATCGCCCCAGTGAGACCTCAATTATCACGAAGGGACCTGCACCGGTAGAAGCCATCATGACCACCCAGTGGCAAACCCCGATAGCCATCACTACCCCTGCCCTGGCCTCTCCCACCTCCACAGACCGCAAGTGCTCAGACTATCCAACACATAAACCCCTGTTGGCAAGGGCCATAGCATAAGGGAACAAGCATCCTAGCCGCAGATATACTATATGCAGATCCTATCATCCTGAGAGGTATTCCAGGTGCATCAACGTCCCATTCCATCTAGTACCCAGGTACCAGCATGGCACGACACATACATATCAGGATGAAATATAGTAGTTTTCATAATTAAATAAATTGGGGTTCCGGTACCGGCACACCCGACACTGTAGCCCGATACAATGGTGAGCATGCAATCATATTCATAACAAATCACATTTGGATAATAATGCAATGCGCACAATGCTTATAAATATATACTAGCATGCTTAAGATTAACAATTATATAATAATCAAACCCAACGAATCACCCAGAACCCACTCACCTAACATAGGTGTAGCCCGGCGTGATTGGCATGAATCTCCCCAGGCGTCGGGTGTCATCCGACGTGGTTCACACGAATCTCACCGGTGCACCAGCCTAGACATACAAAAGAAATCATTAAGACAGGTATAGAAGGGTCCCATGTTAGGCCCTCAAGGTTAAAATCAAGTTCCAACCAAGACAACACGAGTGGACTCACAGGCGGTCTCAGTAGAGGTGAATCCTCCCCTGACTCTGTTCAGGCCAAAGGGTAAAATTAGAGCGAGCGAACCCATGAGCGGAACTTCCTACTTGAATCCGGTGGTTGATCCATTCAACACCTGAGACAACCATAAAAGGGAGCGGATCCACGGGCGGATGTGCTTCTTGGGTCTGCCCCTGCATCCACTCGATTTCCTGAGACAGACCCGAGAGCAACAAGTCCCGAGTGGAGGCAAACAGAGTGAATCCGTGCCTTCGTCCGCTCAGGCCATTACGCAGGATTTATACTGGGCGGACTGACGGGTGGTATCACGATAGATGGATCCGGTCGTTCGTCCACCGACAGTCTCTTCTGAGATTTCAAGGAGTTTCAACTCCAGCTTGAAGCTTGTTGCTCCATAGCATCTCAGGAATAGGGGAGGGTTGTCTAAGCCTTCCTAGGGTCACTAGATCCTAGGCTCACCTCATGGATTCAAGATCCTACAAGGTTGGGTCTCAATTAGGGTCCAAGGGATGGGTTTCAAGTTCAAAACAAGGGGTTCTACAGCCATGGCTGCAAATGCAGCACCAAGGGGTCCAAACCATACCCAGGTTAGCTCCATTAGAGCTCCAACTAGGGACCGAGCTCCACCTTGAGTCCCAATGGAACTCTAGGTCAGTCCAAGCTCAAGGAATGTACCAAAATCAAAGGGAAAAAGGGGGAGAACCAGTTTGGGGAGCTTACCTTGGTGAGATCCTCTAATGGAGGAGTGGAGTCCAAGGCTAGGTGAGCCTTCATGCTCTCCTCCCTTCCTTTCCATCGCTTCTCCTTCACCTTATTCTTCCTTCTTGGTCCGGTCAGCAAGAGAAGGAGATGTGGGGTAGCCAACCATTTTGGCATAGCTCCCATCTTCTTCCCTTCCCCTCTCATTCCTCTTCCACTCCTACTTCTTCCCTCTTCCTTCCTCCTCCTTCTTCTCTTGTCTCTTCTCCTCCATGGTTTTGGGGAGGGGGAGAGATAAGAGAAATAAAGGGATTCTTTTAGCTTTAAGGGGGTAGAAGGGTCCTTAGGGTGTGTTTGGTTAGGGGTCATAGAATATAGTTGGGTCCTTAGGCTTTAAATGGGTTTTGGGTTAGGCATTAGGCCATGTTTGGTCCAAGCTATGGCCATGGGGCCCATTTAGGTAGTTAGGGTCTATTTGGGTAGGGTCCAAGCCTCTTTGGACTTACTAGCCCTTAGGTCTTGTTTGGTTTTAGCTAGGTTATTAAAAACCCATTATTTCATTATGTTAGGCTTTGTGGGCCCCACTTCATGGTCCAAATAACCAATCCATGGCAAGGGTAGGGATTCATAGGGTCTAAGGGTTCAATTAAGGTGTCCAGGGGTGTGGGTCCCATAGAAAAATAACCCAAAAAGGCTGATGATAGCACGAGCGGATCCTCGAGCGGATTCAGCAAGAGTGAGTCCGTTCGTAACTCCGATGCTGCTGTCATGGCCTAAACTTCAAGGAAAGTTATGGGGCTTTGGCCCACACTTCCAAGTCTTTAAGGGGAATCTTTCTATGGTATTTCCAGTTCAAAGTCATCAGTGTTGACCATAGCCATAGGGCATTACCCATTGGGTAAGGTCTGGATTGCCCCGAGGTATAAGGGGATATTTGGGGTGCGGGTGTAACACTCACCCTCTCCATAACTTTCCCTTTTGCTATGTGTTCTCTCTCCCTGTTCGATCCTTGTTAAACATAGGGATCCAGTGATTTCCCTTGTTTCGTATTTTTATGACCATAAAAACTCACTCGTGGATACTAAACCGGTGAGTCTAAGAACTCTCTCTGCAATCACTCTCATCTCTCGCACATCTATCTCTCTCCAATCTCTCTCACCCTCTCCTTAACTTTCCCTTTCTACCATCCCTCTCTAAGGTTTACAGATTGTATTTTTCCTCTCTCTAACCCTATTCTATTCTTACACATTAAGGTTTACATATTCTATTCATAAGCATTTTTTCAGTGCATTATGGCAGAAGATGCAACACATTGACAAGTGGTATGTAGAAGGTCTTTTTCACACTCTACCTAGCGTTGAAATGAGTTTTTGCCCCTCAGACCTTGAGAATTTTGGCCTTTGGCACCTTATCAATCTTCATGAGATCCACCTTTCAGACCTTCTCAACCTTGACAATCTCAGCCTTTTCGACCTTTGCAGAATTTTTATCCTCCGAGCTTCCATTTTCCCATTTTTGGTTGTTTCCTAGCTCAATTATTAGTTTTTTCCATGTCTCAATCAAGTCAAAAGCCATAACTTGGACCTTTGCCTAGGAAGCCTTGTGAGATGGTGAGCACGTTTTCCAATGTGCAAGTGAAATAAATTGTGTGGCAATGGGCAATAGGAATGTAAAAATTATGAAAAACAATTGTAACGGGAGAGAGATCCCACAATCAATGGCAAACAATTCCAACTTCACAGAACTTTATTACAACTCTAACATTGGTTAGGAGAGAGTACGAATGTTGGTGTTTTATGAATGTAAAGAAGTGGGTGAGAACTCACATCTGGGAGTATTGCAAATGTAAATATGACTTCGATAATAATCAATGACCCCAATTTGCTGGATCAATTGGACATAACTCACTTTCCTCCTGTTGTTTAAATAAAGGAATGGTTTCCATCATGTTCACTTCACAATAGGTGCTGCCATTTGATGAGGTCTTTTTCCAAGGTAATCCAGACAACCTACAAAATAGCTTCTTCATATAGGAGAAGCGACAACCATGATATTGTTTCAGACTTTCATAGTGATGTCTTTTGTCTCCTCTAGTTACATGTTTTACCTGAAGCTGCCTTCACTGCAAAAGCAATAGAATGATTAAGGAAAGAAGACAGCACACAAAAACTTGCAAATTTTAAATACAAGCCACAAAACTCAAAAATATCCAATTACAAATAGACAAACAAACTTGGATCAGCCAACTATGGTTTGATTGCCTGATTGACATACTGTAACTCAACCAATGCATTTAAAAACAGAGCAGTGTCTGGCAACAATTAGTGACCAAAACAATAGCACTGCATATGCAATTGTAAATAGATGCATTACTTGCTCTAGGGTCAACTTTTAAATGGCAGTTTAATGTCTAATAGACAAACTACTAACCAATTTCAATGTCAATGTAACCAACTTGATGGTCCAACTATCATGTCAAGAGACCTAAACAAATTATTAACCTAAAAACAGAGCATTGGCTTGCAGCCGTCAGTGACCTAAATACCGGCGTTGTACCCAATTATAAATAGATGAATCAACTTATGTTAGGAACTTCTAAAGGGTAGTTTAATAGCCGAGAGACAAATAATTAACCAATGTGTTTAGGAAAAAGAGTGGCTAGACCAATGTAACCCCCAGTTTGTGGTCCAACCACCTACCTGATCAAAGCAACCTAAGAAGTGACATTGTATGCAACAGTGAAATGCTGCAACTCCTATTGGTCAAACAATGGTCCAGGGATCAAACCATGGTTCCCTAGGGAGACCAAGATATTTATCCTCAGGGTTTTGCACGCCCTGAGTTAGCCCATGGTGTCCCATGGGTGCCCCATTTTAATTTTTTAGGGCTTCCCATGGTCGCCCATGGGAACCCTGGTGCATCCCTGTTAGGGTTTCTCCTTCCCTCATGTGTCCCATAAAATTTATTATCACAGTAGGGACTAAGAAACTCATCCCTAGTCCATCACATGGCAAGGGGGATCCATCCCTAACTCGAATGCGCAGTGAAAAAGGTCGATTCGAGTTTCTTTCGCATCCCATAAATATTACTAATCAATAAACTGAAGGAATTAGTGAAGAACTGCTAACCTGGTGAGCCTCAAGTGTTGCTCCTCCAATAGACAGTGGTTCTTCCTCCAGTGAGCGCTCCAAGCAAACAGATCTAAACCTCTAATGGTGCTACCAAGGTTCTTCAAGCCAATCCCAGATGCTCTCAAATTCTTCAGCACAAATCCAGGGTTTCACAAACCCTAACTCTCAAATACAGATGAGAGAAACTAGAAGAAGAAGAAGAGATCTCAAAGAGGGAGAGAGAGAGACCAAAACGCAGAAGAGGGGGCCACGCAAAAATGTGGAGCACTGCCCCCTCTGCGTTTTTGGTCCCCTTTATATAATGCCAGGGTTTAATTAAAAACTCTGAATGGATAAGATTCAATCCCTTTGAGAGTCTGACTCTCTCTCTCTTTGTTTGGCAATTCTGTTTAAACTCAAAGTGCTACACAGGTGAAGAAGCAGAATCTAATAGGGAAAGTATTAATTAATTACTTTATTTAATATTTAATGGATAATTACAATTAGCACCATATCCATTAATTAAATAAAGTACTAATTAAAATAGCAAATTCTAAATAACTCCCTATATGATAACTATTTATCATAAACAACCCCCCACTAATCAACACCATCATTATGGAATCTAGGGCATATACACTTGTACTGCCAAACCCCAATCCATAGTACATGTCCATATACGAGCGTCTGTGCATCTGATCGGGTCCTGCAAAACTCGATAAAATACTTTGTTCAAATAATTATAAATAATGTATCATTTTATGTAAAATAGATTTTTGCAAAACCATTTCCAAAACGGCACTGGATCCAAATTCTGATCCGACCATGCATAGACAGTCTCTATCTTGGTGTTCCCCAATCGGGCAGTGGTGACCGTGTTGGATAACTCCTTCACTCACAAAGTGTTCACGCATTCCCAGAACACCGGCTTTGACTTGCTTGAGTCTCAGTCATTGATGAACCAAAGAATGCGATCACACTTTGCAGTGACAGGGTTCCCTCAGGCACAGGGTGTCGGTGACACATGTCTATCCCTTCCTATATCTGGCAGTAATACATGAGGGAATCGACAAAGTAGATTCTTCGCCAATGCACACATCAAACATGTGAGCACTCGCATTCGTACCCTGACATCACATGTCTAGGCATACCCAATGCAACGACCATATGATAAGGGTGCCCAGCCCAAACCCTAGTCGTGATTACCATTTTAAGTAAAACTTAAGGACACATAATGCTCAAAAAGTTTATATCGCATGTGACAATATCAAACTACAATGTATAAATGTTCAATACAAAGGTGAACTGGGTTGAACCGGATTGAACCGGGTTTGATGGACACACACTTGTCCAACAATCTCCCACTTGTACATCAAAGCCAATTCCCCATACATTTTAAACCTATGCCCTCCATGTGTTTCTCAAACACACCTGGTGACAAGCCCTTTGTCATGGCATCAGACACATTTTCAGTTGTGTCCCCTTTGGAGATACTCACGTCACCCTGCTGGATAATCTCTCTGATGAGGTGATACTTCCGCTACACGTGCTTGTTCCTCTGATGAGCCCTAGGCTCCTTAGCTTGTGCAATGGCCCCTCTGTTGTCACATAATAGGGGAATAGGGCCCTTGACAAGATTAGGGACTACCTCCAAATCTGATAGGAATTTCCTCAGCCAAATACCTTCTTTTGCTGCATCATAAGCTGCCAGGTATTCTGCTTCGGTAGTAAAATTGGCTGTAGACTTTTGTTTCGCACTCTGCCACATAATGGCACCTCCACCCATTAGAAATACCATCCCAGACGTGGATTTTTTGTCATCCTTATCAGTTTGGAAATCCGAATCTATGTATCCCAATACTGACAACTGATCAGATCCAAAAACCAAGAAATATTCCTTAGTCCTTCTTAAGTACTTGAGGATATTCTTGACAGCACTCTAATGCTTGCGTCCTGGGTTAGATTGATAACGACTTACCATGCCTACTACATGGAAAATATCCGGCCTCATACACAACATGGCGTACATAAGACTCCCTACTGCTGAGGCATAGGGAATCCTCTTCATCTCTTCAATGTCTGTCTGAGACTGAGGACATTGAGATCTGGAAGACTGATTCCATGTTTGAAGGAAACACTTCCCCTCTTGGAGTTCTCCATACTAAATCTGGCCAGGACTTTATCTATATAGGTAGCTTGTGATAAGCCTAGCATCCTTTTCTGGCGATCTCTTACGAGTTTGATCCCAAAGATATAGCTAGCTTCACCAAGGTCTTTCATCAAAAACGTTGTGGATAACCACTGTTTTACTGATGAAAGAAAACTTACATCATTACCAATCAGCAATATGTCATCTAGGTATAAAACAAGAAAACATACTGCCCTCCCACTGATCTTCTTGTAAACGCATGGTTCATCCATGTTTTGATCAAAACCAAACGATTTGATTGATTGATCAAACCTGATGTTCCAGCTCCTGGAAGCCTGCTTCAGTCCATAAATAGACCTCTGCAATTTGCACACCTTTCTTTCTTCCTCCAAGGAAGAGAACCCCTCTGGCTGTTCCATGTAGATTTTCTCTTGTAGGAACTAGTTCAGGAATGCCGTCTGCACATCCATCTGCTAGATTTCATAATCCAAGTGTGTGGCGATAGCCAATAAAATCCTAATGGATTTCATCATCGCCACTAGTGAAAAGGTTTCCTCATAGTCTATACCCTCTTTTTGGGTATAGCCCTTTGCCACCAGTCTCACTTTGAATCTTTCGACCTTTCCATCTGCGCCCTTCTTCCTCTTGAAGATCCATTTACATCCAATAGGCTTGACGCCAAACGGTGGAGTGACTAGAGTCCAGACCTTGTTGGAATGCATCGAATCGATTTCAGAGCGCATTGCCTCCAGCCACCTAGTGGCATCAACATCCTTTAGAGCCTCAGAGTATGTTATTGGATCATCATCCAATTCAACCGATACCATGTGGAACTCTTCTACTGTTTCCTCTTCGGTTAGAAGAGTTAGCCTAGTGGGTGGTCTAATAGTCCTCCCACTGCGTCGAGGTTCCTCAGGTGTTGGTATTTCAGCGGGTATGTCAGTTGGTCTCACTTCTGGAAGTGACGTTTCTGAGCCATCTGATAGCTCTTTTATGACTACTGGTTCGGACCTCTGGGTCATCATTTCTTCCTCCAAAAATATGACATGTTTACTTACAATGACCTTTTGGTCAACTAGGTCATAGAAATAATAGCCTATCGTGCCTTTGGGGTAGCCTAAGAAATAGCATCTCGAAGTCTTGGATTCCAACTTGTCTGTCTGTTGCTTTCGCACATGTGCTATGCAACCCCATACCCTAAGGAGTTGAATACTAGGCTTTCGCCCTTTTCACAACTCAAAGGGTGTCTTGGCTACAGACTTAGATGGAACCCTATTCAAGATATATATCGCAGTCTCTAAAGTGTACCCCCAGAAAGAAAGAGGCAGCTCACTATAAGTGAGCATCGTCCTGACCATATCCAATAGGGTCCGATTGCATCGTTTGGATACACCATTTTGTTGTGGTGTGCCTGGATTAGTTAGCTGACTAACTATCCCTTGGGATATGAGATGTTCTTTAAACTCATCCGATAGATACTCCCCTCCACGATCTGATCGTAAGGACTTGACGCGTTTATCGAGCTGTCTTTCGACCTCGGCTTGAAATTCTTTGAATTTATCAAAGGCTTCCGATTTCTGACGCATCAAGTATATGTAACAATATCTAGAGTAATCATCGGTGAATGTGATAAAGTACTCATACCCATATCTTGCTTGTATGTTTATGGGTCAACACACGTCAGTGTATATCAACTCCAACAGATCTGTGGGTCTAGCACCTTTATTGCTAAAGGGTTTCTTGGTCATTTTGCCCTGAAGGCATGACTCACAGGTGGGGAATGATTCCACCCTCAGACTCTCTAAGGGCCCATCCCTCACCAATCTATTGATTTGGTCCACATTAATGTGACCCAATCTTAGATGCCACAGATATGTTGAGTTCACTGGAGCTGCTTTCCGTTTCAAATCAACATTTGAAACAACATTCGTTCTAATAAGGCAATCTAGAAAATATAAACCACTTTGCATATATCCGGATGCTACAAAGGAATTATTAAAACGAATAATCAATTTAGAATTAAAGGAAAAACTATATCCGTCCAAAACAAGTTTTGAAACTGAAATTATCTTCCTCTTGAAAGAGGGTACATAATAGCAATCCTTTAAAATTAAACTAGTAGAACTAAAATTTAAAATAAAAGTTCCCACAGCCATCGCCATGGTCTCAGCTCTAGTGCCCATCTGAAGACGCACTTCATTTCTTTCCAGGTTCCTTGTCTCCTTGAACCCCTGCAAATCATTACAAATGTGAACAATGGATCCACTATCCACCAACCAAGAATTAGTTGGTTCAAAAGACAAATTAGACTCATAAAGAACGTGAACATCACATGTACCTTCTTTAGCAGCCTCTGTTTCATCCGGCTTCTTGTCTTTCAAAGTTGCCAGGTAAGTACGATAGTTTCTTTTCTAGTGACCCTCCTTCTTGCAATAGAAGCACTTGCCTTTGCCTTTATTGTCAGACTTCCCACCCTTGGCTTTCAGGGTCTTACCCTTACTTCCCTTTTTCTTCTTCTTCCCATTTAAAGAAGGCTTTGCCTCAGTTGCATTGACCTCAGTCTTGTCCTTTTTCAAGGACGCTTCAACCTCTACCAGTGCATTTGCAAGCTCGGTGAGCTCCATCTCCTTCTCGGACATCTTGTAGAGCATTCTAAAAGCTGCGTAGGCAGAAGTGAGTGACGCTAAGATCACATCAGTCTTGAATCGCAAGCTAAAATCAGTCCCCATGGATTCCAATTTTTCAAACAGATTGATCATTTTCATTACATGATCCATCACTGGGGTCCCTTGGGACATCTTGGAGTTATGGATTTGACTCACTGCAACAGAATGTGCGTGTGTCAACTGTCTGTTGAACAATTCAGCAAGCTTATCCATTTTTCCCCCAGCAGTGCGTATATCCTTGACCGAGTCTACAACTGACTTTTCCAATAATCCTAGGATATAGAGTGATACCTTGGAATCCCTCATGAGGAACTCCTACATCTCTTCATTTACCTCAAAATAGTTTGGGTTGGGTTGAGGAGGAACTTGTTCATCTAGAACTGTGTATAGTCCTTCAGCAGTCCGGAGCAACTTAATGCTCCAGTACCAATCGACATAGTTTGTATCATTAAGTTTGTATTCGCTAATGAGTGTTAACAGGTTGGAATTAACGACAGCCATCGTATATTAATCTACACATGCACAAGTAAATAATCACATACTAATTAATGACCATTGAAAATAATAAATTGATCACACATATCAATGGTCTTTCATGATTTGGGTTTCCCTCATAACCTAAAAGATGAATTGGATACCTACAACCCTTGCATACATAACTTACCTTGTCGAGAGTCATTATACACACCGTGGTAGTGTGGACCAAGCTGTCGCCTCATGGGCTTCCAATATTTTCGGCCACTTGGGTGTCATGTCCAGATCCTGCTGGTTGACATACACCCAAGTCATGTACTTACCTATTGCATTAGTTAGAATCATGGAATCATGAAAGATGGCCCACTGTCGCAGTGCCCTCTCACTATCCATACCCTAACGTATCTAGATAGAGGTAAATATAGAAAAATGTGTGACAGAGGTCCTGGCAATGTCCTGTCGGCTTATGCGGGGTCATGTCACACACTTTCTACATTATCTTCAATAGGAGGCCATTGACATGTCTACCGATTAAGACTAGTCCATATCATACATGTATTATGAATAAAGAGGGATTAATTAACTCTCATATACATGCATAGATTTAAACAACATAATTAATCAACATTAATTAAAAGTGATTATGGGATGACGGTATTTTTATTAGAAGCAATTAAAGAACCCTCCCAATAAAAATAAAACTAATAATTTTGGGTGTATTTAGCATGCCATGGATGCCACGCCTCGATCATCTCCTTCGCCCGATCACGTCTTCAAAGTAGGTGACTTGCATATCCATAAGCTTTGAGCGCCACATGTGGATCATCATCAACATGCCCTGGGAGTCTTAGCTCCTCTAAAATTATAATGGAAACCTAGGAAAAATTCTATACACTTTCCTTTCCAAAATAATAAAGAAACCCCGCATGGAGAAACCAACCCACCATTCGGGCTGCCCATGGGGTGGAGTACATTTGTTTATAAAAAAGATAGGGGGAGAGAGAGAAAGAGAGAGAAGCATCACATCCACCCATAACCCCATGTATCACATACATAAACAATCCATCCATTTATTAGAATGCCATTCCCATAATCACAACATAATACAATTTCATGCATGGGCATTAAAGCAAGTGAACCAAAAATTAAAACATGGATTCCTTCAATTATTGATGTGATAATATGTATCCAAGCCCATAAAATTAAAATCGCATTTTAATTGCAAGTGGGTAAAGAGGGAATCTCTTCACCCATCATCATCCTCCAAAAATAAAACAAAATAATAAAATTCTGTTTTGAAAAATAATTCTTTTTTTTTTTTTAATTAAACTGGAGGGAAAATAAGGGGGGTGCATGCAGCCCACACGCGCAGGCTGCAGGCACTCCCTACGCATCTCATGGGCCCAAAGCCCATGGGCAGCAGCCCAAGGCTGCAGCCCACAGGCTTGCTGCCCGCAGGCAATAGCCCACGGACAGCAGCCTGCAGGCCGCAGCCCACAAGCTTGCTGCCCGCAGGCAGCAGCCCATATGCAGGCTGCGCACATAGGCAAGAACAAGGGGAGGGCGTGCGCAGAGGCTTGGCAGCGTGCGCCCCCCCTCCCCCACTTAAAATCATGATAAAAATATTTAAATAAAAATTAATGATCATGACATACATGGATACATGTTTCAATAATTGAAAATAACAAATTAAAACTAAATCCATCATCACATGGGTAGGTTGTTACACTAACAATCTTGTAACTACTCATGTGCACATGAGAGGGTTGTTACAACAACCATAATTTAACCTCCCATGTGCAACTTGCATCCCACTCATGATAATTACATTAAACTATTAATTATCTAATATTCATGGGTGGGAAAGGTGGCTCTGATACCACACTGTTGGTCAAACAACGGTCCAGGGATCAAACCATGGTTCCCTAGGGAGACCAAGATATTTATCCTCAGGGTTTTGCACACCCTGGGTTAGCCCATGGTGTCCCATTGGTGCCCCATTTTAATTTTTTAGGGCTTCCTATGGTCGCCCATGGGAACCCTGGTGCATCCCTGTTAAGGTTTCTCATTCCCTCATGTGTCCCATAAAATTTATTATCATAGTAGGGACGAAGAAACTCATCCCTAGTCCATCACATGGTAAGGGGGATCCATCCCTAACTTGAATGCGCAGCGGAAAAGGTCGATTCGAGTTTCTTTCGCATCCCATAAATATTAATAATCAATAAACTGAAGGAATTAATGAAGAACTGCTAACCTGGTGAGCCTCAAGTGTTGCTCCTCCAATAGACAAGTGGTTCTTCCTCCAGGTGAGCTCCAAGCAAACAGATCCAACCTCCAATGGTGCTACCAAGGTTCTTCAAGCCAATCCCAGATGCTCTCAAATTCTTCAGCATAGATCCAGGGTTTCACAAACCCTAACTCTCAAACACAGATGAGAGAAACTAGAAGAAGAAGAAGAGATCTCAAAGAGGGAGAGAGAGACCAAAACGCAGAAGAGGGGGCCAGGCAAAAACGTGGAGCACTGCCTCCTCTGCATTTTTGGTCCCCTTTATATAATGCCAGGGTTTAATTAAAAACCCTGAATGGATAAGATTCAATCCCTTTGAGAGTCTAACTCTGTCTCTCTTTGTTTGGCAGTTCTGTTTAAACTCAAAGTGCTACACAGGTAAAGAAGCAGAATCTAATAGGAAAAGTATTAATTAATTACTTTATTTAATATTTAACGGATAATTACAATTAGCACCATATCCATTAATTAAATAAAGTACTAATTAAAATAGCAAATTCCAAATAACTCCCTATATGATAAATATTTATCATAAACAGCCCCCCACTAATCAACACCATCATTATGGAATCTAGGGCACGTACACTTGTACTGTCAAACCCCAATCCATAGTACATGTCCATATACGAGCATCTGTGCAACTGATCGGGTCCCGTAAAACTCGATAAAATACTTTGTTCAAATAATTATAAATAATGTATCATTTTATGTAAAATAGATTTTTGCAAAACCATTTCCAAAACGGCACTGGATCCAGATTCTGATCCGACCATGCACAGAGAGTCTCTATCTTGGTGTTTTTCAATCGGGCAGTGGTGACCGTGTTGGATAACTCCTTCACTCACAAAGTGTTCACGCATTCCCAGAACACCGGCTTTGACTCGCTTGAGTCTCAGTCATTGATGAACCAAAGAATGCGATCACACTTTGCAGTGATAGGGTTCCCTCAGGCACAGGGTGTCAGTGACACATGTCTATCCCTTCCTACTTCTGGTAGTAATACATGAGGGAATCGACAAAGTAGATTCTTCGCCAATGCACACATCAAACATGTGAGCACTCGCATTCGTACCCTGACATCACATGTCTAGGCATACCCAATGCGACGACCATATGATAAGGGTGCCCAGCCCAAACCCTAGTCGTGACTACCATTGTAAGTAAAACTTAGGGACACATAATGCTCAAAAAGTTTATATCGCATGTGACAATATCAAACTAAAATGTATAAATGTTCAATACAAATGTGAACCGGGTTGAACCGAACCGAACCGGGTTGAACCGGGTTTGATGGACACACACTTGTCCAACAACTCCAATTCTCAATCATCATATATCAACCCAAATAGTGAGCTGATTTGCAACTCCATCCAGTCGAGGGTCATAGTATTGGGTTGCCTTGACAGGGGGACCTACAAGCTCACTTACCTTCACAACAAGAAGTAGATATGTCACCTTAGTTGCTCCAAGTGTAGCAACAGCTCCAAGAAAAAAAAATTGTGACAGTCATTGATGTGGTCTGTGAAGCATATTACCAGAAACGAGGTGATATTGAAACATTGAGTGAAAGCCCACCTCTAAAGCACTCACCCTGACATTCCCTTTTTCCTTGAAGCACGCCTAACCTTTATCTTCTTTAATAAGGTTTCATACAACATGAACTGTATCGAGTGATTGCTAACTTGTAACCTCACCACACACCAAGCACATTTCAGTGGCCTTCTTGTCTTTAGTGCCAATAAGAGATATTTCTTACCATGTTAAGTGTTGGAAAAACGCCTTTCCAGAAACCTAAAACCCCAGCTTCATCGTAGACCCTGTGCGCCTGTATACGTACATTAGAGCCATTTTATTCCTAAAACTCCATGTATCAAGCTAAATAATGATTCTTTGTCATTTTCCTCGTATTATTATTATAAGCTACACATATTTAGAAACTAATATAAATGTGGTGATGCCCGTGTCTCCTATATAGTATGGAATTGCCATGAAACTTTAACACTCAGGTCTCACAGGTTTCTAAAGGTCTCCCCATTGTTTCAAGTGACCAAATGTTAGGGGTGAGGAGAGATTGTAGAGAGAGAGAGAGAGAGAGAGAGAGAGAGGGAGTTAAGAAGGTTTTCTTCACAAGGATAGGGGTTTGGGTAATCAATGATTAAAAAGTTTTCATATGAATATATCCTAAAGGGGCTTGAAGATAATAAATTCTACAATGTAGAGTATTTTTTCAAGTGAAAAAGTATATTAAACAATCAAAATATAATAAGAGCATATATATATATGTATATATAGCAGCAGTAACAACAT
This sequence comes from Telopea speciosissima, assembly GCF_018873765.1. Lineage (NCBI taxonomy): Eukaryota > Viridiplantae > Streptophyta > Magnoliopsida > Proteales > Proteaceae > Telopea > Telopea speciosissima. The sequence goes on along the minus strand of NC_057926.1, from coordinate 19,166,754 downwards.
GAAGGGAAAAGAGTAGCTGACAGCATTCCAAGGAGGCAGCAACATGCAAGGCATGAAGCTTTGGAGCTTGATTCAAGGATCCGAAGCGAGAATCAAAGACCCAAACATCACCCATAAGTAGAGTAGAGAAAGCGTGAGAGGAATATATCTGGACAGATTCAGTGAATCTCATAAAACCAGACAAAAGTCACACAAACATTCGAACAGGCTAATAAAAATTGTAGTCACTAACCGAGGAAGAAGAAGAACAAGCAACAATGGAGTGCATAGTAATTAGAATTCACAACAGCATGCACCTAATGGACAGAATAATAGTGAAATACAGTGAATCTCATAAAACCAGACAAAAGTAAAACAAACATCCAAACAGGCTAATAAAAACTGTAGTCACTAATCGTGGAAGAAGAAGAAGAAGAAGAAGAAGAAGCAACAATGGAGGGCATAGTAATCAGAATTCACAACAGCATACACCTAATGGACAGAATAACAGTGAAATAGAAAGCACAATAAAAAGGAGCTTAACTGAAAAACTTGTCCGGATAAAAAAAATAGAGGTAAACAAAAAAAGCAATGAAACAGAAAGTCTAAGAGAAACCCACCAGGCCACATTGGGCTAGTCTCAAAAAAACCACCCACCGTTGTCAGAAGAAATGCAATCCGGCTCTTTCTTGTTCTCCATCTCAACAGATAAAGACAAAGCACAGACACCGTTCTAGTTGTTATCAACCACTGATTCATCTTCTCCTTCTGTCGGGCTTGTTATGCTATGAAAGAGCAATATATATATATATATTATGATATGATATGATATGATATATACGCCAACCAAGTAATTAAGAGCAGTGAGTGAATCATACATACCATATATACCACCTCGTCTATCCTCCACCTCATGATGAGGATATTACGTACTCGATCAACGGAAGAGCTTGCATACATTGATAGATTCCCTCCATTTTTTTTTTTTTTTTTATTCTTTACAGTAGTAGTACGTACACAGGGAACTCCAATTCTCCAAAGAATAAAAGATGGAGTGGAATGTAGCAATGTACACCAGCTTCTTCCGCCGGTATTTCCATGCCGCACATCTTAATTGTTGATCATGGGTCGGTCCTGCTATCCAGCCCGTTGCTGGAGTGTCATGTATGGATCTACTATCTATATTGGAGAAATAGAAATTGATGGAATAGAGTTAATTGAGGATGGAAATCGATAGGGATTTGTAGGTGGCCGGTGGTGGTGTTGTTGTTAAGGATTCATCGAAGGAAACAACATCGAAGTTACGAAAGGGAGTAGTAGCCTGCAGGTCTTTCTTTCTTTCTAGATTCAAGGGAGGATTTTGATTTTGGGGAGATATATATATAGCTGGTGAGCAAAAGGAGCAAATGGAGGAATTTTTTTAGGAATAATAAATTCACGAGAAATAGAGGGATTGGATCAATAAAGTTTGGGGGAGGGGAAAGGGAGAAAAGAAAAGAAAAGAAAACCCTATATATTAACAGAGAAGGTGTCCCGAAAAAGTAAAGTGGGAGTTTTATGGAATGCTGCAAATAGAAACACTATGAACAACAACAGTGAGCAGCGAAGTTTTATTGGATGAATTAGAAGGGAAAAGAATATGAAAACCCACAAATGAAATCAATATTTGAAGAAGAACATAAATGAAGAATAAGAAGGAATGATTCTCACTCATTATGAGTTGAGTTGTTTTCCTTGGCCGGAGATCTCCGGGAACAGGTAGGTATTGACTGAAACTGGCTTCCAAAGCGCAGGGTTTTCTTTGTGTAATTAATTATTAGACTATTTCAAATTATAACAAGAAATATATTCAGAGACGATGAGCAATAATAGATCAGAGAATGAGAAGATACAGAGATTTTGGGAATATTTCTCACACTAAGCATGAGAAGACAAACTGCTTTCATTTATATAGAAACAACAAATAGCTTAAGTTACATATTGTGCCTACATATGGACATGAGGGACCATGTGGACTATGATGTCAGAAACAGAAAAAATGAACAAACTAACTAACAACTGTAACAGACTCAGTTGTATTCCTATTAGTTTATAGGGGGGAAATGTTATGAGTAAGTGAAGATGGGGGTAAAGGCAGAAGCTAGGGTAGTCTCTCCCGAAAAAGATGAAGGAAGTTTGGCAGAGAAAAGAAGGGGATGGGGGGCAGGGGGGTTCTCCTTCTAAGATGGGATGGAGTTGCGTTCAGCGATGATGCTGTTCTATTTAGATTTATTTGGGGGAAGCAGGAGAGCTGACTCGACTAAGGGAGGGTACAATTTTGTTGACGGAAGGTACAGAATGGCTGGTAAGTGTATCTTTCTTTCTAGATTCGAGGGAGGATTTTGGGGAGATATAAAGCTGGTGAGCCCGGGCGTTCCTAAAGAAATGGGAGAGCAAATGGAGGCATTTTTTAAGCTGGGGGTGGGGGGGGGGGGGTGGGTGTTGTGTACTTAAGGGGAATCGTTATCCCCAAATTTGATTCTAGTATATTTTTTTAGGGAAACAATTTTCTGTACGGGAGTGTGGCCTACGCCAGCACTCCCATGTGTCTATCTCTCTCCTCCTTAAAACAAGGGAGCAGAGGTGTCTTTTCACATTGGGAGGAGAGAGATAGACTCATGGGAGTGCTGGCATAGGCCACACTCCCGGATAGAGAACTTTTTCCCATTTTTTTATTACAATATTAATAGATTATAGTACATTAATATATTATAATAATATATAATTAATGTTAGTATTAGATTTTATAATGCTACTCTACTATACTATGATATTATAGTATATGGACCGAGTAGAGGAACCATAACCGAACTGTGTAAGAACCCAATAGAACTGAACTTCTGAACTGAAACCGAGTAGGTTCGGTTTGAGTATTGAATTTCAGAACCGATTCGATTCTCAGTTCGGTCATGGATAACACCAATACCGTCTGGAACCAAAACCGAAATCAAACTGAATAAGCAATTCCAAACCAATTGACACCCTAAGTGTTAGGGAAGTGTCAATTCGTAATTTTTTGAGGATGATCAAGAAGACTATATTGAAACACTCAATGCAAATGACTGTGATTGTCTGTTGGTTGTCATTGTTGTTGATCAAAACAGTGCATGTGTTTTGTTGTTGTCAACACAACGCATCTTGGTGCAGTGCAGGATAGAGGCAATGTACAATGGCAGTCCGGTGCAGTTACAGAGGTCAAGATAGTTTTGACATCATTCAGGATGAGTTGGTAGACTTCAGATAGTGTAGGCAGCGACTGGACAATATCCCAGCATCCTCATTAGTTCTTATAGTGTTCACAGTAGCAGTGACAGTGTTACAGGGATTTGCAAGTGTACACAGAGGTCCCACAGTGAATAAGGAGTCATCTAGGGGCATTTCTATCATTTACAAACAGAGATAGTATTTTAGGGGTATTTCTATAATTTTGTAAAGTATAGATGGCCTAGATAAGTTACAGTCAACATACAAGAGTTTTGGTGATTATGTGAGTCACAGAGGTCAGTGGGGGTGTTGATATAGCTCACATGGGTATTTCGGTCATTTGACAATAATGTTGTAATGCCCCAGTCCCGAGATAAGGGAAAGGTGCCACCCTCACGGGTATTAACCGTAAGGTCACAAAAATTTAAACCATTTACAGCAATAGAAATACAATAATTAATTCCCATCAACTGATACCATTTATCAAATTTAACATCTCTATCAGAGTGCGAAACATCATAAGCAAATTGAATTACAATATTGAGGTATCTCCTGGACATTTCACTTGGTTACTCTTTAATAGAAAATTTCGTGATTGCCCCTAGGGCAGGTCATTTGGTCCAAAACAGGGTCTCTCAACCCAGTTGTCGCTCGATTTTTATATCATTGATATCCATAGGATCCCGGACTCATCATCGCTAGGCAATCTATATCGCACTAAGAAAAGGGGGATTCCTCAGAGGGGTAAGCTACAACAGCCTAGTGAGCAAAGTCTACCCTAGAACACTCTCACCATCATACATAAATACACGCATACTTAACAACATTCATATACATAGGAAAGCATGGATTTCTTTTGGAAAACTCCCCCTTTTAAAAACTACAACCAAATCTACACCATATCCAGAGTCACGGTGGTATGGGTTCACAATATAGTCTTTACTCCTTTTTCTTGAAAAGCTTCCCCGTTTTAAAATAGTTACTCAATTCAAACTATAACCATTCACATAGTGGTATGGATACACATTAATCTCACATTGGTGTCCTGTCTACCCATACTCACACCCCGTGTGAAATGGACCTATGACAGATTCACTCACAACATCCATCATAACCATACTCACTTTCTATTAGTAATATGGCCTTTAACTCATACTTCCTTCACTTTCACATGCCATCGTTCATGTGGCCTTCTTTCACTGTACCCTCTACTCCTCCTCCCCTGCTAAGTGAGGTACACCATTCGATTTTCCCTCTCACCCTATAACTTCCCTTGTTGGGTGAGGTATCCTCACACTTTTCGTCTCATCCCTTAACTTCCCTCACTAGATGAAGTAATCTCATTTCCATATATGCACTAACCCCATAACTTCCCCCTCTAGGTGAGGCATTTCTCACATATGCACTGTCTCTCTTATCAATGTACTCACTGCACAGTTCATGGACTTGCCACCATAACTATGACTGATTTCACAACAACGCGATCACACGCAACACATATCCAAATTCATTCATCATTATCCACAAACAATAGAGTAATACAATTCCATAGCACAATTCCACATAGACCAGATAAAGATATTCCAACTAACATTTATTCGTACACAATCAAACATGCAATTTCAACAATAGCATGACTTCACACAGGCATGGGAATAAAATTTTATAGTAGGACTCATCCACAAACAATTATATATTTATACAATAATTTAAGACTAACAACTGGCAAAAGGGTTCTAAGATAGATTCCACTCACATTGTTTTACCATATATGGATTACCCAATCGAAGGCTCTGGGGTTTTCGGTAACCCACACGCTATCTCAAATTTAAAAGTCATTCAAAAATATGTCATCACCCTCAAAATAATCAAGTGTTACATCCTTATTGGACCTATTTAGTCAAATTGGTCAATTTCCCCTAAAACAGAGTGATTCAGGTCATTTTGCCGAGCTCGTCGACAGATTGAAGGCATTTCTGCTGAGCCCTACAGACAGTCTACAGGTCTGGTCGATAGTCTGCGGCTCGCTTGCACCCATAAGCAATGGATTGGATACTATATAGGACTTTTCTCTGTGTTTCAGTACTTCTGTAGAGATTAGATTTGAGAATGGTAAATCACGGGTTCAGCATGCCCCATTCAGCCCTTCAGGGAACGAAGGCAAAAAGCTCAAGAGTCGAACATCTCCCCTCCCCTTTCTTTCTTCTTCCAAATTCCAATTCGTTGGCAAACAGAATTGTCTATAAGGAGAACCAGGCAAGTTGGTTCAACCATGAATCTAGATTGAAGTATATATTGAAACTGATATGGGCCAAAACTATAGAAACTAGGAGGGCTGAGTGGACCAACTTGTCATATACCCTACAAACACTACGTATCATATATGCTAAAAGACGATAGGAAATACCCACTGTCATATATACCCTACATGTACTGTGTACCCCACTGCCCCACCAACACTGCAACACTTTAAGAAAACACACTTGTAGCTATGGATAGTTAACTACGGTTTTTTTAAACCGCAACTATAAATGTCCTATTACTGTGGTTTCTTCATGTGCAATAATATGGGATACTTATTGTTGTGGTATTTAAAATCCGCAGTAGCAGATGATTTTTAACTGTGGAAACAAAAGTGTAGTTAAAAAGTGCAGTAATATGGAATACTTATTATTGCGGTTTTAGTAATAGAGGACCTTATAACTGCAGAAACAAAATTGTAGTTTTAAATTGCAGTAATATGAAATATTTATTACTGTGGTATTTAACACCGCAACAACAGAGGACCCTGTAACTGCAGAAACAAAAATGCAATTAAAAATTGCAATAATATGGGGATACTTATTGCTGCGATATTTAAAACTACAACGACAGAGGACCCTGTAACTACACAAATAAAACTGCAATTAAAAATCGCAGTAATATATGATACTTATTATTGTGGTATTTAAAACCGTAGTAATAGTGGACCCTATAAATGAGGAAATAAAACTATAGCAAATTACATTTCTCCCCCAACTCGCGAACCTTAATTTCTCTCCCCCAAATTCAATTTCATCTAAACCCGCTAAAAAACTGTCTCCCCTACTCACTCTCACTCTCTCGAAGCCCTATAGCTCTACTCATTCTAGACTTTCGATTTGTTGCATCGTCGACACTGGAGAATGTAATCTCTCTCTCTCTCTCTCTCTCTCTCTCTCCTACCCCATCTCTGAGAAGCCTCTCCCGCAGTCATCACCTTTGGTCATCACCATAGTTAATAAAAATATGTACTATACGCTTACACTTGTGTATCACTAAAATACCTTTTTTTAACTCCTACATCCATGACAATTTATTCCCTGGAGAAAGTGTTACATACTACAGCTTCGATTTAGCAACTGATGATGCAGATACACAGTATCTAGAAGTATCTCTTAATTCATTGGCGCCAAATGGATTACCATCACACAAATTGATTTTGTAGAAGAATTGTCCAGTGATGCTATAAAGAAATTTAAATCCAACACAAAGAAAATGTAATGGAACTCGTTTGGTTTGTCGACAATTCAAAAATAATGTCATATTAGCAGAGATTACAGTTGGCCAATTTGCTGGTACTATTATACCAATCCCAAGAATTCCACTATGTCCAACAGAAAGTGAAGGATATTGTAACGCCCCCAAAATCACCCTAGCGGTTTAAGGACATTGACGATCCACAAGATCGTTTATCTCAAGGAGATATGAATTGGAGTAGAACCAAAATACAAACACATGCCTAAAATATATAGATTAAGACTTCAACTAAAGTTGGGTAGTTAAACTAAGCTATTACAATTTTCAAATTAAATTTAAAATTCTGAAATAAAGGTTACAATCCCCAAAATAAATTACACTTAAACAAATTATAAGTTCCTCTAAAATTGAAAGAAAGTGTAAAGTTTCTAATAGTAGTTGTCATCTTCTAATCCAAACGCTTCGTCCTCTTGGACCTCTTCCTCTAGTACATCCTCACATCCAGGTTCGCATTCATAAAGTTGTTCATCTGAAAAATGGTGAGGGTAAGGTTCGAAAAAAACTTAGCAAGTAAATCCACAACAACTATACAAGTGTGAAAAATATGCACAAGTAATACAAAATGTAAAGACATACAATAATATGTATATATAGATCCTGAAAAATAAAATAAAATAAAATGATCATAACCATATTTGTTTATCACCACTACCGTAATGAAAAGTATATATGACAACAATCAACAAAAGATATATCGAAAGAATGTAAAATAACAAACACATCACTCCCTAATGGACTAGTGTGAGCTAGTTACCATACACTGGTCAAGGCCCTCATGATAGTGGCATATGAATTCCAGCTATGATCAACTACAACACCACTGTCCCCTCTCAACATCAAGAAACTAATGAAGAAACTAGTGACCAAACTTGCCCCAGCACTCCTGGAGAGTTTTTGATCATCTCCCTCTTTCTAGTAGTCCATATAGCTCCAATAAGGGTAAGCCCATAGCACAAAAATCCGCCGACTTATCCTTACCCCAATACTTTAACCCATGTCAGTAAGGTAACAGAAAAGAACATCCATGCTTATACATAAAGCTATACAACAAGTCCAAAACTTAGGGTTTGCAACTCCCTATATTCCAAACACTAAAACGTTTAATCAAGAGTTGTAAAAAAAAAAAAAAAAAAAAAAAAACTTAGAAATAAATCGAGTTTCATCAACATATCATGGCATAGAATGCAATACATAAATTAAGAAGATTTGGCAAAATCTTCGTACAAAGTTGTCATCAAGCATCTTCAATTCCAATAGAATATAAATCGGTAAATCAAATAAAAAATCAGATTTAAATGCATCATCAAAAAATTTCATGCATTAGGTTATAATCATGAAGAATCATTCATAGACCTTCATCATACTATCAACAAATAGGCATTGGATTCATTAGTCTATAAATATGATATTATTAAAATTTTGCTCACACATATGTGAATTAAATCATAAGGAAATCACCATTCCTTGCAAACAATCATATGTGAACAATTTAATTGAGTAAAAAACATGAATGAAATATGTTTTTGACATGATAAATCTCAATCTAAAACTAACTTTCAGATTTAAAACAATGTTTCAAAACAAATTTTATAAGTAAGGAAAATATCAAGTATAATGGTTGAAGATCTACTCACTTTGAGTGAAGCAACTACGATTTCTATAAGTGACCTCAAATCAATGCTTCAATGATGTTGATATATCTCTTCCTAATTCAAAATCACTTTAATAGAGTCCTATGATTAAGGTAATGATGAAATCAACAGCAAGGTATTGCTTAAACTCGGATTTGAGAAACACTACTTTTTTATAAAATGACCCACCTTCAGTAAATCAGCAATATCTCTCTGTTCCAATCTCCATTTGGGCTGATTCAAGTTGGGTTGCGAAGATAAAAGATGAAGGTACGTTTTATTGTGAAATAATATTTTTTCAATTCGACTCTAAAAATGGTTAAAATTTGATGTCAAGTTACTAGTTCTGCACAGTCTGAATCTCCTTTTTCTCCTTCATTTTTCTTCTTCTTTTCTTCTTCTTCTCTCTTCTTCGTTTTCTCTTCCTCTAAATAGTCAACGAATTTTCCTCCCTTCTTCTCTCTCTCTCTTTCAAATTTATGATAAAGGGAATGAAGATTGAGATTTAGTAATGGGGATTTAATCCTAATAAGAAAGAAGGTGGGGAGAATCCAATTTTGTCTCTAATTACATCTATTTACTTGTCCTCCAATGAAAATATTTTAAAAGGAATCTTGACTTAGGATTTTTAAATTAAAATTTTAGATTAGGTAATTTAATTTTAACTAAAATTTCTTTTTTGTTGGGATTTTATTTTATGAAAACTTTCTTTCTCCAAGTTTGAGTTTTCACCCAATTGGAGATTGCCACCTCACCTTTTCTTTTTAATCCATAATATTTCCCTAGCTAAAATCAAAGACCTCCCAAGTTAGAATCGTGGAGGCTCTTCTAAGCCCTATAAAATTATAAATTATAAAGAAATAAAGTATTTAATTGCACCTCTAAAGAATATAACATTAGACCTCTAACAAATTGAATTAAATGTCTAAGCACTAGGCTAGGTTACTAATTATGAATTATTTTTCAAATCAAATTATATATGTTATAAATAAAACCCTAATTCTACACTTAGACAAGGAATAATTCAAATTAAGGGTGTTACACTAGGGCACACTACTTACCATCATGTGTACACCCTAGTAAGTCCAAGATCCTACACTTCAACTTGCGTCAATCTTATATTAGGTAAAAAGACCAAATTACCCTTATTCTAAAATCAAGAAACTACAGATGTCATTTCTATTTGAAAAGAGAATAATTTCCAATTCATCTTAGCTTTGCTATGACGATAAATAAATCACAAGGACAAACAATACCATATGTTGATGTATATCTTTCAGAAGTCGTATTCTCACATGGATAACTGTATGTGGCATTGTCAAGAGGAATATCAATATCAACAACAAAGGTTTTAGTAAAAAATAACAAGATAGGAAGGAAAAAAGGATCTTACACAAAGAATGTTGTATACAAAGAAGTTCTATTACCAAGGTAAAATTTTAAGTTAAAATAATACTTAATTACAATTAATAATACAAAATACTAAAATAAATATAACATTTTATTTACAGGCTCAATAATCCAGGTATATCTAATGCTTAATAATTTAAGTACATAATTTACATTACAAGAGGTGGAATTCGTTAAAGTTTAGTCCAAAAAAAGACAATTTGCAATTGTAAAGGTCAGTTCATATGTTTTTACGTCATAAAAAGAATTATAATCAATCTACTTATTTTGTTTAAATTATTGTAACATTGAAACGTTATTATTGCCTACTGTAATGCAAATTGTTATTGGTTTTGTTGTAGAAAAAATATTTTCGATGATTAAAAGCAAACATCTATTAGCATACGTTGTTAGTTGAGAACTCTTTGACAATAGGGGTGTGAATATGTAGTGAATTCGTTTTATGCCGTCGAATTATTAGTTACGTCTTTTATACGTGTTCTTCTTTTGCTGTTATTAAATTTCAATTACACAATTACTAAGGTATGAACGTATATAATTCATTAATTAGTGTTTATGTTCATTATATGTGTGATCTACTATTAACTAATCACATTATTTATCTGTGATAATTACGAGTAAAATTATTATGATAACTCTGTGAATTTTACTATTTTTTGTAACGTTTTGTATTTATTTCTTATATGTAATGTAGTTTATAAATTGAATTTTGGAGAGAGTTAATCTATTGTTTTGTAATAAATTTGTAGACTTTAATGGGAATGAGGTAAATTACTTGACTTCAAATTATAACATGTAAATCTTGTATAGATTATAGAGAAAGTTAATATAATGTTTTAATCATAATTGACGGTGTTTTTCAATTGACAGAAAAAAATGCTAAAGATGTTATGAACAACATTTCTAAAGTGTTATTGCTAGATCTGGATAATACAATTGATTTTAAGCTGGAATTATAGTTTAAATACTATTCAATGTCTTTACTAAGACACAATTCAATATGTATATATTATAAAATGAAAAGAATTTTAAAGAAACAATAAAAAAAAATGGATTACTGTAATGTTTGTTTATATAAACAATTTTATTATTTAAGTAAAACATCTAAAATGTTGGGTGTTCATTTCGGTGATTCATATATAAAAAAAGTAAACACGTGCATTATTATTATTATTATTATCATTAGGGTTAAATACGCGTACCCCCCTGTAAAGCACCCAATATTCCTCGTACCCCCTAAGCTTCTGATAAGTCCACGTACCACCCCTCAATATTCCACATACCACCCCTGCTTTACCCCCTAATGCCATTTAAGTCCACATCAGGTATTAAATGCTAAAAGATGACCAAACTATCTTTTCTTCTATCTTTTCTAAAATTTGAAAAGACCTAATTGCCCTGACCTATTTGATAAAATTTGAAAAGACCAAAATGCCCTCATCTTCCTCAAATCATCATCTTCTTTTATATACCCACCACCACCACCACCCACTATTAACACCATCACCATCCCACCGTGAAGCCCCACCTCACTGTCCCTGTAACGCCCCCAAAATCACCTTAGCGGTTTAAGGACATTAACGGTCCACAAAATCGTTTATGTCAAGGAGATATGAACCGGAGTAGAACCAAAACACAATCACATGGCTAAAATATATAGATTAAGACTTCAACTAAAGTAGGGTAGTTGAACTAAGCTATTACAATTTTCAAATTAAACTTAAAATTTTGAAATAAAGGTTACAATATCCAAAATTAAATTAAACTCAAACAAATTATAAGCTCTTCTAAAATTGAAAGAAAATGTAAAGTTTCTAATAGTAGTTGTCATCTTCTACTCCAAATGCTTCGTCCTCTTGATGTTAGAATTATATTTAGAATATAATTCTATATTCCGTAATATGGACTAATATTAAACAAAGTAAAACTCAGGCTAATTATGGTATTGGTCTAATTAAGGGGGTCATTGAGTTTTATTAGGAATCCTATGTGGACTGGCTTTAGTGTCGGCAAATAGATTCCTATTGGGACTGTGATGAGTCATACCCTTTAGGGATTACTATATAAGGAGTGCTAGGTCCCCCCTCTACCCATCATAAGTTATTATTCTCAATTGCTATTGAGGAGTGCATTCTAGTCAGAGAGGGAGATATTCAATGTTCATCATCCTTTGCATTCGGTATTCTCATTAGGCCAGTTACTTTGGGAATAGAGGGGAAACACTTGGATCTTTGTTCTTTATTTTTCACTGCAATCATCACCATCATGGATGCGAAACAAGGTTGGTGGTTCTATCCATGTTTTCTATTATTTAATTGATTGTGTTCTTGAACGCCCTATGGAGATCCTGACTTTTGGGATTTTGTTCCTATTCTGATTGATTTAATCTAACACTTGGACCTCCTCCTCTAGCACATCCTCACATCCAAGTTCGCATTCATAAAGTTGTTCATTTAAAAAGTGGTGAGGATAAGCTTCGAAAAAAACTTAGCAAGTAAATCCACAACAACTACACAGGTGTGAAAAACATGTACAAATAATACAAAATGTAAAGACATACAATAATATGTATATATCGGAAAAAAAAAAAAACAAAACAAAATTATCATAACCATAATTGCTTATCTCCACTATCGTAATGAAAAGTATATATGACAACAATCAACAAAAGATATATCTAAAGAACGTAAAATAATAAACACATCACTCCCTAATGGACTAGTGTGAGTTAGTTACCATATAGTGGTCAAGGCCCTCATGATAGTGGTGTATGAACTCCAGCTATGATAAACTACAACACCACTGTCCACTCTCAACATCAAGAAACTAATGGAGAAACTAGTGACCAAACTTGCCCTAGACCGAGTCAAAGCCCCCGAAGGTTTTACCAGCAATGCCCTCCTGGAGAGTTTTTGATCATCTCTCTCTTTCTAGTAGTCCATATAACTCCAATAAGGGTAAGCCCGTAGCTTAAAAACTTACCAACTTATCCTTACCCTAACAACAACATATTCACCAATGTCGATAAGGTAAACAACAAAATAACATTCATGGGTTTGCTTATAATTTAAAGCTATACATCAAAGTTCGAAACTTAGGGGTCATGACTCCCCAATTCCACCTTAACACATGCTATTGAAAAGAATGAAAATAAAGTGTGAAAACAGTAACTTTCATCAACATATCAATGCATAAAGTGAAGAAAAATAATAGGGAAGATTGGGCAAAATCTTCGCTCTCACTTATCCAACAATAACATTAATAAAAGTAAAAAAATAAACCCTAAACAAAATTAGATTTTTATACATCATGCATTAAGTTATAATCGTGAAGAATCATTTATAGACCTTCATCATACTATCAACAAATAAACATTGTATTCATTAGTCTGTAAACATGACATTAGTAAAAATTTTGCACATACATATGTGAATTAAATCATAAGGAAATCACCATTCCTTGCAAACAATCATGTGTGAACAATTTAATTAAGTAAAAGCATGAATGAAATATGTTTTTGGCGTGATAAATCTCAATCTAAAACTAAATCCCAAATTTAAAACAATGTTTCAAAATAAATTTTATATGTGAGAAAAATATCAAAAGTATAATGGTTGAAGATCTACTCATCTTATATGAAGCAATTAGGGTTTCTATAAGTGACCTCAAATCAATGCTTCAATAATGTTGATATATGTCTTCCTAATTCAGAACCACTTTAATGGAGTCCTATGATTAAGGTAATGATGAAATCAACATCACTATATTGCATAAACTCGGATTTAGGAAATACAGATTTTTGATAGAATGATCTACTTTTAATAAATCAGTGATATCTCTCTGCTCCAATCTTCGTTTTGACTTATTCAAATTGGGTTGCGAAAATAAGAGATGATGCTACGTTTTATTGTGAAATAAGATTTTTCCAATTCAGCTCTAAAAATGGTCAAAATTGGATGTCAAGTAGCTAGTTTTGCATAGTCCGAATCTCCTTCTTCTCCTTCTTTCTTCTCCTTCCTTCTTCTTCTTCCCTCTTCTTCTTCTTCTCTTCCTCTCTAAAGTCCACAAATTTTTTTCTCTCCCTCTACATCTCTCTCTCAAATTTATGATAAAGGGAATGAGGATTGAGATTTAATTATGGACATTTAATCCTAACAAGAAAGAAGGTGGGAAGAATCCAATTTTGTTTCTAACTACATCTATTTACTTGTTCTCCAATGAAAATATTTTAAAAGGAATCTTGACTTAAGATTTTTAAATTAAAATTTTAGAATAGGTAATTTAATTTTAGCTAAAATTTCTTTTTTGTTGGGATTTTATTTTGTGAAGACTTTCTTTCTCCAAGTTTGGGTTTCTAGCCAATTGGAGATTGCCACCTCACATTTCCTTATCAATCCATAATACTTTCCTAGCTAAAATGATTTTATTTTGTGAAGACTTTTTTTCTCCAAGTTTGGGTTTCTAGCCAATTGGAGATTGTCACCTCACCTTTCCTTATCAATCCATAATACTTTCCTAGCTAAAATTTAAGACCTTCCAAGCTAGAATCGTGGAAGTCCTTCTAAGCACTATAAAATTATAAAAAATAAAATATTTAATTGCACCTATAAAGAATAAAATGTTAAACCTCTAATAAATTGAATTAAATGTCTAAGCACTAGGCTAGGTTACTAACTATAAATTATTTTCCAAATCAAATTATATATGCTATAAATAAAACCCTAATTCTACACTTAGACAAGGAATAATTCAAATTAAGGGTGTTACACTAGGGCACACTACTTACCATCATGTGTACACCCTAACAAGTCCAAGATCCTACACTTCAACTTGCGTCAATCTTATATTAGGTAAAAAGACCAAATTACCCTTATTCTAAAATCAAGAAACTACAGATTTCATTTCTATTTGAAAAGAGAATAATTTTCAATTCATCTTAGCTTTGCTATGACGATAAATAAATCACAAGGACAAACAATACCATATGTTGATGTATATCTTAGAGAAGTCGTATTCTCACATGGATAACTGTATGTGGCATTGTCAAGAGGAATATCAATATCAACAACAAAGGTTTTAGTAAAAAATAACAAGACAGGAAGGAAAAAAGGATCTTACACAAAGAATGTTGTATACAAAGAAGTTCTATTACCAAGGTAAAATTTTAAGTTAAAATAATACTTAATTATAATTAATAATACAAAATACTAAAATAAATATAACATTTTATTTACAGGTTCAATAATCCAGGTATATCTAATGCTTAATAATTTAAGTACATAATTTACATTACAAGAGGTGGAATTCGTTAAAGTTTAGTCCAAAAAAAGACAATTTGCAATTGTAAAGGTCAGTTCATATGTTTTTACGTCAAAAAGAATTATAATCAATCTACTTATTTTGTTTAAATTATTGTAACATTGAAACGTTATTATTACCTACTGTAATGCAAATTGTTATTGGTTTTATTATAGAAAACATATTTCCGATGATTAAAAGCAAACATCTATTAGCATACGTTATTAGTTGAGAACTCTTTGACAATGGGGGTGTGAATATGTAGTGAATTCGTTTTATGTCATCGAATTATTAGTTACATCTTTTATACGTGTTCTTCTTTTGCTGTTATTAAATTTCAATTACACAATTACTAAGGTATGAACGTATATAATTCATTAATTAGTGTTTATGTTCATTATATGTGTGATCTACTATTAACTAATCACATTATTTATCTGTGACAATTACGAGTAAAATTATTATGATAACTCTGTGAATTTTACTATTTTTTGTAACGTTTTGTATTTATTTCTTATATGTAATGTAGTTTATAAATTGAATTTTGGAGAGAGTTAATCTATTGTTTTGTAATAAATTTGTAGACTTTAATGGGAATGAGGTAAATTACTTGACTTCAAATTATAACATGTAAATCTTGTATAGATTATAGAGAAAGTTAATATAATGTTTTAATCATAATTGACGGTGTTTTTCAATTGACAGAAAAAAATGCTAAAGATGTTATGAACAACATTTCTAAAGTTTTATTGCTAGATCTGGATAATACAATTGATTTTAAGCTAGAATTATAGTTTAAATACTGTTTAATGTCTTTACTAAGACACAATTAAAAATTTATATATTATAAAATAAAAAGAAATTTTAAAGAAATAATAAAAAAAATGGATTACTGTAATGTTTGTTTATATAAACAATTTTATTATTTAAGTAAAACATCTAAAATATTGGGTGTTCATTTCGGTGATTCATACATAAAAAAAAGTAAACACGTGCATTATTATTATTATTATTCTTATCATTAGGGTTAAATACGCGTACCCCCCTGTAAAGCACCCAATATTCCTCGTACCCCCTAAGCTTCTGATAAGTCCACGTACCACCCCTCAATATTTCACATACCACCCCTGCTTTACCCCCTAATGCCATTTAAGTCCACATCAGGTATTAAATGCTAAAAGATGACCAAACTATCATTTCTTCTATCTTTTCTAAATTTTGAAAAGACCTAATTGCCCTGACCTATTTGATAAAATTTAAAAAGACCAAAATGCCCTCATCTTCCTCAAATCATCATCTTCTTTTATATACCCACCACCACCACCACCCACTATTAACACCATCACCATCCCAACGTGAGGCCCCACCTCCCTGTCTCTGTAACGCCCCTAAAATCACCCTAGCGGTTTAGGGACATTAACGGTCCACAAAATTTTTTATCTCAAGGAGATATGAACCGGAGTAGAACCAAAACACAATCACATGACTAAAATATATAGATTAAGACTTCGACTAAAGTAGGGTAGTTGAACTAAGCTATTACAATTTTCAAATTAAACTTAAAATTTTGAAATAAAGGTTACAATATCCACAATTAAATTAAACTCAAACAAATTATAAGCTCTTCTAAAATTGAAAGAAAGTGTAAAGTTTCTAATAGTAGTTGTAATCTTTTACTCCAAATGCTTCGTCCTTTTGATGTTAGAATTATATTTAGAATATAATTCTATATTTCGTAATATGGACTAATATTAAACAAAGTAAAACTCAGGCTAATTATGGTATTGGTCTAATTAAGGGGGTCATTGAGTTATATTATGAATCCTATATGGACTGGCTTTAGTGTCGGCAAATAGATTCCTATTGGGACTGTGATGAGTCAGACCCTTAAGGGATTACTATATAAGGAGTGCTAGGTCCCCCCTCTACCCATCACAAGTTATTATTCTCAATTGCTATTGAGGAGTGCATTCTAGTCAGAGAGGGAGATATTCAGTGTTCATCATCCTTTGCATTCGGTATTCTCATTAGGCCAGTTATTTTGGGAATAGAGGGGAAACACCTGGATCTTTGTTCTTTATTTTTCACTGCAATCATCACCATCATGAATGCGAAATAAGGTTGGTGGTTCTATCCATGTTTTCTATTATTTAATTGATTGTGTTCTTGAACGCCCTATGGAGATCCTGACTTTTGGGATTTTGTTCATATTCTGATTAATGTAATCTAACACTTGGATCTCCTCCTCTAGTACATCCTCACATCCAAGTTCGCATTCATAAAGTTGTTCATTTAAAAAGTGGTGAGGATAAGCTTCGGGAAAAGTTTATCAAGTATATCCACAACAACTACACAGGTGTGAAAAACATGCACAAATAATACAAAATGTAAAGACATACAATAATATGTATATATCGAAAAAAAAAAAAATAAAACAAAATTATCATAACCATAATTGCTTATCTCCACTATCGTAATGAAAAGTATATATGACAACAATCAACGAAAGATATATCTAAAGAATGTAAAATAATAAACACATCACTCCTTAATGGACTAGAGTGACTTAGTTACCATATAGTGGTCAAGGCCCTCATGATAGTGGTGTATGAACTCCAGTTATGATCAACTACAACACCACTGTCCCCTCTCAACATCAAGAAATTAATGGAGAAACTTGTGACCAAACTTGCCCTAGACCGAGTCAAAGCCCCCGAAGGTTTACCAGCAATGCCCTCCTAGAGAGTTTTTGATCATCTCCCTCTTTCTAGTACTCCATATAGCTCCAATAAGGGTAAGCCCGTAGCTTAAAAACTCACCAACTTATCCTTACCCCAACAACAACATATTCACCAATGTCGATAAGGTAAACAACAAAATAACATTCATGGGTTTGCTTATAATTTAAAGTTATACATCCAAGTTCGAAACTTAGGGGTCATGACTCCCCAATTCCACCCTAACACATGCTATTAAAAAGAATGAAAATAAAGTGTGAAAACAGTAACTTTCATCAACATATCAATGCATAAAGTGAAGAACAATAATAGGGAAGATTGGGCAAAATCGTCGCACTCACTTATCCAACAATAACATTAATAAAAGTAAAAAAATAAACCCTAAACAAAATTAGATTTTTATACATCATCCGAAAACATCATGCATTAAGTTATAATCGTAAAGAATCATTTATAGACCTTCATCATACTATCAACAAATAAGCATTGTATTCATTAGTCTGTAAACATGACATTATTAAAAATTTTGCACATACATATGTGAATTAAATCATAAGGAAATCACCATTCCTTGTAAGTAATCATGTGTGAACAATTTAATTAAGTAAAAACATGAATGAAATATGTTTTTAGCATGATAAATCTCAATCTAAAACTAAATCCCAAATTTAAAACAATGTTTCAAAATAAATTTTATATGTGAGAAAAATATCAAGAGTTTAATGGTTGAAGATCTACTCATCTTATATGAAGCAATTAGGGTTTCTATAAGTGACCTTAAATCAATGCTTCAATAATGTTGATATATGTCTTCCTAATTCAGAACCACTTTAATGGAGTCCTATGATTAAGGTAATGATGAAATCAACATCACTATATTGCATAAACTCGGATTTGGGAAATACAGATTTTTGATAGAATGATCTACTTTTAATAAATCAGTGATATCTCTCTGTTCCAATCTCCGTTTTGACTCATTCAAGTTGGGTTACGAAGATAAGTGATGATGCTACGTTTTATTGTGAAATAAGATTTTTCCAATTCAGCTCTAAAAAGGGTCAAAATTGGATGCCAAGTAGCTAGTTTTGCATAGTCCGAATCTCCTTCTTCTCCTTCTTTCTTCTCCTTCCTTCTTCTTCTTCTCTTCCTCTCTAAAGTCCACAAATTTTTTTCTCTCCCTCTACATCTCTCTCTCAAATTTATGATAAAGGGAATGAGGATTGAGATTTAATTATGGACATTTAATCCTAACAAGAAAGAAGGTGGGAAGAATCCAATTTTGTTTCTAACTACATCTATTTACTTGTTCTCCAATGAAAATATTTTAAAAGGAATCTTGACTTAAGATTTTTAAATTAAAATTTTAGAATAGGTAATTTAATTTTAACTAAAATTTCTTTTTTGTTGGGATTTTATTTTGTGAAGACTTTCTTTCTCAAAGTTTGGGTTTCTAGCCAATTGGAGATTGCCACCTCACATTTCCTTATCAATCCATAATACTTTCCTAGCTAAAATGATTTTATTTTGTGAAGACTTTTTTTCTCCAAGTTTGGGTTTCTAGCCAATTGGAGATTGTCACCTCACCTTTCCTTATCAATCCATAATACTTTCCTAGCTAAAATTTAAGACCTTCCAAGCTAGAATCGTGGAAGTCCTTCTAAGCACTATAAAATTATAAAAAATAAAATATTTAATTGCACCTATAAAGAATAAAATGTTAAACCTCTAATAAATTGAATTAAATGTCTAAGCACTAGGCTAGGTTACTAACTATAAATTATTTTCCAAATCAAATTATATATGCTATAAATAAAACCCTAATTCTACACTTAGACAAGGAATAATTCAAATTAAGGGTGTTACACTAGGGCACACTACTTACCATCATGTGTACACCCTAACAAGTCCAAGATCCTACACTTCAACTTGCGTCAATCTTATATTAGGTAAAAAGACCAAATTACCCTTATTCTAAAATCAAGAAACTACAGATTTCATTTCTATTTGAAAAGAGAATAATTTTCAATACATCTTAGCTTTGCTATGACGATAAATAAATCACAAGGACAAACAATACCATATGTTGATGTATATCTTAGAGAAGTCGTATTCTCACATGGATAACTGTATGTGGCATTGTCAAGAGGAATATCAATATCAACAACAAAGGTTTTAGTAAAAAATAACAAGACAGGAAGAAAAAAGGATCTTACACAAAGAATGTTGTATACAAAGAAGTTCTATTACCAAGGTAAAATTTTAAGTTAAAATAATACTTAATTATAATTAATAATACAAAATACTAAAATAAATATAACATTTTATTTACAGGTTCAATAATCCAGGTATATCTAATGCTTAATAATTTAAGTACATAATTTACATTACAAGAGGTGGAATTCGTTAAAGTTTAGTCCAAAAAAAGACAATTTGCAATTGTAAAGGTCAGTTCATATGTTTTTACGTCAAAAAGAATTATAATCAATCTACTTATTTTGTTTAAATTATTGTAACATTGAAACGTTATTATTACCTACTGTAATGCAAATTGTTATTGGTTTTATTATAGAAAACATATTTCCGATGATTAAAAGCAAACATCTATTAGCATACGTTGTTAGTTGAGAACTCTTTGACAATGGGGGTGTGAATATGTAGTGAATTCGTTTTATGTCATCGAATTATTAGTTTCGTCTTTTATACGTGTTCTTCTTTTGCTGTTATTAAATTTCAATTATACAATTACTAAGGTATGAACGTATATAATTCATTAATTAGTGTTTATGTTCATTATATGTGTGATCTACTATTAACTAATCACATTATTTATCTGTGACAATTACGAGTAAAATTATTATGATAACTCTGTGAATTTTACTATTTTTTGTAACGTTTTGTATTTATTTCTTATATGTAATGTAGTTTATAAATTGAATTTTGGAGAGAGTTAATCTACTGTTTTGTAATAAATTTGTAGACTTTAATGGGAATGAGGTAAATTACTTGACTTCAAATTATAACATGTAAATCTTGTATAGATTATAGAGAAAGTTATTATAATGTTTTAATCATAATTGACGGTGTTTTTCAATTGACAGAAAAAAATGCTAAAGATGTTATGAACAACATTTCTAAAGTTTTATTGCTAGATCTGGATAATACAATTGATTTTAAGCTAGAATTATAGTTTAAATACTGTTTAATGTCTTTACTAAGACACAATTAAAAATTTATATATTATAAAATAAAAAGAAATTTTAAAGAAACAATAAAAAAAATGGATTACTGTAATGTTTGTTTATATAAACAATTTTATTATATAAGTAAAACATCTAAAATATTGGGTGTTCATTTCGGTGATTCATACATAAAAAAAAGTAAACACGTGCATTATTATTGTTATTATTATTATTATTATTATTATTATTATCATTAGGGTTAAATACGCGTACCCCCCTGTAAAGCACCCAATATTCCTCGTACCCCCCTAAGCTTCTGATAAGTCCACGTACCACCCCTCAATATTTCACATATCACCCCTGCTTTACCCCCTAATGCCATTTAAGTCCACATCAGGTATTAAATGCTAAAAGATGACCAAACTATCATTTCTTCTATCTTTTCTAAAATTTGAAAAGACCTAATTGCCCTGACCTATTTGATAAAATTTAAAAAGACCAAAATGCCCTCATCTTCCTCAAATCATCATCTTCTTTTATATACCCACCACCACCACCACCCACTATTAACACCATCACCATCCCAACGTGAAGCCCCACCTCGCTGTCTCTGTAACGCCCCTAAAATCACCCTAGCGGTTTAGGGACATTAACGGTCCACAAAATTTTTTATCTCAAGGAGATATGAACCGGAGTAGAACCAAAACACAATCACATGACTAAAATATATAGATTAAGACTTCGACTAAAGTAGGGTAGTTGAACTAAGCTATTACAATTTTCAAATTAAACTTAAAATTTTGAAATAAAGGTTACAATATCCACAATTAAATTAAACTCAAACAAATTATAAGCTCTTCTAAAATTGAAAGAAAGTGTAAAGTTTCTAATAGTAGTTGTAATCTTTTACTCCAAATGCTTCGTCCTTTTGATGTTAGAATTATATTTAGAATATAATTCTATATTCCGTAATATGGACTAATATTAAACAAAGTAAAACTCAGGCTAATTATGGTATTGGTCTAATTAAGGGGGTCATTGAGTTATATTATGAATCCTATATGGACTGGCTTTAGTGTCGGCAAATAGATTCCTATTGGGACTGTGATGAGTCAGACCCTTAAGGGATTACTATATAAGGAGTGCTAGGTCCCCCCTCTACCCATCACAAGTTATTATTCTCAATTGCTATTGAGGAGTGCATTCTAGTCAGAGAGGGAGATATTCAGTGTTCATCATCCTTTGCATTCGGTATTCTCATTAGGCCAGTTATTTTGGGAATAGAGGGGAAACACCTAGATCTTTGTTCTTTATTTTTCACTGCAATCATCACCATCATGAATGCGAAATAAGGTTGGTGGTTCTATCCATGTTTTCTATTATTTAATTGATTGTGTTCTTGAACGCCCTATGGAGATCCTGACTTTTGGGATTTTGTTCATATTCTGATTAATGTAATCTAACACTTGGATCTCCTCCTGTAGTATATCCTCACATCCAAGTTCGCATTCATAAAGTTGTTCATTTAAAAAGTGGTGAGGATAAGCTTCGGGAAAAGCTTAGCAAGTAAATCCACAACAACTACACAGGTGTGAAAAACATGCACAAATAATACAAAATGTAAAGACATACAATAATATGTATATATCGAAAAAAAAAAAATAAAACAAAATTATCATAACCATAATTGCTTATCTCCACTATCGTAATGAAAAGTATATATGACAACAATCAACGAAAGATATATCTAAAGAACGTAAAATAATAAACACATCACTCCCTAATGGACTAGAGTGACTTAGTTACCATATAGTGGTCAAGGCCCTCATGATAGTGGTGTATGAACTCCAGTTATGATCAACTACAACACCACTGTCCCCTCTCAACATCAAGAAACTAATGGAGAAACTTGTGACCAAACTTGCCCTAGACCGAGTCAAAGCCCCCGAAGGTTTACCAGCAATGCCCTCCTAGAGAGTTTTTGATCATCTCCCTCTTTCTAGTACTCCATATAGCTCCAATAAGGGTAAGCCCGTAGCTTAAAAACTCACCAACTTATCCTTACCCCAACAACAACATATTCACCAATGTCGATAAGGTAAACAACAAAATAACATTCATGGGTTTGCTTATAATTTAAAGTTATACATCCAAGTTCGAAACTTAGGGGTCATGACTCCCCAATTCCACCCTAACACATGCTATTAAAAAGAATGAAAATAAAGTGTGAAAACAGTAACTTTCATCAACATATCAATGCATAAAGTGAAGAACAATAATAGGGAAGATTGGGCAAAATCGTCGCACTCACTTATCCAACAATAACATTAATAAAAGTAAAAAAATAAACCCTAAACAAAATTAGATTTTTATACATCATCCGAAAACATCATGCATTAAGTTATAATCGTGAAGAATCATTTATAGACCTTCATCATACTATCAACAAATAAGCATTGTATTCATTAGTCTGTAAACATGACATTATTAAAAATTTTGCACATACATATGTGAATTAAATCATAAGGAAATCACCATTCCTTGCAAGCAATCATGTGTGAACAATTTAATTAAGTAAAAACATGAATGAAATATGTTTTTAGCATGATAAATCTCAATCTAAAACTAAATCCCAAATTTAAAACAATGTTTCAAAATAAATTTTATATGTGAGAAAAATATCAAGAGTTTAATGGTTGAAGATCTACTCATCTTATATGAAGCAATTAGGGTTTCTATAAGTGACCTCAAATCAATGCTTCAATAATGTTGATATATGTCTTCCTAATTCAGAACCACTTTAATGGAGTCCTATGATTAAGGTAATGATGAAATCAACATCACTATATTGCATAAATTCGGATTTGGGAAATACAGATTTTTGATAGAATGATCTACTTTTAATAAATCAGTGATATCTCTCTGTTCCAATTCCGTTTTGACTCATTCAAGTTGGGTTGCGAAGATAAGAGATGATGCTACGTTTTATTGTGAAATAAGATTTTTCCAATTCAGCTCTAAAAAGGGTCAAAATTGGATGCCAAGTAGCTAGTTTTGCATAGTCCGAATCTCCTTCTTCTCCTTCTTTCTTCTCCTTCCTTCTTCTTCTTCCCTCTTCTTCTTCTTCTCTTCCTCTCTAAAGTCCACAAATTTTTTTCTCTCCCTCTACATCTCTCTCTCAAATTTATGATAAAGGAAATGAGGATTGAGATTTAGTTATGGGAATTTAATCCTAACAAGAAAGAAGGTGGGAAGAATCCAATTTTGTCTCTAACTACATCTATTTACTTGTTCTCCAATGAAAATATTTTAAAAGGAATCTTGACTTAAGATTTTTAAATTAAAATTTTAGATTAAGTAATTTAATTTTAGCTAAAATTTCTTTTTTGTTGGAATTTTATTTTGTGAAGACTTTCTTTCTCCAAGTTTGGGTTTCTAGCCAATTGGAGATTGCCACCTCACCTTTCCTTATCAATCCATAATACTTTCCTAGCTAAAATTTAAGACCTCCCAAGCTAGAATCGTGGAAGTCCTTCTAAGCCCTATAAAATTATAAAAAATAAAATATTTAATTGCACCTATAAAGAATAAAACGTTAAACCTCTAACAAATTGAATTAAATGTCTAAGCACTAGGCTGGGTTACTAACTATAAATTATTTTCCAAATCAAATTATATATGCTATAAATAAAACCCTAATTCTACACTTAGGCACGGAATAAACTCAAAATAAGGGTGTTACACTAGGGCATACTACTTACCATGCATGCATGTGTGCACCTCCAACTAGTCCAAGTTCCTACACTTCGACTTACCCTAATCCTGCATTAGGTAAAAAAGACAAAATTTGTTATACCCGTGACCCAACTGGTAATAATAATACTTGTGTATGTGTTGTTACGTAGCTTGTACAGCCCTTCGAAGTCTCGAAGGAAAACCTTGACTAAGCAAGCTTTAGACTTAGACCATGTACGTTGTTGTTACATGATTTGATTCTTAATCATTGCCTTGGCTTCTATGTGTATTATTGATACTCTTTCATGTCCTCCCTTCATGTATAATAACCCCAATTAGAACCCCTTTTACACCGTTACCTTAACATCCTCGAAGTAGACAAGATCGTCGGAGTTGATTCAAATTCTGGTCTGCTGTCAATGCACTACAATCATCTTTGAACCCAATTTCGAGGACCTTCCCTTATGATTTGATCAATGCTTTCTTCATAAAAAATATAGCCCTTTAAGTCTAGTTTACAACACATTTTGAATCGTGTCATTTCATTATGTATCGACCGAGTTATGGTCAAAATACTGGTTAGAGGTCTACTGTATTTTGACCCGGCGGCTCATGCCTAGGAAATCGGCGGATGATGCACACAGTCCACCATTGCATCATTCGCCAAGTACGAAAATGATGTTCTTTCAGTCTAGTTTCATCTTGCCTTGACCCAGGGCTTAACCCTTGGTTATTTTAGACTATTTGTGGTCCATATGACCTAACTAAACCCTAAGACCGTAGACCTAAGACCTATTTGGATTCTATTGTGTTTTAAAACCCATTTCAAGCCCCAAATCAACCCCCAACCAAACACACCTTTGGATCCTTATCAAAATAGGTGGAAACCACAGCTCCCTCTCATTTCTCCCACCTCTAACACCTAAGAGAAGAGAGAGAACTTGGGAAGCAAGAAGGAAAGAGTAGGAGGAAGAAGAAGGAGAAAAAAGAAAGTAGAAGGAAGAAGATCACTCCCTTGCGTCCCAAATCCATCTTTGCACCATTTGTGAGCTTCACATTCTTTTCAGCACCATTGGAACCCATTTTAACCTTGGAGCTCATGGAGGAGAAGAAGATTGAGCCGCTCCAAACTCAAGAACACCTCCCCTCTGCTGTTCCATTGATTCCCCATTGTAAGCAACCCTTTCCCTCTCTATTTCTATTGATTTCTTTTAGGTTTAGATGAGTTAATGATCAATATTAGTTCAGATCTTGGGGCTTCTTGCTCTAAATGCTTTATCCCTTCTATTGATGTTAAAAACATCATCTATTGATGTTAAAAACATCAACTACTGACATAGAATCACCCATCCTCAGCCCCATGGCTTAATTGCCATGAACCCCTCTTGAAGAACCTCCAATTTGAGGATTTTTGATGTTGGAATCCATCCAATCTCCTACTAAACCATAGGACTTCTATTTCTAATTAATTTATTCATCCAATTGGATGCCTAGAGCAACATTTGGAACCCTTGAACACCCCATTCCCTTGCCTTTAGCTGAGATGCAATGAAACCCCCTTTTATAGACCTTCATTTTGAGGTTTTGAGCGCTGAACACACAATCCATGCCTTGAGGCCTAATTAGGATCCAAAGTACATGTTTAATGGCTCATTTGAAGGCCTAATACATTAACCCATAAGTCCCAACCGATCCCATGGCCATTAACCAGGGTTTGGAATCAATCCAAGCCATTTCCTACACTTTCGGGCTCTAGCGGACGATGCCATTGTCCGCCAAGGTAAAATTGAGCACAACCCCTGTTTTATTTAAAGGCCACACTGCCTGCATAGTCCGCCAAGTGCATGATCCGCCTAGGCCAAATTGGTACTGAATTGGAGTTTTGACTCTGGACCTTGGACACTGACATTCTCTCACCTACTGTACACTTGTATGATGACATGCTAGGCTAGCGTACGCGTATGGGAGGACCATACACTACACGGAAGATAAGATTACCTACGTTTCAATGATGTGAGTGGATCGAGCACTTGAACCATTTTACGGCATGTTTCTCATTAGGCATCAAGCTAGGTGTGCATGTTGATTGGTTGTGCATATGATATGCATGATTGCTTCATCTTTAACATGTTTAATTAATGGAATCGGACTTTATATGTAAGGGAACATGATCAGCTATGCATATTGATAATATTGAGAATGAGATATGTATATTATAGGATGCTTTGCATATATAATTATTCATATTGATTGATTTATGGAATTAATTCAGATGGTGACCGGTCGACCGTTATTTTGGTATCACACCCACTGTATTGTTATTTGGTATGGGTGCAAGCTAGAGAGACGAGAGGCTAGTGACCTCTAGATTAGGCACTATGGACTCGATCTCCAGGCTACACTCGCACAGTGTTGGATTGTAAAAAAATAAATATTGCATTCACTAGTTGTTTGCTGGCTAGGAAGTGATGTACCCAGTACTACGATCCTTCCGACAGGGGTGTAGGTATCGGGCAAACCCATGGGTCCCGATAGTATTTCGGGATAGCCCACCGTGAAGTCATCGTCGTATTTCAGTGACGCCAGGACTGGGTTTGTATTGGGGGCTCGCGGATAACTCGATGAGTGAGTTTGGTCTCGTGGGTTTCCTTGGTAACATGGGGTTGATATGGTCGGAATACCATCCGTTTATGGCATCGTTATTTGTCATTATGGTACCGTTTGTCGATGATGCTGCCTGTGTTATTGTAGTACTTGACCTGACTTTGGGTGTAAGCTGCAGAGACGAGAGGATAGTGACCACCGGATTAGGCACTATGGACTCGATCTCCAGGCTACACTTGCACAGTGTAGGATTGTAAAAAAAATAAATATTGCATTCACTAGTTGTTTGCTGATTAGGAAGTGATATACCCAATACTACGACCCTTCTGATAGGGGTGTAGGTGTCGGGCAAATCCATGGGTCCCGACGGTATTTCGGGATAGCCCACCGTGAAGTCATCGTCGTATTTCGGTGACGCCAGGACAGGGTTTGTATTGGGGGCTCGCAGATAACTCGGTGAGTAAGTTCGATCTCGCGGGTTTCCTTGGTAACAAGGGGTTGACATGGTCAAAATACCATCCGTTTATGGCATCGTTATTTGTCATCCGTTTATGGTTCCGTTTATCGACGATGCTACCTGTGTTATTGTAGTACTTGACCTAACTTAGAATCTTGTTGCTAGGTGAAAAATTGAACAAAAGCATTCATGCATCATATGTGATGTGCATACTTTAGCATGCATTGATGGTGTATCTATCGTTGTATATTGTGAATGGTTTGATTGCTCGCTGGGCTTTGTAAGCTCATCCCTCGGGAACCCTTATTTTTAGATGTGGATACAGGAATAACGGACACAGTTGAGGGTGATTCAGTTCCACCCTTTGGCGAGGACTTTGAGGCTTGGAGTGCTCAGCCAGAGTAGGAGCCGACGTCGGGTTATCTTTGCGATGAATGCGTTTATGAGGGTTATTAGTTTGAGCCTGGGGCTTGAACTTTGGATTTGATATTTTGTGCTTGTGAGTTTGAGGATGAGTGTAATAATGACATAATACTTGATTTTCTTCTCTTACTCTTATATGGTGATTTGTACTGGCGCTATACTTGTGAATTGAGATATTTGAGTTAAACTGTTTAATATACTTATAAGATATCACATAGAACTCCTAATCAATTGTGATCATTATGTTTGTATTCTTTCGCCATAACTCTGATTTCTTCTTATTCATTGATTGAGAAGCTGGGTAGTGTACACGACACAACAAAGTATGTCGATCCTGTTATTCTGTGTGGAATACAAGGATATTCCCGCCACATTTCCCAGAGTCGAGGGATGGGGGTATGATAATATGGTATCAGAGCGACTTTTGCCCTTTTGTGTACACTACCAGATCTGATCTATCTCGATCCATTCCGCGTTAGGATTCGAAATATAAAAATTTTAACAAACACAAATAAAGAAATTAAGGTAGATACATGTTGATGATTGAAATTAAAATTGCATTAGGTAGAAATTAATTTTACATAGTTAGGTCGTCCAAGGCCGACATAACCTGAATAACATCGTATGGAATAAACATGAAAAAGTACAAGTGGATGCTACAAAGATTACTGAGGGGTTTCAAAAGATGAGACCCATGGAGTTTACCGAGCTAAACAAAGATCCATTGAACCCGAAAGTATGGGTCCGAAAAATGGAGAAGACCTTCACAATGATTGATTGTACCAAAGATTGTAAGATTCAGTGTGCCACCTACATGTTGAAAGGTGAGGCGGATGACTGGTGAAGATCTACGAAGCCTAACCTTATTGTTACCCATCCTAACCTTACATGGGAACAGTTCAAGGAGGCCTTCTTCGAAAATTACTTTTCGGAGAGTTACCGAGAAAGGAAAGCGGCGGGGTTCATAGATGTCTCTCAAGGATCCAAATCAGTCCTTGAGTACCAGCAAGAGTTTGAGGAGCTGCTCCATTTTGCTCCTATTCATTTGAAAGACTGTGTCGAAAAGGACAAGAGGTTTGAGAAATGTTTAAGGCCGGGAATAAGCTCGATCTTAGTGTCTCATGGGCCCCAAACCTATGCTAAGATGGTTTAAGTAGCTAAGTCCATTGAAGACAGATAGAGGAACTCTTACCTTGCTCAATCTAGTCATGGCAAGAGGACGGACATGACATCATTTAGCCGTGAATTGAACAAGTTTCCTTGAGCACAGTACTCGAGCTATGCTCCGACCTATTACAAGAATGTGGATTCAACTCAGCCTGCACAGCCTGCTCAGTCTGCAGCTTCTTCCCTACCTACTGGTGGTATTGTACGGTGTTACGATTATAACAAGCACGGGCATATCTCCAGGGCTTGCCCTCAGCCTAAGCCTTGGGTGTCATGGACTACAGCTTAGCCTTCAGCTTTGTAGGCATCTCATTCCAAACCGATTGGCAAATGTGCCGACATAGGGTAATAGAATCCCAGCCTAAGCATACATTATGACTAATGCTGAGGCAGAGGCAACACCTGGAGTGCTGACAGGTAACACCCTGACTGTGAACTACTTGAGTTAACATTCTGCATCATGTCATTTCACGCATGCATGGTGGTATAATAAAATTGTAACAGGTACCGTTTCTATTGCTTCTATCCCTGTATATGTTCTCTTTGACTCAGGAGCGTCGTATTCTTTTGTATATCTTCTTTTGTTAAGAAGTTGAGTATTAGCCCGAAGAGTCTAGTGCAAGGATTAGCGGTTAGTACACTTATGAGAGGTGCGGTTGGCTTAGACACAGTTTATGAACCATGTCCCATACAGATCAGTGGTCGAGATATGATTGCACACCTTGTAGAGTTATACATGAAGGACTTTGATGCAATTTTGGGTATTGATTAATTGGCTGCCTATAAGACAAATCTAGCGTGTGCGTAACAACAAATTGTTTTCAAACCCACCGATGGAGAAGAGTTGTATTCAAAGGTGATCGGAAGAAGAAATCCAAGAGGATTGTAATTTTGGCTCTTTAAGCCAAGAGACTTATGGATCAAGGATGTGAATGCTACCTAGCATCGGTAATTGACACAGACGCTAAGGTGAAGCCATTAGAAGAGTTGAGTTTCATGAAATACTTTTCGGGTGTGTTTCCGGATGATTTGAAAGAGTTATAAGAACAGTTGCAAGATTTGTTGAAGAAGGATTTTCTCCGCCCTAGTGTGTCTCCATGGGGAGCATCGGTCCTCTTCGTCAAGAAGAAGGATGAGATCATGAGGATGTGCATCGATTATAGGGAGCTTAACAAGCGCACAATCAAGAACAAGTATCCACTACCTAGAATCGATGATTTGTTTGATCAGCTTTAAGGAGCTAGAGTATTCTCCAAGATAGACTTGAGGTCTGGGTATCACCAATTGAAGATTAAAGAGAGTGACATTAGCAAGACAACATTCCGATCATGCTATTGTCACTACGAGTTTTTGGTGGTGTCTTTTGGTTTGACTAACGCCCCAGCTGCGTTCATGGAGATAATGAACCGGGTATTCCAAGATGTGCTAGATAAGTGTGTGATTGTGTTTATTGATGGCATCCTGGTTGACTCAAAATCTGAGGAGGAGCATGCGGTACATCTCAGGATGGTATTGCAGCGGTTGAGAGAGAAGAAGTTGTATGCAAAATATAGCAAGTATGAGTTTTGGCTCTCACAAGTGGCCTTCCTAGGCCATGTGGTTTCAGATGAAGGAATCAAAGTTGATTCAGGCAAGGTAAAGGCTATAACAGAATGGGAAGCACCAAAGAATGCGGGATAGATCCGTACTTTTCTGGGATTAGCTAGTTATTATTGGTGCTTTATCAAGAACTTCTCACGCATATCAACCCCCATGACCAAATTGAACCAAAAAGGAGTGAAATTTGTTTGGTCTGAGGAATGTAAGAAGAGTTTCCAGTCCTGACACTACCTGATGGCACAGGAGGGATGACTATCTAAAGTGATGCTGCAAGACTAGGATTAAAATGTGTGTTGATGCAAAATGGAAAGGTTGTGGCTTATGCCTCGAGACAGTTGAAGGATTACGAGAAAAACTACCCCACTCACGACCCTGAGTTGGCGGCAGTTATTTTTTTTGCATTAATGATTTGGTGCAAACTACTTGTATGGCGAGAGGAGTGAAATCTACAGGGATTTCATCAATATTCCAATTCATTCTAAAGTTTAGTTAAGTAGTGCAAAACCGGATGTGGAAGTTATTATAGAAGTGCCACGTAGACTAAATGTAATGTGAATTCATGTTGTGCGGCCCTAGACTAAGGTTTATTGTATTAGGAGAGGTATACTGGGTTTGGACCTTTAAATTTTAGAAGTACCAGTTCGGAGTTCGAGGATCATGAGTTTCTATCATGCCAAACTGAATTGAGCTTGAATTTGATGTGGGCCACATGCATAATGGGATCAAGATTGTTCTGCCCAAACCAGGTAGCCAAGATATATTTTTTTTTTTATGTAAGAATCCCCACCTATCCGAAGCTTTGCAAATGCCAAATTTCGGGGGCAAAATTTCTTATAAGGTGTGGGGAATGTTACACCAGCACCCAAAATCCGGGGCTAATTTGAACTTTCATAGTGGGTATTGCCCCGGTGACTGTTGACACCAGTGATTCGTGAGATGTTATAGTCAAGAGGTCGATTGGAAGTAATGACAACTCCTTATGGACGCGTGGTGATGGGAAGAAGACCATAGGGAGTACCCGAAGCACTTTCGGGTAAGTGATGGTAGGTAACTTCACCTGAGATACATGTGCAGTGTACTGGAGAAAATCCCAGGTCAATTGGAATTGATTGAGTACTTAAGTATCATATCCTGGGATACTTGAGGAACCTCCTCGGGTGTATCGTGGATCGGTCAACAAGTTGTTCATCCTCCTAAAGAAGTAAATTGGGAAGAGACTGGTGATCGGCATTTATTGGGGCCTGAGATGACCCAAGGCACTGTGGTGAATGTAGATTTGATAAGAGGCCGTATCCAGGCGGCTCAGTCGAGACAGAAGAGTTACGCCGATGTCCGGCGTAGGGATTTAGAGTTTACAGTTGGAGACGAAGTTCCCTTGGGTATCACCCACCAAACGAGGGGTGAGGTTTGGGAAGATAGGAAAGTTGAACCCGAGATTCTTTTGGTCATATGAGGTTTTAGCACACAACGAGTAGGAGGAATATAGTTTGACACTGACCCATGATTGGCAAGTGTCCGCGCTGTCTTCCACGTATCGACATTGTGGGAGTACCTCCCAGACCTGACTCATGTCGTAACTCAGGAACAATCTGAACTTACTGCCGACTTAACTCAGGTGTAGCAACCAACTAAAATCTTGAACCAAAAGAAACCCCACCTACACAACCACCCCTTTACCAAGGTGAAGGGGCTCTAGAACAGCCTTTTCGACAAAAAAACGTCTAAAAACGTCTCGGGAGTTTAAGGTCGAATTGCGGGCGACATACCCACAAATCTTCAACCCATCCGATAAGCCAATTTCAAGGACGAAATTCTTATAAGGTGTGGGGAATGTTACACTCGTGACCCAACTCATACTAATAATATTTGTGTATGTGTTGTTACGTAGCTTGTACAGCCCTTCGAAGTCTCGAAGGAAGACCTTGACTAGGCAAGCTTTAGACTTAAGCCATGTACGTTGTTGTTCACTCATTTTACATGATTTGATTCTTGATCATTGCCTTAGCTTCTATGTGTATTATTGATACTCTTTCATGTCCTCCCTTCATGTATAACAACCCCAATTAGAACCCCTTTTAAACCATTACCTTAACATCCTCAAAGTAGACAAGATCGTCAGAGTCGATTCAAATTATGATCTGCTGTCAATGCACTACAATCATCTTTGAACCCAATTTTGAGGACCTTCCCTTATGATTTGATTAATGCTTTCTCACAAAAAAATATAACCCTTTAAGTCTAGTTTACAACATATTTTGAATCGTGTCATTTTGTTATGTATCGATCGAGTTATGGCTAAAATAGTGGGCAGAGGTCTGTTGTATTTCGGTCTAGTTTCATCTTGCCTTGACCCAGGGTTTAACCCTTAGTTATTTTAGACTATTTGTGGTCCATATGACCTAACTAAACCTTAAGACCATAGACCTAAGACCTATTTGGATTCTATTGTGTTTTAAAACCCATTTTAAGCCCCAAATCAACCCCCAACCAAACACACCTTTGGATCCTTATCAAAATAGGTGAAAACCACAACCCCCTCTCATTTCTCCCACCTCTAACACCTGAGAG
Organism: Telopea speciosissima; assembly: GCF_018873765.1. Classification (NCBI taxonomy): domain Eukaryota; kingdom Viridiplantae; phylum Streptophyta; class Magnoliopsida; order Proteales; family Proteaceae; genus Telopea; species Telopea speciosissima. Next base: position 19,133,165 of record NC_057926.1, on the reverse strand, counting down.
AAGAGAGAGAACTTGGGAAGCAAGAAGGAAAGAGAAGGACGAAGAAGAAGGAGAAAAAAGAAAGTAGATGGAAGAAGATCACTCCCTTGCTGTACCAAATCCATCTTTGCACCATTTGTGAGCTTCACCTTCTTTCCAGCACCATTGGAACCCATTCTAACCTTGGACCTCGTGGAGGAGAAGAAGATTGAGCCGGTCCAAGCTTAAGAACATCTCCCCTCTGCTGTTCCATTGATTCCCCATAGTAAGCAACCCTTTCCCTCTCTATTTCTATTGATTTCTCTTAGGTTTAGATGAGTTAATGATCAATATTAGTTCAGATCTTGGGGCTTCTTGTTCTAAATGCTTTATCCCTTCTATTTGATGTTAAAAACATCAACTATTGACCTAGAATCACCTATCCTCAACCCCATGGCTTAATTGCCATGAACCCCTTTTGAAGAACCTCCAATTTAAGGATTCTTAATGTTGGAATCCATCAAATCTCCTACCAAACCATAGGACTTCTGTTTTTAATTAGTTTATTCACCCAATTGGATGCCTAGAGCAACATTTGAAACCCTTGAACACCCCAATCCCTTGCCTTTAGCTGAGATGCAATGAAACCCCCTTTTATAGACCTTCATTTTGAAGTTTTGAGCACTGAACACACAATCCATGCCTTGGGGCCTAATTAGGATCCAATATACATGTTTAATGGCTCATTTGGAGGCCTAATACATTAACCCATAGGTCCCAACCGATTCATGGCCATTAACCAGGGTTTGGAATCAATCCAAGCCATTTCCTGCACTTTTGGGCTCTGGCGGACGATACAGCTGGCGGACGTTGCCATCGTCCACCAAGGTAAAATTGAGCACAACCCGCCTGTTTTATTTCAAGGCCACACTGCATGCATAGTCCGCTGGGTGCATGATCCGCCTAGGCTAAATTAGTACTGAATTGGAGTTTTGACTCCGGACCTTGGACACTGACATTCTCTCACCTACTATACACTTGTATGATGACATGCTAGGCTAGCGTACGCATACAGGAGGATCATACACTACACGGAAGATAAGATTACCTACGCTTCAATTATGTGAGTGGATCGAACACTTGAACTATTTTACGGCGTGTTTCTCATTAGGCATCAAGCTAGGCGTGCATGTTGATTGGTTGTGTGTATGATATGCATGATTGCTTCACTTTAACATGTTTAATTAATGGAATCGGACTTTATATGTAAGGGAATATGATCAGCTATACATATTGATAATATTGAGAAAGAGATATGTATATTGTAGGATGCTTTACATATATAATTATTCAAATTGATTGATTTATGGAATTGATTCGGGTGGTGACCGGCCAACCGTTATTTAGGTATCACACCCGCCGTATTGTTATTTGGTATGGGTGCAAGCTGGAGAGATAAGAGGATAGTGACCTCCGGATTAGGTACTATGGACTCGATCTCCAGGCTACACTAGCACAGTGTAGGATTGTAAAAAAATAAATATTGCATGCACTAATTGTTTGTTGGCTAGGAAGTGATATACCCAGTACTACGACCCTTCCGAAAGGGGTGTAGGTGTCGAGCAAACCCATGGGTCATGACCGTATTTCGGGATAGCCCACCGTGAAGTCATCGCCGTATTTTGGTGACGCCAGGATGGGATTTGTATTGGGGGCTCGCGAACAACTTGGTGAGTGAGTCCGGTCTCGCGGGTTTCCTTGGCAACATGGGGTTGACATGGTCGGAATACCATCCGTTTATGGCATCGTTATTTGTCATTATGGTACCGTTTGCCGGTGATGCTGCCTGTGTTATTATAGTACTTGACCTGACTTTGGGTGTAAGCTGAAGAGACGAGAGGATAGTGACCTTCGGATTAGGCACTATGGACTTGATCTCCAGGCTACACTCGCACAGTGTAGGATTGTAAAAAAAATAAATATTGCATTCACTAGTTGTTTGCTAGCTAGGAAGTGATATACCCAGTACTACGACCCTTCCGATAGGGGTGTAGGTGTCGGGCAAACCCATGGGTCCCGACCGTAGTTCGGGATAGCCCACCGTGAAGTCATCACCGTATTTCGGTGACGCAAGGATGGGGTTTGTATTGGGGGCTCACGGACAACTCGGTGAGTGAGTCCGGTCTCACGGGTTTCCTTGGTAACATGTTGTTGACATGGTCGAAATACCATCCGTTTATGGCACCGTTATTTGTCATCCATTTATGGTTCCGTTTACCGATGATGCTGCCTGTGTTATTATAGTACTTGACCTGACTTAGAATCTTGCTGCTAGGTGGAAAATTGAACAAAAACATTCATGCATCATATGTGATATGCATACTTTAGCATGCATTGATGGTGTATCTATCGTTGTATATTGTGAATGGTTTGATCGCTCGCTGGGCTTTGTAAGCTCATCCCTCGGGAACCCTTGTTTTAGATGTGGATACAGGGATAGCGGACACAGTTGAGGGTGATTCGGTGCTACCCTTTGGCGAGGACTTTAAGGCTTGGAGTGCTCAGCCAGAGTAGGAGCAGCCGTCGGGTTATCTTTGTGATGAATGCATTCATGTGGGTTATTAGTTTGAGCCTGGGGCTTGAACTTTGGATTTGATATTTCATACTTGTGAGTTTGAGGATGAGTGTAATAATGACATAATACTTGACTTTCTTCTCTCACTCTTATATGGTGATTAGTACTGGCGTTATACTTGTGAATTGAGATATTTGAGTTAAACTGTTTAATTTACTTATAAGTTATCACATAGAACTCCTAATCAATTGTGATCATTATGTTTATATTCTTCCACCAGAACTCTGATTTCTTCTTCTTCATTGATTGAGAAGCCGAGTAGTGTACATGACACAACAAAGTATATCGATCTTATTGTTCTGTGTGGAATACAGGGGTATTCCTGTCACATTTCCCGGAGTCGAAGGATGGGGGTGTGATAAAAATCACCCCTAGTCCAAAATCAGGGTATTACAATTTTCCACCTCTTAACAAAATTTCGTCCTTGAAATTTACATATTTGGATCTCCCCATTATGTTGGGATATTACAGTCTCTCCTCCTCTCCTCTACTTCCTCCACCTCTCGCAGCCCTTCATCACTCCAGGTTGCAGCATCTCTGTCCTCTCCTCGCCTCCAGAGTCTCGGCCTCCGAACCCAACTTCGCAAACTCAGATTCTCTGGTGCCGCTGTGGAGTCTCTACTTGCCCTCCACATTGCAGCCAAAATTGGAGCTGTGGGAACCAATGGGAAGGGCGTTAGAGGTAACTTTTTATGGCAAAGAAGAGCGTTGGAGATCTCTCGGCTGCCGATTTGAAGGGGAAGAAGGTTTTCGTGATGGTAAAAAAAAAAAAGAAAAACGTATCCATTTGAATCATTCCGAACCAGAATTTCAGATAATCGGAACAGGAAACAATTTGATACTGTTAATTTTCGAATTCTGACGGAGAGATTAACTGAAATTAAATTAAAGCTGTTCTTCATTAATACATCTTCAATCAAAGTACAAATTGAAATGACTAGTGCGATTTGGGAATCCAGTACTTCTAACTATGATTCTTCCTAAGAACAACAGAACTGAAAATCTAGACAAAAAAGAAGCTAGCTGAACAAAGTTGGACTTAAAACAAAATGAATGAAGAGTGGAAAAAATATATAATATATACGGAATCCCTGTTCATGAACTTCCCTCCTATCTCCCCCTGTTTGATCTGTTCTTCATCGCTCCTCAGTCTCCGGCAATAACCTGGGGTGTACAGGGTCCGATTCCAATCGATTCAAATGGTAAGAACTGAGAACTTCAGAAAAGAAAGGTGATTGCGGGAAATCACCAGTTGGGTATTTGAATTTGGTGAGGGTTTTTCGTAATTCAATCGGATGGAGAAACAGAGGAAGTGCGACCATGGCTTCTCCGGTTACCAAAACAAGGGAAGGTGCGCTTTAAAATGTCGATGAGAACTTGACCCCTCTTAGGAATCAAACGAGGAGCTGTTCTTCCGCGTCCGACGGCGATGGTAGGCTACCGGCAGCGGTGCCTCGTCTGCTCTGCAGCTGTGTTGGTTCTAGTTGGTACTTCCATGGTTATGACACTTGACAGTGCAGGGGAGAATCTGAGTCTGCGAAGTGGGGCTCGGAGGCTGAGACTCTGGAGGCGAGGAGAGGACAGAGATGCTGCAACCTGGAGTGATGAACGGCTGCAAGAGGTGGAGGAAGTAGAGGAGGGGAGGAGAGACAGCGAGGTGGGGCTTCACGGTGGGATGGTGATGGTGTTAATGGTGGGTGGTGGTGGTGGTGGTGGGAATGTAAGAAAAGATGATGATTTGGGGAAGATGAGGGCATTTTGGTCTTTTCAAATTTTAGCAAATAAGTCAAGGAAATTAGGTCTTTTCAAATTTTAGAAAGGATAGAAGAAAAGGTAGTTTGGTCATCTTTTAGCATTTAATACCTAGTGTGGACTTAAATTGCATTAGGGGGTTAAAGCAGGGGTGGTACGTGGATTATTGAGGGGTGGTACATGGACTTATCAGAAGCTTAGGGGGGTACGAGGAATATTGGGTGCATTACGTACGCGTATTTAACCCTTATTATTATTATTATTATTATTATTATTATTATTATTATTATTATTATCATTATCATGATTATTATCAGTATTATCATTATTATTATTATCATGATTATTATTATCATTATCATCATTATCATCATCATGATTATTATTATTATATTATTATTATTATTATTAGTATCATTATTATTATTCTCATCATCATTATTATTATTATTATTATTATTATTTGTGATGCAGTTTCACATTCTTAGCAAAAAGATGGTATACTTGGGGTTGGTGATGTTGAAGTACCTACCCTATAGTGTGGTGGGGTGGATTCATTTGTACTCATGCTTAGCAAGTTGGTGTATGGTGATGATTTGACAAAGTACAGGATCACTAGGCCTAAAGAAGGTCCATTTTACAGGAAGGCTAAATATGGAAAGTATCCTAATTGATGTTGGGACTGTTTAGAAGATTAAGACAGGAGAGATCTGGGTATGCAACATGCACTTCCTCAACTCTCAAACAAGGAAATAATAAAATTAAGAAGTTTTAGATTTTGGCCAAAGTAATTGCCTTTTTTTGTGTTGGTTTTTGAAATTTTTGTTCATTTTTATTGCTTGAGTATTATCTAATAATTTGTTTCTTTCTGTAAAAAAAAAAAAAACTCCAATCAAATTACATGAATTGTTATTTGGGTCTTGCACCAAGTATGACCTCGGATAGGGTCTGTTGGAGGGCTTTTGCAGACTTTATTTAGTTGAGATTTTTCTGAGTTGTTGGGTTGTGCCTCATTCCTCTTACTTTCATCTGTCATTTCCCGTTTTTCATTCTCCATCCCTCATTTTTCGTCTCTTCATCCCTTATTATAATTTAGACCTTAGGTTTTTTGTACTGTGTTTTGTTGGATCCATATAATCGACCCGATTAAGTTGAGATAAGCTGAATTTATTGTTGTTGTTTCCTATCCGCAATACTCTAAAATCAATTATAAATTTTAGTCCTTGCAAATTACCCTGCATGTAAATTTAGTCCAAGCTCATTTACTTCCAGGCCCACACTCCAAATGGATTGGTGAATTAGAAACCTTATTTTGAACAGTATTATTTTTCGTCTTTAATAAATTAATTAATTTTCTGTTGTTTAAATACATTCATGTTATAATTAAGTTGGCCCGTGATGTTACACTATTAGACTATTACTTTCCTCCTGTGTCATGAGTCCAATGGACGATTTGAAGTTGTGTTTGGTTTTAATTGTTAATTGGAGCCTTTTCTATACAAAGAATCAAAGACTTGCTACTATTATGAAACAACTTTTTTTTTTTCTTATCTAAATTGTTACATTGGTCATTTGAAGATTCAGATCTCTTGCATTTATAGGAGCAAAAAATAAATAAATAAATAAATAAAAGAACAACAGGAATTGGACCTAGTTTTCCTTCACCACGCAGAAGAAACTTTTTCCAAAGAGATTTTTCTGTCTTCACCCACCCATTATGATTTGAGCTCATAATTGGACTTTAAGAAAAGTGAATGTCAGTATTATGTCCGCCCCCTATTATTGAAGATATAAAATAACCTTATCCAGTACATTCCAAGGATAAGATCATGTTGTTGAAGATAATCTCTCTTTACCATGAATTAAAACGAAAGTAATTAATTTATGGGTGTACGTCCTTTGTCTAGGAGCGCATCTGAGCACAGACTGCACCTAGACACATTGGGCAAGACATGAGCAAGATTTGAGTCACCAAGGGGCAGGCCGTTCATTTCACCCACCCCCATGTGTCTAGGCACACCCTATGCCCCCAGTGCAGAGAATTTTTTTCCCTTAATTTATTGGTTATAAGATGTGGTGGCTTCATATATTATCATACAAAGAGAATGAGTTCATAATTATCAGAGGAGTGGGGCCTCCAACAATTTTTTAAGAAGAAAGAAATGAAAGGATGGCCATATTAAGTCTAGTAGTGGTTGAAAAAAAGTTCTATTGATTATAACTAAAGTGGATATAAATGTATAAGCCAAAACTGAAACAGGGTCAAGCACGTTATAAAACAATACAAACGAAATGGTGGGTTTCTTAACTACGAAGAGAAAGGGTTCGTTTTGGATCCATTCCATGAAAACTAGTTAAGATGTATTTGAGGAGCCCTTGCAGTCATCTGATAGTTAACTGCCACGTGTCTGCAAAGGATGGAAACATTGTCTTTTGATAGAGAAATCTTAATTAGGTTGCATTTAGTACCCATTCTTGGGATACATACTATGTGGACAATAAAAACAGTGAAAATTATCATCTCAGTAGAATGTATTGTCGGCTTAAAATAAATTAATGCATTGCAAGAATATATACCAAACACAGCCTTCATTAGAAGTGAATCTACCTGAGTAGTGTTTGAATATTCTCTCTCTCATATGCTCATTGTATCATTTATTGGGGATACTCATGTGCTCCTTGAATAGCTTCACTTTTCATTCTAAGCCTTTGCTTATGGTACTATTCACCCATGTGAAGATTTTTTTATATTTATTTTAGGATTTTAAGTAATTGGTTTTTGTCGCTATCAGATGGAATTTACTCATAGTTCTAATGCAAGACATCAATCAATATGAGGATAAAGTTCTCTGCTCTGGGGGCGCAGGCTGCACCGAGACACATGGAGTGGGTGAAATGATCGACCTGCCCCCTTAACGACCGAAATCCCACCCCTGTCCCGCCCCATGTGTCTGGACGCAGGCTGCGCCCAAAATATCGCCCCATCAATATGATACTTTAGAAATACCTCTCCACTTGGTCCACTAAGGTCTAATAGACATGGAATTAATTTCTTCCTCCTTCATGTTTTCTTTTGTTTTTTGTTTGGGGTGGGGAAGGGTATCTTGGATCGTTTTCTATCTTTTAAAATTATATGATTTGTAGAGCTACCCAAGGTTTCGAATTTTACCTAATCCTACAACATAGGCGAACCGTCCTCTATAGGTGGAGAAAAACTTTGTCCATTTTGTATTATTTAAGAACTCATTATATGGTAATAAGGATTTTACTTGTGATAAAGGATTCTAAATCTATCTCCCTACCTTAGGAATGCATATGCTCAAACTCAAAGGAAAAGAAAATTATAGAATATGAAACTTGATCAATGAGATGTATGGGATCCTCTATCATGCATGAAGATGGACACACTTTGACTTATATAATATATTCCAAGGAATAGTAACCCTATGACCCTGAAAAAAATCTTCACTTAGCCTTGTGATGCATAGTTTTAACCATAAAGGATTTTTAGTTATAATTTATTTTGTCTGACTTCTTGTTTGTAAGTTAAAACTTAGGTCATTTATGTAACAGGTTTTGACAGGAATAACAAGGATTGAAGGAGATGAGGTGCTATTCACGAATGGCATGTCTTATCAATTTGATACCATTGTCTTTGCCACAGGCTTTAAGAGATCAACACACAATTGGCTTAAGGTAACTTCTAATTAAGGGATCACATCATAATACTAGTTCACATATGGAAAATGATATATGCAGTATTTTTGTCTTTACATTTAACATAAGTGGTCATGGGTTCGAGTCACGAAACAGCCTCTCTGCGAAAGCAGAGATAAGGCTGCATACATTATATATAACCCTCCCTTACCCTGCAGTGGCAGGAGCCTTGTGCACTGGGTATGGCTTTGTTTGTTTTTTGTATTCACAAAATACAGTTGGATATCTTTTTCAACCATGCAATTAGAAACTTTCTTCAGGAAAATAAAAAAAAAAGGGATAAAAAAGCCACCATGTGCCCTCTCACGTGGGACAATGAAATAACCACCCAACCCCTTCCTTTGGATGTTGGTGCACACGATCCCATTGGCCCACACGTTCACATAGGGGCCATGCAACCTTGTAATAAATTCCCTTCCCAAAAAAATTTATAGTGAAAAATGTTCACACAGCCTAATCCTCATACAAATTATACTGTTCCTCACACTGTTATTAATGTGGGTTGGGAGATTCCTCAACTGATAGGGTGGGGAGCCCTCTATTTTTCATTAATTGCTCCATTGTGACCTAGTGGTCGTGGGTTACGCCAGGAAACAACCTCTAGATACTAGTTCCACCATGTGATCTAATCATGTGTTTCTTACGCTCACCCGGCCCAGATGACATAATCACTATCTTTTCTTATATATACTTTAAGGGGACAGTTTTCATACACGGTTGTGTAAGCCGTGCATGTGAGAGGGTGAGAGTTTTGAGGCATTAAATATGGGTGGGGGGTTTATGACTTTTTCCACTCTTTGTGAGAGGGGACACGACCGTGCATGCTAAGAATAGCTGAGTGGAACACCCTTTTTTTGCCATGCATATTGGATTAGGATGCCTAATACTAGAATCAACAACTTAATACCTAATGAATATTATCCACACAATTGTGTGTGTGTGTGTGTGCTTATGGAATTCTGAACTATATATATTTGTTAGCTTACAAAAAAAAAAAAAAAAAAAACTTAGGATGATGATTATCACCTTGATGAAGATGGGTTTCCTAAACCAGATTTTCCCAATCACTGGAAGGGAAGAAATGGTCTTTATTGCACTAGTCTAGTAAGGAGAGGATTGTATGGAGCAACAATGGATGATAAAAACATAGCTGATGATATCAAGAAATTCCTATTTATTTAAGGCAAATTAAACCAATTTCAGCTCAAGGAGGATTTATATTTAATATTCCTTCCTTAATATGTACTTCTAAGTGAATAAATGATTCTATTCTTAAGATTGTGATTCTGAGAAAAAGGCAATTTATGCATCAATTTTGTCTTGTTTGATAAGAAGGTACTTTACTATAGATTATTGTTAGGGTTTAGAGTTTAAGCACTGGTTGCTTAAAGCATTACACCCTGTGTATCAAGTTTGGAATACCCAGGCTACTGCTTCTAGCTAGTATTTATAGGGAAACTAGGGTTTAGGTCAGATGGGGCTAATTACTAGATTGTCTCTCACAGCCTGAGCCAAAATACAAGTAGGATTATATTAGAACATATAAAGGGATATTACCATAATACCCTTAGAATCTCCTCCTATGTTATCCATATATCCACCACACATGTATAAAAACCGTTGTTCAATCAGTAATTGAATCAAAATAAATTGAATAAGTTGAATATCAACAATCCAATGAATCAAGTAAGTAAACTTCAAGAAATAATACTAGGGTTTTAGATCAAAACTAAACCCAACAACAAATCCGAAATTCCACATGCAAGTGGCTAAACCAAAAGAAATAAAGAAAAGTCCTTGCAATCTATGTGACTTTACTCATCAAGTAAGTCATCCTCATTGAGATCTAGGTTCAACCGTTCTCCTCCATCTTCACCATTCTCTGTAATCTGTCAAATATGAATTTCATAAGATAGTATGAATTCAATCATTTGTACAGTAGTATCTAGTTCAACAATAAGAACTTAGTACATTTCATATATGGCTGAAGGTAAATCAAAAACCAATAAACATCATCAAGTTTCTTTACAAGAACTCGATCCTATATAGTCTCTATCACAAGGACCATACCATGTTTCCACTTGAAATGCTGTGTTTGTCATATCAGTCATAGATTTATATTGTATCATCAAATCTGGAATAGTACATCATACTATAAAAGACATATCATCAAATTTGAAATGACATAAAGACTAGCACAATACCATTGAAACATATCAATCATTTTCCATATTCCTTTGTGGAATAATGAAGTAAGGAATCTTCACATGAAAAATTTGCTACACCATCAAGTTTGGAATGGTTTCACAAACCCCCATACTTAGTAACCTAACTAAGTTATCTGAAACATGTAAACTGTCCCAAATGCTTTTCAAGGCTAGATGAGATTCGAATAATTCAAAATAACACTGGGTTAGGTTAAGACCTGACTAAATGGTCTTTAACCCCATCTCCCTCGTAGTTTTGAATATTCGATCTTTGTTCAATCCCTTTGTAAGGGCATCTGCCGTATTATCCTTTGATCTCACATCAATCAAAGTGATAATCCCTTGTTTTGTTTGATAATTCAGCATGGCCTGTTTCAACCTGATGTGTCTCCTCTTATCATTAAAGAGTGAGTTATTCATTATTGTCTTTGTTGCTTGATTATCACAGAATATAGATATAGAGTTTAATTTTAAACTTCTCAATGGAATATCCATGATTAGATTCTTTATCTACTCTACTTCATCCCCCGTAAAAGCTAGAGCATAAAGTTATGATTCCATAGATGATAGAGCAATACCAGTTTATCTCTTAGACTTTCATGCTCTAGTTGCTTCTCCTAGTGTAAATACATAACCACTGGTGGATCTGCTGTCTCCCAAATCTGAGCACCAAGATGCATCAGAATATCCTTCCAAAGTTGGAGGATGTTCAGTATAACGTAGAGCATAACCTAGAGTACCATTAAGGTATCTCTTCAGCCTCGTCAGGGCATCCCAATGCTCTTTTCCAGGATTACTAATGAAACGACTCAGCATGCCTACCGTAAAGGCTGTGTCTGGTCTATTGCAACTCATTGCGTACATGAGACTACCAATTAGTTTAGAATATTCTAATTGATTCACGGTGTCACCTGTGCTAGGTTTCAACCGTTTGTTATAGTCATAGGATTTCTCAATCGGTTTACAATCACTGTATCCCCAACTAGAAAGTAGCTTCTCAGTGTAATGAGATTGATTAAGGGTGATCCCTTGCTTACTGAAGCTTACTCTCATCCCAAGAATGGTGTCTACCACACCAAGATCTTTCATGTCGAATTCTTTGGACAAGATTTCTTTAATGTCACTCACTACAGAAAGATCAGAACCTAGAATCAACATGTCGTCTACATACAAGCAAATAATTGTGACCTTGTTTGACTCAGACAAAAAATAAAGGCACTTATCCGAGTTGCTAGTTTGAAAACCAAGGCTCTTTACTGTCTTGTCAAACTTCTCATGCCACAATTTAAGTGTTTGTTTTAGACTATAGAGAGATTTGTTTAATTTACAAGCTTTCTTTTCAGAACCTTTCATGATAAACCCTTCAGGCTGGTTCGTGTAGATTTCTTCTGTTAGGTCTCCATTTAGGAAAGCCGTTTTTATATCCATTTGATGCACAACATAGTGCTCAATAGATGCTATGGCAAAAAGAATCTTTATCATTGCCAAATGGCAGACCAAGGAGTAGATGTCAAAATCATCTATTCCTCGCACCTGGGTAGTAGCTCTTTATACCTAGCTATAAATCCATCTAGATTAAGTTTCATCTTCAGTACCCATTTACATCCTATTGGCTTAGCCCCTCTAGGCAGCTCAACAAGGTGTCAGGTCTCATTCTGTATTAAAGAGCTCATTTCCTCATCAATGGCTTCTTTCCATAACAATGAGTCTCTAGATCTCATCGCTTCCTTATAGGTAGATCGATCAGCCTCAAAATGGTAAGTCACAAAATCCTCACCAAAATTTTTGGGTACTCGATCTCTAGTAGATACTCTTCTAGACTCTGATTCAGTAACCATTGTGGGTTGAGTGTCAAAAATAATTGGTTCAATATTCATAGGTGATTCTGTAACCATTTATGTCAGACCAGGCAAAGTCAGGCCTTTAACTCTAAGGAATTTATCCTCAAAGAATATAGCATCCCTAGATTCTATCACCACATTGGTTGATAGATCCAAAAACTGATATGCAGCACTGTCTTCTGCATAACCTAGATATACACAAGTGTTTGTTCTAGTTCCTACCTTAGGTCTCCTAAGGTCTTGTATCCTAACATAAGCTATACAACCCCAAATCTTAAGAGTGTCATATCTACAGGGATGGTTATGTCATAGTTCATAAGGTATAGAAATCAGTTTTGAATGTAGTAGTCTATTTAGAATGTGATTTATAGTCAACACTGCTTCTCCCCAATAGCAAGAGGGCATGCCAGCTATCAATAGCATGGAGTTTAACGTCTCTGTTAACGTCTTGTTCTTTCTTTTAGCTATGCCATTTGATTGAGGTGAGTAAGGAGCAGTAGTTTCAAGGATTATGCCCGCAGAAGTACAAAATGCCTTAAACTTTGTCAATTTGTATTCTCCTCCCCTATTACTTTTAAATCTTTTAATTTTCAAATTCAACTGATTTTCTACCATATTCTTAAAAATTTTAAATTTTTTAAATGCTTCATCTTTAGATTTTAACAAGTATAAATGAAAATATCTAGAAAAATCATCTATAAATGTTATCAAATACTTCTGACCTCCTCTAGTTGTGTAGCTTTTAAAGTCACAAATGTCAGAATGTATAAGTTCAAGAAGTTGAGTGCTCCTAAAAACTGGTCTGAAAGGTTTTCTAGTTATTTTGGTTTGAGCACACACTTCACATCTGTTAAATCTAATGGAAGTATCTAGTGGTAAATTATGAGTTTTAGCTAGTTTGAGCATTTTCCTATAGTTCACATATCCTAACCTACAGTGTAGTATTTTGGGATCAAGTGAAATATGATTAACCTGCTTTATTGTCTCATTAGTTAAACTCAACCTAAATATACTATTTAAATTGTAAGCACATCCAAAATAAAAAGAGTTAACAGGCAGTGTTACTCTACTACTATTAAAAATAATTGACATGCCAACATCAAACAAAATTTCAATTGAAATTAAATTCTTTTTAAAATCAGGAAAGACTTTAATATTTTTCAAAGTAAGTATTTTACCTGATGATAGAACCAAGTTCGTTGTCCCTTGTTGAGCCACTTTCACGACGTCTCCATTTGCAATAGTGACAGTCTCTGCTACTTGAACAACATCAGTTAGCATGCTCTTGTTATTGCAAACATGACAGGTTGCTCCAGAGTCTAACCACCAATCTGAAGATGTACTGACCAACCCCTTACCCTTGCCAACCATAGCAACAAAGTTAGTAGGCTCAGTCTTGTCCACCATCATGTGAACTTCTTTCTTTGGTGTGTCAATGTTCCCTTTCTTAGGACCCCTACACTCAGATGCATAGTGACCCCACTTACCATAGTTGTTGCACTTACCCTTCTTTTTAAAGTTAGTCTTTTTGACCTCCAACTGTTGGGGTTCTTTCTTAGGTGGCTTGGACTTCCTAGGATTTTTCTTGGGTTGTGAAACTAAATTGGCAGATGCCTGTTGTTGTTTCACTATCTCCAAGTTATTCCTGGCTCTGTTTTCATCTTCGATTCTAATGAACCGTTTGAGATCATCCAGCCCCACTTGTGTTTTCTTATGCATCTCAATTTTAAAGGAATGCCAAGTAGAGGGTAACTTGAAAATAATGGCACCCACTAAGAATGCATCAACAACAGGGATATTTTCTTGGTTCAGTTTTGTTCTCAAGTTCTCATAGTCTGTTAGTTGAGGAGTGATTTCCTTGTCTTCTTAAAACTTGAAGTCTATGAACTTATCAACCAAATGGATCTTTTATAGTTCCTCCTCCTTTTTGAATTGGGCATCTAAATTGTCCCAAATTTCCTTAGCAATCTTGAACTTGCTCTATGTTTCTGCAAGTCTATCTGATAAGCAATTCAACAGATAGTCCTTGCAAAAATCCTCATCACTCGTCTATTGGTATTCCTCAATACCATCATAATCATTGAAAATACCCTATACAGTGTAGAATACATTCAAGTATTTTAAACTGAACTGAGTCTTCTGCTTCCAGGCATTGAATTCAGATCCACCAACGGATTCTAGTTTGGTCATCTCAAACAGAGCCTTGTGTTTCTCCATCTCAAATTATTTAGGTTTTAAAAAAATTAATTTTGAAACCAAATCAAGACGATCGCACCTGATAGGAACGAAGAACTTGAGAAAATCAGAGACTGGCGAAACTGGGCGAAGAGGATAGATCCAAGAGAGCTGCACGGGCATAGATACTTCTTGGTCGCTGGTGCCGTGCGCTGGTGCGTGCTCTGGAGCCGTGCATTGATACGTTGGAACTCGGTAAATTCCAAAAATTGAGTGCGTTTGTCCTTTTTTTTTTTATTTAACAATCAAATCAATAGCTAAAGTCCTTTTGACTTTTAGCAATCAATGAAAAAGCTTTGAATAAAGGCTTCTGCCAACGTCAAATCAATGCCTGCAAGCAAACTTCTCCTTTTTGATTTTTTTTTTTTAATTAGTCAAAAAGAAAAAAAGGGCTTTGAAAGATGTACTGATTTCACTCTTTTGTCTTTTGTGAATCAAACAACAAAAGAAACCGAGTACACCAGAGCGTGACTCCAAGACCAAATCTGCTCACAGATCCATTTTTCAAAATCGATCGCACGTTCTAGCCAGAATGATGAAGACGATCATCGAGCCAAATCGTGAATCCAAAAAATCATGATCGCAATGCAGACTTCGTGAATGATGAAGGCCAAATTTGACCACCCAAGCCGATCTCTCAAACTAAGCCGTGAATCCGAAAATCCGAAAAAGCAATCGTTCGAGGAGAGAAAAGTTAATGCTTTAAGATTGTTAGGGTTTAGGGTTTAAGCACTGGTTGCGTAAAACATTATACCATGTGTATCAAGTTTGGAATACCCAGGCTGCTGCCTCCTGCTAGCATTTATAGGGAAACTAGGGTTTAGGTCAGATGGGGCTAATTACTAGATTGCCCCTTATAGCCTGAGCCAAAATACAAGTAGAATTATATTAGAACATATAAAGCGATATTATCATAATACCCTTATAATTATGTCATAGCATCTCATGGAATATCTTCCAAGCTTATTGCCCATATGATTGCCATGAATTGGGTCTTATTAATTAATTTCTAATGAACTTATCCTTACATTTTAATTAGTGTTGTTTGTGCATTGGCCTATGAAGGAGTTTGCCCCCCCCCCTAAGGTTTTAAAACTAGGAGGTTGAAACCGGATTTGTCTTGGCCAATATAAGCTCGATACTGTCCTAGCTACTTGCTTATTTCTTGATCTACAATCATTTATACCACCAGTTTTTATTTTTCTTTTTATTTTTATTTTTTTTTCATTCGGCTTGAAATTTAATGGGTGGAAAAGGAGACAGACTTGCTAGTTCACTAATTTGGGAGGGAGACAAGCTACTACTTGTTAGTCATAAACCGTACCTTGTAGGGTGGTTAAGCCATACTACTCTACCACCCTCAATGTATGATATTCAACCTCAGGCTTTACCCATGGGCTTGAAATTTCATCCCAGACCCACAAAAAGCTGGTTAAATTGTGCTTAGGCATAGGATTCTCTGCCCTAAGTTCCCCACTAGATCTATTATAGCAAGTCGATTATTGATTATCGATTATTCCATGCATTTAAATGAAGCAAAATAGCTAAAATGATGGAAAAGTAGAGTAGAGATCTCGACCATGTTAGATGTATTAAAAGTGAAGATGGTAAAGTACTAGTAAGGGATAAAGACATTAAAAAGCGATGGGAAGGTTATTTTTGTAGCCTAACTAAATGAATACACTTCAAGTAATAGTATTTTGGAAGACTGCATTATTCATCAAGATACCACATGTCATAGATATATACTAAGAATTAGGGTGTCTAAAGTAAAAGAAGCTTTAAGGAGAATGAAAATAAGCAAGGCAAAAGACCCAGATGAGATCCCCATAGAAGTGTAGAAGAGCTTAGGAATCTGTGGTTTATCTTGGCTAACCTAGCTATTTAATAAGATTATGAGCACACGAAAAATGCCAGATGAATGGAGAAGCATTGAGGTTCCGATTTACAAAAATAAAGGTGATATTTAGAGCTGCAATAACTATAGAGGTATAAAACTAACGAGTCATACTATGAAATTATGGGAGAGGGTTATTTAAACTCACTTGAGACAAGAAACTACTATTATAGAGAACCAATTTGGTTTTATTCCAGGAAGATCTTATGGAAAATGGCTTGAATCCATGAAAGTAACTCTTGCAGTCATGAGACTAAACTTGGCTTTGAGAGTTTATGACCCTCCCAAGCCTATTGCTGAGAGTACTCTTAAAGCAAAGACTCTCCTTGAAAAATGGGAGGAATTGAACTGACTATGCCAAATGGTAATAAGGCACTCAATTGATGAGAGCATTCGTGAGGGTGTAACTGACAATAAGAATGCCAAAAAGTATATTGAGGAGATTGTAAAGAAATTCACCAAACATGCAAAGGCAGAAAAAGGTACTTATTTGGAACTGCTCATGAATGCACGCTATGATAGTGTGAGTGGAATTTGAAATCATATACTGAAGATGTAGAAGTATGCCAACAAATAGACAAGTATGGACATGAAGGTAGGGGACTCATTCTTAGTCTGGCAAGTCATGAAATCACTCCCACCTCAGTTCGACTCCATTATGGCATCTTATAGTGCTCAACAGGCAAAGTGGGATGTACAACAAATGACTTATATCCTTGTATAGGAGGAAGAAGAGAAGAAAAACAAAGGCAACATAGTTCATCTGGTCACGTCTGATAGGAGTAACCTTACTCTCAAGGATAGACAGAAGGACATAAGGCCTAAGGGTAGTTATGGAAAGTTTAAAAAGTCTAGTTAGTTTCTAAAATCAAGGCATGAAAACTTCAAAGGGAAGAGTGATAGCTTCAGAGGAAGGTGTAACTATTGTAAGAAGATTGGCCATAAGAAGGTTGATTGCTACAACTTCAAAAACATGACGGAAAAGAAAAAACCTAAGAAACAAGGGGACACCAAGTGATGAGGAGCTGCACACATATGTAGGCGAATAGCAAGATAAATAAAAGTAGATTGCATAGGAATATTTAACTGACTTTTGCTTCTAATTTTACTTCAGAATTGGACGATATAGAAATTTTGTAACTTGGTAACTATCATTACTACAGAAGAATAATTACTATTTAGATTCAAGCATGTTGGATTTAGTTATTTCATTTGATAATTTATATAATCTTGTTTTAAGACTCTACTCCTATTTTACCTATTGCAATTCCTTCGTCATGGATGATTCTAAACATCTGAGATTAGATGAGAGTTCTTCGTTATTATGATACAAGATGTTTAAGACATATTTATAAACAAGTGAATGGATACTAAGCATGTTGAGATTGTAAATTCCTTTGTTTTCAAAGATAATGTAGTTAATCAAAGTATATGTATCTCCAGATCAATGGGAGCATATTCATATATTATTGTAACTTTAAGTTGATGAATTACTCTTAGCGAGTAATGATGTTGACTTTTTTGCATGAGACAAAAATGTCTATTACAACTAATAGATGTGTAGCTCCAAGTGCGTTTCAGGAATACATTACTAGTATAAGATTGGTTAAGTCTTTTGATGTACTATGTTAGTGGGAGTTTTCATTTTATTGATGTAAGCAGTTGCTATTGTTCCTTTATATTATTATACATTTATTGTTGCAAGTTTATTGATGGCCATGTTATGCTATTTATTTTTGTACATGTATATGTTATTGCATTTGAATGATAATAAATGCATCCTTGAATTGAACAAGAGGTAAGGCCTTGAATGATAGTAGGGGTAGTACGCGGTGCTATCTCCCTCATGTATTAGAGATTTCTTATAGTATACACGTGTTTGGATGCTAGTAGTGTTCCTTAGGCTGAGAGCTTGAGCTAGCACTTTCTTGGTGCAGGCGACGGAAGCGTGAGATCGGGAGAGGTAAATTACACACTCTCAAAGTGTAAGAAAGAAAAATTTGTACAACTCTTCAAGGTTGTGTGGACAATATCTTAACACCTTCTTGACAACTCTTTAAGGATGCAAGAGGGTGACAAAGCTTCAACTCTTCAAGGTTGAAATGAAAACTCTTCTAGGTTTTCCAAGGTTGAACTCAGTCTTGGTTCAAAGTAGGAAACTCATCATGGTTCTGACAAAATGCACAAAGCAATTTTCATTCATCAAAATTCTAGTCTCTGTTTACAAACAAGATAGGTGGCCTTTTATAGGCAAAGAAAAATAAATGCTAAAAGCTCTTACGATATCTCAGCCTTTGAAAATCAAGGGTTAAGATTAAACCACTATATAGCTTTCCAAGAAAGAAAACTACTTTTCAAATAGAGACAATCCACTATCTAGTGGACTTAACTAATTAATAAATGCTTGATCATTGATACTTGTTCCAAGGTCTTGTATCTTGTTCCAATGCCTTGATGCAAGCTCCAAGGATGAAGTGGGTGTCCTAATAGAGAAGATCTTATAATATTCTTGTTGCTTCTCAAGAGAGCTCATGGGAGAAGGTGAGCTTCAAAGGGAAATGAAGAAACACAAGGAAGATGAAGGTCATTCACAAGCTGGACTGCACATGTTCAGTGTAAGAGTCATAACTCCTTCATTTTAGATCCATTTGACCGTATTTCAAAGCTATTGGAACAAAGACTCAGATTTCTATAACTTTTACGTTTTTATTTTTCTAAATTCTCAATGAAAATAATACGAAATATCACTTGAAGTGAAGGCATGTACAAAGTCATAATTCTGAATTATTCATTGGTCAACTTTGAGTTGCCATTTTGTTGGCCTTGATCTTTGGTTTATTTTGGACCAAGAGTTGGTGTTGGACCTTGAGATAATTTTGGGCTTCATGAGCTTGAATGGGCTGATGTCGGCCCATACAGTGGAGTTGGGCTGAGGTCTTTGTTAGAAGTTGTAGGTGTGAGGGTCTATGGTTCTCCATAGACCTTACACGATAGGTCTTAGTTGAGGGGTTTTTGGTTTATTCCCTTTTGTCCTTTGGTTTGTTTTCCTTTTTGTTCTAGGAGACTAACTCCTATTAATTGTAATTCCTTATTATATATATACATCGTGTGAGAGGCTGGACTAATTATCAAGTTCCAGATTCTCTCTCTCTTTTCTCTTCTTCTTTCTCATTCTCTCTTCTTCCCTACTGCTCGGTTTTACCTTCAGTTTGGCTATATGGTATCAGAGCATCTCTCTTGAGGAGATTTGCTGCCCTGCAATTCAGATTGAAGGTTATTACAGGTTTCACGTGTTGGGAGCAACACCCTATGCTGCTTGTGTGTGATTAAACCCTAGTTAGATGAATACGTAAGGACAACTAGGGTCTCGATCTTTTCTTCTCCACGCATGGAGTTCACTCCGGCATTTTGGTTTTGTTTCTGCACTTGAGATGTAGTTTATTGAAGTTCTATGCATCTGTGATTCAGGTTTTTGAGGATTCTATGCATCTGCGATTCAATTTTTAAAGTTTTTATGCACCTGCAATTCAGTGTTTTGAAGTTTTTATGCATCTACTATTCTGATTTTTGAAGATGAAGAAGGTAGTCTATATTTCAGAGATTGATTTCAACTCAATCTGTTTGGTGTGTGTGTTTACTACTTCTCAAGGAACTAGGTTGGTATATTTCTATCTGATTCGATATTGAATCAGATTTTTTTTGTTTTTTTGCCTTCTCTCTTTAGTCACCAATCAAGGTATTATTTGTTATTCTCTTCTACAATCTTCTCTATTGGTAGTACTTCAATTGTGTTGACATGGCTGAGACTAAGGATAACTTCATATTCAAATTACTACCATTAAACTTAATGGTGCTGGAAATTATCTGTTATAGGCACAAGTTGTCCGTGTTTATATCAATGTCCGTGGCAAGTTAAAGTTTCTTCTGAATGATCCTCCTGACATTGGTGGTTCTAAAGACCCTCAAACCATCAAGGAATTTGAAGATTGGATGCGAGAAAATGACACCATTCTTACTTGGATATGGAATAGCATGGAACCCTCTATTTCAGCCAATGTTATGTTTCAACCCACTGCTAAGGGAGTTTGGGATGCTTTGAAGCGCCTTTTTTTCTTCTGAACAGAATTTAACTCTAGTCTATGAGTTATATTCCACGTTCTTCACCCTTCAACAAGATGACAAATCTCTTAGTGAGTACTTTAATACCTTACAAGGTATCCATGATGAAATTTGTGTGCATCAATCTTTGACTCTTGATCTTGATCTCCTTCAGCGTCGGGAGGAGGACTTCTATGTGTACAAGTTTATAGCAGGTTTAAACTCTACATTTTAATCTGCTCGTGGACAGCTCCTTACTGGGGAAGCCGTCCCTTCTCTTGATGAGGCGTATTCCAAACTTCAAAGGATCATTACTCCGTCACGATCTGACCCACCTCCTAAGGACATGTCTGCCCTCTTCACTACCAGCAGTGGACGAGGTTCCAATCGAAGTCGTGATGGTCCAACCAATTGCGGACGTGGTGGTGGAGGTCGTGGGCTGCAAGGAGACAGACCACCACCAAAGTGTACCTTTTGTGGATGCCTTTATCATACTGTTGATCAGTGTTGGAACAAACATGGTAAACTTGACTTTGCCAATACTGCACATTTTGAGGGATCTTCTGACAAGGCCATTTTGAATGAGCCATTAACTGCATCCACTTCAGTTTTTGCTCCTGTTTCTCGAGATGAGTATCTTCAACTAGTAAAGCGTCTACAACAACTTGAACCATCTTCTCAAACTAGTGCTCCATCTTCTGCCACTGTAGCCCATACAGGTCTTTGGATTATCGATTCTAGAGCCTCTACTCATATGGCAGGTAAATCCTACCTAATTGATAACTCCCACAAGAGCTTCCCTCCAACTAAAGTCATTCTTGCGGATGGCTCCTCTACGAATGTGACCTCTTCTGGGACTGTTCATCTTTCCTCTTTTCCATCCTTACAGTCTGTTTTCCTTTAAGTCTTATGTCTGTTAGTGCCCTCACCAAGTCTTTAAATTGTTTTGTTACTTTCTTCCCTTCTTATTGTGTTTTTCAAGATCTCTGGACAAAGCAGACGATTGGTGGAGGACATGAAAAAGATGGTCTCTACTATTTTAAAGAATCCTCATCTCCAATTGTTGCCGTTACGTCATCTACCGTTTCTCCATTGTTATGGCATTACCGACTAGGACATGTCTCTGTTTCTAAACTTCGTAAAATGGTTCCCAACTGCAAATCTATATCTCACATTGAATGTGAGGCATGTGAATTAGGCAAACATCATTGGACTTCTTTTCCTCTTCAAACTATCAATCGCAGTCCCTCCTTATTTTCGTTAGTTCACTCTGATATCTGGGGTCCTTGTCGTATTAAGAGTCAGTGTGGTTTTTCTTACTTTGTTACATTTGTGGACGATTTTTCTCGTCTTACTTGGTTATATTTGTTAAAGGACCGATCAGAATTTTTATCTGTATTTTCAATTTGGTACTTCTATTAAAATTTTTAGATCTGATAATGCTTTAGAATATGTTCAAAGTGAACTTTCCTCCTTCTGCGCTAATCGTGGGATGCTTCATCAAACTAGTTGTTCCTATACCCCACAACAAAATGGGATTGCCGAACGCAAAATCTGTCATCTCCTTGATATAGTCCATTCACTTATGATCCATATGCATGTTCCTAAATATCTATGGGGTGATGCCATTCTTACATCTTGCTATTTAATTAACCGTATGCCCTCTGATATTTTGGATGGTGTTTCCTCCTTTTCCATTTTATTTCCTAATGATCCTTTGTTTCATATATCTCCTCATACTTTTGGTTGTGTTTGTTTTGTTCATAATCTTCACCCAGGATTGGACAAATTATCTCCCCATGCTACTAAGTGTGTGTTTCTAGGTTACTCTTACACACAAAAGGGTTACTGGTGTTTTGATCCGGTTACTCGCCAGTATTTTGTTAGTGCTGACGTTACCTTTTTTTAAACAACTTCTTACTTTGGCACTTCTCCCAATCCTGTCGACGTCGATATTTTCCATGTGCCTTTACCTATTCCTGTCTCTCCTCCTTTACAGGTCTATCAGCACCGCCAGATGCGAAATTCTCTAGTTGTACCGAAACCACGTTTGCTACCATCCTCCACCTCGACTGCTGCACCTGAGGATCCTCCTCTGTCCTTTGACCGGCCCATTGCTCTTCATAAAGGTATCCGATCTTGTACTCAATCTGCTTCTATACTTTATCCTATTTCTCGATTTGTTACTGTTTCCCATCTTCCTCCTGCCATCCGTTAGTATGCTGTGTCCATTGCTTCTCCTACCATTCCTACCAGGTATCAAGACTCTTTACTTCACTTCGGGTGGAAACAGGCAATGGATACTGAGATGGATGCTTTGGTGGATTGCAAGACTTGGTTTCTCATTGATTTGCATCTGGCAAGGAGGTTGTTCGGTGTCGTTGGGTCTACACTATTAAGTATCTGCCCGATGGTTCGGTTGACCGGCTTAAGGCTCGATTGGTTGCTAAGGGTTTTACTCAGACCTATGGGGTCGATTATTTTGGGATCTTTTCTCCCATGGCTCACCTCACTTCTGTTCGTGTGCTTATTTCATTGGCCACTAATTTGGATTGGCCATTATTTCAACATGACATAAAAAATGCTTTTCTATATGGAACCCTGGATAAGGAGGTCTACATGGAGCAACCTCCAGGTTATGTTGCTCAGGGGGAGGCTTCCACTAAGGTGTGTAGTCTTCACAAGGCTACTTATGGGTTGAAGCAATCCCCTCGAGCCTGGTTTGACAAATTTAGCACAGTGGTTGGTGATTTTGGGTTTGTACAATGTTTTTCAGATCATTCTGATTTTGTTCGCCATCATCAGGAGAAGATTGTGTGGTCTTGGTTGTTTATGTTGATGACATTATTGTCACTGGAAATGATTCCCAAGGCATTAGTGATGTTCAAGCTTATCTTCACTACCACTTTCAAATGAAAGCCTTGGGGGAACTCTGATATTTTTTGGGTATTGAAGTTGTTCGTTCTTCCAAGGGTATTAGTCTGTCTCAGCGATAGTATGTTCTTGATCTATTGTCTGATACAGGTCTCTTAGGGTAACTTGAAATTTGGTGTTGATGATGGTGATCCATATTCTGATCCACATCAGTATCGACAACTAGTGGGGCAGCCTATATATCTTACTGTGACTCGACCCAATATCTCCTTTTCTGTTGGGGTTGTCAGTCAGTTTATGTCTGAACCACGATAGGCTCACTGGGATGGAGCCTTCCGTATTGTTCATTATCTTAAGGGGGCCCCTAGAAAAGGGCTAATTTATCACAAAAATGGGCATACTTACATTACTGGATATTCAGATGCTGATTGGGTAGGCTCTGCTAGTGATCGTCATTCAACGACTAGTTATTGTACGTTTGTTGGTGGTAACCTTGTTTCTTAGCGAAGTAAAAAAATAAACTACAGTATCCAGATCTAGTGCTGAGGCAGAGTATCAAGCTATGGCTCATACAACTTCTAAGCTTATGTGGTTGAAGTCTCTTCTGCAAGAATTGGGGGCGGTCGTGTCATCATCTATGGAGATGTATTATGACAATCAATGTTACAGCTTGGCTTTTTTGACCCGAATCCGATGGTAGGTCCAGAATCCGAAGTGACAGCCTTGTATACATTTTGGAGTATTGCTTTGATGTTCGAACGAGTAGAAGATGAAGAAGGAATCTTGATGGTAACCCAAGTCGTCTACAGGCAAAATGACACGTACATCCCCCATACAATTTCAAAATTTACAATCTAATGTATAAATCATGGAAAGCAGCCCTAACCATGTCTTGGGTATTGAGGCTTGAAAACATCATTGGGAATGCATTAACACGCAAAACCGCCAAAGCTCGAGGAGTTCTGAAACTTGGACAACACTTAAAAACACTCTAGTGGATCTTCTGGTCAACCACACATCAACCAGAGTGCCGTTACTGCAGATTCCCTATCTCGGGAGTGCGGGACCCGGTACCTCGGGCCGGGGATCTTGCCGTCGGGTCCCATTTAGCTTGTTGGAATGTCTCCCCAATAATGTTGGTAAGTGGGACCCGTTTAACTAGCCCTCGTACACAAATACGGTAAACTAACATTTTTTTTATTAAATGGAGATGAGGTTAATAGATCGACTAACCCAAATTATATAAAATGAAACTTCTCCACTGTTCCTTTCTCTTCGTACCTGAACGATAGAAACTGAGAGAAGTAGAGAGAAACTAAGAAGAATAAGAAGAAGGAGAAGAAGAAGAAGAAGAAAAGAGGAAAGCTGAAGATTTAAATTCTGTTTTTGTTTCCCTACACATGATTGAAGAAGGAAGTTCATCTAAACATCTCTAAACAGCAACCACCATAAGGTAATCTTTTCTCCTTTCCATAAATCTTCCTTTAATTCTTTTCTCCTTACCATGATCCCCGTGCTAAATTCATCCTTGATTTGGGAATCTAAACACCCAGTTTCATGGGTGTGGATTTACTGGGAGGATTGTTTAATTTAGTCCAGCTCTCTCTATATATGTTAAACTCTATTAGTAAGTTTTCATTTGGGTCATAGATTGTTGGTGCTACTGTTAATTAGCACCCTGTTAAGTTTAATCCATGTTTTATAAACTAGTTTTCAACCATATTTAGTTGGTTTGATTCATGTAACTGAATTTTTTTTGCATAACTGAACCATGGTTACTAATTTGATCCTAATTTCCCAAAATTGCCCACTTTCCTAGCCTATTTTGAGTCATAAGAACTCAATCTTATATGTAGGAATCATCCCTGATGTCAATTGGAGAAGACCAACCCAAAACCTCCATTAAAACACTGCTTTTCTTCTTATTTTTTGTTTCTAGTTGTCTCTGGTGGAAGTCACTGGTCAACCAGAGACATAGACCAGAGTTACTGAGAGTTGTTTCTTAACTCCAGACCTATTCCGAATCGACCCTAACTTATCCTAGGATCTCAGTATCATTAGAACATCATCTAGTATGCATGCTTAGTTGATAATGTTTTTAGAAACGTAATGCTCGAGTCGATTTTCCCTTGTTGTTGTCTCTGGTGGAAGTTATTGGTCAACCAGAGACATAGACCAGAGTATAGAATTATGTTTTCCTAACTCCAAATCTATACCGAATCGACCGTAACTTATCTTGGGATATCAGTATCATTAGGATATCATATAGCATGCATGTTTAGTTGATAACTTTTAGAAACCTAACTCTCGAGTCAATTTTTCGTTTGCTATTCGCCTCTGGTGGAAGTCACTGGTTAACCAGAGACACAGACCAGTGTTCTTGTCAGGTGTTTTCTTAACTCTCAACCTATTCCAAACTAACCTTAACCTATCTTGGGATTTCAGTAACATTAGAATATCATCTAACATGTATGTTTGGTTGATAAACATTAGAACCTAACTTTTGGGCCAATTTTTGTTTACTGTTTGTCTCTGGTGGAAGTTACTGGTCAACCAGAGACACAGACCAGTGTTGCTGTCAGGAGTTTTCTTGACTCCAAACCTATTTTAACTTAACCCTAACCTATCCTAAGATTCCAGTAACATTAGGACACCACCTAACATATATGTTTGATTGATAAATAATAGGACATGACTCTTGGGTCATCTAGCAGACCGACAATCGACTCAAGAATCAATGCGGCTTCACAAACTCAACCATAGCAAGGTGAGTGGGGATAGGCCTTGATTTTATTTTGGAGTGTTTATCATTTTAAATTAATTATCAAGAATGTGCATATGTGTGAAATTATCCTTGTTAGAACTTGTCATATTAATTATTTCATTCATAGCCTGTGATTATGAAATTGTGGAATTTTGATGAAATGTGAAATATATTAAAGGTGTGAATTGGATGTTAGAATAGATGCCATAGACGGCTTGGAAACGAGAGGTATGGTGCGCTGTAGTATGGGATGCGGGAGCACTGTACACCTCGTACTATGCCATTTAGACTGCACATGGTTAGGGATGATATTCCTTGGTACTACAACCCTTACCAGCAGGGGTCCAGGTGCTGGGTGATCATAGCTCCCTGTCGCTGAGGAGTGTGTGGAACGCCAGGGTGGGGTCCAGGCTATGATTATCGGAATCTACCCACGGGGGGATCTGGGGGATTACGACCGGTGTGGGCTCCATGCAACAATTGAGGTTACGGCTTGGGTTGAGTTGACGGACTCAAGTCTATTTTCCCGAGTTGTTGGGGTAGTACCGACTTAGAGACTTAGGCATTGTTTGTTAGGTGAAAATTAGGTTTAAAATTGAATCCATGTATTTAGGATTTTTACCTTATATGTGTGAATGCTTGTGTGTGGTCTATCCTTTACTTGCTGGGTTCGGTGGAGCTCACCCCTGTGGAATATTTTCTTTTAGATGGTTTTGCAGGTGGATATGATGGTGGCGAAGGGGATTACTTGGAGAACAGGGACTGATGACAAAGTCTTTTCATTTGTTTTCTTTTATTAAAACTCTACACTTTTTGGTAGATGTACTTCCATTATAAATATTTTAGTATAACTTGTTTCTAGTTCGATGGACGAAACTATGTAAATCCAAGTTGTCAAGGAAAAAGGGGATCTGAATGTAATTAATATATAAGTATAAACTTGTGAAATGTACTCTGATCAATGAAAAACTTTTATTCTTGATTTGGTGCGGGGCTTGTGACGTGTATATACTACATCGGGATCCTGGAGGTTTTTGAATACTTCGGGTATTCGGGTCACTAGCCGAATCCTCCCAGGGGGTGATTTGCGGGTGTGACAATCAAGCTGCCATTTATATTGCTAGCAATCCAATGTTTCATGAAAGGACCAAGCACATTGAGGTTGATTATTACTTCGTTCGGACCGTTGTGTTACAAAAGCTGATTTCTACTCCATTCGTTTCATCGATTAATCAACTTGGCGATCTTTTCACCAAAGCTTTGTTTCGGCCAGCGTTTGTTCGTGGTTGTACCAAGCTGGGCATGGGCCATATATATGCTCCAACTTGAGGGGGAGTGTTAGAAGTCGTAGGTGTGAGGGTCTATAGAGAACCATAGACCCTACACGATAGATCTTAGTTGAGGGGTTTTTGGTTTATTCCCTTTCTCCTCTGATTTGTTTTCCTTTTTTGTCTTTGATTTTGAAGTTTAGTTTCCTTTTTGTTCTAGGAGACTAACTCTTATTATTTGTAATTCCTTATTATATATATACATCGTGTGAGAGGCTGGACTAATTATCAAGTTCCAGATTCTCTCTCTCTTTTCTCTTCTTCTTTCTCGTTCTCTCTTCTTCCCTACTGCTCAGTTTTACCTTCAGTTTGGCTATAGTCTTCAAGATGCGGGCTGGGCCAGCATCATTTCTATGTGGGAGTTGGTCTCCCTAGTGGATAAAGGCTTTAGTTTACCCATTCTGATAAGTGTAAAGAATGATTTAATGTGTGAGCCTACTTGCAGTTATTGCTAATTCTAATATTCAAAACTTAGTCTTTCAATATGGATCACACCACCTGAGTAGTAGAGATTTGTTATGAGTGTCTCGAATTCTTGTACCCATTTTGAAGATTGACTTGCTTCGACATTTTTTGTGGTAATTTGAATGGGATTTTTTCTAAGGTCTGTGATGATGGTTGAGGACTTGGGCCGATAGGATCGACCCGCTTGGAGTAGTACTTATATGTTTACCCGTCTTCTTGTGTAAGTAGGTAAAACAAGTGAGATTTTGGGATTTTTGAGTTAGGGTTTCTGGGTGAGAGTTCTTGTGCCATTTTGGATGTTCTTGAGAGATCTCCATTTATATCATCTTCCATTTACATAGTGAATCATCTTCAACTTCACTTGTGGACGTAGCACATCGTATTGGTGTGTGAACCACATTAAATCTATGTCTTCTTGGTTATTTCTGTTTTATTTGTTCTTTTTTTGTGATGTTTATTTTAACAAGATTGATCCTCTAATCTTCTCTACACAAAGAAAAAAGAGAGAACTTTATTGCAAATAATGAGAGGGGAAACTTTGATGCCAATCATGTGTTCTTACATGAATGCAACAAGATGTGGGGGTTGATTAGAACTACAATTAAATTAATGCTCTTATTTTTTGAGTTTTAATTTTAAATTCAAACTACAATTACTTTTCGTGCATCAAAAGTCAAATTAATTAACAGATCTTTGTTTTTTTTTTATTCAAATGATTTCCAATGTAGCCATTACATTTGCATACTTCATTACAATTTTTTTTCTTCATTTGAAGCAAAGACTAAAATAAATAAATATATTTTTATTAAAGAAATCAACACAAAATAAAAAATATTACAGTACTAACTGTAATAATAATTATGATAATTATAATAAAAAAATTTTAAAAAAAATACATGTCTTAATTATTCTCTAACATTGAGGAAGATCTGATGGTGGTGGAGGGAGTGTGGACGAAGATGTTGGCCCATTCTCAACCACAAAAGCTGTAGCAAAGCCCCATCCGAGATGTACATCCAAGTGGCAATGCATAAACCATACACCTGCCACAGACAAATTCCAAACAAATATTAGATTTTTCTTCACACGTATCCAAAAACAGGTCACAGTGAAATTATGGTCAAAGGGTAAGTAGGTAATAAAAACCAATTTTTTGTTACAAAAAAAAAAAGTGAAAGTAAGTCTGTCCGATCTGGATCAATTTCGGCCATGACCGAACCCCAGACCGTCGGGATTAAGAACCAAAAAAATCATCCCTAGATCGACCAGGCAGGTTCATAATTTTTCAAATAATAAAGGTTATCTCAGTAAATTTACCTGGATTATTAGCTTGAAATCTGATGACAGCCCAGCCTCCAACAGGTACAGCAATGGTGTTACGTTGTTGTGGATTTACCAAATTGTACTTATTCACATCTGTGTTATTGTCATAGTTCCCAAACCCTTGAGCCAATACAAAAAAGTTGAAACCATGTAAGTGAATAGGGTGGTTCTCCGTTCCAACAAATGCTGTGTTTTGAAGTATCATTTCCACCGTGGCATTATACTTCAGCTTCTTGACACGTGTCGATTTCTCCGTCAACACAAGGGGTACGCTCAAACTGATGTTGGTGTTGGTGTAGTCAAACTCCACCGGCGGCTGGTCAGGGAAATCAGCGGTAAAGATCTCACTCACATTGAAATAGAATGCTTGCAACAATGACAATGTCGATGGCAACTGGAATGACACGTTGTTCAAGCTAGCAGCGAATCGATAAGACCCATTGGGTCCTGCACACGTGGCATGGCTTTCACAAGGGATAAGACCTAATCCCTCGGTTACAAACATCTGCTCCTCACATTGTTGTGGCATATGGACCCAGTGGGGCCCACCCTGAAGTGAGGTTAGGTTGCTATAGAACTTGTAAGCTGTTGGTGTGTCATTGAAAGCTGGAAGGATTGGCATTTGGGGTACTGATGATGACGTGGCTCCCTCGTATTGGACGATGCCAGTTGTTGTCGTGTTGTCGAATTGAATCCCGGCGGCGCTATTGTATGCTTGAGCTGCCATGTAGTATCTCCCCGACGATTGATTCGCCGTTAAGAGGACATCGGTTGTTTGGCCGGGGGCAATCACGACAACGTCGGTGTGGTACGGCTCGGTGTAACTAGCATCAATGCCGACGACGGTTAGGTTGTGATCGGCAATCTTGAAGAAGAGCTGGTTATTCAGTGCAGCATTGATTACACGGAGGAGGTATGTCTTGCCAGGCACCACCGTCAACGTATAAGTATCTGAAAATAATTAAGGCATGAACTTCAGTTTAGGGAAAATAAATTTGTTATGTGCCTAATGAGGGTTCCATCTATTACTGTATGGATAATAAATTAGGCCACCCTAGTATGGAATAGGTTAAAAGACTTGATTTTTTTATATACTTACGATTTTTGGAACATGAGTAGAGATCGCCAGGTTGGCCATTGATGGTGAAAGCATTAGAAACATTTGGTGCGCCGCCAGTGGCAATTGCTTCATTCTCGACGTCGATAACATTAGCATTCCACCATTCCCCTGCATTTAACATTGTCAGGCGAATTCAAGTAACACAAAACTTAAGTGAAGTGAAGAATAAATGAGTAGAGACACATATAGGTGATCAGGTGTTTGATGTAATACCTAAGAGAATTGGGACCTCCTTGTAGGGTTTGGAATATGGGTAGGAACGGCCAGCTCTTGGGTGAATGATGAGTGCTCCATAAACAGTTGCTCGTAGCCATGAGAAGTGAGCATGCCACCATAGAGTTCCCTCTTGTTTTGTGATGTTAAATTTGTAAGTGTAGTTGTTTCCCGGAAGTATTGGACATTGGGTTACGTACGAAGGCCCATCAGCCCATGCACTTAATAGTTGAAACACCCCATGCCTTCAAAGCCCATATCACCACACAACAGAATTAATTAATCTTTCTATAAAGCTTTACAATAGTATTAGGGGTATCAAAATCTAGCCCAAACCAACCAAAACCGAATTGAACTGAAACCAATATGAGCTTGGATCATGTTTCGGATTGGAGTTTTGCAACACAGAAATCAATCAGACCACACCCAAACCGAACTTAAATACCAGACCAAAACCGTTATAACCCTACAAGAAATCGATATCGGCCCAAAATTCATAAAAAACATATTTTTACTCACTTTTTTGAATATATTTACATGGCAAATCAGAACCAACCTGAAACCAAACTGATAGTACGTAAACCGATACGAGAAACCGATGCAAAATCAAAACCAAACCGAAGCTGATACACCCTTATACAATTTTAATTTATTGGTTAATTACCACATCATGTATGGACAATTTGGATCCATTTGCATTGACACTAACAACATCTTATTTTTAAATGTGTACCTAGTTTTTTTTTTTTGTCAAAATAATAGAAAAAAAAAAAAGAGCATTTTGACTCAAATGTCGTTGCTTGTAACAAGAGAAGTCCCTAGCCTTGACAAATTTATGGATAAAAAGACAATATCATTGACTATGATATACAAAAGGAAAACAATAATTTAAATTAGTAGGTAAATAAATAGTCAAGAAGAAATGAATAATTATTTCTATAAACAAATTAACACATTTTCTTTTTGTTTCGGTACTTCATTTCTCAAGAAGAGTAGAGAGTTTCAAACTTACCAGTGAATGGTGAGGTTGTAAGGTGACTCGTTAAAGACATTAACAATGAGAGTATCTCCCTCCCTAACCTTAATGATCGGCCCAGGTAGTTTCCCGTTTACTGCGGTTATGACTTGTTTGTGACACAATCGCTCAATGGTGAGATTCCCAACCTGAAAATACAAATTAAGATGGTTAGTATGGATAGGTATAACATGCCATGCCCTCTGGAAAGGCGGAAAGGACCAAGAGCAGTGCCGGTCTTTTTGCTCTGGGCGGTGTCTAGGCTCAGGTACACACCCCGGCACAGCACTGGTTAACGTTGCTTTTCAAAAATGATAGAAGTGCCCGAAATAATATATATTTTATTGGGTAGTTATACCTGTAACAATGGAAGGTGATGTTTTTAAAAATCACTAGACAAATCTGAGTTATCTATTTTTATGTGGTTTTTTTTTTTTTCTAATGAAAGGTGTTTGCTCTTATTAAGAGTTGGGAAAGTGCGCATTAATATCTATAGTACTAATACACATGCATGGACATGAACGAAATATGTGACGATACAAAAGGAAGTATTTGATTGAAGAGACGCTATTCTCTTTGCTGCAGCGCAGGCTGCGCCCAGACACATGGGGGTGGGGGCACAATGACCACCTTGCCCCCCTGCACAGGCTGCCCATGTGTTTGGGCAGCCTGCGCTATGGCACAGAGAACATTTTCCCTTGATTGAATTAGACTTCGAAATTTCATACAAAAAAAAAAAGTGACTGCAACTATACGTGATACAAGTGGTGATTGATATGGTCTTGCTCTCATTAGACCTTGTACTCTCAAAGTTCTAACACACAAAAAAAAAAAAAAAAAAAAAAAAAAAAAAAAGCATGCAAAATATAATGAGGAAAAAATAATCAAAATTTCACTTTTTTTGAAGCAAACTGTCATGTATCACAAAAATATTTTTTTTTGGTGGATGTATCACAAAAATATTAGTACTAGGATGAGCAATTAATATCCATAGATTACCCCTTACTATTAAGTAGAAGAAACGGGTATCCATACTACCCTAGATAAACTTCTAAGAACCTAGTTTCTCTTCACCTACAATGAAGCATAATCCAATGAACATGAATCATTGCGATAGTAGGATAGACATCATTATGAAAGAAGAGATACTTTCGACTTCGTTTTATAGGAGACCAGAATAAAAATGACCCTAGATAGGTGTCCTTTCCTTCTCATACACTAAAGAAGGGACGTTTGTATTGAAAATGCATGAATATGAGAGAGAGAGAGAGAGAGAGAGGTGTTTGGGGTTGTGGATGAATACATTAAATGTGTGTTCAACCACAGCAGCAGAAGCCATAGAAGAGAGCAAGATAAAAGCAAAGGGTAGCAACAAAAACAAAGAACGTGCCATGCTGCCTTGAATTTCTCAAACACAAATCTAATAGAGTTAATACACTTGCAGGCTTGCTATAACAACTTATTCCCATATTTATACACAATTCAAACCGACTATGCCATAACCTTCCCATGATATTGCGTGAAAGCTTAGTTAAAGCTAAACGCGTTGTGCTATGAACCATTGAAAATTTACCCGGTATTAATTCCAAGCCTTGACAAATTCTTCTTTAATCTAACACTTCAAAATTTCACCCATCCATTCTTTCCAGCAAATCAGATTGTCTACACCAAATTGAGTTTCACTTTGGAAACTTTGACCGTGACAGATTTGGGTTTTTTTTTTTTTTGTAAGGGGCAATTCGTTGGGGTTGTGTTTTTTCCCGTTAAAGATTATTTGTATTAAAGAATGAAAGAGAACAAAAAACATAGAAAATTTTTTTTTGTTATAACCGTCCCATCATCGTCAATGACAGGAACTACCAGGTTACTCACAAAGAAAGCATAAATAATAATCTCATGTCATAAGTGAGTAGCTCGATGTGGAGACTTACAAGTACTTGGACACCCTCTCCTCAATGGTTAGCTTTTAAAGACGATATTTACCCAAATTCCTAACAAGTATGACTTATGTGTTCTTGTACAAATACCGTCCAAGGCCCTCCAGGGCCATTCACTTGGAATCCGCTATGGGCTCCACAGGAGGAATGAATTCCATGTAAGTGGTCCTAGAGGGCCTTGGATGATACTTGTACAATGACACGATCCGATCTCGTATCAAAACCAGGGCATGACATGGCCAAAATTTTGGAAAAACCAAGGTGTGAGAACCCGAGCCCGATGTAATTTCGAGTTCCCACGCAAAAAGTGAAAATAATAATCCCACATCGAAAACAGACAGTTGTCTTAATCTAATTGATCAAGAGTTCTATGACCAAATAATGAAGAGATCATTAAGTCAAATGGAACCATAGAGTTTGCAATTGTTTTGCTACACATTTGGAAACTTTGACTATAAATTATCAAGGTGCTATATTCGTCCATGCACCAACTAAATCTTAAATTGCAAAGTTGTCATACTCCGATTGGTCCACTACTCACCTACTGCTGGATTCTCATAATCAAAGAGATGTGAAGTCAATTAATAAATATCATGTAAGATCAGTCCTGTCCCATTCCCAGCTGTGAGGCTTACGTAAGGAGACAGTTCATTGTAAATCCAGACACGCTGACGTTTTTATATGCTTTTGTACCTAAACCTAATACATGAAGAAAGTTCTTCAATTAATTGTTTATTACTAATTCTGGACAAGTCTGAATTTGGAGTTTAGAATGAATAGCAAAACTTCTAAAATCTTGATGTTCTTCAGAAATATATTAAGAGCTCCAAAGTTGGTTTGAGTGGTTGGAAGAAGAAAATAGAAGTAGATCTTATCTTTTAATTTATTTTGATTTTTCAAAGTTCGTTATAATTGAATTTGAAGATAAGAACTTAAATGGTTCTCCAAGGTAACGTTTGGGAGTTGTCTTGATCGTTATGAGTTTGGTGATCTTCCTACTAGATTTTTTTTATTTAAATGTAGTCAACCATAGAATGGGAAAGTTCTTGGATTAAGAATGGATAAAGGTAGGAAAGAACTATGGAAAATGAGATATGGAAAGTTTAATTTCCGTGAGAGGAAAGAAGAAAGGAAGGGAAATTCAATACTTAAGTTTGATTACCAAACGCATCAACCAGTGGATTTTAACTACAATAGACCGCGGGGCCTTGGACTTGGCCCTTTCGAAATTTTATTAACTGCCCAACCCAAAACAGTCTGTGTTGCACCCCCTGAATTGTAAAACTAGGCTGTATTGAGATCAATAGAAGTTTTGGTAATCCTGCCCTTAGTTAATAAGTTTGCATATTATATGCATATTCGAACGTTTAATTCAAAAAACCTATTTTGGTGTATATTTAAGTGCACCCGTATTGTACATGTATTGTACACGAATTAAATGTGTTGCATATGTTTTAACTTAAGTTTAGTTTTGTTATAAAAAAAAAATCAAAACTTAACGAAAAAAAAACACAAAACTAAATACTCGCATAATATAATTTTGGTCTTCTTCTCTTCGAACCCTAGTCCCTGACTGCCCCCTTTCCATTCATCTTCTTCATCTGTGTTCTCATTTCAGTTCAGGTGGTCGACGAGACTTCCTTTGAGGCTGAATACCCCTTGCCCCCTTCCTATTATCCGTTCTCATTTCAGTTCAGGTAGCCGGTTGATTGTAGTTGGATAAATCGGTGATTGTAGAGGCAGACAAGCTCTATTCCTCTTCTTCTTCTTCGTCTCCATTCGCCAAACTATTGCAGCAGTGGCCTGGTGGGAACACTCAATCTGAGGCTCTCTCTTCTTTGTCTCTGTAAGTCATTCCTCTTCTTTTTCTCTGTATGTTTTTTTTTTGCTTCATCTTTGTGTGGTTTAATTCAAGGAACATAATTTTCACAAACAAATATGATTCGAGTAACATGAGTTGACAAAACAAACTGCTATTTGATGCAATTGATCATTGACTATAATTCTAATGCCATGTGAAGTAATAGACCATTAAGCACAAGCTTGGCAGCAGGTCATCTGAGCTCTACATATGACTATATAAATTTTTAACCTAATACTAATTAAGTACATGAACTTCCGTTAGTGATGTTAGTTCATCTTAGAGATGAATTCCAAAGCATTATGTCTTTTTTTTTTTTTTTTTTTTTTTTATGTCTGATGAGAAATTTTTATTGATATTTTGATTTGTTAAATTATAATCTTATGAGATGTAATTTGGGATATTATATTGTGTTTATTTTAGTTGTGAGGTTTCTTTTTGATAAAATCATTGTCTAAATGCTATTATTTTGTTTATTAGGTGGTGTATGTCTATTACATAGTGAATATATGCCCGTATTTTTTTCAAGGTAAATTACACGTCACCCCTTGGTTTTCAAACGAAACTCAAATCACCCCCTAGTTTTTAAAAATTCTCACCCGTCCCCCTCTACAGTAATGGTGTTAGTCTATTGTTAGTTATTGGTGTAAAAGGACTATTTTACCCTCGTACTAAAACATTAGAATTAAATTTATAATACTACCCTTCAAAATCTATGTTTGGATGTCAAGGGTGGATTAGGGATTTAAATTTATTTAACTGGCTGACATCATCACTTAACAGCATAAAACTAACGGTAGGGACTAATTTGTCATATTGGGGTCTAATACAGGGGGTGATTTGAGTATTTTCAAAAACAAGTGGGTGATTTGAGTTTCGTTTGAAAATCAGGGGGTGACGTGTAATTTACCCTTTTGTTTATAGAGCGGTCGTATTAAACATGTATTGTATTATTGACGTATGTGTTGTATTATGCCGATTTTTGAAAAGTATTATTGTCATCTAGTCCGTTTAATTGCCAAAAGAATTTGTTCCCATTCAGTCGCCGTTCCCAAACTTACTAACGAAGATCCTACCTGACCACAGTTCAGATATTAGGATAGAATTAGCCAAACCCATAACAACAACTCAGTATTATCCCAACTAAATGGGATTGGCTACATGGATCCTTGCCCTCAAATCAGCTCTATTCGAGGCTATACTTGATACAAGGCCTAAGTTATGCAAGTATTTCTTCACCACTTCTCCTAAGGTCATTTTAGGTTTGTCTCTAGTTCTTTTAGTTCATTCAATCAGAATCAAATCACTCATCCATACTTGATTCAAATCATGCCTAACATTAGTGTAAACATTCTAGGGAAAATCTTTTTGTAACCAAGGCTAGTGAAAAAAATGTTGTAACCTTGTTTTTTTCCCCTTGTAGTATAACACATTTATTTTCAATGAGGGTAAAATAAATATTACATTAAAAAATTTCCAATTTTCTAAAAACCTTTGTTTACCACTACATTAAATTATATATCAAATTATTTTTGGGAATAAGACAAGAGGCAATTAAAAGAAGGTTACAACTTCTTAGTTCACTACTTTGGTGACAACAAGTTCCATCCAACATTCTATTAAGTTCAACGCTATTACTAATTCTGCTATGTTCAAAACTATTACCAATAATTAGTAGCGTAAATGCCATTTTTATTTAACTACTTGCCTTCACAATCTGCCTATGCCAATGTACGTTAAGAATATCATGGTTTCAAGTATTGGGATCACATCAGGGAACTCAACAGAGTTAACTCAGGACTGGTGATTGTAGACACCTCATTTTGTCACTCTGGGAAGTGTGGCGGAAATGATGATAGGAGTTCGTAGAGTCTTGTCAGAAATCTCAGTTATGCAACCATCTCAAAAATTAGAGTTTTATCGGGTAAAAGTTACCATATTACCATTAATATTGAATAACTCCCAAATCTCTCCAGAATTAATTGAAACTTCTAGAGTAGATTTGTTTGATCATATTTACCTTAAATATAAAATTGGCATTAATGTGATTACATTTGAATGTTATTTCATGGAAGTTACCGATTTGTAGCCAAAAAAACTACCAAATCTCGCAAGTGCCACTTTTGCCCCCAAACCTTCTCAGAATGGTCTCAAATTTTGTGTTCTAGTATGTTTTATCATTTTAAAGCATGTTCTTAAAAATATGAAAAATTTGTTTGATTTAGAAAGTTTTATGCCAAAATTTCCCCTAATAAGTACTTCAAACTTCGAGCAGTTTTGAACCTATTTTTGGTCAAATCACCTCCCTATTTTTACATCTTAGGAGAGTACATTTCGAGACCTTTCCAACAACACTTAGATTGTGAAAGTTGGACAACCCTAATTTCTTGAAATCAGCATCGAAATTTTTTGACACGCAAAAAGCAACTATTGACCAATGGGAGGCTTCCACGTGGCAACTCAAACACTATCTATGCAATGTTGGATTAATTACATTTGTTGTATGTGTCCATCAAACCAAATTTTATTTGATTAAATTAATTAATATATTTTTATATTCATGTGCATGTGATTATTTTGATAATGTGCAATTGCCCACTTTTACTGTTACCTTGTGCTACTATCCAACTGAGGAGTGAGTAGCCTTCCTAAGTGCCAATCCATATTACATAAGAACAACGAAACTTATTGGTCCAACATACAAATATTCCAACCTCAATCCAAGACAGAGGGATAGATTTGAATAATTCAAATACTTAAGGCTCCATCTGGTTGCAAAGGAAATAAAGGGAGAGAAAGTAAAATCAAATAAAAACTAAAATGGAAATTATTATAATCATTATTTAACATAATTTTGTAACTACCTCCAAAACATTTCAAATCAATTTATTAAATGTTGGGAAAAAGAATTCTGCATGGTCATGTGGCTCCTGTGTTGGATTTATGGACATTCGTCCATCAAACCCATTGTAATCTGATTAAATTAATTAGGGAGAAAGAATGCTAGCTGGTGTCGCAGCGCGGCATGTACCAAAGCCTAGGCACAACCATGTGTAAAATGATCGGTGCACCCCCTGGAAATGTAAAAAGGACTAGGTGTGCGTCGGTCATTTCACGTGCGACAGTTCCTGGGTACAGGTACACATCGCGCTGCAACACCAGTTAGCATTTTTTTTCCAACTTAATTATTACAATTTTCTTATGTACTCATAGTAATTATTCTGATAATGTGCAATTGTCAATTTTTATTGTTATTGTTCACAACTAGGGGCAAAATTGGATACTCTATTCTAGGGTTGCCCTATTGTATATTTCTTCAATAGGGATTGACTCAAAAATATAAATACGGGTGCTTTAAAGTGTTGAACATTGATCCATAGAAATTCTGAATGGTTCACTGGTAGTTGTATTCGCAATGGGAATTTTTGGTAGTTTCTTTTTCCTGTACCTAAGAGGCACTTACTCTTGTGTTTGTATGTTATACATCTGTGGTAATCTAATGGTTGATGTCTATCGACAAGACTGACTACATATTGGACGCTCAATATGTAGGGTATAAATGTGAATAGGGATGAGGCTCAATAAGGTTTCCGCACCTTGTTAAGAGAGAATACTCAAGGGAGAGAATTGTCGGATTGTGACTGGCCAAAATCTGAGGCCTCAGTAATATTATATTATTATTTGAAATGTGTTTCAAATGTTTTGGTCCGATCACCAATCTTGACACTCCTAGTTTAATTTGTAATGGATTAGGGTTTATGGCGGATTTATTATTGCATGCCTGCGAGGTTCATTGTGGGTGTTGGCAAGGGATAAATTGTAATAAAACTTTCTACTACTAAGGTTTTCAGGTTACACTTTTTATAGTGTCATCCTTTAGTGCAATTAAGGATAAATTAAAGGTCACCCTTTAGGATAACACCACTTGGCATGATCGTGTTGTTGGATTGTAATCTCCATACTTAATTTTCTATTCAAGAGAAGCTATAGTCTAAACCGTAATTTCACAACACAATTATGAAAGTGAAATTGAAGAGTATAACAGGAGAGTCTTCTTCTTCAAGTTTGGGTTTGGCCATTGGAGGCGGAGCACTCATCAGAGATCTTGACCTTGAGCTGCATTCTTTTGGAGGAACATGCCACTCTGTGTTCTAGGTAACCATCAAACCGTATTCGGATATTTTCCTACATGTGTTCATCGAGATCCTCTGCTATTTTTTTGTAATAGATTTTGTATCGATTCGCTTCCGCTGCCACTCACATCTTACACTCAAACATAGGAATGTGTGAAATTACCGTTCATCCCCATGAAATAAAAACACCATCCATGTTGATGCCCTTGTGCGTGCTATCATTGGCCCCCGCATTGATGCAGGAGCTCACATGATGTCTTCGTAATTGACTTAGTTATTATCTCTGCAAACCATTGGCTTTCATAAAGTAAATGGTTATTAGGACTATTTTGGTACCATATGAGATGATGAATCAAGGATTACTAAAGATGAGAGCTCTAATGACTGCACCAATATTGCACTGTCTATTGATGCTCAGATAAACACATCCATTGTGAGTTTTCCTCAATGTAAATATGGATGAATAAACACATGTAAAGCACCATTTTCCTCCTTGACAAAAGGTCTTGTTGCAGGACATGGGCCTTAAGACAACGGAGGAATTCTTAGAAGGCAGTGCTACTACAATAAGCATGCCCAGTGTTCTAGAATCAGTTACTTTACCTGGTACTTTCTTTATCCATATAATCTACTAACCATCATGTTTTGAAAATTTCAAGACCATCATTGTAATCTATTTAACTTGTTGGGCATGTTGCAATAGAAAAATTAAGGGAATAAAATGGGAGTTACTTAACTTGTACATTTTCTACTAGGTATATCTTGGAGTTGTAATTTTAGTGTTAAGTTCTGTTTAACTCTTGTACAGGTGAGTCTTTGGAAAAAGAAAAAAAAGACAACCATACCATATTCCAACACTCTGGGATCATCACCAAATCGTGAGTGGATTAGAACTTTTTTTTTATATTTCTTTGGAAATATATAGTAATCAAGAGGATATGTAACTTCATCATCTTTTATTGCAGGTAAAACTTTGGGCAAGGATGATAACATAAGAGCAACCATCCCATCTACTAACTCTCTAGGATCACCACCAACTAATGATAAGATTAGAGAACTACAAAATTCAATAAGAAAAATTCTTTCTCCCATCAACCCCAATATAAACACTAAAACCCTTGAAGACCTCACATCCAAAGATTAAGTATGTTAATTAGTTGGTTTTTTTGAGCCCATAACTCCTAAAACACCTTATCCTATAACCTATGATAGCAATGGAGTTCAAATAACTGGCACTCCACTTGATAATTTCAACGCACAGAGTACCAATTTTAAGGTTGGTACAAGAATTGGCATCAGAATTCTTCTCTCAAGTCTCAAGTCATTTCAATTTTGGTTCAAACACTTATTTTGTTGATTTAGACTCATAGAGTTCCTTTGTTCAATAGTATCTTGCATTCTTGAACTGCTCCAGCAGCTCCAGCAGGTAGTTTTTGTTTCTTTATTTTAATAATTAAGTTCATTTTTTTGTTAATTTGGTTTCACTTAAATTATACATTTTAGTCACTAATGTTGTTTATTTTGTTTCTGGATTTCAGAGAAGAACTATTGGAGCTAAAGGTATATTCCAGTGGATAAAATTGTAAGAAAAGAAACCATTTTTCGTGTTCCTAATGGCTTTTATCTTTCTTCTACATCCAGGGGATTGGACAGAAGAAAAGAGCATATTATATAATCAGTAAGAAATATTTGAAATCTGTGAATATATAG
This sequence comes from Telopea speciosissima, assembly GCF_018873765.1. Taxonomy (NCBI): domain Eukaryota; kingdom Viridiplantae; phylum Streptophyta; class Magnoliopsida; order Proteales; family Proteaceae; genus Telopea; species Telopea speciosissima. The sequence goes on along the minus strand of NC_057926.1, from coordinate 19,092,082 downwards.
TCCAACAAATGTCTTGATTAATAACCCCTCAGTAGCAATAGCTTGGATTTTTGCATAGAAATACTCAAACAAATTTCTTGGTTAACCCTTAGAAGAACTAAGAGGGGATTGTTTTTCCTGTTCTTCATTCATTCCAGAACAAAATTTTGGAATAAAGTGTTTGGTAAGTTGAAACCTCATTTTTGTTCCCAAGGACTGAACCGGATCCTAAACTAATCTGAAGCTCGATCACTTTCCTGAAACATGGTAACCCATGTTTCTCACTCCAGGGACCATTTTAGGGTAGCAATTCTACTTTTTTGGTCCGTGAAAACCCGATGCGAGAAGACCCCTTTGAAGCACATCGCCGCTTCACATTCACTGTACATCCGCTTGTCTCATCCCCTGTGTGAACTCCATTGAAGCACATTGCCGCTGCAACCCTCTCCGTCATTGTCATTCTCTTCCTTCTTCCCTAGGCGAGTGAGCAAAGAAATAGTTTTTGAAAACCAGGTACGCTCACACTCTTTTACTTGTGGAGAATAGAAACTGAACCTTAACATTAATGTTCTCAATATGAGAATATATACAATTACAATCAGAGAATCCTAGTCCTTCTCAACCAGGAAATATAATATCTTGTTTTACATAAAATATAGAGTTTCCTCTATAAGAGGACTCAATATAAGAGATGCCATATATATATCCAAATCCATATCACATGTGAGGATCTTGAATCCTTATCACATGTGACTAAATGGAGAGTCCAAGGAAAGGAAGGCCGTGCGTGTCCTCTCAATACACCCCCTCAAGGTGGAGAATAGGGCAATCGAATCTTTAACGTATCCTGCAAGAAAGTGAATCGTGTGGTGGTGAGTGGCTTGGTGAGAGTATCTGCAAGTTGATCATTGGTGGAGATGAATTGGACTTGGAGCTGTTTCTTGGCCACTCAATCACGAACAAATTGGAAGTCGACGTCCACATGTTTCGTACGGGCATGGAACACTGAATTGACAGAGAGGTAGGTGGCACCGATATTGTCACACCCTAGAATTGGGGAGCCATTAAGAGGATAACAAAACTCAGAAAGTAAAAATTCCAGCCAGATCAATTGGACCAAGGCGTCAGCCAGGGCTTTGTATTCGGTCTCGGTAGAAGAGCAGGCAACTATCCGCTGCTTATGGGAAATCCAGGAAATTAGGTTCGGACCGAGAAAAATTGCATACCCATCAGTTGACTTCCGATCAATTCCATCACCAGCCCAATCAGCATCGATAAACGGCTATAAATGGCGAGAGGGCGAGCGCTCAATGAACAACCCATGCGTGTGTGTGCTCTTCAAGTAACAAAGAATTTGTTTAACAAGTTGTCAGTGTGCTTTAGTTGGGGAATGCATAAATTGGTAGACACGATTAACGGCCAAGGCAACATCAGGACGTATGAGAGTAACATACTGTAAAGCCCTACCAATGGACCGTTACTTGGTGAGATCGGTCATAGGAGCACCCCCTGAGTCCAAACTGTTAAACATGGTGGATATGGGGTTCTTGACCGGTTTGCAATCTAGCATGCCGGGCCGATGTAAAAGATCATATATGTACCAAGACTGAGAAAGTAAGACACCCTTTGATTTCCAAATAGCCTCAATGCCAAGAAAGAAATGTAGATCACCAAGGTCCTTGATTGAAAATTCACCAGAAAGTTGGTGTAGAAGAGTGGCCACCACACTAGAGTCACTGCCAGTGATTAAAATATCATCAACATAAATTAAGATATAGCAGACATGTGCACCACTTTGCCGAATAAAAAGAAAGTGTCTGTCTGAGAGCCATGAAAGCCAAGACCAATCAAGGATTCTGATAAACGATTAAACTAGGCACAGGGAGCTTGTTTGAGACCAAAAAGAGACCGGTGTAATTTGCAGACATGTTGTGGAAGTGAGGGATCAATGAAGCCCTGGGGCTCAGACATATATATTATTTCATGTAACAACCCGTGAAGGAATGCATTGTGAACATCCAGTTGGTGAACATTCCAACCTTGAGACACTGCAATGAATAGAACACATCGAATCGTCGTGGGCTTAATTATAGGCTGAATGTCTCTCCATAATTAACCCCATGTTGTTGATGAAATCCCTTTGCAACTAAGTAAGCCTTGTAACGTTCAAGAGAGCCATCAGCCTTCCTCTTGATACGGTAAACCCATTTTCAGCCAATCAAATTCATATCTGGGGTCCGTGGTATAAGGGCCCATATTCGGGCAAAAAAAAATAATAAGGGACCATGTTCATATCCTCAGGGCACGGAGTAGTGCCATCAAGGTGACCAAATAAATCTATCCATCAAGAAAGGGCTCGATTTATGTTTGCCAGAAAATAAAGTTCTTCGACGTGAGCTTGATTGAAAGAAGGAGAGGGGGAGAAACCGTTTGCCGTGACACCGGGAGAATCCAGAGCAGCCATAGATGAAGTTGTGATGTAATCGTCGCCCATAGTGAAGAAGAAGATCGAGAAAAAAAAGAAAAAGAATAAAGAGCTCTGTGGAGCGTAATCGACTCTGTATACCATGTTGAGAAAAGAACTTGAACCTTAACATTAATGTTCTCAATGTGAGATATATACAATTACAATCAGAGAACCATAGTCCTTCTCAACTAGGAAATATAATATCCTGTGTTACATAAAATATAGAGTTTCCTCTATAAGAAGACTCAATATAAGAGATGTCATATATATATATGTATATCCAAATCTATATCACATTTGAGGATCTTGAATCCTTATTACATATGACTAAATGGAGAGTCCAAGAAAGGGAAGGTCGTGCGTGTCCACTCAGTAGTACTTTTTTTTTCTTCCTCCATTTGGGTTTAGGATTTAGGGTTTGTGAATTCACCTAGAGGGGGGGTGAATAGGTGAAGGTTTGAAAATTTAAAAATTAAGCAAAAATTAACACAAATTGTAAAGACAAGCAGTAATGAAAATAAGAAGAAAGACACAAAGATTTATAGTGGTTCAACCAACATGTGCCTACGTCCACTCCTCTCAACTTAAAGAGAATTTCACTATTATAATCTTGAGTAAGAACAAGACGACTCGTACAACTACTCTTGAGAAAATGAGCAAGAGGATTCGTACAACTACTCTTAAGAAAATGAGCAAGAGGACTCCTTCTCTTGATTTCGAGCAAAAGGACTCAAACAACTAAAGCAAAGTGAAAATAATCACAAAGGGGTTTATTATTACCTCAAACCTTAGTGAGAACGAGTGCTACCTTTCAAACAGTACAACTTGAATGCTAATGCAAATGAAGGGAGCAAGAGTGAGATTGATCTTCCTTGAATTTGAGTATATAATCTCACTTGGGAGTGATTAGATCTTGAGAGCTCTTAATTATGAATAATTGTTGTGTTTAGAGCACTAATCAATAGGGTATTTATAGGCTAAGAACCTAGAATTAATTAGGAATCCAATTAAGGATCGGATTCCACAGTCTATAAATAATCCGGTATGCTGGATGGGAATCCGGTATGCCGGATTACCTAATATCCTTATGAAACAGGGAATAACGGTCATATTATAACAATCCCATACTGATCCGGTATGCTGGATTGGGATCCGGTATTCCGGATCAGGGCAATCCTCTGCCAAAACTAGATCCAGTATGCTGGATCCTGATCCGGTATGCTGGATCCTTATCCAGCATGCTTAACTGAGTTACTGGAGCAGATTTCCTGAGACTCCCATTAATCCGGTATGCCGGATCAGGAACTGGTATGCCGGATTGGGCAATATCAATATAATTTAGTCCAATTCCATTGAGGCTTAGGTTTGGGGTTTCCAAACCCAAAAGGGCATATGTCTTAGGGGTCAAATTGCCTCCTAGGGACAATCCATATGGATGCATGCGTGCGTGTGCATTACATCAAATGTGACTTAAGAAAAAATACAAAAGTATTTGTTACAAAGTCTTCAAATCTTCCAAAGCTTGCACAAAGTCTTTGGTCTTCCAAGGATTAACTTCCAAGTCTTGAAATGTCTCTTCTTGTGTATGCTCTTTGTATTTATATACGCACCCCCTCACTTGGTGCTATGCTTTGACTCTAAAACACTTAGAACACAAGCATTAGTCTAAGGATGGTCTTATTTGTTATCATCAAAACATCTTTGTATACTTGGAGAGTATAGGGCCATGTGTACTTTCTTAACAATCTCCCCCTTTTTGATGATGACAAATAATCCATAAAAGATGATGGAGCAAATAAAAATAATGCATAAGAAACAATAATAAAACAAGACAATATAGCAATTCATCAATTCATCAAAACATGTTTATTACAATAAGACAATAAGCATAAAAAAAAAAAAAAAAAAACATGTAGTAGTTCCATTACAACTAATCCAAATCCAATACTTCTCCCCCTTTAACATTATCAAAAAGAGGGGCATTACAAACTAAGTGGTAGGATCAAAAGGTGGAAGAGGTGGAATAGAACTTGATGCACCGGGAAAAGGTGGACGAACTCCTTGAGGAGTAGCACCCGGTGTGTCAAGAGAGAGATGACCAAGATTTAAAGCAAGTGTTTGAACAGCATTAAGAATTTTATCTTGGCGCACATTGAGGGAGTCAAATCCGATCCTCACATCATTTCGGAGAGATGCTACTTCATCTTGAATTCGTTGTTGACCAAATTCAAGTTCCATTATACGTGTATTTGCTTCGTCCATGTAGTCATCGATGCTTCACACCCATTCTTGTAAGGAAGCTAGAATGCCTTCTTGAGCTTGACGAGGAGGGGGTATATTCTCATCCAATTCTTCTTCTTCTTCAACAAACACCTCAAAAGGAGAGGGAATAGCAATTGTATGAAAGCTATTATGGGTAATTGGTTGAAAAGCCACGGAGGATTCTTCTTCTCGTGAGAGATCAATATCAAATGCTTGAAAGAGACGAGTAAGAAGTCTCCCATAGGGTAGATTGGTGTGCTTTTGGGGGTGAGCACAAGATTTCATATACCTCATGATGAAGTAAGGAAGACACAGAGGTGTAGAGGTGTAAACACAGTAAGTGAGGTAGGCTTGAGGAGTGAGACATTTATTTCGATCGCCTCCCCAAGGAATGAAGTTATGCTGAATAATATATGAAATAACATGGGGAATTAGGCGAAGTTTTCCAGTTACCACTATTGTTGCCTGTGGATCATAAACCTTCAAGATGGAAGAGTAGACTTCTTTATGGTCAATGATGTCCCTAAAGATGGTGCTTTTAGGAGTCCAAAATATGCAGGGGCCATCGCAAGAAAGTCCAAGATAACTAGCAAAAGTGGCAATGGAGAGCTCTATGTGAGTACTCTTCACATAAGAGTGAAGCTTCAAGGATTCATCCGCCCCGCTGAAATAGAGATTGGTGTAGAAATACTTGACTAGTTGAGGGTATAGCAGGGGTCATTCATGTTGAGAAGAGGGTCCCAACCAATATCTTTGAACATGCTCTCAAGCTTAATACTATTGAAAGAGAAAATGTCGACTTCACGAGCTTCTTCGATTTTTCGAGCGAGATAAAGAGGCCAATTTGCAAGGCATTCGGAAGAGCAAAAGAGACAATCTTCTCCAGGAGCATAAGGTTATCTCGAGGAACTTTCGGTTCTACTCCTTTTGGATGGTTGTTGCCCTTCGGGCATAACATCCTTGCCTCTTCTACTCATTTAGTAAGAGAGAATGGAGGAGAGAGAAAGAGCATTTTAGAGATTTTAAATGAAATGAGATAGGGGAGAGACGATGAGGTGAACAGTGAATCAGAAAGAGACAAAAAAGAGGGCTTTATATAGATTTGAAAATTATTGCAACAGCTAAAAATCAGGCAGAAATTCAAACAATCCGGTATACCGATTGCATATACCGATTGCATATCTGGTATACCGTTTCAAACAGTAACGGCTAAAAAACTGCCAAAAAATCTGATCTGGTATGCCGTTTTGACAACCGGTATACCATTTCAAATAAAAATAGTGAAAAAAACAGCCCTTTTAAATCAAAACATTTTCCAGTTTATTCAAATGGGTCACATAAGCCAAGGTCTCTTCTAAGAGAGCAGAATCTTTCTTCACTCAAGGGTTTTGTGAAGATGTCCGCAAGTTGCTTCTCGGTCTCAATATAGTCGAGTCGGATTTCACCTCTTTGAGTTGTATCACGTAGGAAGTGATGACGAACATCTATATGCTTAGCTCGAGAGTGTAAAATCGGGTTCTTGCTAAGATTAATGACACTTATGTTATCACATTGGATTGAGGAGGTGTCAAACTTTACTCTATAGTCCTGGAGGGTTTGCCTCATCCAAAGCACTTGTGCACAACACCATCCAGCTGCAATGTATTCGACCTCAGTGGTAGAAAGAGCAACTGAATTTTGCTTCTTACTAAACCAAAACACCAAACAAGATCCTAAAAAGTGACAAGTACCACTTGTACTCTTACGATTAACATGACACCCGGTAAAATCGACGTCGAAGAAGCTAACAAGGTCAAAGTCATTGTCCATAGAGTACCATAGTCCAATGCTTGGAGTTCCTTTCAAGTACTTAAAGATCCTCTTTACAGTACTCAAATGGGATTGCATAAGTTTGGCTTGGAACCTAGCACAAGCACAGACACTAAACATAATGTCCGGTCTACTAGTCGTTAGGTAGAGTAAGCTACCTATCATGCCTCTATACTTAGTTGGGTCAACAGGGATTCCATCTTCATCTTTGAACAGAGTTACAGATGTACTCATTAGAGTGCTGGATGACTTTTGTCCATTGATGTCAAACTTCTTTAATAATTCTTTAAGATATTTAGTTTGACTAATGAAGATCCCATTAGGGGTTTGTTTAATTTGTAGTCCCTAAAAGAAATTCAGTTCACCCATAAGACTCATCTCAAATTCATTATTCATGCATTTACTAAAATCATGACAGAAGGATTCATTTGTAGATCCAAAGATAATATCACCAACATAAATTTAAACTATGATCACATCATTCTTATCATGCTTAACAAATAAAGTGGTATCTATCTTACCCATTGAAAAACCAGTATCAACTAGAAACTTACTCAATCTGTCGTACCATGCTCTTGGGGCCTGTTTTAAGCCATATAGGGCCTTTTTTAGCTTGTATACATGGTCAAGGAACTTTGAGCCTTCAAAACCAGGCGGTTGAGTGACATAGACTTCTTCATTGATGTAACCATTCAAGAATGCACTTTTGATGTCCATTTGGTGCAACCTGAAATTCTTATGACAGGCAAAAGCAAGCAACATTCTAATTGACTCAAGTTTAGCTACAGATGCAAATGATTCATCAAAATCAATACCTTCCTGTTGGTTATATCCTTGAGCAACTAGCCTAGCTTTGTTTCTAGTGATATTACCATCTTCATCAAGTTTATTTTTGAATACCCATCTAGTCCCAATAATCTTGGTGTTAGGGGGTTTTGGCACTAAGTCCCAAACTTGATTCTTTTCAAATTGGTTAAGTTCTTCTTGCATAGCGATTATCCAATCACTATCCAAAAGAGTTTCTTTAATGTTCTTGGGTTCGATGGTAGATATAAAGGCTACATTGGAACAAACATTTTGGATTTTACTCCTAGTTTGTATCCCTTTATTTAGGTTTCCAATTACAAGGTCAAGGGGATGGTCTTTAATAGTTCTAACTTCTTTAGGAAGTTGATGTACTTGATCATTAGGTTCATCTAAAGTAACTTTTTCAACTCTCTTCCTGATCTCAAGTACTTCATCCTCATCATCATCTTCTAGGTTTTTATACCTTTCTTTTGCCATAGATTCATCAAATCTAACATTCATAGACTCTTCCAAAACTAGTGTTCTCTTATTAAACACTCTATATGCTCTACTATTTGTGGAGTAGCCTAAGAATATGCCGTCATCAGCCTTTAACAAAATAGGTCTTATCAAAATCCGATTTAACACATAGCAAGCCGTGTGAATAGTTCCAGCCCAAAAGTACTTAGGCAAGGAATACTCATTAAGCATTGTCCTAGCCATTTCTTGAATAGTTCTATTCTTTCTTTCAACTACACCATTTGATTGTGGTGTTCTAGGGACTGAGAAATTATGTGTTATACCCTGTTTACGACAAAACTCACCAAATTCTTTCATATTATCAAATTCACCACCATGGTCACTTTTTATGGAAGTGATCATGTAATCCTTTTGATTTTGTATTCTCTTGTAAAGAGCTACAAACTCCTCGTATGCATCATTTTTATGCTTGAGGAAGAGGGTCCAAGTGAAACGGGAGTAGTCATCTATAATAACGAAAGTATATTTCTTTCCTCCCAAGCTAGTGGTTTGTATAGGTCTAAATAAGTCTAAGTGAAGTAATTATAGAGGTCTTGAGGTAGCAACAGAATTAATGGCCTTATGAGAAGCTTTGGTAAGTTTACTTCTTTGACAAGTTCCACAAGTGTGATGCTTATCAAAATTCAACTTAAGTAAGTTTCTCACAAGGTTCTTGGAAGAGAGGAATTTAATAATCTTAGGATTAATATGTCCCAATTTTCTATGCCACAAGATTGCATCATCAAATTTAGATATGAGACAAGCATCATGAGAGTTCACATCAAATGTACAAATATAGACATTATTCTTCCTAGAACCCTCAAGAATCATATTATCATTAGAATCTTTAATCTCACACTTAGAGGCATTAAAAGTAACAGAATAGTCATTATTACAAAGTTAACTTACACTAAGCAAGTTATACTTCAAATTTTAACTGGGCTAACGTTAGATATTATTGTACCTCCAAACTTTATTGATCCATTTTCAATGATTCTTCCTTTGCTACTGTCTCCAAAAGACACCCATCCTCCTTTTTGTCTCTTGAGTTTCGAAAATAATTTTGGATTGGATGTCATATGCTTCGAGCAACCGCTATCAATGTACCATTCTTTGTTGCTTAAGTGCACCTACAAGATAAGAATGCTTAATAAAATTTTGGTCCCCATTGGGTGTTGGGTCCATCACTGTTAGTATTATACATTCCTCTTGGTCTCCACATCATTTGACGACCATTTGCCTTTTGGTTCCCATACCAACTTATGTATGGTTGAGGGTTCCAAGGTCTTTGGTTTTGAGACATTCTATATGAGCCTTGGTTATTGGGTAGTCTTTGGACCTTGGTTGGAGTTCTACTTGGTTTTGATCCCTTTGGATGACTCCTATTTTGACTATTATAAGGTCTTCTAGGATGGTGAAAGGGTTGATTCATATGATGACATTTCCAAATAGTGTATCCCTTCTTGTTGTAATTATTGCATACAATAATTTGGGGGTAGTGTGAAGTTTTCTCTTTGGGATTTGATTTACTAAATTGAGGAGTTTTCTTTCTAGCACAACATTCCTCAATTGAATGTCCTTTCTTTTTACAATAATTGCAAAACTTCTTCTACACTTTCTTACTTGTTACTTTACTTTAACTTGCCTCTTTGTTTATATCATAACCTACTCTTTCCTTGTTAAAGGAAGCTTTATAGGCATTTCCAAGTAAAATATCAAGGGTCTTTTTATCATTTGTAAAGGACTCTAAGGCTCTACACAATTTCTCTTTTTCTTCTTCCAAGATATTTACTTAAGAAGTTAGAGATGTGTTTTGGTCTTTGAGGGTGTTTATCTCCTTTAGGAGATTTTTCTTAGTAGTAGCCAATTCTATTCTACTTTAATATAAATCTTCAAAAGCTTATTCTAATTCTAAATAATCTTTGTCTTTAGAAGGGGAAGTAAGAGTTACCTCATCTTGAGTTTCTTCATCTTCAGTAGCCATTAAAGCAAAATTTGTTTGTTCTTCTTCTTCTTATGATTCTTTATTATCCTCTTCTTCATCACTTGAGTCGAAGGTGTGTTCAGCTTTGTAGGCCTTCTTATATTTTTTCATTTTAAGACAATCTCCTCTAAAATGTCCAGGTTTCCTACATTCATAACACACAATTTCTTTTGAAGAATGGTCAGAATTATCCTTAGAAACATTCTTACATTTTTTGTCTTTGGAAAATCTTCTTCTGTTGAATGAAGTTTTGCCTTTGTTCTTCAAAAATCTTGAGAATTTTTTTGACAGATAAGCAATTTCATCATCTGAAAGTTCTTCATCATCGTCACTAATGTCATAGGTTTTGAATGCGACAACTTTCTTCTTAGGCTCATCCTCCTTGATGTCTTGCTTTAGCTCCATCTCATGAGTTAGGAGTGATCCCAACAGCTCATCTAGACTCAGTTTGTCAATGTCTTTTGATTCCCTTATGGCTGTAGTCTTGGGTCTCCATTCTTTTGAGAGGGATCTTAAGATCTTTCGAACATTCTCACCATTGGAGTAAGCTTTACCTAATTCTTTCAATTTGTTCACAATGTTAGTAAATTGAATAAACATAACATATATATCTTCATCATTTTTCATTTTAAATAACTCATACTCATTTACTAACATGTCAATCTTAGATTGCTTAACTTCAGAGGTACCTTCATAGGTCACTACAAGCTTATCAAACATTTTCTTAGTGGAGTCACACATGTATGTCATATTATACTCCTTTTCTCCTAAGGCATATTGAAGATAGCTTATAGCTACATAATTGAGTTGTAACCTAGCTTTTTCAGCTGGGGTTCATTCTTCTTTGGTCTTGTCTATGGTATTTGGTCCATTTTTAATAACTTTCCATGCTTCAATGTTATTGGCACACACGAAGTTCTTGAAGCGATTCTTCCAATAGGAGAATCCTTCATCTTCAAAGAAGAAAAGTCGGGTAATATTGTAACCTTCAAACTTACGATTAGCAGAGGTTCCCATGGTCTTAAACTCTTAATTAGATTATAAAAATCACGGTCTTAGCTCCCGCTCTGATACCAAATGTGAATTCACCTAGAAGGGGGGTGAATGGGTGAAGGTTTAAAATTTTAAAAATTAAGCGAAAATTAACACAAATTATAAAGACAAGTAGTAATGAAAATAAGAAGAAAGACACAAAGATTTATAGTGGTTCGACCAACACGTGCTTACGTCCACTCCTCTCAACTTAAAGAAAATGTCACTATTAGAATCTTAAGTAAGAGCAAGAGGACTCGTACAACTACTCTTGAGAAAATGAGCAAGAGGACTCCTCTTGATTTCGAGCAAGAGGACTCAAACAACTAAAGTAAAGTGAAAATAATCACTAAGGGGTTTAGTATTACCTCAAACCTTAGTGAGAATGAGTGCTACCTTTCAAACAGTGCAACTTGAATGCTAATGCAAATGAAGGGAGCAAGAGTGAGATTGATCTTCCTTGAATTTGAGTATATCACTCTCCTTGATCTTTAATTGATGGTACCCCGACCTCAAATCGATCTTGGTAAAGACCTTGGCTCCCTGAAGCTGGTCGAACAGGTCATCAATTCTTGGTAGTGGATATTTGTTCTTGTTGGTCAACTTGTTGAGTTCTCTATAATCAATACACATCCACATACTACCATCCTTCTTCTCAACGAAGAGGACCAGTGCTCCCCAAGGAGACACGCTAGGCTGAACAAATCCTTTTTTCAACAAATCTTATAATTGTTCATGTAGTTCTTTCAACTCAGTTGGTGTTATCCTGTAAGGGGCCTTGGATACAGGTGTTACACCAGGTAGTAAATCAGTGGCAAACTCGGTTTTCCGATCGGGAGGCAACTCGGTCAAGTCATCCGGAAAAACATCCAGAAAATCCCTCACAATAGTTAACTCTTCCAAGGGTTTCACCTTGGCTTCCGCATCGGTCACCAAAACTAGGTAACATTCCCACCCTTGATCCATAAGCTTCTTGGGTCAGAGAGCCAAGATACTGAGCTTCTTGGATTGCTTCCTCCTATCTCCTTTGAATACAAACTCTTCTCCACTGCTAAGTTTAAATACAATTTGCTGCTCCACGCAAGCAAGATTTGCCTTATAGGCGGCCAACCAATCTATACCCAATATTGCATCAATGTCCTTCATATTCAACTCAACAAGGTGTACAATCATATGACAACCACAAATCTGCACAGGTCATGACTCATACACTATGTCTAAGCCAACTACATCCCCAGTCGGTGTGCTAACCGCTAATCCCCGTTCTAGACTCTTGGGCCAATCCCCATTTTCTTAGCGAAAGAGGAAGACACGAAAGAGTGTGAAGCACCCAAATCAAAGAGAACATAAGCGGGGATGGATGCAATGAAAATAGTACCTGACACCAGTATAGAGTCCAGTTATGCATGCATGAGATGACATGATGCACATCAATGATTTAATTAACTTTAAGCTGGGGTGTTACCTGTCAGAACTCCTGGGGTTACCTCAGCTTCCGCATTAGTCATTCTATATGCTTGGGTTGGTATCCTATTGTCTTACGCAGGCAATGGGGGTCGCCCAATCGGCCTAGAATAAGTTGATCGCGAAGCTGCAAGTTGGGCTATAGTCTGTGATGCCCAGAGCTTAGGCTAGGGGCAAGCCCTGGAGATATGTCCATATTGTTGTAATTGTAACACCGCACAGTACCACCAGTAGGTAAGGATGAAGCTGATGACTGAGTAGGTTGTTTGGGCTCTGCCGGCTCCAGACGCTTGTAGTACACTGGTGCATGATTCGAGTAGGGTGCTCGAGGGAACTTGCTTGGTTCCCGGCCAAGTGATGTTGTGGCCTATCTCTTGCCATGTCCTGACTAAGTAAGGTAAGAATTTCTTTGTCTATCCTCAATAGACTTGGCTATCTGGACCATCTTTGCATATGTTTGTGGTCTATGGGATACCAAGATAGAGCTTATACCCGACCTCAAACATTTCTCGAATCTCTTTCCTTTCTCAACATCCACCTTCAAATTATTGGGAGCAAAATGGAATAACTCTTCAAATTTCTATTGATATTCAAGGACTGATTTAGGTCCGTGAGTAATATCCATAAACTCCGTCGCCTTCCTCTCCCAGTAATTTTCCAGAAAATAGTTCTCAAAGAATACTTCCTTGAATTGCTCCCAAGTAAGGTTGGGGTGGGTAGCAACAAAGTTAGGTTGAGTCTGTTTTCACTAATCATTAGCTTTGCCCTTCAACATATAGGCGGCGCATCAAATCTTATAATCCTCATTACACTCAACTACCGTGAAAGTCTTTTCCATCTCTCGAACCCATTTAGCCAGGTGTAATGGGTCTTTTGTCAACCTAGAGAACTCCATGGGCCTCATCTTTTGGAACCTCTCCTTGATTCTAGTGACATCCACTTGAACTTGTGCTGACTGAGCCACCACGGTAGGGGTCGCAGGTGGAGGGGGTGGGGTATTGGCTTCCGTCCTAGCCCTCTCGTTGGCTTCATACCGGGTTGTCATGTGTTCCATAAATTCCCTTTGTTGTTGTTGGAAAGCGAGCCTCATTTCATCCATGTAGTCCATTTGTTGGACCCGAAATTCTCTCAACATATCCCCCACCATTTGGCTAACATTGTGGGCTATGGTATACCTTGGGTCATTAGGGATAGCATGATTGGAGGTCCCGGCTGCATCCCGATTAGGTTTGGGGATTCTACGTCCTCTCCCACATCGTGTATACACTATGGTCAAATCCCTAGAAGGAAAGACCAAAAAGTTATTCCAAAAAAATACACCATATAAATTAATCAAATCAAAGTCATAGAGGGCTCAAAAGTCGGGCGGGGTCATACTCGAAGGGTCCAAGACACATAATATGGATACACGCAAAACAGGAAGCCAAAAGTTCACAAAATAGTCACACTTCGCACTGAACGGACGATGCACCTAGTGGATTGTGTTGCATCGTCCACTTGCCAGCGGACTATGGAAACAGTGAAGTCCATCATTCAAAGCGGACGATGTAGGTTTTGTTTCTAGCGGATGATGTCATCGTCCACTCGCATGGGATTTTGTTTTTAAAAAGGCACGAATCACAAGCCCAGTTTCCTCATTTTTCCTCTTCCATCCGCAAGATACAAGGCTAGGGCGACCAAGGGAGACTCCTACCACTCCAAGCCACTAGGTTCAAGCCTTAGCCTTGGATTTTCGCCCCCAAAACCCCACTCAAGGTAAGTTTCTCTCCTTCCAAACTCCATTCTCCATTCTTTTCTATTCTAACCAAATCTAGGTTAGGTTTACTCCCTTTTTCTTGAAATTTCTTGGATTGATTTGCATCCAATAGAGTTTTTAATTGATTATACCATGAATGTTGGCAAGCCTAGGGCGGTTATGGTATGGTTTGATGTTTCTATCACTTTTTCCCAAATCCAACCCTAGGTTTTTTATGGGATTTTTGCTCAAATTCAAAATTTTTTTTTTTTTTGGGAGCAATTTAGGGTTTTAATGCTTGATGCTTCCATTGATTGAATGTATGCACACCAATGTGCTCATCCATTGGCACAAGTTTCGACCAAAAACATGCCTTGTTCAAAATTCATATTCTCAAATTTTCAAGGTTTGGGACTCTTGTGGTTTCGCCCCAAAGTAGGTACTTTTCACAATGTGGTTGGAACCTTGGTTTGACATTGGTCTTGATAGGTTGTTTTATGTAACCAATGGACTTCCCAACCCACGAATCCACCTATTACCCTAATGTGGGAATCTCCCAATTGCACATGTTATGTTTTTTTTTTTTTATCCAAACTTGTTTAGATTTCTCGCAAGGTTATCTGCACACTTGTTTGTGTTATCTCTCTCTCTCTCTCTCTCTCTCTCTCTCTCTCTCTCTCTCTCTCTCTCTATATATATATATATATATATATATATATATATATATATATATATATATATATCTATATATATCCTTTATTTACATGTGTGGACCACCAATGGCTCCAAGCAAGGTTTTAAAACTCAGGTTTCGACTAGGTTTCGACCAGCCAGAAAACGAGTTCGTCTCGGTTTCGACCATATCTCGGTCGAAACTTGGAACTTTCTCCAGGCTAACTCAAACCTTGGTTTCGAGGCCCAGTAGTTGTTTTTTTGCTCTGATTCTTGTTGTACTGCCTATTTTTGACATTTTAAACTCAATCCATGCATTAGTTTCACATAGAGAACACTAAAAATATTACTTGTGATTTTGATACAAGTTTGATACTGTATTTTGTTCTTGGACATGGTATCAAATAAGGTTTGATCAGAACAGTAACTCCTTAAAAATAAATGAGATTTAAGCAATCTTGGATTTGTTAGAAAGCTTTGTTTTGATAGCTTTCCAATAAGTCCAAGATTGCTTAAATCTGATTTATATTGAAGGAGTTGTGTACCATTTAAACTTAATTTGGTGTGCGCAAATGCCGTCAAAATCACTCTAAATGAAAATATTTTTTTGGACATCAAAACAAATGAATATTTTACCCCACTTTTGATTTTTAGCAATGTTTTGCGATATTGACATTTGTGAAATTTTTAGATTTGAGAAAAACCCCAGCATTAGAAAGTTGAAAATTGCACTTACTGTCGAAAATCTAGTTTTTGTTCTTGAACTGAAGAGTTGACTTTTTTTCCTTTTAGAATTTGATTTTTTAATTATTTTTATTGGATTCAAATAAGGGGTATTTGCTTATTTATGAATAAGATCTTAAATAAATAAAACATTTACTTAAATGATATTAGACATAACTAAGTGTCTGTCCTGGTTTCTGACAATTTCTAACATAAATACCTGTCTATCCAAGTTTCGAACCAAGTTTCCCCTAATAAAATAGGCATATGTGTCGAAACCACCGAAATATGATCGAAACTTGTCAAAACCATCGAAACCCGGTTGAAACCAGAGATTTTATAAAATCCCCCTTCAACTTGTCTCGGAAAGGAAACCGAGTTAACTCGATGGTTTCAACAAGTTTCAGTCGAGTTTTTGTTCCATGGCTCCGAGAAGTGGTGCAAGAAACCAAGCTCCGCCTAAGGAATTCAATGCTCATTGCTTCCATTCGATAGGGAATGCGGCCTTGTGGGGTGATCTTTAATATGCATCCGTCATCCCCAAGAGCAAGATAGTTACTGCCGATCTTCGGTCCTTTCGAATAGCGGAGAGGTTTACCCATCTTGGATGATCAAACATACTTGAACCCGAAGAGGATTTTTATCCTTTACTGGTCCACTATTTTTATGCCAATTTGGAGATGGTAGACAACGGTGAGGCAGAGTGTCGATTAACTACATGGGTCCATGGGGTGTACATTACCTTTACCACGGCCGAGCTAAGTGAGATTTTGGGGGTATCATTGGAGGGTTTGCTTAAGTACGGGCACCCAAGGTGTGAGTACATGGCTTTCCTCTCCGATGAGGAGTAATTTGATATGCTGACGGTTCTGCATCCCGAAGCGATAGAGACTCGACTCCTCATCAAGAAAAGAAGTCAACTTCACAGGTTATGAATCTTTCAGTGCCAACTATACTTCCAACTAGCAGAAAAATCATGAGCTGTAGACACAAGAGATACATAGGGCCACAACGATCTTGTTCAAGGAATTTCCTTGCGTAAACAAATCGAGACATGATAAAGGATAAACCCCAAGAGAAATGAAGACATGAATAAAGAAAGAAGATAAATAAATAAAATAAAATCACGAAGAATTTCATTGGATTCTGCGTTCTAAAGTTACCACTAGGAGTTCTTTCATTAGTTGTTCACAAAGGATAATAAAATTAGGGTGGGTGTTTGTAATATCATTGTGCAAGCTTCAATTAAAACCCCTGAGAGATTGAATTGAAAGATTCCATTAGTCTAATACACTAACAGAACAAAATCACTTTGAGTAGTGAGAAACTAGATGCAACCCACACATTAAATGAAGAAAACTAATATAAGCTCCTCCTGTATTTGCCTAACAAATAGTCCAAGATTTAATAGCTCCTACCCCAGTAGGTCCACTTCTTTGCAGGCTTTCCTGAGGCAAAGCAAAGTGTCCCTGAAAATTTAACATGAAACTCCAAAATGAGACAGTGTAACATATAATTCAACATAAAATTGGAATAGTTCAGTTTTTTTACCAGTTAAAATAGTCAGAAAGAGTAAGGATATCATCAAAAAATATTAAAAACAATAGCCATTACATTCTTTAGCAACTCCTAGGGAGCAACTATATAGGTTGAAAGTAGAAAAACAAAAAAGGCATCCACCGACCATCTTTAACAGATGTCAATCTGAGATCATTTTGGCAACATGAACATTGAAATAAAGCCTGAAGAATGCCACATTCAAACTGTACTAGGTCATGCTTAGTTCCTCCATACATTATAAGCAGGGGGAACACTTTCACCCAAAGACACATGCTATCCAAAATATGAATAAGAAACCAGTTAACTACAATTCATCCCCTTCTCAAACAATTGTGGGGGGTTGAGATTTTGCAAGGTCTTCTTGGAAGGTCCCTCATTCTAGTCTAACCAGGAAGAGACTAAAGAAGAAAAACAGTGAAGCAAAGAGCACAATTGGGAATAAGACATAGTCTAGCACTAGCAGCATTCTGATGATAACAATGACAATAAAAAACCAAAAATATCACAAGACAACACAAAGTATTCTACCTGGGGGGAGTTCCGGCTGGTCAAATGGGGAACAAAGTGTCTTAGCTGCTCCCATTTCGCCTTTTGTCCGTGCTTTCACATCTTTCTCAACATCCTAGAAAATTACAAAGTTGTCAGGTATGATCACGGCAATAAACAGTGTCAACTAGTAGTCTGGGAACAGCAATCAGCTGCCTTACAAAATAAATTATTTCCCAGCAAAAAAGAAATTCTTGAATTTGGAAACATAACGAAAAAGGGTGTTCAAAGTGAACTGTTGCAGCAAGTTGGAGAAAAACTTGTGGAGGACAGAGCTTCTACCATTACGGAGACTCAGCATAGTTACATTTTCGCTAGGATTGGAGTCAGAGGTATCATGGGGGGTATACATTATCAGGCATATCAGAGCAATGGCCTGCCAGATGTGAACTGCTCGTTCAGTTGGAGCCCTAGAACAGCTAATGATGTTGCAGATCGGTTGGCTAAAAAGGTTGTTTAAAAGGGCCTCAGCCTCTTTTGGGAATTCCATCTCACCAAATTAGAAGTCTTCTGTTTATATGCTGTGTATTCGGATACAGTTCTGCGCTTTTCTTCTTTCCTTTAGCCTTGCTAGTCTTGAGCTATTGTAAATATTTTTCGTTGATCAATAAAAATCTTTTCATGCATTTTTTCCTTCTAGTAGATAGTAATATTTTTGGAAAAGTTTTGAAAATTCTTCAAATTGGCAAATATTACATAATCCCAATTTTGAAAGAATGTAATTTGGATCTTCTTGAAGAATGTCATCACCGGCTTCTCCGATGAATTGTATGTTGATGTGGTGACTAGCATCAGAACGGCAGGGGGCCAAGGCCTCTGTTCAATCTCAATTGGGCTGCACCAAGGATCAGCCTCGAGCCCTTATTTGTTTGTGCTTATCATGGATGACTTAACAAGAGGCATACAAGATGATGTCCCATGATGTATCAAAGTATCTTTTGCATTCCATGCAAACTATACTACTTTACGGTCCACAAATTAATGAATAAAAGCCAATGTTTAAACTCTGTGAATATGCAATATACAAGATAAAGAGTTATTCCACCAGATACCCAGTTTTTCATACTATTCATATATGAGGGTTGGAACTCAATCTTTAGTTTAAGAAAATTTAATCATAACCCAACAAAAAAAGATCCAGATTCTTTTCAAAATCTACACTAGCATTTCTTATTTAGTATCCCCACATTTTAGCAAAATCAGCAGAATTAATATGGAGAACATGATTTCGTGGAAGTAAAGTCTAGTTCTTCAACCATCACAAAATTTTCCTACAGTATTTCTCAATGGCAAAAGCATACAATCCAAAATTTAGTTGCAAGTACCATTAAATGATAGCAAGTCTGATGATCAACATGCAAATGTCTATGTTAATGCAAAACATAAAACAACAAAATGTATATATTCCTTTGTGCGTATTAATATGATAAAAATGGACAATTTACCTCCTCATCACACCAAGGAGCCAAGATCATCTTCTTTTGATTTAGTGCTTCAACGAATTCATCCCATGTATGCACCACCTTAATGTGCTCATCCCGTTTTTGTTTTGCAGCATCAAACAGGCTTTGCTGAATACTAGCCAAAATATCTTTTACTTGCTCAACCAAAGTGGACATAGGAATATCAATTTTTGCCGAATTGTCACGGCGAACAACACGAACCTGCATAAAATTCAACATATTCACTCATTCACCTGTGCATGATATTTAGTATTACACTAAAAGCATGATTATGACAAAAATCATGAGGCTTTAAAAATGTATAACATATCTCAACCTGCATGTTCTGTCATGTCATTATTGTTGCATAAATGCATGTAGAATCATTGGCACTAAAAATAGGACCATTCAATACAGAACCAAGATAAGTAAAATCACGATATAAGGCTGGCTCCGACTTTACTTAATGGGGGAAACCTAGATGATAGATTACAATGCTTCACTTGTTCAAAAAGAATATTGTTATCTTCATGAAAAATGCGATGCTATAATGACAGATATGAACAATGCCTGAGCATCCACCTATATGTTCCATGCACATTTACAGGAAACACTGTTGTGGGTTGATTCATTGGCAAATAAATTGTTATGTTATCCATTAAGTTGTTCCTAAATTCTTCTTATCAGATAAGCCAGCAGGTAGCTCAGGAAAGAAACATAAAGAGATATAACATGAAGAAAGAAGAAAGATGGCCAATCATTGATAGTCCAAAGTATTGTACAACTATGCTGTAATAGCGAGAGGTAAAGTAGATGCCAGACAATGAAAGAGATGAAACAAAGAGAAACAAAAACAGTAGTTTGTGACAGTAGATGAGAACAGGGATAGACGTGCAATACCTGATTATTAGCAACATCTTTTGGCCCGATTTCAATTCTCAAAGGAACACCTTTCATTTCCCAGTGCGAGTACTTCCAACCGGGTGAATAGTTGTCTCTAAAATCTTCTTCAACACGAAAACCAGCTTTACTCAACATATTAGCAGTTGTTGAGCACGCATCAAAGATAGCTTTTGTATCAGCATCTTTGTATGGCACAGGAATCACAATAACTTGTACAGATGCTACCATAGGAGGTAGTACCAAGCCTTTGTCATCCCCATGAACCATCACCATCACCCCAATCTGTATGTTACAAAGAAACAGGAAAGCATTAACTTAGGGTAACTATCTATTACTATTTGGATTTCCATCTGACGTGCATGGCATGCATCCAGTGGGTCATATACTCCAATTTAATTCAATATATACCAATAAGAAGAATGAAATTTCAAAAGCTACACAAATTTGTCAGACTGTTGTTACTTATATCTACATCATGGAACTTCCCCACTAGCTCAGTTGGCAAGGTCTTTATCTAGTTGTAGCATAGACCCTGAATAGATTCCCAGTTCACCTCTTAGCCATATACACTTACAGTTGGCAGGCTGCCCAATCAATTATAATCAAGGGGGAAAAAGAGATACACTCTGCAAAGCAAGCATCTGAACCAGTAAAATTTTGAAAAACCATGAGGTTCTTGAAATGAAATGAAGATGCCTTTTTCCTTAGTACAGCAAGATATGGACTTCTCATGTAGGTAGCAACCAATCTTGATTTCAATGACGCAAGAGCATAATCTGATCCATGTGTACCAACTCATAAGCATGGGAACAGAAAATTACCTTCTAGGTATCATTGGGAGACGAACCATAGAAGAAATGTGTTTTGAGGCGTGCTCACATAAGCCCATATGGATTTGGAAGCCGGGTCACAAAACCCTATTTGGGTTCGCTATGGGCCCGCCAAAATGCACAATAGCCAATATTAGGAAGAAAATGAAAAATGGCAGTTTAGTAAATATTCCAAAGCTTGTAAGGGAGAGTGACAGAGCTGAAATAATCAGAACTTTCAATGGGCTCTTAGGTCGGTAAAAGTAAAAAGGATAAGATGGGGACTAAAAAATTCTAGAGAAGAGACAAAATTGGAAAATAAACTTAAAATAAGGGACAATAAAGAATGAGAGGGAGGTGTAATTTTGGGAAACCAATTCTCAAAAGACAAATCGTGTGCGTGTTGGGGGGGGGGGGGGATCACCTTCAAACTCCCGAACAACAAGGCCAGTAGAAGGAGAGTTCGTTCGGAGAGGAGATCTCCCTCAATAGAATTCCAACCGAAGTGAGAATTCGGGAGTGATCGTTATTCAAACCCCTCTTGATTCCAACCAATAGAAATTTCAACAGATCAAGATTAGTTTGAAAATAAGCTACTGCACATCAAACCAAGAGGTAGAAGCAGACCAGACCTGAACATCTTCAAAGCTCACCGAGGGAAAACATATGGGGCCAAGATTCTTAAACTGTAGTCACCCATAGATACTGGTTCACACTCCTAAGTTTCATCCCTTCCCAATGAAACTGATGCAGGACAATCTTGGACCGGGCCGACCCAACTGGTGTACTACATTGGAGTGACCCAAACCCAGTTGAACCGAGTCCAGTTTAAGTGTTTGGATCTAGTAGGATTTTAGGAAGTTTATTTTATTTGGGAAATTATTATGTAATCTTTTATTTTAAGGTAATTATTAGACACAGGGAAATTTCCAATTCGAGTTTTATTGGGTTTTTATTTTAGTTAGCCTGGTTTTAGTAAGTAATTAGGAGTCTTTAATTTGGGTGCCTTTTATTCTCTTTATATATGATGTAATTCCCCATCATTAGAGATACACAAGAATGAATTGAAAAAAAAGTGAGTTTGTGCATGGGCACACCTCCCCCCCCCCCCCAAACCCCCCCTTCTTCTCACGGCTTCTTCTCCCCCCCTCTGATTTCTTTTCAGATTTCCCCTCTCCTATTCTGTCCCCCATTATCTGGTATCAGAGCCGAAGGATCCCATCTTCTTCCTTCCCTTGTGATTTCTTTTCCCCAGTCTATTCTTCTTCCTCCTTTTTCTTTCCTAATTTCTTTTCTCTGCGGTTGTGACCGAACAACACCAGCAGCAACCCCCACCTTCCCTTTGATTCCCATAAAACCCCAAACCATTTGCCATATCACCCATCATTGTCGCCAACATCACATTCTGTACGTGACCTTTCAACCCCATCTTTCATTCCAACATTGGAAAAAAACAAATCAATCCTGCTGTTACCACAGCACCCTTCCCCTCACTTCCGACTCCCACAGCAACCTGCGTCTTCACCGTCCCACCTCCCTTGATTTCCACACAAAAAAAAAGTCGAGACTCTGTTGAAACAGAAATCGACCAAAACCCAAACCCCATCTCATCCCTTCCCCACAGCAGCTTCCGCTGAATCCCCAACCCATCCATTCGTTTCCCAGTTTCCCAACCCACAGCACTTCAGTTTAAAAAAAAAAAAAAAAAAAAAAAAACAAAACAAAACAAAACCAGAACTCTCTCTCATCCTCCACAACAACCCACATCCACTGAAATCCCAACCCCAGCTCTCATTTCCCCTTCTACCTCACTGAAACAGCGAAATACACATTAAAGAAAACAAAAAAAAATCCCCTGCAATTCCCACCAACAAACCCCTAATCCCATCTTCTTCGTTTCCATTATCAAAACCCCCAACCCACCACCCCCCCCCTTCTTGTTTCCGCCAGAGCCAAGAAAAAATTAAAAAAAAAAGAGTGAAGAAGAGCGCAGAGAGAGACGAGAGAGGACCAAATTCAACAAAAAAAAAAAAAAAAAAAAGAGGCATACCTGGATTTCCGCCTCAACCTCCTGGTTTCTTGCCATGTTCTTCTCCATCGCTAGGTCTCCCCCTCATCGCCAATAGCAGCGCCTTCCTAGCAGTCCCCCCCTCTCTGGTTCGACAGAATCAGACTCCCAGTTGACAACGGTAATTCCTCTTTTCCCCTGGTCACGTTTGCCTTCCTAATAGACTTTGTTTTTTTTTTTTTTCCCCTTTTACTGCTTTACCCCTCCATATTTTGGTTTACTGCTTTTTTTTAAATTAGCTTCCAACATTACCCCCTCCCTTCTAACGTCTTAGTTGTTTAAGGCCTATGTTCCTTTTCCAGAATTACCCCTTTCATCTACTTTTTTTTTTTCCTAATTCATCCTTTTTTATTATCATCTTCCAATTTTACCTTGGGTATGGAAACCCATATTTTTCCCACTCGATTGGGATTGCCCAATGGAAAAGGTGTCATATTCCTTGTTGATAATGAGAAAAGTAGCAATTTCGACTCGCAACCCATAGTAGAGATGTTGTCGAAGACCGGCGAGATATGTTATGACGAGCTTGTTGATCAATACTTCGTCGAATTTGCTCATACCACATACTATGATGAGGCTTGGTGTCAGATATTTCCCTCCTCAAGGCGCATCATCAAAGTGGGCCGTGATTGGGTGAATGAGCATTGTGGCAACGTTGACCTTCTCAACAACACTTGTATTCTAAGGCCATTGCATTTGACCAAGGTCATATTTTGAGAGGATTAAAGCAAAAGGTAACCACACCGCAATCGCATGAAGAACCAATTCCCCCATAGGTTGTCGAAGAGCACGAGGATGACCCTGTGATCGAGAATAAACTCAACGGTCAGATCGAGGTCAAAGCCGAAGAACAGATCGACGGTCTAAATGATAGTTTGAACCCCCATGACAAGATTCCAATCGACGAAATACAGTTGATGGATGATCTTCAGCAAATCGTAGCGACCGATCCTTTTATCCCTATACTGATTGTTGATGTTCGTGACATGCCCTGGATCATCGCTCCATCAAAGCCGTTGTTCGTGGACACCGACCGAGTGTTGTTGATCCTTTCCTTCTCTAAAACTTGTGGACAAGTTTTTCTTAACCACGAGAGAGTTTATGCAGGACAATCTTGGACTGGGCCGACCCAACTGGTGTACTACATCGGACTGACACAAACCCAGTTAAACCGAGTCCAGTTTGAGTGTTTGGATCTAGTAGGATTTTAGGAAGTTTATTTTATTTGGGAAATTATTATGTAATCTTTTATTTTAAGGTAGTTATTAGACAAAGAGAAATTTCCAATTTGAGTTTTATTGGGTTACTATTTTAGTTAGCCTGATTTTAGTAAGTAATTAAGAGTCTTTAATTTTGGGTGCCTTTCATTTCTCTTTATATATTATGTAATTCCCCATCATTAGAGATATGCAAGAATGAATTGAATAAAAAGTGACTTTGTGCGTGGGTACACCTCCCCCCCCCCCCAACCCTTCTTCTTCGAACGGCTTCTTCTCCTCCCCCTCTGATTTCTTCTCAGATTTCCCCTCTCCTATTCTGTCCCCCATTATCAGTTGATGCAGGACAATCTTGGACCGGGCCAACCCAACTGGTGTACTATATTGGACCGACCCAAACCCAGTTGAACCGAGTCCAGTTTGAGTGTTTGGATCTAGTAGGATTTTAGGAAGTTTATTTTATTTGGGAAATTATTATGTAATCTTTTATTTTAAGGTAGTTATTAGACAAAAAAGGGAAATTTCCAATTTGAGTTTTATTGGGTTTCTATTTTAGTTAGCCTGGTTTTAGTAAGTAATTAAGAGTCTTCAATTTTGGGTGCCTTTAATTTCTCTTTATATATGATGTAATTCCCATCATTAGAGATATGCAAGAACTAATTGAAAAAAAGTTGAGTTTGTGCGTGGGCAGACCTCCCCCCCCCCCTAACCCTTCTTCTTCTCACGGCTTCTTCTCCCCCCCCCCCTCTCCCTCTGATTTCTTCTCAGATTTCCCCTCTCCTATTCTGTCCCCCATTAGAAACCCCCACACAGTTTAATTCCCAATGTCGAGACTGCCACCACAGCTGGAACGCACAGGTAAAGAGAAGAAAGAACAAGATGGAAGAGAATTGTTAGCAGCCTTAGAACTGAATGCTTGAGTGATCAATAGGGATCACCAAGTAATGTAGTCCTAGGTAGGAGTAATCCCACTAGGAACCAAGGTAATAGGATCTCTTAACATGGCTGGCCGATTGGGACAACTTAGGCTAATTAGGGCAGAATTAGGGTTATGGTTAGGGTTTCGACTTAGGGTTTTATTTGGTAATGATGTGCAGAATTTTATGATTCTATTGGTGTAGGTTTGGATCAATTTGGATGAAGTTGGAAATCTAAGGTTTCGGGTTAGAGGCCTTATGAAAATGGACTGTTTGTGAGATCTAGGGTTTAGGGGCAGATTTTAGGAAAGAGGTTTATAGGGTATTAATGGGCAGGTCTAGGGGGTTATTTTGGTATAAAGAAGTTAGGGTTTGGATGAGTTACAAAATTCTGCAATTTAGGGCAGAATTGGATTTAGGGTTTTAGGGTTCTAATGGATCTATGGATTAATGGAAGGGGTGATAATAGGAGTAGATGGAGCTTAAGTTAGAGGATTAGAAGAAGAAGGTTAAATGCTGAATTAATAAACTACTTGAAAGATTAAATCTTCAATGGTAGCAGCTTTGAAGAACTAGAAGAAGGACCTCCCGATCTACAAGATGCAAGGAGTCGATCGGAGTCCACCAATCCCTTCACCTTGATATTACCCACAAGGTAGCCTTGATATTACTCACAAGGTAGCCTTGATATTACTCACAAGGTTCACTCAACAGAGCAGAGCAGTAGCTATGGCAGCAAACAAAAGCTTTTTCATTAATCAAATTCGTGTGTAATGCTGGCCTCTCTTACAAACTTATATAGAAGACTCAAAAATAGACTTAGACACTAAAAAGGAATGGCCTAACCTTATCCCTAACCTATTAGGCAACTTAAACTGACTAGGAAACTCAAATAGACTCAAAATAGAGTCCTAATGACTTAAAAACAACTTAAACTACTTAAAATAAAGAAGATTCCCTAGTAGCCAATAGGATATAAGAACCTCTTAGCCAATAGGATCACTTCACTTAAATTAAACCAATTGAACCAATTGGATGCAACCAATTTAAAACGGTTCAATTAAAAACACAAAATAAAAACTAAATATTGGGCTAATCCCGTATGCAACCTATATACCCCTATTTCAGGCCCACTAAAGTGGCCTAATGCATAGAAACCCTTGGGAACAAAGGCCCAACATATATATATCCCAACCCTACACTTATTCCCAATGAAACAAGCCCTATTTGATGATGAATCTGCATCACCAAGCCTTTTATTTATAATAAAAGGAGTTACAGATATTTAGACTTCAACTAGGAAAACTCCCCTTGCCGATTCCAATTAGGAATAATAACTAGGAATTGGCTGGGGGGGGGGGGGGGGAAGGAGGGAAAAACCAAAAATACCCCTATCAGGTAGGATTACATTATTTTAGCACTCCCCCTCAAGTTGGAGCATAAATATCGAACATGCCCAACTTGACTAAAATAGGATGAAAGACTTTCCCACTTAACCCTTTAGTGAATACATCGGCTAATTGGTTAGCAGACTGCACAAAAGGAACACAGACTAGCCCTTCTTCCAACTTCTCTTTGATAAAGTGCCTATCAACCCCCACATGTTTGGTACGATCATGTTGAACCGGATTGTGAGCAATGCTAATGGCAGCCTTAGTCACAATACAACATCATGGGAAGACGGACAGGAGCACCAAGATCTTGCAATAAACCTTTAAGCCATAACAGTTCACAGATGCCCTGTGCCATAGCACAAAATTCTACTTCAGCACTAGACCTTGCCACTATGTTCTGCTTTTTACTACGCCATGTGACAAGATTTCCACCAACAAATGAGCAATAGCCAGAGATGGACTTTCTATCAGATGATCCAGCCCAATCAGCATCAGTATATGCTTCAACTCGAAGATGGCCATGAGGAGACAAGAGAATTCCTTTTCCTGGAGCTGACTTCAAGTAACGAAGAATTCAAAGAACAGTATCCATATGAAAGGAATAGGGATCATGCATGAATTGATTTACCATATTCACGGCAATGGCTATGTCTGGCCGTGTATGAGATACGTAAATAAGCTTTCCCACCAACCTCTGATAACCCCTTTGTCAACCGGTTCACCCTCCTTTTCCATGAGCCGTGTAGTAGCTTCCATACGTGTATTAGAAGGATGACACCCTAACATCCTAGTCTCCGACAAAAAATCTAGGATATACTCCTTTGAGATAGAAAGATGCCTTTAGAGGATCGAGCAACTTCTATCCCTAGAAAGTATTTTAGTTTTCCCCAGATCTTTTATTTCTAATTCTCGACCAAGGGAAGTCTTCAACTTGCTAATCTCGGATCGAGAAACCATCCCCCCAAGGGTGCTGCTTCGGTCACCAGTGGTGTTCCAAACCGGCACTAGCTCTATGAGTCTTCAAAACAACCCACTGGATTTTCTTCTTCGTAAGGGGAGGAAGATGAGGCTAAACAGCTATATTGGACTCTCTGATACCATCTTTGCCACACCCCGAACCCACCCCCTGGGAGGATTCGATGGCTGACCCGAATACCCGATGTATTCGGAGACCACCAGGATCCAGATGCAGTAAGTACACGTCACAAGCACAACACAATTTCAAGATAACACGTGTTACATTGATCAGAGTGCAGGGAATGTAAAGTGCTATAAGTTTTATACATATTATTTACATTGAAAGTTCCAACAGCTCGATGTTCTCAAGTTCACGACCATCGAGCCAACACACAATAATTCTAAAATATAAACAGTAGAAATTCATCCACCAAAAAGGATAGTAGTAAACAAAAGAAAATAAAAAGGTAACGCCACGTTATCAGTTCTTGTTCTCCAAGTAATCCTTTCTGCCATAAACGCATTCACCTGCAGGATCATCTAAAAAAGAGGGAATTCCACAGGGGTGAGCTCCACTGAGCCTAGTAAGTAAAGGATAGACCACACACACAAACATACATCCTAAATGCATGGGTTCAATTTTAATATTAAATCCACCTAACCGCCCCGAGACGTAACTTCAACTGTTGTAGTGAGCCCACAGTGGTCGTTGGTATGGTATACCTTCCCATGGGTAGACCCCGATAATCATAGCCAGGACCCCATCTCGGTGTCCTTCACACTCCTCAGTGACAGGGAGCTATGATTACCCAACACCTAAACCCCTGCTAGTAAAGGTTGTAGCACTAAGGAATGACATTCCTAGCCATATGCAGTCCAAATGGCATAGTAGGAGGTGTACAGTGCTCTCGCATCCCATACTACAGCACACCATACCTCTCGTTTCCAAGCCGACTACTGCATCTAATCTATCACAAGAATTCATATTGTCAATCATTCTACATCATATCATTCACAACCATAAGTTATAAACAATGAAATCAATAAATATCATAAATAAAACATGCAAATGATTCCTGACAAATACATCTAAGAATGAAATAAACACTCTTACAAGAAATCAAAGCCTACCCCCACTTACCTAGTTATGATCGAGATGGTGATGTTGGGTTATGTTCCGTGTCGGTGGTCGATGCGATTTGACGAGCGAACGATAATGTCCTACGAATGTTTAACCACATCCGGTGTTAGGAAGTGTCAAAAACTTGTGTGGAATCCTAGGGTTACCTTGTGGTAAGGTTGGATAAGGTCTAAGACGTGTTCATGAGTGAAACAGCATCTCTGGTTGATGAACCAGTCAACTGGGACACCAACTTGAGATGGCAGTGTTCTAAAAATTGATATAGTTATTCTCTAGTGGATGAACCAGTCAACTGGGACACCAACTTGAGATGGCAGTGTTCTAAAAATTGATATAGTTATTCTCTAGTGGATGAACCAGTCAACTGGGACACCAACTTGAGATGGCAGTGTTCTAAAAATTGATATAGTTATTCTCTGGTGGATGAACCAGTCAACTGGGATACCAACCTGAGATGGCAGTGTTTTAAAAAACTGAAGTAGCATTCTCTGGTTGATGACCCAGTCGACTAGGACATCGAATAGAGATGCACAGCAGCCCCAAAAATACAGAAAACAGTATCTTAATGGGGTTTTGGGCCAGATTTTTCCCAAATTGTTCGGGGGATATTGTTTACGCGTCCAATTCCATGATGTGGACCCATCTTATGATTTAATTACAGGGGAAGATAGGGTTCTAAGGTTGGGTATAACCATGGATGTAGTTCTTGCTTCAAATTGGCATAACAACCATCTATGGCTGAAACAAGAATCCAGTGCCTTAAATCAAACATCAAAGATGTTAATAGGTTAGAAATAAGGCAAACATAGGATTAGGGTTTCAGTTGGGCTTTATCTTCATAGTAGGATGAATCCTACCATGGATTTCATCCAAACAAACAAAGGATTAGGTTATGGAGCATGGTTTAACAAGGATTAAGAGGAACTCAAACTAGGAAGGTGGATTGATAAGAGGATGAACTGATCTTACCTGTTTAGAGTCTTTGAACTTCTTCTCCTTCTTTTCTTCTCTTTTCTCTCCTCTCTCAATCGGCCTTTCTTCCTTTTCTTCTTCTCCTTCTCTTCTTTTCCTTTCTCTTCTTTTCAAACGGTTAGAATAGGGGATAAGAATAAAGTTTAGATTAGTTTTACTTTTATTAAATAATCATTATGTTAGTTAGTCGACTAATATGTTAGATAAAACTTAATTATTTTAAGTTTTTCTTCTTCTCCTTCTTTTAGTCGGTTAGTAGGGTGTGGATAGATGTTGGTTTTTAATTAATTAGATTAGTATGGAATGTCTTATTAGATAAGTTTAGGTTGATTTTTTTATATTAACTAATTATAGGGCGGTTTATGTATCTGAATAGTAAGTTGATTAGGTGTTAGTTTATCTAATACTTAAGATTTAATAATTTACTTATTTTATAATCCAACCCAATACAACTTTCTAGTTTTTGTCTTTTTATAGAATTTCATTTGTTTATGCCTTAAGCCGATCCTTACGCCGATATTTGGATTTTGTGGGTCCCATGGGTCCTAGAATATTGGGGAAAACATTCCAAGCCGTTAATCGGGATGCGGCAACGAGATCCCCGACCCAAAACACTGGGCCCCGCGCCTCTAGAGCAAAATCCGTGGTGGTACAATTCTCTGGTTGATGCAACAATCAACTAGTACATCAACCTGAGAATTATGTTTTTGTTTTCTCCGTGTCGGAACATCCAAAAGTCGATGCGTTCCGCAAGCAAACCCACACGGACATAGTTAAAATACTAAAATTACCTAATACGTGGTTAGGATCTCTTACCACGAGTTTTACATCCACGTGTGGATCCCACAACCGCACGGGGGAGGTGTCTATCGTTTTGCCGACGAGCGGCGTGTTACCACCGGGATTCCTTCTTCATCTTGTACTTGTTCGGACATCAAATCAATACTCCATAACGTGCACGGTGCTATGACCTCGGGTTCCGGATCTACATTCGGATTCGGGTTAGGATTCGGATCAAAATATGCTAGGCCGTAACATTCTCCCCACCTTACAAAAATTTCGTCCTCGAAATTTAATGTATCCGGGGATCCGTAGAGGTGAGGATACCTTGACTTCTTTTCATCTTTTCGTCACCCAGATTTTCCTTGATTCGATGCGATTACATCATGGTATCTTTTGTCTCGTATTGTTATGAATCTTTTTATTTTGATTGAACCACCAAGGTTTAATTCTCAAGTGACCTAAATCATGCCCGGGTTTGGTTGACCTAAAGCTCCACTTAATATAAGAGCCTAAAGGGAAACGAATCCCAAATGTATATTCCAAGAAATCGACCGATCAACCTATCCTCGCGTATTTCACCCACTAATCCATGTTTCTTATGGTTTGGGATTATATGGTAAAAGTCTATACTGCCTTGTCTGTACGGCTTTTTTTATGAAGCCCTTTACTTCTGATTTTCTAATACCCAACTCAACTTTAGAATGAATTAGAATATTGATGGAATCACTATTGTTCACTCCCAATAACGGAGGGGACATTCGGTGACCCATTACTCCACTCATACCTATTGTTGAGCAAGGTCTCGTCAAAAATCCTTCGATTTTGGTCTCTTTCCGTTCTTGGTTGTTCTTGGCTATACTTGACACCCATTATTTAATTTCTAGATTTTGTTATTTATCACCACTACTTGGTACACTTTAAACTTACATGAATTCAGCCTGAAATATTCTATTTATCTGGTTCGCGATTATATAACCTTATCGAGACTTAATTACGTGTCCCGGTCTCTCACCGACCCTCTAGAAGCTAGATACGAATCGAAGATTTCTTAATGGTTAAGACTCATACACTTCGTTTAGATTCACAACATACCCAGCAGGAGTGCTAACCACAAATTTGTGTCCCAAGTTCTTCTAGGGCATATTCATCTTATCGCAAAATAGTAGAAACGAAAAGGATGACAATCGACTCAGTCAATTGGCAAGGTTCACAGCTACATCACAACCGTCTAGTGCGAACATTTATTGTTTCAACTGCAACCAGTTGGGGCATATGTCCAGGGATTGCCCATATCGTAAAGCCAAGCACGGGTCACAAGTATACGTCCCCCATCTCGAGCAGCCACAACAAGACACTAGGCCAGAAATGGGTCAAACTTTTCAGCCCCTTCGACCAACTACAATTCAAGAAAGTTCTCAGCCCATTAGGTCTGCATATAATCCACGACCCTTTGGTCCGATCCGATGTTATGAATGCAATAAAACCGGACACGTATCCAGAAATTGCCATGCCTCAAGCCAAGCAACAACAACTGCTCCGTCCCCTCAACCGACTACACCTGTCTATCCGCCTGCTGGACCTAGCCACTGCTATACGTGCAAACTGCCCGAACACATGTCTAGAGATTGTCCCCATTGCAGATTTCGTGCACCACGGTGAGTTCCACCTATTGCTCGACCTTACTAGTCCCAAAGTAATAAAGTTCAAGAGCAAGACTGTGCCTTGACCACGAAAGGAACTGAGATAAATCAGGCTATGAGAACAAGTACCTTATCCAAATCATTCTCACCTGATCGAGTATTAATTAACTCTGGTACATCACACTTTTCGTTTCCACTGTTTTGCGATAAGATGAATGTGCCCTAGAAGAACTTGGAACACAAATTTGTGGTTAGCACTCCTGCTGGGTATGTTGTGAATCTAAACGAAGTGTATGAGTCATAAACGTTAGAAAACCTTCAATAGGTATCTAGATTCTAAAGGAACGGTGAGAGACCAAGATACGAAAATAAGTCTCGATAAGGTTATATAATCGAGAACCAGATAACTAGAACATTTTAGGCTGAATTCAAGTAAGTTTAAAGTGTACCAAGCAGTGGGTGGTAAATAACAAAATCTAAAAATTAAATAACGGGCGTCAAGTATAGCCAAGAACCGAGAACGGAAAGAGACCAAAATCGAAGGACTTTTAACGAGACCTTGCTCAACAATAGGTATGAGTGGAGTAATGGGTCACCGAACGTCCCCTTCGTTATTGGGAGTGAACAGTAGGGATTCCATTAATATTCCAATTCATTCTAAAGTTGAGTTAGGTATTGAAGAACCATAACAACGGCCTTCGTAAGAAAAGCCGTGTAGACAAGGCAGTATAGACTTTTACCCTTTAATCCCAAGCCATAAGAAACATGGATTAGTGGGTGAAATACGCGAGGATAGGTCGATCAGTTGATTTCTTGAATTATACGTTTGGGATTCATTTCCCTTTAGGCTCTTATATCAGGTAGAGCTTTACGTCAACCAAACCCGGGTCTGATTTAGATCACTAGAGAAGTTAACCTTAGTGGTTCAATCAAAATAAAAAAAGAGTCATACCAATACGAGACAAAGTAATCACATCGAATTAAGGAAAGTCTGGGTGACGAAAAGATGAAAGGAGGTCAATGTATCCTCACCTATATGGATCTCCGGATACGTCAAATTTCGAGGACGAAATTTTTGTAAGGTGGGGAGAATGTTACGGCCTGGTATATTTTGATCCGAACCCTAACCCGAATCCGAATGTAGATCCGGAACCCGAAGTCGTGGCATCAAGTGCGTTATAGAGTATTGATTTATGTTCGAACAAGTAGAAGATGAAGAAGGAATCCCGGTAGTAACCCGCCGTTCTTCGGTAAAACGACAGATACCTCCCCCGTGCAGTTGTGGGATCCACATGCGGATGTACAACTCGTGGTAAGAGATCCTAACCACGTATTAGGTATTTTTAGTATTTTAATTATGTCCGTGTGGGTTCGCTTGCGTAACGCATCGACTTTTGGATGTTCCGACATGGAGAAAACAAAAACTGGATTCTCAGATTGATGTACTAGTTGATTGCTGCTTCAACCAGAGAATTGTACCATCGCGGATTTTGCTCTAGAGGCGCGGGGCCCAGTGTTTTAAGTTGGGGATCTTGTCGCCGCATCCCGATTAACGGCTTCGAATGTTTTTCCCAACATTCTAGGACCCATGGGACCCACAAAAATCCAAATATCTGTGTAAGGATCGGCTTAAGGCATAAACAGACAAAATTCTATAAAAAGACAAAATCCTAGAAAGTTGTATTTGGTTGGATTATAAAATAAGTAAATTATTAAATCTTAAGTATTAGATAAACTCACACCTAATCAGCTTACTATTCAGATACATAAACTGCCCTATAATTAGTTAATATAAAAATCAACCTAAACTTATCTAATAAGACATTCCACACTAATCTAATTAATTAAAAACCAACATCTATCCACACCCCACTAACCGACCAAAAGAAGGAGAAGAAGAAAAACTTAAAATAATTAAGTTTTATCTAACCTATTAGCCGACTAACATAATGATTATTTAATAAAAGTAAAACTAATCTAAACTTTATTCTTATCTCCTATTCTAACCGTTTGAAAAGAAGAGAAAGGAAAAGAAGAGAAGGAGAAAAAGAAAAGGAAGAAAGGCCGCTTGAGAGAGGTGAGAAAAGAGAAGAAAAGAAGGAGAAGAAGATCTAAGGCTCTAAACAAGTAAGATCAGTTCATCCTCTTATCAATCCTCCTTCCTAGTTTGAGTTCCTCTTAATCCTTGTTATACCATGCTCCATAACCTAATCCTTTGTTTGTTTGGATGAAATCCATGGTAGGATTCATCCTACTATGAAGATAAAGCCCAACTGAAACCCTTACCCTATGTTTGCCTTATTTCTAACCTTTTAACATCTTTGATGTTTAATTTAACGCACTGGATTCTTGTTTCAGCCATAGATGGTTGTTATGCCAATTTGAAGCAAGAACTACATCCATGGTTTTACCCAACCTTAGAACCCTATCTTCCCCTGTAATTAAATCATAAGATAGGTCCACATCATGGAATTGAACGCGTAAACAATATCCCCCAAACAATTTGGGGAAAATCCGGCCCAAAACCCCATTAAAATTCTATTTTCTTACGATTTTTGGGCTGTTGTGCATCTCTAGTCGATGTCCTAGTCGACTGAGTCATCAACCAGATAATGCTACTTCAATTTTTAAAACACTGCCATCTCAGGTTGGCATCCCAGTTGACTGGTTCATCAACCAGAGAATAACTGTTTCAGTTTTTAAAACACTACCATCTCAGGTTGATGTCTCGGTTGACTGCCTCATCAACCTGAGATGTTGTTTCACTTGTGAACAGGCCCTAGACCTTGTTCAACTTTACCACGAGGTAACCCTAGGACTCCACACTAGTTTTTTACGCTTTGTAACACCGGATATAGTTAAACATTCCTAAGACTTTACCATTCGCTCATCAAGTCGCACCGACCACCGACACGGAGCATAACCCGACATTACCATCGAACTCATAACAAGGTAAGTGGGGGTAGGCTTTGATTTCGTTTAAGAGTATTTATTTCGTTCTTAGATGTATTTGTCAGGAATCATTTGCATATTTAAATTCATGTTTTATTTATGATATTTATTGATTTCATTGTTTATAACTTGTGGTTGAGAATGATATGATGTGGAATGATTGGCAATATGAATTCTTGTGATAGATTAGATGTCGTAGTCGGTTTGGAAACGAGAGGAACGAGAGGTATGATGTGTCGTAGTATGGGATGCGGGAGCATTGTACACCTCGTACTATGCCATTTAGGCTGCATATGGCTAGGAATGTCATTCCTTAGTGCTACAACCCTTACCAGCAGGGGTTCAAGTGTTGGGTGATTATAGCTCCCTGTCACTGAGGAGTGTGAAGAACGCCGGGATGGGGTCCTGGCTATGATTATCGGGGTCTACCCATGGGAAAGTATATCATACCTACGACCACTATGGGCTCCTTACAATAGTTGAGGTTATGTCTCGGGGCGGTTAAGAAGGAACCGAGAAAGTCTCCCGAGTTGTTATCGTATCACAAACCCGACTTAAGCATTTGTTTGTTAGGTGGATATAATATTAAAATTGAACCCATGCATTTAGGATGCATGCTTGTGTGTGTGGTCTATCCTTTACTTGCTGGGCTCAGTGGAGCTCACCCCTGTGAAATTTCCTCTTTTTAGATGATCCTGCAGGTGAATGCGTTTGTGGCAGAAAGAATTACTTGGAGAACAGGAACTGATGACGCGGCATTATCTTTTTATTTTCTTTTGTTTAGTACTATCCTTTTTATTGGATGAATTTCCGCTGTTTATATTTTAGAATAGTGGTGTATTGGCTCAATGGTCGTGAACTTGGGAACATCGAGCTGTTGGAACTTCCAATGTAAATAATATGTATAAAATTTATAGCACTTTACTTTCCCTGCACTCTGATCAATGTAACACGTGTTATCTTGAAATTGTGTTGTGCTTGTGACGTGTATTTACTGCATCTAGATCCTGGTGGTCTACGAATACATTGGGTATTCGAGTCAACCATCGAATCCTCCCAAGGGGGTATCGGGGTGTGATTCCCGGTTACCACAATGTCATCCACAGACTATGAGAATGGTTATTTTATCACCATTCCTTTTTATAAACAGAGCGTGGTCAACATTACTCTGCTATATCCCACAGAAACTATAACGTTGTGGAACCTTTCAAACCATGCACAGGTGTAAATGCTTCAACCCATATAAAGCACGCTTCAACTTACATACCTTGCCGTTGGGCTTATCACATGAGAAACCAGGTGGAATATCCATATATACTTCCTCTTCAAGCTCTCCATGGATGAAGGCATTCTTCACATCTAACTGTTGCAATTCCCATCACAGATTTACTGTACAGGATAGTAGCACTCCGATAGTGTTTAGTTTTACAACCGGTGCAAAGGTCTCATGGTAGTAAATTCCATAAGTTTGAGTAAACCCCTTTGCCACGATCGTGTTGTATATCGATCCACAATACCATCTACCTTCTGTTTCACCACAAACACCCATTCACATCCAACTGGTCTTTTCCCTGGAGGAAGAACTACAAGCTCCCATGTATCATTCTTTTGTAAGGCTTTCATTTCTTCCATCATTGTTGCCTTCCACTTTACCACTATAAGAGCAACCTGCCAATTCTGGGGAATACGAACAGAAGAAAGAGAAGAGACAAATGCACGAAAGGATAGAGAAAGGGATTCATAAAAGACAACATGAGATACAAGATGCTGAGTGCAAGCCCTAATACCTTTACGATGAGAAATAGGCAATTCAGGAGAAGAGATGTTACCTGGAATAGGAAAGTGATCCGGTTCCAGAGACGGCAACTGGATGGGAACTGGTGTTGCAGTGGATGGAAGCTGCTTGTGTTTGGAGTATCCTCTCTGGTAGGTTTTGAGGATGGAGTCATTAATTCTCCTCTGAAATTCTCCAATGGTTTTCTAAACTAGAGTCAACTACCCCTGAATAGGATTTTCATCATTACCAGTATCTAAGTTCTCCCCCTGTGTAAGATCCTCTTTGTCTTCGTTAGAAGGTATGGGAGGAGTAGGAAGAGTGGGGGTTAGGGTTAGGCTAGTTGTAAACAGGGAGCTGAACAGGAAGCTCAGTTAACACATCTTCACTAGAATGCTCCCCCTGAAGATCTGCAGTCGGTTAATAGGAGAGAGCTTCATGGAAAACAACATCCATACTCACCAGGGTACGACGGGTGGGTGGATAGTAACATTTATAACCCTTATGGGATGGAGAATATCCCAACAAAATGCAGCGAAGGCCACGGGGTTCAAGTTTGCTTTGGGATCGAGTATCCCTAGCAAAGACTTTTGGGGGAACCACAAAGGCTGAAGAGCCTTGTAAAATGCCAGTTGGGTTTGAGAGTCAAGGACTCGGGTAGGCCTACTATTAATAAGATAGGCTACAATAAGGACAGCATCTCCCCGATATTGGGGAGGAATAGTACGGGCAAACATAAGAGCCCGAGCCACCTCTAAGAGGTGGCGGTTTTTTCTTTCAGCCACACCATTTTGGGCTGGGGTATCTACACAACTAGTTTGATGGAGTATCCCATTGACAGCAAGGTATTGTTGGAATTGACCATCCATATACTCTTTGCCATTGTCGCTCCTCAATATTTTGAGTGGCATTGTATTGGGTCTGAACCAACTTGTGAAAATTCTAAAAACAAGAAAAAACTTCACTTTTGTTATGCATCAAATACACCCATGTACTCCTAGAATGACAGTCAATGAAGGAAACAAACCAACGATGGTCAAAAAGGAAATGCTTTCGACTAGGACCCCACACATCAGTATGAACCATATTAAAAGAGAACTTCTTTTATTAGAAATAGGATAAGTTGAACGATGTTGTTTGGCCAAAACACAGACCTCGCAAAAAAATTCATCCTTATTACATTGTTTAACTAATGCTGGAAATAAATATGATAAAGTTCTTATAGGGAGATGACCTAATCGGTTCTGCCATTGTCAAAGTTTAGAAGAGACTAGTGAATTTTGATGAATGGGAGATGGAAGTTGTGGTAAAGGACATCCATCATCAAGCAAACACAATCCACCATGCACTTTACCACATCCAATCGTTGCCCCCGTTGGCAGATGCTAGAAAACACAGTGTGAAGGAAAAAAGGTTACTTCGTAATTTAGGTCACGGGTAAGACTACTAATGGATAGAAGATTAGTGGTAAAATTAGGTATATGTAAGACAGAAGATAAATTTATAGAAGGGGAGCAACTGATAAATCCTTTCCCAGAGACAGAGGAGAGAGAACCATCAGCCACTCGAACTTTGTCTTTCCTAGAAGTTGGAGAATAACGATGAAATAAACTGGAGGATCCAGTCATGTGATCAGTGGCACCAGAGTCTATGATCCAAGGAGAAGAGACTACCGATGCACAGTGACCAACATATGAAATACCTGAATGGGCAAAATTTGAACCTGAAGTGGTGGAAGTATTGGCAGGAGTCGATGTAGTAGAAGCAGCGGAAGTCTGTAACATATGACGGAATGCCTGAAGTTCATCCTTGGGTAGACTAGTGTTAGTAGTAGGAGCAGTGGTGGCAGCCTCAGTATGATTGGCTTTGTTTCTCGATTTCCCACGAGCAGCATGCTTAGCTTCAAAGTCAGCCGGCTTACCATGCAGTTTCCAAAAAGAGGCCTTAGTGTGATAAGGTTTATTACAGTGCTCACACCTCACAGTTCCTTTAGAAGAGTCACTAGTAGCAGAGGATCCATTAGATATAGGAACAGCAGTGGCAGCAGTTTGTAGAGCTGAACAGTCAGTGGTGGGAGTGTGTAACATAGCAGTCCGCCTATTTTCCTCAGTATGTACTACAGCATAGGACTGTTCCAAAGTAGGAAAAGGGATTCGGCTGAGAACTTGAACCTGAATCTGATCATATTCCACATTCAAACCAGCTAGGAAGTCATATACCCTGATCTTGTCAACATACTTGTGATAGGCAGCAATATCAGTAGCATTAGTGGGCTGGTAATCAGTGTAATGATCCAGATGTTGTCATAGACTTCGTAAAACAGCATAATACTTGGAGATGGAGAGGTCCTTCAGAGTGGTTTCATGAATTTTTTTTTGTAATTCATAAAACTGAACATCGTTACCAACCTGTCCATAAGTTTCCTTCGCGGCCAGCCATATCTCTGCAACAGTGTCTAGAAGTAAATAGTCACTAGACAGTCCTGGTTGCATAGAGTTAAGAAGGAAAGCCATGACTTAAGAGTCATTAGAAATCCATCGAGCCTGAAGAGGACCTTCGGTAGAAGGCTTTACTGCAGTACCTGTAATGTGTCCAGTGAGACCACGACCAGCAATGGTGAGATAGGTTGATCTGGACCACATGAGATAATTAATTCCAGCATGTTTGATGGCGACAACAAAGGGAAGATACTCTTGTCGAGGTTGTCCATCAAGTCCAAAAGTGACTTAACCATCTGAACCAGTAGAGAAGTCAGAATCAGCCATGGACACCTAAATTCGATGAAGGTGAAGAAGATCTCACAATCCAGCCAGCAATAAGAACTCCAACTCGAATCGAGTCACCTCCTTATGAAGATCAGATTGCTCCCAAAAAATCAGCCAAAAAGGAAAAGCTAATAGGAAAATAAACTCCAATTAGGGTTTTGAATAAAACCCAAATCGCAATAGCTGTAGATGATGAAGATGCAAGAGAACTGATGCAAAGAGGCCACAAGTTTAATCGAGTCCCTCTGGGATAGTGATGAAGCAGTGGGGAAGAAGTCCTCCAAAAATTAACTCTTTCTGATGAGCCAATAAGAAACCCTAATTTGATCCAAAATTAGGAAAAACAAGTGTCTGGAGAAGTCGCAGGTCAGATCTGAACTGTACTTGATCCAATTCTGCAGTCTTCAAACAGGGAAGCTGTGCAACAATAATAGCAGAAAAAATCTCCAAAAGGAAGCAAGAATCGATCTTCAAGTGTAGGAAGAACTCGATCTTCAAGGATGGAGGAGATCTACCGGCAGAATTAGGTCACACCAATAATCTTCAGTCTTCAATGAGGTAGGATTGAGGGCAGCATCTAAATCATCATCAGATCACCTCATAGTTGCCACCCTGAATGAGAGAGAAGAGCCGAGAGTGGTGGAGAAGAGAAAACCAGAAACCG
Organism: Telopea speciosissima; assembly: GCF_018873765.1. Taxonomy (NCBI): domain Eukaryota; kingdom Viridiplantae; phylum Streptophyta; class Magnoliopsida; order Proteales; family Proteaceae; genus Telopea; species Telopea speciosissima. The sequence goes on along the minus strand of NC_057926.1, from coordinate 19,052,146 downwards.
TGGAGAGGGGAAAGAAAAAACAAAAACAAACAAAACTGAGAAAGCAGCTCTTTATATCAGAATTGGCTTTGATACCATGTTAGCAGACTTAGAACTGAATGCTTGAGTGATCAATAGGGATCACCAAGCCTTTTATTTATCATAGAAGGAGTCACAGATATTCAGACTTGAACTAGGAAAACTCCCCTTGCCGATTCTAATTAGGAATACTAACTAGGAATCGGCTGGGGGGGGGGGGGAGAAGAGGGGAAAAAACCAAAAATACCCCTATCGGGTAGGATTACATTATTTTAACAAGAATAAAGAAGAATAAATGAAAGAATAGCACAAGAAGAGAAGGGAACCAGATCGCAGGGAAGAAAAGGGACAACAACCAAGCTGCTCTAGGCCGCGCAGGCTTCGACTAACAAAAACTCAATTCATTCTTCAAATCTATTCCCACGATGGATGGAGATTACAAGCATATACAAAGAAAAACAAAAGACTCCTACAAATAGAAACTAACCCTTAAATTAGAAAACTAACTAAATAAGAAAATTAAAGCAACAAAGAAACTTGAAATGTGAAACTATTTCCTAGAGTCCTAGTATCGAACTCTTATCTAAAACTCCAATCTAAAAAAATTAAAATAAAAATGAGAAAAAGATCTCTGTCCGGGAGTGTGGCCTATGCCAGTACTCCCATGAGTCTATCTCTCTCCTCCCCATGTGAAAAGACACCTCTGCCCCCTTGTTTTAAGGAGGAGAGAGATAGACACATGGGAGTGCTGGCGTAGGCCACACTCCGGGCAGTTTTGGAGAGAGATAGACACATGGGAGTGCTGGCGTAGGCCACACTCCGGACAGAAAACTGTTTCCCAATAAATATATATCCTACTAGACCCAAATCACAATTCAAGCCCAGTTCCCAGTCATGACTCTCAAACAGATCCGGCAAAATCCAAGAAAGTGCTCCTGCATCACCATAAGGAGCTGTTCCTCCTTCAATCAATTATCTGCACTTCTCTTCTCTTCTTCTTCTTCAATCACTTTCTCTTGCCTCACTATCAGTCCTCTTTGTCCTCTAAACTCTAATTGTTTCCTCTACTTTTCTTCCTTCTATTCTACTCCCAATGCTTTTCTAGCTCACTTTTCTCGCTTTCTTTAAATGCCCTGCTTGTGCATACTGTTCTCAGCTCCATAACAGAAATTTCTTGGTACTTGCATGAACCCTAATCAATCCTATGCCTTTCCTGGTGCAACGAACATAAATGCCCTAGTAAGGTGATGTAGATAAGTCACTTAGAGAGCTTATTTAATTGAAAATAAGCTTTGAGTTGGGTTATATAGGTGTTGGACTTTTGATCCCATGGTTTTTCTGTGCAATGGGCCACTTTAATGGGCCTAAAATATGGTAGAAAGTATGAAAACGGGATTTACTTCATTAGCTTAGTTAAAGTCCTATTTTGAGTCTGTTTTCTTTATTATTTCACTTTTTTAGTCAAGTTAGGTTACCTTATCAGTTAAGGATTGGATTAGGGCTTTCTTTTTTAGTGTCTAAGTCTATTTTTAACTCTTTCACATAAGTTTCTTTTTTTTTTCTTTTTTTATTTATTTATCATTGGCTTTAAAAACAAAAAAAAAAAAACTCTTTTATACAAGTTTGTAAGGGAGGCTAGCATTGTACATGAATTTGATTAATGAATATTGGCTTAAACCTTTGTGAAAATCCTGAGATAGGATGGGTGAGATGCCAAGGCTGAGATAGCCAACCCCAACCTTCCCCATCCCCTTCCATCGATTTTTTATTCCAAACCCTAGTTCAATCAAATCGAGTTTAAGAGTGCTACAAGCTGCTGGGATTTCTTTTCAATAGATTGTTACATCGATTTCTTGAAGATTACTACATCAAGATCATTGCTGCTTCAACAAGTAATTAATTTTGTGGGATTCTTTCTTTTGGTTATCTTTTGAGATCTCATCGTTCTCTTGGGAATCTCATTGCTCTTTTTCTTGTTCTTTTTTTTTAAAAAAAATACTCTTTCTTGTTCTTTGGAGATTTTTTTATTTGAACCTGCTTGGGATTAAACTTATTCTAGGTCTAGTCTCACATTATAAGTAGTGATGTGATTCAGATTGGAGGAGCTAAAAGAGCAAAGGGCAAGCCTAAAATGACTTTGGGAGAAGTGGCAACAGAAGACATGCATGGGCTAGAGTTGACAAGAAGTATGGCTCCGAACAAAGTTCAATGGTGAAACAGGATCCAAGTTGCCAACCCTTACTTGGGGTACGAGTTGGTTGCAGTCCGAACTCCTAACCCTTCCCCATCATCCCTTGTAAATCAGCCTTTGAAATCTAAAATCCTAAGGTGTCCTAACATCAGTACTTACATATCATAACCAGCAAATTAATGACTCAAGAGGTGGGAATATTCTGCCACCATAGGGGTTACTATATATTTGAGTTACTTTTGGGGGAGGGGAAGTGTATATCTACTTGCAGAAAAAACTAAAAGCAGACTTACCGTTCGGGTACTATATGCCCAGGAATTCTGCCAGACCATAGCTCTTTCTCCCTTCTCATTTTCAAAGTTCATTTCAAACATTTTTGCAAAATTTTGACCTAAACAATGAGAGGTAGCTCCTTGTATACCACGACCAGTGTTTGGAATAAATGCCTAGCAAAAAAACCAATTGGTAAACAGTAGTATATCAAAATATGGACGGGGTTTCAAGCTTTAGAATCAAGTAGCCCATAGAAGATGTCTAATTCCTGAATTATTTTGAATATGATACAAAGAATATACTTATTAAGTACCTCAACACTAGTTGTGTAAAGCCCACCAGCAAACTTTTCCAGCTCACTCTTCTTCCCTTTGATAACAGGAATTGCAAGATATTCTTCATATATCCTTCTATAAAGTTCTAAAATTTCAAGAACCTGAAAGTAAACAAACATACTTACATAAAGAGGCTTTACAAAAAGAAACATAAATTAAGAACATGGCGTATTAAAACTGTACATAATATCCTAAACAAAACTTGGAAAATAAAAGGAAACAATTGTGTTAGAAAAAAAGTACTAAAGCCAGCATAATAAATTCAAAGGAGGATAAAACAGCCTACTAATAATATTTTCAATGTTTGTTTCCTTCTAATAAAAAACTTAATTTTGTGACCTTATTGCCATACCTGTCCTTGTAATAGCTCAGGGCCGAAGGTATGAAATCTCCACATGCATCGATAACACAGAAAATCATTTACAGCATCAAGTGAGAAGGTTCTGACTATAAGGATTCTTTTGACAATAAGGGTTTGGGATTTATGAAAGCATTGTAATTGTTGATGAGGGTGTCAATCGTGTCGGTTTTTCGATTGGTTTCTGTTCGGTTCAAGATACAACATGTGGAAACCGAAACTGAAAAGCAGCCTCTGTTCCAAACCAAAACTGAACCAACATGGTTGGGTTTCAGTTCGATTTTTATTCAGTTCACTATTCGGTTTTGACCCTGTTTGTATTAGGTTTGGGCCCTTTTTAGTATTTGGGCAAACCTTTTACATCTTCACCAACAAAAAGACCCCTTGTCCATTAGGGCCATAATCCACCAATTTTTTTCCAAACCTTTAAAAGGAATAGCATTTATCATCCACATTGATTATAACATTAAAAAGGAATAGAATTTATTCAGTTCTTTGTTCAGTTTGGTTCAGTTCGAACCAACGGTTTCAACCCTGAAACTGAACTGGAAAAAGATTCTAAATTTTCAGCCGAAACTGAACCGCTTGTTTTGGTTTGGTTTGGTTCGGTTTTATACGGCCGGTTCAGTTTCAGTTCTAAATTGACACGTGGATAGGTATAATCAGCTATTTATTAGAAAGCAAAAGGTCATGAATTTAAAGAATTAGTAGCATCATATAAGAGTTGGATACCATTGATTAAAAAAAAAGGATAATAGTCGATGGAGGGGAAAAGGGATAGTTTACAAGAAGGTTATAGATGAGTTCTGTTTGGTTCTTGAAGATTTCCCCATGGGTTTCTTCACTTTTCCAAATCAATTTAAGATATGAACGTATCATAGTTGGAAAACTATAGTGGATTACCCCGGATAAATGGCTTTTACATCTATACTGGTAGCTGATTAAATGGAGAGATTGCATTTCTGAACAATGACTTGTAAGTTGTAACAGGTTAGGATAGCAGCAGATTGCATAAATTATAACATGAAAGAAAACGAGTAAAGAGAAAGAAAAAGGTTCCAGCTCCAAGACAAGAGGAATAATTGGGTGTTTAGGGACTCTTTGAGATTCAGTCTAAGAGGTTATTGAGCTTATCATGTTGGGAATGGCAAGATGGCTATGACCATTGAGTTGTTCCATGGGATCACCATGAACTAATTTATGAGGAATTGGAAACTTACCGTTTCCATTTCTGGAGCTTGTGACCAAGCAATCCATGATTGGAGCCCCTCTCGACCAAACATCCTCTAGCTCAATACAGATGAAAGCTTTATTTGCAACCAGGGACCAGAAGGTGTTGGTAGTGTCTTTAGAAATCAGTAGGAATTGCTGGCCTTTTTGGGGTCGATTGGTATAGGGGGATTAAATCAAAGCAGAATCAAAGGCAATTGTTCAGGGTATGACCTCGCGTCGGACAATTGTTGGAATTACATTGTGGTGGAAGGAGATTCCTCGGTTGTCATTCATTGACTCCAGTCTCAGATTATAGGCCCCTGGTGAGACTTGTTCTTAATCAAGTGGGCCAAGACTCTTGCAACTCAAGGGACTTCTCTTTCACTTGGATATTGAGGTCGTAAATTCAATAAAAGAAGCTGCCTAGAGGTGACGTGGGCAGAGATATATTGTATACGGGCCATTAATCTTTCTCTTGGCTCTTATTGTTGTATCTTATTAGTCCCTTCTGTACCATCTCGTTTTCTTCTCTTTTTTTCCCTCTCTAATAAAATCATTGTTAACTATCCAAGGGGGGAGAAATCACGGTTTGAAACTCTACAAATCCACCTATATTTGAAAGAAACCAACCTTCATCCAGACCATGTCAGGCAAATAATTTGTGAAGTGGAGGTGTAAAATTCAAACTATCCCAAATAGGCATAATGGCCAGACAAGAGAGCTGCAATAATGAGAAATCATGCATAGCAACCATTAGATGTCTCTCTTGTGTCCCCCACAAGGGTCCACACGAGTCAAGCATGGATGCATGAGTGCATGACTCGGTTCATTTTCTTTTTTTCTCCCCCCCCCCCCCCTCTTCCTTTTATCTATGGAAATGCTTACTCACCAATTCTATGAGCTTCACAACCCAATCACAACAACAACAACGCCGTATCCCAACTAAATGGGGTAGGCTTAAATCTCATATTGTGATTGGCTGAATATATTAAGGTGCCGTGTATATATATAAAAAGGAAAATCTAATTAAAGGAGCACCTAATGCATTAAAAATATATATATATATAGGGGCGCTGTTCTCTGTGCCGCAGCGCAGGCTGCGCCCAGGCATATGGGGGTGGGCGCAATGACCACCCTGCCCCCCTGAATGGCAGGCCCATGTGCCTGGGCACAACCTGCGCTGCGGCCCAGAGAACATTCTCCCATATATATATATATATATATAGAGAGAGAGAGAGAGAGAGAATAAAGGAAAAATATAATGAAAGGAGCACCCAATGCATTAAACAAACAATCTAACACTTAAAATAGAGCACATAGCATGATGCATAGTCGTCAAGAAACTAGAAAACGGTGTCTCACAACTCTCACAATCCTAAAGCATATGTATCCCATGTCAGGAAAATATTATTACTTTATTATTCCCCCTCCCCCAGATTTTATGGGCCCTCTAATGTAGTCCTAGAATAGGAATTAATCCCACTAGGAACCAAGTAGAACCAAGCTTAGGGTAAGCCTGCTGTTTAGGGCTGATTAGGGGCTGTTTTAGGGCAATATTAGGGTTTAGGATGGGAATTTGGGAATGGCGTTTATAGGGTTTTAATCTGCAGGTTTAGAGGGTCATTATGGTATAAAAACATCTGGATTTGAACAAGTTTTAATTTCCTGCAGAAATTAGGGTTAGGTTTCGGGTTTTGTAAATAAGGTAAACAACTAAAATTATGGTCTAAAGTAGGATTTAGGGGCAGGGGTTAAGGTCGACTGTTAGAGCGGCTAGGGGGAAGATTCGGTTGCAATATGGAAGGTTTCTCATGGCTGAATGTGTCCCAGCAGAAAATTAGGGTTTTTAGGGTTCAATGGAGAATAGGGATCTTAGGGTTTGGCTGGACAGAATGGGCAGCAGCTAGGGTCAAGTGGAGATGGTGATGAGGGGAAGTTATGGTCCAAATCTGATCAGATTCCAATGGAGGAGCAGATCTGAATCAGAGTTTAGAGTCTTCTAGGGTTTATGAAAATAGGACAAAAGAGAAAAGGAATTGATTGGGGAAGGGAAGAAAGGATAAACAGAAAATAATAAATTCAAACTCACTCTCAAATCCTCTAACAGCAGTTTGAATGATTGAATGATGAAGCCACCTTCGAAGAAAGATCCTCCCAGCCGTCCCGGCGTAAAGAGTCGCAGGATTCCACCCACCCTTCCACCTTGATAAAACCACAAGGATGCATAAACTCTTGAGAGCAAGGAGCAGCAGCAGTAACCAGCCACGAAATCAGTGTTTTAATTCAAATCTATTGTAGGGGAGCCTCCCACGATATTCTTTATTTAAATAAAAGGCCTACGGCCAAAACCTAATACAAATCTAATACCTCTCACTTAAAATCGTGGAAGGAGAGAATATATCTAACTTAAATTAAATTTAAACTGTAAATTGTCCTAACTACCCCTACTTGACTTAAATTAAAAGACTATAACTTAAAACTACTAATTAAAGGAAGATTCCTTATTTGCCAATAGGATAAAAAAACCTATTAACCAATAGGAGCTCTTCACTTAAATTAGACCCCTTAAACCCATTGAACCAATTGGATGCAACTAATTTCTAAGCCGGTTCAATCTAAAAAACAGAAAAATAACTAAGTATGGAAAAATAGAAATCCTAGCCCACGGCTCCCTATTTAAACCCTAAGTTCAGGGTTTCTTCTTCTTCTTCTTCCTTCTTGGGGCTGCATCACCCTCCCATGTGAAATGCCCAGAAGAAGCAACCAATACATATAAGATTCTAACTATGAATTTAAAGAAGTGCATGGAGACGATAATACAATTAGATTAATAATAGTATTGTGATTAACTATGAATTTCCACAGGTGAATAGGGAAGATAATAATTATATTAAGCTAAAATACTATTATGTTTTTTTTTTTTTCTTGTTAAACCACATTTATTTGAGGTTAAGGAGATGCAAACAAATCCAAAAAGCAAGGGACACTGCAGATACCCCGAGGGAATTGGAGGGGAGAGCAAGAGAGAGAGGCATCAAAAGCATTATTTGCCAAGAAATAAGTTGACATAGAAGCTCAGCATACAAGGATTTCGATCACGTAGATTCTAACATGCCAATATGATCAAAGGGGAGAGTGGAACACACTGAGCTACTGCTCTATATAAAACATGTTAATTTTTCAGGTCCAATAAGGGAATTCATTTTGAGAAATAAGCCTTAAAACTGATGGACTTCCTTCCACCTCTCATTTTAAAGGACGATGAAAATCAAGTTTAGCAAGATGTCCTTCCATCCTTATCCATTTTCCATTTTCTAACTACAACCCACTTGTGATGCGAGGGCTATATCAAGAAGATCAAGAATCCTTTTCAATATAATGAATATATATAATAGGAACTTACCTAACTCCATACCATACCATCTAAAACAAAAACAAAATTAGAAATGGAAAACGAAATACCTCTGTATCTGCCTCTTCCTTTGTAGCAAAAGCTGTATGCCCTTCTTGCCAAAGAAACTCACGACTCCTAAAATTACATGTCAAAGTTTCCAGTAAATAAATCAGTACCTGGATTAACCAGGACCCAGATATCCCTAGTAAAGCAAAATAGAAGTAAGCTTCTCTTTACAGATCTGTGAGAAAAATATTCCTTATACAGGCTAATAATAGTGCTAGAAGAAAAAAGCAAGTAAAGTGGACGTCAAATATAATGCAGAACGATAGCGATTTGGTCTAGACATAGTTTTCAAGATCCAACAACCTAGTAAGAAAATGCCTCCACCACTCACTCACATACCAGAACAACTGGAGAAGTTTCCATTTGGTGAGACAACACACTCGATGAATCTAAAGCAGCTGAGTTGTTAAAGCAAGAAGCACATACAAAGCACCAAGGGCAAGCCTAAGTTCTTCAGTGTATAACCAGTGTAATAGATGACGAGGCCTAAGCTCCATAGCCTAAATAACTTTCAAAATATGGAGTAGGCTTAAATTAGTTAATGTAGAAGGGGTTCAAGTAAGAACCACTCTATAGTAGGATCGATCACAGGTTGCAGCAGAATATCAAAATAGCAATAAAACCAAAATAGTAACTTAGGTGGTAGGGATCAAACCAGCCATGTGATGGGGATCAAACTTGGATCGAGTGTAGGGGTTGGTAGGAGGATCCTTGTCTCCAAATTGGTGCTGATTCTAATGGCCAGATACAGAGATAGAGATTGGTTACCCAATTAGAAGGTAAACTACAAAATTAGAAGGTTAAGGCTGCAGGACAATCCAGCCAGTCACAGAGGCTCATGCTGGGGTCAAGTGGGCTTCTTGTTGGTCTGATTCAATCCTCAAAAGCCTTGCTGAAACAAACTCCAGGCTTCAAAGAAAAGGTGGCTCGATGTTGCAGGAGGAACAGGGCACAAAACTGATCTACAGGGGTGCACCTCGATCATTCTCTGGTGATGATCAGCAACAATCAGTCAAGAGCTTTATGGAATCACTTGGTCTTCAGTAGCAGTTAATTGCACTCAGTTGCAGTCACAAAACACAGCAGGAATATGGTTCGGTTGGGTGTTGTAAACAGTGAGAAGAAGAGGATAGGAAAATAGAAGGTAGGGAATAAGGAGATTTGGCTCTCAGCAGCCCTAAGATTTCGGCTCCCTCAGCCAGGCCCTCTGCCCTTCATCCTCACAATTGGGACAATAAAACTTGCATAAGCAATCTTAACTCTTCATTCAAATCGTGGGGGAATGGCTACATCAGCCTTACAATTTATAGAGGGCTATGCTTGCACCTCAAGTCAAAAGAAAATAGAAACCTAATGAAATAGAAACTAGGCTTTATAGTTTAGCCAACATGCAAGGAACAAAATTAAAAACTATAAAATAGAAACTAAGTTTGAGTAAAATAGAAAATTAAGCCTACTTTCTAAATCTAAAATTAGAAACTAAACTAAACTTCTAAATCCCCACACATACACAAAATTGACCGTTCCAAAAAGTCTTCACATGATCTGGCCTTGGGCCCCACAGGATATTCTAATAATATTCCACCAAGGCAAAATAAGGGGTTGTAGCACTGTTCACATGAACAGTGTTTTAGCCTATTTTTCTTCATGTCTTGTCCTACATCGTTAGTCAACTAGAGTAAGCCACCAATGCAGCAAAAGATGAACAAAAATGGGATATGCTTTGTTAACTAGAAGAAACAAACAACCACAAAGGTGCACAAAGGGGCACAACCACACAAAAAGTGTCCGTCAGTGAAGTAGCACCATGTCTCAAGGGGTCAGGGGATGCCCCTGGCCTAAGGTGCAATGAGCAGATCAGAGGCACAAACATTAACATTGCAAAGAAGAAGTAGCAACTGAGAATTGACCTAGAAGGCTACATTGTTAGGATTCTTTCCAAAAAAAGCGGACTTGACCAGTGCCCCTCTAATTGAACTCTTTAATACTGATGCCTCTACTCAGTTTGCAGTTATCTAGTATTCTTTTCTCCATCAGCATTTTCAAATAATCTAAAGCGTATTCATCATGCAAACAGAATCAGATAAGGAGAAGAGCAGAACAAAAATTTACAAAGTTTCCATTTTCTGTACTTTCTGTTTCTCAATTTCTTGCTCTTGATTTGTTCTGTTTTTTTAACTTCTTTTCTGTGCTGGGTTCATGGTGTGCTGAAAGCAGCAGGACGGTGATGTAGATCCACACACTGGGCTGTATTACATCCGCAGGAAGAAAGGAAGGAGGGCAGCAGCTGAACCGAGGTCCAATTTCTGACCTATTTGAACCAGCGGGTGGGCTGGACTTATTCAAGCTCACATGAGCTAGTAAGTTTTTTATTTGGTTGATTTACTAGTTGCTTTTATTCCTAATTGAAGTAGGAGTTTAGTTTTAAGTTTCTTTTAATGTCAGCAAAGATGAAATGATTCCTATTCATGGTGGAAGTTGGTTTTTTTGGATTCCTAGTTTGATTAGGAACTGATTTGAACATTACAAATACCATGTAAGGGCTGTTTGACCTCTCATGTTTGAATGAATTGAAGCTCTTGAGTGCTGTTAGCATTAAGAACCTTTGAAACTCAGATTGGGTGCATGGTTTAAAGTATCGACCGATACAATACGATACGGACCAATAAGTATCAGTATCGGTCGATACCGATACGATACATACCGATACATATCTTTGTTTTTTAGAAAATAGTGTTTCGATTGGTATCGTATTGTATCGGCCGATACAAACAATACGTACATCAAAGGTTCTGTGAGAGTATCAATACGTATCTCAGTATGTGTCAACCAATATGGCTCGATACAGACCGATACGATCGATACCAACCGATACAAGTTGACACGGCCATTAAAGGCCTATGTGACTATCAAACTATGATTTTGTTTTTAAGATCAGAGATTGCTAGAGATTTCATAGAAAAAACGAGATTTCACAGAAAAATGTAGGTTTAAAAAAAACTTGATCTTTGTGTTTAAATCATGGTTTTTAATCCTATCTTTTGTTATAAATAGATAGATTTAGATTAAACTAAGTTTGTTGATGCATCAAACTTGATCATTTACAAGGATTTGTATTCAAATCGATGAAAGTCTCTTGTCTCGTTATATGTTGTTCTCCATTTTAGTGTTTATGCATTATACATGTTATATATATTGCTAATTTATATTGTTTTTTGCTCCAAAAGCGTATTTCCATGTGTATCTTGACCATTTCCATGCATATCTATAGCATACCATACGTATCCCTGATACAGTACGATACGATACTATACATCTCTTAAGATCACCCTTCCAATACGATACCTGATACCAATACTTTAAAGTTTAAACCTTGATTGGGTGAAATACCCTGGCCTGTGATAGGCTTCTTTCCCCCCTTCTCCCATGTTCTGCCACCAGCCCTGCCTGTGATTGATCTCTGCTTAATACCTTGAACTACTGTGGGTGATTACTTTCAGATTTCAAGAGGGCATGGTGTTCTTCTTCCTATATGTGATTGCCAGTTTCAGGGAAGGTCGAATCAGTGCTTAATTTCATTCCTAAACCCTAACACACTTACAACATACCCTGTTTTCACTCTAATTTCAGCATATATTGTTTGATCGATTAGAGTCTAACCCCTGCTCTGATTTTCCAGAAACTTTGGGAGATTGAAGAGCATCCCTAGGCCTAAACTTAACCTGGGATTGGGGCCTTTCTGTTCTGACATTTGACTGCTACTTACTTATCACTCCAACTCAGTGAGTTGAGTTTCATATTCCTTGTCAGTCTTAATTACTCCCTAATTAACCAGTTGATCAGTGTTAAGGTTTAGGGGTTTGATAAAACCTATCAAGGATAAAACTTGGCTGGAGTTTGGGGCAATCCTATTGATTTGATTTAATTTAAGATTGACTCTTCTTTACTGTTCATCCCAGATATCCACTCTTGAGTCGAAAGTTTCTATTTACTCTCAATTACTTATCCAATCTCTCATCTTTTGATGGGTGCAAGTATTCATCGTGGGGGATTGATTCCTTGAGTTTGACCTTCATCTGAGAATGTTGACTTTTTGTTGACTGTGTTGACCTTGAGTTGACTTTGGGGTTCTGAGTGTATTGTTGACATCCTGTTTCTGAGATTAGTTCTAGTTAGATTATTACAGGTCTGGTCTAGCACCAGGGGGACTTTGGTCTTTTTTCCTAAAGGATACAAATCCACCCACAAAAGGTACATGAACCCCAAAGACATGTTTCTAGCAAAAGACAATTGATGATGCTGCTTTGAACTGATCAATACTGGATATCTGAAAACAAATATAGAACTTGTGCGGCCATCAAATCAACCGAAAAAGATGGCAGAGATGAATAGAAGCTCAAGGAAAAAGCAAAACCCTAAGAATTCAAATGGGAGTGGAAGGAAAAGTGGGAAAAGAGAAACAGAAGTACCAGAAGGAATTAAGAGTGATGGATTTTAATCTTTACTTGCTTGTTTTGATTTTTGAGTGATGGAGATTTTAGAAGCCACGAAGAATGGGGAGGGTACTTAAAACTTCATAGCCCTACTTATGCAGGACAAACCCGGTTCGATCCGTTGATCCACGGGTTGGGACCCGAACCAGACCCGGACCCATTTCAATTTAGGCAATTATTTAACTGAGTCCATTTCTGTTGCACTTTTTGGTTCAGTTTGGTTCAATTTTTTTGGTTCAGTTTTTTTGGTTCAGATTGGTTCACTTTTTTTGGTTCAATTTGTGATTCTTTGGTCTAGGCCCAAGCCCACTTGGATCAGCCCCTTAAGTTGACTAGTGGAATTCTTGGAACTTGTGCTCCATTAAGTTTAGGTAACAGCTCAGCTGGTGTGCTTCCCTATGTGTTGGTCTTCCCAAGGGGGAGATCAATAATTTTCTATTGTTTTGTTTTTCTCTACTTAAGCTATGTACAGGCCATTCGGCCAGAAGTTGTTGAATGAAAAAAAAATGAGAATTTAAAAAGTTTGGCTGCTCCCTCTCTTCCCTATCGTGGACTGCTCCCCCCCCCCCTTCTTTTCTTCTTCTTTCTTCCCCATGGCTTCTTTCTTCTTTTCCCCCTGCTATTCTGAAATTCTGATTTCTTGCTAATCCCCCCCCCTTCTTCTATTTCTTCTCAAGGTTTATTCTTTGCACCCCCTGCAATATTGATTTCTTTCTATCATCTCCTCTCTCCTGATTCTGTCCTCCATTATCTGGTATCAGAGCCGAAGCCTGGCCGAAGGATCCCATCTTCCTTCCCTTGTGATCTCTCTTCCTCACGCTGTTTATCTCCCTAACTTTTTCATCTCCCTCCACTTGATTGTTGCTGCTGTTGCTGCTACTGTGAGACTGTAACAATCCTCTGCAATAGTACTTTTTGAAGACTTGATTCAGCTCCTAATCCACACATAGGCCTGCTGCTATTCACACCACCAGTTGGAGAGCTGCTGCACACCTGCGGCTCAGTTTCTCTGCCCAAATTCTGCTGCAACTTCAAGGCTCCAGAACTCATCAACCACTGAGCCTATTGAGGCTAGACTAGAAGTATTTTTGGAGTACATCCAGTCCCTCAATCGACCCTGCTTGGCTTCCCCAGCTGCTGGCCAGATTGAGTTCCTCACTGACCTCCTATTTTGAAGACTAGTTTCTATTTTTCAAGCCCTCTTCAGAACTCAGCCTCAACTAAAGAAGGCTTATCAGTTTCCGAGAGCAGTGTTTTCACTTTCTGTTTGTCATCTATAGTAAGGTATTCCAATGGCTATATCTTTATCTAAAACCTAAGGTTACATCAGTCCTAATAGCACTAGTCCAGTAACTTAATATTGGGACTGTTACCTATTTTCTGTTGCTGGAAAACAGTGTTATAGCCTACTGTTTTCACTTGTTTTGACAATACCTTTCCTAGTTTGCCCTTCACCTTATACGTGAGACTGCTCAATGGAAACCCATATTTTCCGAACTCGATTGGGATTGCCCAATGGAAAAGGTGTCATATTCCTTGTTGATAATGAGCAACGTAGCAATTTCGTCTCGCAACCCGTAGTAGAGATGTTGTTGAAGACCGGCGAGATATGTTATGACGAGCTTGTTGATCAATACTTTGTCGAATTTGCTCATACCACATACTTTAATGGGGCTTAGTGTCGGATATTTCCATCTTCAAGGCGCATCATCAAAGTGGGCCATGATTGGGTGAATGAGCGTTGTGGCAACGTCGACCTTCTCAACATCGCTTGTATTCTAAGGCCATTACAATTGACCAAGGGTCATATTTTGAGAGGATTAAAGCTAAAGGTAACCACACCGCAGTCGCATGAAGAACCAATTCCCCCACAGGTTGTGGAAGAGCCCGAGGATGACCCCGTGATCAAGAATAAACTCAACGGTCAGAACGAGGTCGAACCCGAAGAACAGATTGACGGTCCAAATGACAGTTTGAACCCCCATGACGAGATTCCAATTGACGAAATACAGTTGATGGATGATCTTCAGCAGATCGTAGTGGCCGATCCTTTTCTCCCTATACTGATTGTTGATGTTCGTGACGTGCCCTGGATCATCGCTCCATCAAAGCCATTGTTCGTGGACGCCGACCAAATGGTGCTGATCCTTTCCTTCTTTAAAACTCGTAGTCGAGTTTTTCTTAACCACGGGAGAGTTGATGCAGGACAAACCCGGTTCGATCCGTTGATCCACGGGTTGGGACCCGAACCAGACCCGGACCCATTTAATTTAGGCAATTATTTAACTGGGTCCATTTCTGTTGCACTTTTTGGTTCGGTTTGGTTCAGTTTTTTTGATTTAGTTTTGGTTCAATTTGTGGTTCTTTGGTCTAAGCCCAGGCCCACTTGGATCAGCCCCTTAAGTTGACTAGTGGACTTCTTGGAACTTGTGCTCCATTAAGTTTAGGTAACAGCTCAGCTGGTGTGCTTCCCTATGTGTTGGTCTTCCCAAGGGGGAGATCAATAATTTTCTATTGTTTTGTTTTTCTCTACTTAAGCTATGTACAGGCCATTCGGCCAGAAGTTGTTGAATGAAAAAATATGAGAATTTAAAAAGTTTGGCTGCTCCCTCTCTTCCCTATCGTGGACTGCTTCCCCCCCCCCCTCTTCTTTTCTTCTTCTTTCTTCCCCATGGTTTCTTTCTTCTTTTCCCCCTGCTATTCTGAAATTCTGATTTCTTGCTGACCCCCCCCCCCCCTTCTTCTATTTCTTCTCAAGGTTTATTTCTCTGCACCCCCTGCAATACTGATTTCTTTGTATCATCTCCTCTCTCCTGATTCTGTCCTCCATTACCTACCCATTCATAGTGCGAGCATTCCCTAATTTTTTTAATGTAAAATACCTACAACTCACACTCAAACTCAACCTTATCACAACTCAATGGAGCCTTTCTTCAATCAAATAAATTTAAAATACCTACAACTAACAACATTAAACTACTTCCTAAATAAAAAGGAATGGTTAGTCATGCAAAATGGGACCCAGCGGATAGTGGTATGGAAATCAGGCACTCAGACTTATGGGGTGTCCAGCAAAGACTTCATAACGGCCAATCAGTAAAACCACAATGGACACAAAAAGACGCTGATTTTAAGCACAAGTAAATACCCAAAAGACTGTACAATGTCTGATCAGAATCCTTTTGAAGGCTGGTCCTTCCTGCTCTGCATTGGATGAGATCTAACGATGCAGGTTGGCATGGTAGATATGGCATAGACCATTTTACGATTAATCAGTGCTTTAAATCACAGCAGATTGTGACCTCGTTGGCATTTAGAGTAGGGGATGACAACTTTTGCCATAATGTGGAGCATTACAACAAAGAAGAACCAACAAGGTACTTGAGAATATTACAAATCTAAGCATTGAGAGAGACATGGCTGATTTTGTTGAATTTCACCCTCCAGAAACTTATAAGAAAAATATCCCTACTAATTTATTTGTGCAATTAGGGTGCCATAATATTTGGCTTTGCCTGATCCTTTGCCTAATTATCTGAACTTATAGTTTTGTTATTATAAGAAAATATCCCTATTAATTTTGTTGCACGTGCTTCTTGGTAGCTGGAGTTGTGTATTGCCAAGGAATTTTAGAGTTCTCTTTTTTTCAATACAAATATTACTTGTCAACCACCACATGCAAGAATAAAAATTCATCAACAAACAAATGTAAATGGAAAATTGAACTAAAGTTGTAGATTGAACAGGAAGTACCGAATAAATGGAGTAGGATGGCTGAACTCCCAACGTACAACATTGCACCATTGATTAAGCTTCAAAGGCAGGTCCCGGTGTCCCCTGATCCACTTGGAATAATAAGGATACATGACAGTCTCACTGGTGGGACGGATGGCTATAGGTATTTCTAAGTCGGAACTTCCAGATTTCGTGACCCAAGCAACCTGAAAAAGACCAATAGGCACTGAAAGTATGAGAACAACCAAACCACTCATTTATATCAATTAAGCATTAAATTTAAAAGAGACAAAAGTACATGGAGCACAGGAACTTTACCATTATGAATGGACACAGGTATGAAAGAAACAGTATATTGATAAAGATTGTTTCTTACAAAGTCAAAGAGCCATCAGAATTGACAGATGGAGGATTTCTAATCCTCTTGGTATAAGCAAAGTTCATAACACACCATAAAAATGCAACTTCGGCAAAACAAGAACTTAAACACCAATCGAACCGGACACTGGAAATACAACAACTGTTTAAGATATGGAAAGTAAATTCTTCAAGAAGAAAAATGTAGGGACAAAAAAAGAAAAGGAGTGCCTGCCTAATTCCTTTAGCAAGCTACACAAGTAGTCTACTGGACGAACAAATGATACATACAAATCTTGGTAAAATTATTAATCATAAAAGCTGTGTCTGGTTGCAAGTAAAGGGAAATGAGCTGTACCTAACTAGAAATCTTACCACAAATGGTAAATAAACTTCTCATATGAAATCCTTTTACTCCTTTTCAAATGAAAGGAATTTGGTTGAAAGTAAAGTACAACTTCTTTATCAGATTTGGGAAGTTATTGAATTGGTTAGGACATCATTGCCAATAATGACTCTAAAAGGTTCCATTTTATTTTTAACTAATTTCATCTCATCTCACTTAACAGGGGCCAAAGAAAATATACCTATGAAGCTTGTAAATAACAGAAAAGTAGAAGAAGGGAAAGAAAGAAAGAAGAAGAAGAAAAAGAAAAGAGACAACAGTGAGGGAAAAAGGCTGGTCTCTCTAATCTGTGAGAGACCAGAAAATATCCATTCATATAGAGGCACTTTACAGGGGTCAAACAGGAATATAAAAAGGGAGGAGAGGAAGCCCTCTCGGTATTAGCACCAGATTATCTAATGCTAATTCCGAGAGAGACTATACCTCTTTTGCCCTCCAGTACATACATCTAACACTCCCCCCCAAACTGGAGCATATATATCTATCATGCCCAGCTTATTACAAATATAGTCAACCCTCCCACTTACTAGAGACTTGGTGAAAATATCAGCAAGTTGTTCTCCAGTCTTGACATACTTTATAGAGATTACGCCATGTTGGAGTTTTTCTCTTGCAAAGTGACAATCCACCTCAATATGTTTAGTTCTCTCAGGGAATACGGGGTTTGAGGTTATATGTAATGCTTTCTGGTCGTCACACCATAATTGCATTGGTGTAGAGCTTTCAAACCCTAGCTTAGTCAACAACATCTTCAACCAAACCTGCTCACAGGTAGCATGGGCCATAGCTCAATACTTAGATTCAGCACTTGATCTAGCCACTACATTCTGTTTCTTACTCTTCTATTAGACAAGATTCCCTCCAACAAATACACAATAGCCTGTAGTTGACCTTCGATCCATTGGTGATCCAGCCCAACCTGCATCAGAAAATTCCTCAACTCTTGTATGACCATGATTAGTGTACACTAATCCTCGTCTAGGAGCCTTCTTGAGATACCTTAAAATCCGAATCACAGCATCCCAATGAGGTGTCCTAGGAGATGACATGAATTAACTTATAACACTGACCGAAAATGAAATATCAGGTCTAGTGAAAGTCAAGTAATTCAGCTTTCCAACCAACCTTCTGTACCTTTCTGGATCATCAAGGACATCTCCCTCATCTGCAACAACCTTGATATTGGGATCCATTGGGTTATCAAGAGGTTTGCACCCTAACATCCCAGTCTCCATAAGCAAATCAAGAGTATACTTCCTCGGTGAGAGAGATATTCCCTTCCTGGATTGAGCCACCTCAACTCCTAGGACATAATTCAACTTTCCCAAATCTTTAGTTTGAAATATCTGTTGTAAATGAGTTTTCAAACTATTATTCCTATAGGGTCATCACCAGTGATCACAATGTCATCAACATATACAATCAGAAAAATTCTTCCAACATTTGTCTGACGGTAGAAGAGAGAGTAGTCACTATTGCATCGTGACAAACCAAACTCAAGAACCACTTCTGTAAATCGGCCAAACCAAGCCTTTGGAAATTGTTTCAATCCATGCAAAGATTTCTTCAATCTACAGACTAACCCAAACGCCCCCTGAACAACAAACCCTGGAGGTTGCTCCATATATACCTCCTCTTGGAGATCTCCATAAAGGAAGGCATTCTTAACATCGAACTGATGCAGAGGCCATCGATTAGAGGCGGCAAGAGATATCAAGACACAAACAGAGGAGAGCTTGGCAACCGGACAAAAGGTATCCAAGTAATCGACACCATACACCTGTGCATAGCCTTTAGCCACCAACCAATCTTTCAAGTGAGCAAGAGATCCATCAGCATTAACTTTGACCATATAGACCTAACGACAACCAATGGCAGACTTCCCATGGGGGAGTGGAACAAGGTCCCAAGTGTGGTTATGGTCCAAAGCCTATATTTCTTCTTCCATAGTTGTCCTCCAACCAGAAACAGATAATGCCTCTACAATGCTCTTAGGAATAGGATGAGAAGCAACAGTAGAAAGACAGGTTTGAAAGATAGAAGATAAACCAGAATAAAAAACATGAAAAGAAATTGGATGTTTAACACACTAACGGGTACCTTTCCAATGTGCAATGGGCTGATCCAAATCAGAAACGATAAGAGCAGGAGTAGGATACGGCAGAGACGTGGCAGTAGGCGGAGCATCAATAGGGGCAGCAACTTCTTCCCTTGGATGGGATTGGAGGCCGAACACGAGGTTGCACAGGAGGCTGCACAGAAGGTTGAATAACACAAAGAGGAAGATCTGCATCCAAGGATCCGCAACAGGTTCATGCTCATAAGTGTGAGACTCAAAGAAAGAAACATCAACAGAAATAAAATATTTGCAAAGAACAGGAGAATAACAGCGATACCCCTTTTGAACACGAGAATATCCCACAAAAATGCATTTAATAGCCTTGGGATCTAACTTCGACAAACCACCAAGAGTATGGTCTCGAATAAAGCAAACACACCCAAAGACCCGTGGGGGCAAGGGAAACAAAGAGTCAGAAGGGAAAAGCAAAGCATGAGGAATGCCCCCACTAAGGATTTAAGAGGGCATTCAATTGATAAGATAACAAGCAGTTAACGCTGCATCAGCCCAGAAAGACTTGTCCACTTTCATTTCAAAGAGAAGGGACCAAGTCACTTCCATTAAGTAACGGTTCTTCCGTTCAGCCACACCATTCTGTTGGGGTGTGTCAAAACAGGAAGACTGATGAACAATCCCACGAGCAGTCATAAAATAGAAAAAGGGGCAGAAAAATACTCCCGTGGATTATAACTACGCAACACTTTAATATAAGATCCAAATTGATTCTTAATTTCAGCAATAAATGAAGAAAAACTAGAGAACAATTCAGAACGACTTTTCATTAAGTACAACCAAGTCACACGAGAGTAGTCATCAACAAAAGTAACATAATATGTAAAACCCAACTTTGAAGACACACGACAAGGACCCCTTGCATCTGAGTGAACCAAAGAGAAGGGATGTAAGGCCCATTTGTTGACACGAGGGGGATAACTCACTCGGTAGAGTTTCCCAAACTGACACAACTCACAATCTAAAACTCAAAGAGAACGCAAACTAGGAAACAGTTTTTGCAAACTCTATAAGGACGAATGACTAAGCCGACAGTGAAGCTGATGAGGGGAAGTTGTGCTAGAACAAGCAACTGAAGATGAATCCTCAAGAAGATACAATCCCCCAGATACCCTGCCTCTACCAATCGTCCTCTTCGTCCGCAAATCCTGAAAAACACAAGAATCAAGAAAAATGTTATAGAACAGTTGTAGGCATTGGTAGGTTGGCTAACAGACAAGAGATTGAAAGGAAATTTAGGTAAATACAGGACAGAAGATAGGGACAAGGAAGAAGTGGGTTGAACAGTACCAGTGCCTCGGACAGTAGCACAGGAACCATCAGCTAAGGTGACACTCGAATGAGAAGGTTGTAAAGAGGAAAAGATACCTGAGATGCCAGACATATGATCTGAGGACCCTGAATCGATAATCCAAGGCCTAGAAGTTGAGAGACACACATTGGTATTACCTGTCTAAACAAAAGTAGCAATGGAAGAAATGTCCTGAGCAACCTTACCCTGGTTGTAGCAAGCATATTCCTCCTCTATCATAGTCAAAGTCACACGACGTTCCTCAACAGGTACAAGAGGGGCTGCAGGGTCAACACTGCCAATGTTAGCTATCTTGGACTATAGAGGTCTGCCATGTAGCTTCCAACAGAAACGCTGAATGTGGCCAAGTTTGCCACAATGATGACAAGTCCGTGAAGGACCAGATTTCTTAGACTTCTCAGATAAGTCATGGGTACCAACAGAAGGTGTAGCGGGGAGTTTAGTAGGCTGACGACCCCCACTACGGCTACTACTCACAAGAGCAGAACTATCACCAGAAGAGACTCTAGTTGTATCCCGAGACACACGAAGAACTCGAGAGGAAGTGTCTGCAAGAGATGGAACTATAACACCTCCAAGGATCTAAGACCGTACTGAGTCTAATTCAAGGCCCAAACTACCCAAGAAACCCATAACTGCTAGTTGCTCCCTCTATTGCTGCATCTGGGTAACATCAGAAGTAATGGGCAACAGAGCATTCAACTCCTCATACATCCTCTTGAAATCAGCAAAGTGTTGGGTCAAAGGTCGACCCTTCCTATCAACTCGATAAAACTCTTGAGAGAGTTCATAAATCCTGGAGAGATTGTTGTGTCCAGAATATAACCCAACCAGATAATCCCTAGATCCTTAACAGTGTCATTATGGGTCACAAGGTCTACAATGTTACTATTCATAAAATTTAGCATCTGACCCAATATACGAGCATCAGTAACTTCCCAAGTATCAGCATCCATGTTGGCAGGTTTCTTGCCAGTCAAGTGATGTTTCTCACCCCCTTCGTGTGAGAACCAAAGTCACAATCTTGTGCCATTGCTGAAAATTCTGACTTCCTTCGAGCTTCTTAGAGGTAAGAAAATTTGTTGAAATAGGCTGCTTACCCGATTGGGGAAAGCAGTCCTAGTTGGATTAGGATTAGTCCTAGTCATGTTAGGAGTAGTACTAGTCAGATTAAGTTCTTTTCTTTTATTTTATTTTTATTGTTTTGCCCTCAGCCGAGTCCTATTCTGGCATTCCTAGTTGTACTAGGAATTCCAAGTAGGACTAGGACTGAGGTGTTATTATTCCTATCTGTACTTTGATCAGATTTATTTCAAGTTAATATAAATAAAGGGGCTTGGGTGATCGATTCAATCACTCAAGCATTCAGTTCTAAGGGCTGTTAACATGGTATCAGAGCCAATTCTGATCTAAAGAGCAGCTTTCTCAGTTTTTTGTTTTTTATTTTTCACTTTCCCCTCCCCACGGTTTCTGGTTTTCTCTTCTCCACCACTCTCGGTTCCTCTCTCTCATTCAGGGCAGCAACTATGAGGTGATTTGATGAAGATTTAGATGCTGCCCTCAATCCTACCTCATTGAAGACTGAAGATTATTGGTATGACCTAATTCTGCCGGCAGATCTCCTTCATTCTTGAAGATCAAGTTCTTCCTACACTTAAGATTGATCTTTCCTTTTTTTTGGAGATTATTTTCTGCTATTATTGGTGCATACCTTCCCTATTTGAAGACTGCAGAATTGGATCAAGTATAATTCAGATCCAGACCTGCGAATTCTCCAAACATAAGTTTTTTACCTAATTTCTGATCAAATTAGGGTTTCTTATTGGCTCATCAGAAAGAGCTATTTTTTGGAGGACTTCTTCCCCACTACTTGAGGATCACTCGATCTATCTTTCAGCCTATTCAGACGGCTGAAATTGCTGCCACTTCAAAACCCATACTTCAGATCTGATTCAATTTTTTGAAGATTTGTTTTTTTCAATTTTGTGGATCGGTTTCTACCTGAACTATGGGTGATTCAGAGACAACTACTGCTACTTCTGAAGGGGATGGTCAAACTAGGAATGACTTCCTTCCCTATGCTGCTACCATCAAGCTTGATGGTACGAATTATTTAACTGGGTCGATTACTATCCTTGATCGCTATGGCGGTAGGGGATTCATCGCCATCTCATTGGCACCACCAAACAACCAATAAGAAGGTCGTGGCCGTACTAAATGGGCTGCCAATGATGCAATGGTAATGTCCTTTGTTCTGAACTCTATGACCACTGACCTCTCTAGTCAGTATCTTCTCCTTGACACTGCTAGACAAATATGAACAGCTGTCAAGGGCACTTATGGTCGTTCAGGTAGTGGTGCTCAGGTTTATGAAATCAGGAAGACACTCCAAACCACTACTCAGAAGGAGATGACTGTCACCAAATACTATGCTGCCCTCAAGTGCTTATGGCAGCAATTGGATCACTATGCTCGATTCCAGCCTACTACTACTACTGATATTACTGCCTACCACACCTATATAGACCAATTCCGTGTCTAAGATTTTCTGGCTGGCCTCAATGATGACTATGACCCTATTCGGGCGCAAGTCCTTAGACGGGTTCCTTTCCCCACTTTAGAGGAGACTTTTTCTTATGTTCACAGTGAAGAGACACGAAGGGCTGCCATGATGATTACTCCTAAAGTTGAGAGATCAGCCTTACAGACTGCTGGTCCCACTCCTGTTGCTTCTTTTGATAGTGTTGCCGCTTCCACTACTACTACCAAAGAGCTCGTTAAGTGTGAGTATTGTCACAAACCATATTATACTAAGGCTCAGTGTTGGAAATTACATGGGAAGCCAGCTGATTTTGAGGCCAAACGTGGTCGTGCTAAGTCTAAAAACAAAGCCAATCATACTAAAAGTATAGCTCCAACTCCCACTGCTGACATTGGTTTCTCCCAGGAAGAACTCCAGGCTTTGCATCGTATGTTGAACACATCAACTGCCTCTACTATGTCTGCTGCCAATTCAGGTTCCTTCTTTGCCCGTATAGGTATTTTGCTGGTCATTATGCATCAGTAGTATCCACTCCATGGATCATAGACTCCGGTGCTACTGATCACATTACAGGTTCTTCTAGCCTTTTTAATACATATTCTCCTGCCTCTGGAAAGGATAAAGTCAAAATTGTTGATGGGTCCCTCTCCTCCATCTCAGGGAAAGGACCCATTGGTTGTTCTCCTTCCCTTACACTGTCATCTGTGTTACATATTCCCAAATTTACAACTAACCTTCTTTCCATTAGCAGTATCACTAAATCCCTGAATTGTAAAGTGACCTTTTTTCCCACTCACTGTGTTTTTCAGGAACTGGACTCGGGGAAGACGATTGGATCGGGTAAAGTGCATGGCGGATTGTACCTGCTTAATGGCGATCCTACTCAGGCTTTACCTTCGACATCCTTCTCTTCTGATTTACATAAATGGCACTCTAGACTAGGCCATCCCCCCTTAGGTACTTTATCAAATTTATTTCCAGCATTAGTTAAAAACTGTAATAAGGAAGAATTTTTTTGTGAGCCTTGTGTCTTGGCTAAACAGACGCGTTCAACTTATCCTATTTCTAATAAAAGATCATCTTCCTTATTTCATATTGTTCATACTGATGTGTGGGGGCCTAGTAGGAAAACTTCCCTGATTGGCCATCGGTGGTATGTCACTTTCATTGACTGCTATTCTAGGTTCACTTGGGTATACTTTATGCACACAAAAAGTGAAGTTTTTTTATGTTTTCAACACTTTCATCAAATGATTAAGACCCAGTTTAATGCCACTCTTCAAATTTTGAGGAGTGACAATGGGAAAGAGTATATGGAAGGTCAGTTCCAAAAATACCTTGCTGCACATGGAATCCTCCATCAGACCAGCTGTGTCGACACTCCAGCCCAAAATGGTGTGGCTGAGAGAAAAAACCATCACCTCTTGGAGGTGGCTAGGGCCCTTATGTTTGCTCGCAATGTCCCTTCCCTTTATTAGGGGGATGCTGTCCTTACTGCAACCTATTTAATTAATAGGCTGCCCAGTCGGGTTCTTCTTTCAAAAGCCCCTATTGAGCTATTACTTGGCTCTTTTTCCTTTATAGTCCCACCTAAGGTGTTTGGCTGCGTTTGTTATGCTAAGGATACAAGGTCCCCTGGTAAACTTGACCCACGTAGCCTCCGCTGCATTTTCTTGGGTTACTCTGCTACCCAGAAGGGGTACAAATGTTACTACCCTCCATCCTGCAGAACTTTTGTCAGCATGGATGTTATCTTTCATGAAAATGTTCCATATTATGTGTCCCCACCTCTTCAGGGGGAGAGTGTTAGTGAAGATGTGCTGACTATTGACTCTCCACCTCCACTTCAGTCTGTTTACCATGAGTCTGAACCAGTTCGGCCTGCCCCTAGTACTCCCCTTGAGTCAGGGGGAGAGGTTCCTATACAAGGGGAGCCCATTTCTATTCAGGGGGAGCAATCTACCCCGGTCCAGAGGACTATTAGTGAATTTCAGAGGAGGATTGATGCTAGTAATGTGAAGACCGATGCAAGGAAACATAAGCAGGTTCAATCAACTGTTACTCCAGTACCCATCCAATTGCCGAACCCGGATCCAGAACCTGCCTCTCCACCTGGTACTGATCCTGACTTACCTATTGCTCTTTGCAAAGGTGTCAGAACTTGCACTCAGCATCCCATATCTCATGTTGTTTCTTATGATTCCCTTTCCCCGTCCTTTCGTGCTTTTGTTTCCTCTCTTTCTTCTGTTCATATTCCTAACAATTGGCAGGAAGCTTTATCAGACAGAAAGTGGAAGGCAGCTACGATGGAAGAAGTGGACGCCTTGAAGAAAATAACACATGGGAGCTTGTGGTTCTTCCACCTGGGAAGAAAACCGTTGGATGTAAATGGGTGTTTGTGGTGAAACAGAAGGTAGATAGCACTATGGATAGGTATAAGGCACGACTCGTGGCCAAGGGGTTCACTCAAACATACGGCATTGATTACCAGGAAACTTTTGCACCTGTTGCAAAGTTAAATACTGTTCGTGTGTTATTATCTTGTGCAGTCAACCTTGGATGGGATTTGCAGTAGCTAGATGTAAAAAATGCCTTCTTAAATGAAACACTGGATGACGAGGTGTATATGGACATTCCACCAGGGTTCTCTTGTGACAGAAACCAAGGAAAAGTATGTAGACTGAAGCATGCACTTTATGGGCTGAAGCAGTCACCTCGAGCATGGTTTGGCCGGTTCCACAAGGCCATGATTTCTGTGGGTCACACACTCTTTATAAAGAGGGTTGGTGAAAAACTCACTGTTCTTATAGTCTACGTTGATGATATAGTGGTTACTGGCAATGATGGTGATGAGATCAGACGGTTGAAGACCTTCCTTGGACCAGAATTTGAGATTAAAGATCTAGGAAAACTACGATACTTTCTTGGGATTGAAGTAGCCAGATCTTCTAAAGGCATTTTTCTCTCCCAAAGGAAGTATGTCCTAGACTTATTGGCTGAGACCGGGTTGCTAAGCTGTCATCCTTCAGATACTCCTATGGACCCTACTGTTCGACTCAAGGAGAAAGAGGGTGAGCCTGTTGATAAAGGCCAGTACCAAAGACTTGTAGGGAAGCTAATTTATCTTTCACACACGCATCCTGACATTGCTATCGCCGTGAGTACTGTGAGCCAGTTTATGCATGATCCCTACTCTTCTCATATGGAGGATGTTCTTCGTATCTTGCACTATTTGAAGTCAGCTCCTGGAAAAGGAATTCTTTTGTCTATGCATGGTCATCTACGGATAGAAGCATACACTGATGCTGATTGGGCTGGTTCTGCAGATCGGAAGTCTATTTCTGGGTATTGCTCCTTTATAGGTGGAAATCTTGTCACCTGCCGTAGCAAGAAGCAAAATGTGGTTGCTCGTTCTAGTGCCGAACCTGAGTTTCGAGCTATGGCACAAGGTATTTGTGAGTTACTATGGCTTAAAGGTTTGCTACAAGATCATGGTGTTCCTATTCGTCTTCCTATGATGCTGTACTGCGACAACAAGGCTGCCATCAGCATAGCACACAACCCAGTACAGCATGATCGTACCAAGAACGTTGAGGTGGATAGGCATTTCATCAAAGAGAAGTTAGAAGCTGGGCTGATTCATATTCCCTTTGTGACATCTGCGGATCAACTTGCTGATATCTTCACCAAGGGATTGTCTGGAAAATTGTTTCATCCCAATCTAGTCAAGTTGGGCATGATCGACATCTTTGCTCCAACTTGCGGGGGAGTGTTGAAATAGGCTGGTAAGCAGTCCTAGTTGGATTAGGATTAGTCCTACTAGTCCTAGCTGATTAGGATTAGTCCTAGTCATGTTAGTAGTAGTACTAGTCAGATTAAGTTCTTTTCTTTTATTTTTATTGTTTTGCCCTCAGCCGAGTCCTATTCTGGCATTCCTAGTTGTATTAGGAATTCCTAGTAGGACTAGGACTGAGGTGTTATTATTCCTATTTGTACTTTGATCAGATTTATTTCAAGTTAATATAAATAAAGGGGCTTGGGTGATCGATTCAATCACTCAAGCATTCAATTCTAAGGGCTGTTAACAGGATACAACCTCAGTCACAACCTTGGTATCCTTCGATGTCTCTCCTATAATCACCACCAAAGAGGAACACCAACCAAAAACAACAGTAAACCAGAATAGTCTTCAAGCAGTAGGAACAGCCCAATAGACTTCAAACAGTAGCCAGCTCAAGAGTCTTCAAACAGTAGGCAGTAGACAGCAAACCAGCAACTTAATAGGCATCAAACAGTAGCTCAACGCTAAAAAAAAGGTAACTCAGGAATCCAGACATAAAGACCCCAACACAGCAACAGAGTAACTCAGTAGCTCAATAAGAACAACTCGATAGCAGAACAGCAGTTCAAAAAATCCAGCAAACAGTCCAAAAAATCGATTCAAGAATCGATCCACACCAAGACTAATCCAGCAATACATTAGTCCTAAAACAAATGGATTACAGCAATGGAGAAGCACCTAGTCCAGAAATGCTTCCATTCAACTTGAAGTCAATGCAAAGAACATCCAACCTGATACAGAGTAGGAACCGAGGCTCCTAAACCATTGCAGCAATCCTTCGAACACCTTCAAGACATCGAAAATGGGGTAAACTACCCCTACAGCAAAGTAGATCCCTAGAGGGTCATCAAAACCTTTGAGAGTCTATCCCACCTTCTTCTTTTGGTTACAGAAATAAGAAAGGGACTGAGAGAGGAAGTGGAAGCAGGCCCTTTTGGATCGGATGTGCTCTGATACCATGTAAATAACAGAAAAGTAGAAGGGAAAGAAAGAAAGAAGAAAAAGAAAAGAGACAAGAGTGAGGGAAAAAGGCTGGTCTCTCTAATCAGTGAGAGACCAGAAAATATCCATTCATATAGAGGAACTTTCCAGGGGTAAAACAGGAACATAAAAAGGGCGAGGAAGCCCTCTCACCATTAGCGCCAGACTATCTGACGCTAATTCCGAGAGAGGCTATGCCTCTTTTGCCCTCCAGTACATACATCTAACAAAGCTGAAATATTTGCAACACCATAAAATGACTGAATCATTTACCTAGTTTGTAGAGAATGCTGAGTTTTAAGTTGTAAATCATGCATTTCCCTAGTTCGGAGAGAACAATTGTTTTCAGAGAGCAAATCATGCCAAAAGCAGTTAAATTTTTACCTCCGGAGCAAAACCTTCAATGTGATCCTTCTCTCGTTGTAAAACACCAGGAGATACAAATAGTGGGAAGTAGCAATTCTTAATTTTCATCTTCTTTATTTCAGCATCGAAGAAGTCCTGCACAATGAAAATATAAATTCAACATTGGAAAACATAAAATTAAAATTGAAAAATCAATCACACACACACAGACATAGCAATAGATGCCCCCATCAACACAAAGAGACACTTACCTCCCCAACTACCCAGCCACACATATTCAGTGTTTCATTGAATTTCAAAATATTGGTACAATGGTCTATTAAACTGAATGTTGATTTGTTGACAAAGGAAAATTATGCACTTGTCTCACTGGGCAAGGTGAGATGAAGCGCTAAGTTGGTGCCTGAATATCTGTCCAGTGAGTAACTTCTATCAGGCACATTTTGGCACCCGATTGGTCACTTGGGTTCAGGCAACAAGCACACCGGGTGAGTCTCTGATTGAATACTATAGGCGCTTATTTTTAAACATAAGTTGTTGCTGTTTTTACCCCCCATCGGCATTTAAATTACTGTCTTGCACCTTATGTCATATTCATCACATGATTACATAAAAGAACAAAAGAACCCTGAGCTTCAGAAAGGGCTGAAGAGCACAAAAGAACAGTAGCAGCTTATGACCAGCATGGTACAAAATTTCGCGATATATCGGCGATATATCGCGAAATTTCGGTAATTTCGGTAGGGCCGAGACGAGATGTGAAAGCGAAACTAAAAAAGACAAAATTTCGATGATATTTCGTAACATTTCGGGACATTTTGGCGATATACCGAAATATCGCCGAAATGTTACAAAACACCTCACGTGACTCATTAAACCATGGTTATAAATACCATATTTCGCCAGCTAACAGTCGAAATATCGACCGAGAGCTGGGCAGAAGCTGTTTTTGGCCAGCAACATTCGTTTCTTCTCCGAAACTATACCATGGTCCACATATGTCCTTCAAACAGAGAGCAATGGACGTCGACTCCAGCGAACCATGAGTGGGGTTGATCCAGGAAGGCACAACAACTATTATTAGCACTTGTGAGTTGTGACTTGTGAGTCTTGTGAGTCTTGTGAGTCTTCTCTTGTAACTTGTAACTTGTAAGTTGTGATTTCACTGATTTGTGAACTTGTGAGTTGTGACTTTGTGTATTGCCTATTAAAGTATTGACTATTGAGTCATTGACTATTATGGAGTTTATGAGAATATGATTTATGAATTATGTCTAATGAGTTTTAATTAGTTTGTTTAAATTTCTTTTGTCTTTAACAGCCTAATCAATGTGTATTTAACTATTTATATACATTAGGGTCGGCGGCCGTATACTGTCAATCAAGGGTGCAAGCCCAAAACACCACTTTGAGTTCATTTTTTTGCAATATGAAGGTTTAAATGTGTTTATTTAGCTTAAAGAAGGGTGTCCATGAAATATCAGGCCTAGATATGGCCAAAAACCCACCGAGATGGACTCCCGAAATATTGCAGAAAAAATGCAATATTTCGGTGAAATTTCGCCATATTTCGGATATTTCAGATATCTCGGTAGGCCCGAGATACCGATATATCGCGAAATTTAATACCTTGATGACCAGGGGAATGAAAGGAAAGAAGGATAAAGCTCCATGGTGACCCATTACAGCCATTTCATTTAGCCATGGGCTAACCTCTGTTCCAATGACCAGAGTAGCAAACCATCGGATTTACCATCACCTTTTCTTTTTCCTTGCACAAACCCCACAACCACCTCTAGTTGACACCCCATTAGTTATCATCTTCCACAAGGACAAAAGATCTTTGATTCAAAACAAAATTGGACCAAGATGTAATGATCCTCTGCAGCTGCAAAGGCTAACCATCAACACCAAACATGCCCACAAAATCTCTCAATGTCCACAGGGAAAATCACAGGACAATAACAAATGATAACTGATAAGCCAAACTCCATACTAAGATAGCACATATAACATCTCAAGGCTGATTTGAAAAACCTAACCTCTAACGCCTGTAAGAAGCTTTAGATTTCCAAATCAAAGTTCCATCTATGTAATCAGGCAAGGGGTCATAAAGAAATTCATAACATGACTAATTGAAAATTACCCTACCATTCTTCCATAATCCTCAATTTCAACTGACACATTCACAGGAGCACTTAATGGTCTCCAGCAAACTTGCAAAATCATTTATCTCCTAGTGCAGTAAATTTCTTCTGAAGACCTAGTTCCAATCCAATTTTCCATTACATACTTCCATGTACTGTTGCACAGAAATATTCTTGTACCACCACCAGATTCTAAAGCCTTGGAAATGCCAAAGCAAGTGCGACATCACCAACACAAACATCCACCAAAGACTTCACCCTGGAACCATTTCCCACATTATCGCAAATGAGAGAAAAGAAATGGTCCATATTCTTTACAATAAATATTCTTCCAAACTCCCATAGTACGGGGAATTCTAAAAGTTCTAGGGTTGATCAATACCATATTACACCCAATTGAACTTAGCAAAAAGAAAATATCTACACCCAACTTATAATCTTATGGGCCACCGGCTCAACACTGAATCTCCAATGCTAGTTAGCCAAAAGAGCTATATTCATTAGCATTACAAGTCTAATACCCAAACCAATAAATTTTTTAGGTCTGTATACCCCATTTCCACTTTACTGATGGAATTTTCTTCCTTTTCTCTTGGATCAACACCAATACCACAAAAGGTTTCCAACAATTTATCTATCTGCTTCAACACTGTTCCTGGGCCATTCGAGATAGCCAATGCATAAACCGAAATACTGCTTAAAGTACTTTTTAATAAGAGTTAAGGATAATTGGACATATATCTTTTCTTCCAACCCAATACTCTTTGTCTTCCTTATACCATTCTCCAATACTGGGATTCCAAATACTTGCCGTAGCTGGTTAGGCACCAGAAGGAACTCCCAAATACAAACAAAAGGTGTTTCTCCTAAGTCCTACCTTACAGCACAAATAGCTTCCCCCCAACCCCATCACTCCCTGGTCAGTATTGCCAAAATCGATCAAGGTACTCTTTCGCAAAGTAACCATCTACCCCTTAAAAGCTTCAAATAACCTCAAAGTAGCTCATAGGTGCAAGCACTTAGTTTTTTATGTAGATTGTCCTGCTATTGAACTTCTGAATGTTTCTGCCAATAATAAATTAGAAAGAGCAGATATCCTACTTAAGCAGAAATAATGTTGAGGGTAGGGGAACCAAGGGTTCAGTTCCTTGGTCATGAAAGGAAAAGATTTCAAGGGAAATGATATGGCTGTAAAGCAGAGACAGATTCCCATTTGTTTATCACAGAAAGCAACCAGATTCCGATTTGTTTTTCAAGAGAGCAACAAATCTTTCTTTCTGGGGACAACAGGCTCTAATATGTTCCCCCTATAATTTATCACCAAATAACAATCAAACAAATAGCAACTTCTGTTCTTCACCCAATTGGGAAAGCAGTTAAAATAGACTTTACATGTAGACTTCAAATAACCAGGATTGGATCAACTAGCTATGCTAAGACTTTGAACTGTTGAAAAGTGATATCCTGTTAATATTTAGACCATTATTCTCCAAATCACATGACAATCAAACATAAAAGCGGTCAAGATATATGTAAACTTTTATTCATGTTCAATTGTTCTGAATGCTCATGCCTTCCCTCGCCATTTTGTCAATTGTTTGGGTTACCAAAGGGAAATCAAGGGTCTGCTATTTTTTCTTTCTTTTTCCCCCTTGTCTTTATGATAAAAGGGCACACCCAGTGCACGAGGCTCCTGCCACTGCAGGAGTGCAGAGTCTGGGGAGGGTCATAATGAACGCAGCTTACCCCCACTTCACGGAGAGGCTGTTTCTCGCCCCTTTGCAACTCTCTAAAGATTTGGAACATGGAATTCCTTTAACATAAATAGGTATAAGTTAGAGTATACTAGATTCCTCAAGGAGTTTGGAGGCCCTAAACTGAGGATATTGGAAAAAAAAATCCCTTAAAGTCTCGTGCTCTTTTCTCTTTTTCCTTCTTGTTTTCTTGGGGGGAAGCTAGGTATTATGTTTTTTTTCCAGCAACACATACTTTATCGCAATAACTAATAAATAATTTTTTATTTCCAAATAAACTCCAAGGAAAAATATGACAAGTATGAAAAATTGAATCAGAACTTTTACATGATAACTGTAATAAAAAAATTTAGTCGACTTTGCACTTACATGCATGGCTTCCCAAATTGAAATACTCCACGGCCTTAGAATGTAACAACCACTAATGTCATAGTATTCAATTAATTCACTACTAACGACAACCTGTAAAAATGGAGTCAATAATTAATATAATTGGATACGAAATATAACTTTGTAACAAATAACAGTACCAACTTTTCTACCCCTCACATTTAAGAAAACAAAATTACAGAAATGAAAGCTACCAGCCTCCTCCCGCTCCCACCCCCACCCCCACCCCCACCCCCACCCCAAAAAGAAGTACTATATACCTCAGAATACCACTCCCCAAAATTCTCATCCTTCTTGTTAGAGAGACCAAGACCGGTCTCTTTTTTCACCTCCTTCTTTTTCCCTCCTGAAAAAGGTTAAAGATTACCATCAAAGTAACTGGAAAATGATAACTTCGAACTATCAGAACGGAACTTTAAGTGGTGGAAAACTCACCACTTTTTGCATTGGTATTAGGAGTCTTCTTGTCTTTGCTGGCCATATTCAATCAATTCCCTAAGACTTCAAAAGGTATAAATTCTGAATGAGAAGCAATAATAATTCATATATACAAATAAAAATATTACGATAAAGAAACGATAAGCATGGCATTTTCTATTCTCATTCCAACTTATATGGTGCAAGTAATACAAAAATACTAAATCTGTTATTGGTTGCTTGGTCATAGAGGGCACCTCTGTCCAGGAAACTTTTCTTTGTTACATTAGCACTTCAGAACCCCCACCCTATTTTTGGAACCAGAACCAAGACCCAGACAGTGAACCAGAAAGGAATCTGACCCAGTTAACAACCAGGTCTTCAAGAACATAGGGAATACAAACAACAACAATAACTCTGCCTTATCCCAATTAAATGGGGTCGGCTGCATGGATCCTAGTAGAAATAAAAAATTAAAAATAAGTACAAGAAGGAGAACACAGCAAAGATACAAACTCTAGGACATTGACCCAACTTAGCTACTAAACGCATCATATCTACACAAACATTCCGCTCTTGTCCACGAGAAAGGCTTGTAATATAACAATATTGTCCCACCAACTAAGTCCAACTAAAAGGGGATGGACACGTGGATTTTCGCTCTCCAATCAGCTCTGTTTGAAGTCATAGAGGGAGCGAGGGCTAAGCTAAACATGTCTTTCTTCACCACTCCTCCTATGGTTATCTTAGGCCTGCCTCTAGCTCTTTTGGTTCCCTCAATCTGAATCAGGTCACTCCTTAGAACTGGGGCATCTGAAGGCCTCCGTTGAACATGGCCATGCCACCTTAAGCGACTCTCTCTAAGTTTATCGTGAATCGGAGCTACTCCCCACCCAGCTCTAACATTGTCATTCCTTACTTTATCCTTTCTAGTATTTCCACACATCCATCTCAACATCCTCATCTCTGTGATGCCAAGTTTATTCATATAACACTTCTTCACTACCCAGCATTCAGCACCGTACATCATAGCTGGTCTAATTACAGTCCTATAAAATTTTCCTTTTAAGTTTTGTTAAAGTATCGAGCTGTGAGAATCTCGATTAGACTATTCCTAGTTCTTATCGAGATTCCTTGCTTTGGAGTTCTTGTACTTAGATTAGGTTTCTAAGTCTTAGTCCTAGTTTTTAGTTCTAGTTACATTATGATTCCTAGTTGTAATTGGAATTATTGATTGTAATTTAAACCAATAAATAAAGCTATGGGACAGGAGGCTAATCAATTCAATCACAAGTTTTCTCTCTTGTCCCTCTTCTCCATTGTCTTTCTCCATCTCCTCTCTTCACTCTCTCGGTTCTGGTATTCCAAGGCTCTGCCCTGCTACATGGTATCAGAGCTCAACCACTTGGTTGTTTCTGATCTGCAATTCTGGTTTGAGATTCTGACAGCTCAATACTTTAACAAGTTTTAAAGGAATACGCTGATCACACAGAACACCGGACGCACTTCTCCATTTCATCCACCCTACTTTAATCCTCTGGGTGACATCCTCTTCTATGTCAACCTCCTTATTTACGATTGATCCCAGGACATACTTGGAAGGTAGTCTTTTTGAATTATTACTTGATGTTAGATATTAGCAACAGTCTAATATGGTTTCATTATGAATGATGCATAATTTGCTTCCCTCTAATAGCCACCAATACCTCCTCCCCCTCTCTGTATCCTGACAAATGCTATATTTGAAGATACAAATTTTGCGCTCATATAGTCAATGCTATGACTCTAATGATGATCTTAATGCAAACAAGGAATTCTTGCTAGTGAATCATCTACATTCAATAAAGATATTGGCAGCACAGAGTCCATCAATGACATAGTCATTGGTTGGGGTATTAAGAATGTCAATTTTGATTTGCAATTTTTACCAAACAGTAAGAAACTTGGTATCTTGGCTATGGGATTTGGAATCCAATCCCTTCGTATTTCAATTAAGAAATCATGTCTATCCAAACCTTAAAGGCTAAGCTTTCATCTTCGTTTTTCAAATTTTCAACTGAAAAGGGAGTAAGCTGCTGCCGCTGCTGGAGGGGAGGCTGAACTGCTGAAGCACAAAGCTTTGAAGGCTAAAGCTTCGACCGCTCTGGAATCTTGCGACTTTGCAACCAACCTCCCTCCCTCCCTCTGCAACCTCTACAACATTCAAGCTATTTTTTAGGCCTGTGTTACCTTTCGTCCTATCTGGTTTTAAATTTGAATCCTTTCAGTTGTTAGCCTGTTACGGATTACTGAGAGCTAGGAAATATAAATTAATCTGTTACAGATTTCTGATTTGATTGGATTTTATTTTTGATTTGATGCGTCCTCATCCGCTTTGCAACCGGATTCTGTTTTACTTTACTGAGTCTTCAAAGTGTCAGTTGATTGTTCCTTTACTTTTCTGTAATAGAATATAATGATCTTTTTTTCCTTTGGAAGGGGGGGTTGATTAATTGGTTGGAGTCTTAGTTCCTTTTCCACTTATATTTTGCTTGATTAAATTTCTACCCTCTTTTTTTTGGCTGATTGGTTGGTTGGAGTCTCGTTCATGCTGTACTGGATATATTCTTCTTCCATGTTTCAAACCCACTGGCTTAGGCATGAATTGTTTGATTGAATAGCTTTAAAAACTATATATATTTTTCCTTTTGGCCCTTAAAATTAGGGGTGTAAAAAAAGCCCAGCCGGCCCGAACCCGCCCTGAGCCTGGCCCGAACCCGACCCTGATTTTTCAGCCCGAAGGTCGGGTTTGGGTTTAGAAATAGCCTGGTCCTGGCAGGGTCGGGATCGGGTTTAGGGCCCAGGCTCAGCCCGGCCCGACGCGACCCAACCCTGTATTATTTATAAGTATATAATAATATATATATATATATATATATATATAATTTTATCTATAAATATATAGATATTAATATTATTATTCTTCTTACCCTAAACAAAAAAAGGTTAAAAATCAAAAGACCAAAAAATCCTAAATCATCTATGATTCCATTCATCCTAATTTAGCGGTGTCAATGGGTCGGGTTGGGCTGGGCCTGCCCTAAATCCTAACCCAACCTAGGGGCCTTAACCTAAGCCCAACCCGACCCTACCAGGGCCTAAGATACCCTCAACCCAATCCAACCCTGCCAGGGTTTTCCCTATTCCGACTCGGCCCTGATTGACCCTGATTGGGTCAGGCAAGGGCGGGTTGGCCCTGATTGATCCTGAACCTGATTTTTGTTTCTATGTATTTCATTGTCATCCTAAGGCTTTAACAATAAATAAGACAGATTTAGATGAGAAGAATGGGTATTGTAAGGAAAGGGGGGAACCACATAACTTTTTAGTAGTTTACCCACATAGGATTTTCGGCCTACCCCTCACTCTTTCAATTCCTCTAATCTACACCCTATCACTTCTTAAAGAATTGAATGAAAATACTCAACTATGTGAGAACTATAAATTAGCATGTAGCACTAAAAAAAGGAAATAAACAATATCATAAGTAATGGGTTTCTAAAGTTCCAACAGGAATAATCCTAAGAGAAGAACAGAAGAAAAAATAGACAGGTAAAAGAATCAGAAACTGAGATAATTTAATAACTTCAGCAAATCAAATCAAATCAAAATGGAATGAAACTTCAATCGATGGGTTATTTTAAATGATACACGGGTTTGCAAAGTAGGATAAAATTCTGATATCAAACCAGTAGTTTTCTGAGGAATCCTACTGTCACTAGGAAAACTGCAAACAATAACAAAATTGAATTAATTGACCAATAGAAACAGAAATTTATACAGACTCAAAATGGAATCATACAATATAGAAGCTATCGATATGCAGATTAAGAGATAAGAGCAGGTCTTATCAAATGCAATAGAACTTGAATCTAAGAAAAGATTTGAAAATCGATTAGAAGATTCAGAGTTCAAAAAAATTACTTTAGAGATAAATAAATTAGACTATTGATGAAAATGAGTTTAACTCTAACAGATCATAGCAGCAACAGATAAGCTAAACAGATCTGAAAATTGAAAGAACAGTAATGCCGCAGGGTAGTTGAGTTGAATTGATCTGACCTGATTCTCTGTTAGCAATATAGGTATAAGAATAGATAGGAAAGGAGACAGATACCGCAAGGGGGTTCGGTTACAACTTACCTTCAAGAATCGCCTTCAAAGCTGCAGATGTTCAACGAGTTCAGACTTCAAAACTCCTTCA
Organism: Telopea speciosissima; assembly: GCF_018873765.1. Taxonomy (NCBI): domain Eukaryota; kingdom Viridiplantae; phylum Streptophyta; class Magnoliopsida; order Proteales; family Proteaceae; genus Telopea; species Telopea speciosissima. The sequence continues at coordinate 19,015,184 of NC_057926.1, read as the reverse complement.
GGTTCAACGATTCTTTCCTATTATTGTTTTTCGATGTGGGGATAATTTGCAGATATCGGAGAGTGTGAAGGAGGAAGGCGGAAGGCGGAAGGCGGAAGGGGGAAGGGAGAAGAGAAGGGAAAGAGAAGGGGTTTAGGCTGTTTAGGGTTCGATTGTCATTTTCATTTTAGGGTTTTGAGTGTTTTGAGTGTTTTGAGTATTTTTTTTTTATTTTCCATTTCTGAGTGTTAGGATAATGAAGAATTATTATTATAATATAAATATATAAAATTTAATATATATATATACTTATAAATACAGGGTCCGTCAGGTCGGGTCGGGTCAAGCCGAGGGCTATCCGAGCCCGACCCAACCCTACCAGGCCAGGTTATTTCTATACCCAACCCCACCCTTTGGCTGAAAAATCAAGGTCGGATTCAGACCGGGCTCAGGTCGGGTCCGGACCGAATCGATCGGGTTTTTTTGATACCGCTAGAGAAAACTATCTTTTAAGTAAACCAGTTGAGATTTAGTAGGGATGAAAGTGAAAGGCAGAGATAGCGAACAGATTTCACGGGGAGATGGCTGCATCATGTACGTTGGGCTATAAAAAAGATCAAATATGAGCGGGAAAATGCAAAAGGAAGCGGGCTGAGGAGGGAAACTCATAGGGTATTTGTGCCACACAAAAGGAAATTGTGCCTACCCAACAGAATGAGATCTCCCAAAATAAGAAAGAACATAATGAGATCGTGCTATTAACCTAGCACATCGTGTTGGGATGGATACATGGATTTACTTACTCAAAAATAAAAAAATAAAAAGGTACACGGATTTAGTAATGTATTGGTATTTGTATCGGTCTCAATACCAATCTAGATCGGTCTGTAACGGTTTCGATCTTATAGATTTAGCCATGTATTCTTCCAAAATTCAGATTTATTTTTATATTTTTACCCTTGTTCTTGCCGATCTGCTGATACAGATTGATCAGGAATCAATATCAGTCTCCAACGATATCGATACGAATCAGCCGATCCGATACCGATTCCACAAACGATGGCTAGGTATGGGAATTCAGAAAGGTATAAGCATCTTTTATGGGTAGAAAGGTATATACAACTCTATGGGTGTAAATCGTGTTGTGTGCGCTAGGTGTGTAGGCATCGGGTGTGTGAATGTGGTGTGTATTGTGTATATCCATCATTCCACGGTCCTAAAAGTCAGTTAACCTTTTGGGATTGGTGTGTGGCTTGTGTGATTACACTTTCATCCAAAAAAAAAAACTTTATGGGTGTAAAGATATAAGCAACTTTAAGGGTGTAAATCGATTTGGATTTTGAAATTCAAACTTAAACCGAATTGCTCGGTACGGTTCGATTTTGATTTGGTTCTGAAAATCGGTTCTTATACGATTCGGCTTAGTTCCTATACTCTATCCATATACTGTAATATACAATATCTAAAATAATATACTATATTATAATATTATAATATAGTATATTATTATCATTATTATAAAATCTAATAATAATATACACTATATATTATAATGTATTGATATTTTTTTGGCTTTACCAAAAAAAAAAGATATTTTTTTGGTAGAGTATAATGTATTAATATACTATAATATTTCATGGAAAAGAAAACACTACCTGGTCCCATGCAGCGCATGGACCCTGAGCCTAGACACAGGGCGTATCGCGTCCTTAGGGATTTTCATTTTTGATGGGGACGAGGCGGTCATTTCGTGCGGCACTGTGTCTAGATGTGGGGGCCGTGCACCGCACGCAACTAGGTAACATTCTTTCTCCCTATATTAATATATTATAGGGAAGTAGTTCTCTGTCCAGGAGTGTGGCCTATGCCAGCACTCCCATATATCTATTTCTCTCCTCCTTAAAACAAGAGGATAGATGTGTCTTTTCATATGGGAAGGAGAGAGATAGACTCATGGGAGTGCTAGCATTGGCCACACTCCCGGACAGAGAACTTTCTCCCTATATCATACTATATATATTATATAAAAGCACGTTGTGGCAAATCTAATCTTTCAGTTACCTATTCTACCCTTCATTCTTCAATTCTTAATCTTTATGTCATTCTTTCTTATAATTTCATAATCTTAGGTACCCTTAGTATTAATTATTATTGTTTTTAATTAGTGGCAAATCTTTTATTTACCTATTGTACCCTTCAGTCTTATCTAAAATTCCATTCTTCAAACCGTAATCTTTATGTCATTCTTTCGTATAAATTCTTAATCTTAGGTACCCTTATTATTAATTACTGTTTGTAATTAATATTAATAATATTTATTATTATTTAAAGCAAATCTTTCCAATTCTCTCTGATGAGGCATAAAACACCCCACCTATCAGAGGCTGCCACGTGGCCGACCCGACCTCATTCCGCGAACCGAGTTGGGCCGAGCAGGAAATTGGGCCGACCCCATATCCGATAAGTCACCTGACAAAGCCTGGTTGGTGCGAGCTTTCCGGCGACTGAGGCCGAGATTATACGGGTCAGCCAGGGACTCCTAGCCGACCTCATGGCCGAGACAACCTCCTATCGGGCCGACCTCCATGGCCGACACCACGGGCCGACCTCGTAGGCCGAGCCCTCCTCCATTGAGACTCCCATAGCACCCCACCGGGGATCTCTGGGCCACGTCAGCACATCCCGGGAATCACGGGATAGGGACCGAGCCACGATCCCAGCGCAACACAAATCACACTCTACATGGACTCTTACCTTAATAAGAGTCCGACCCCGAAAATAACTCTCCACTCCGCTCTACGCGAGAGAACCTTCCGAAAGAAGGACTCCTACCATACTAGGACTCTCCCAACCGTCTCATCTCCTCCTTACTCTATAAATACCCAGGTATGGAGCTCTATCCCACATCTTGTTTTTTACTACGCAGTTACGCTGTCGCGTTGAAGACCTGACTTGAGCATCGGAGAGTCCTAGGCCGGAGCCACACCGGCCCTCTTGCGCTCATTGCTTGGTTTTTACAGGTTCATCCGCGGGCGAACCAAGTACCGGAGGTTTTCACACGCAACACTCTCCACAAAATTAGATTTACCAAAAGTAAATCGATTAACAATTATGAAGAGAAAATCTCTCCAATTCTCTCTCATAAAATTAAGGCAATAAAAAAAACCCTTAATTAAATAAGGTAGGTATTCATTCTCTCTCTATCTCTTTTGTTTGCTGTTTTTTTATTTTATTTTTCAAAAAATACTTCTTTATTCTCAACGATATCTCCCCTCTCTCTCTATATTTGAATTCACAAAATCTAAAAATGTTTCTTGCTGTTATTTTTTTTTTAATATCTTTTTTTATTCTCAATGATCACTCTCTCTCTCTCCAATTCCTTAGCAAATACCGATATCGATTCCGGGCCAATCCCGTATCAGTGGGTTGGTACTGACAAGGTTGAAAATGTAAAAAAAAAATCTAATTTTTGAACAAAAAAAAGGTAATCCTCACCGATAGATCGATTTAGATCAGTATCGACTAAGACCAGTATCGATTCCTGGTCGATCTTGAATCGATGGTCAGTATAGACAAAGGTAAAAATATATTTTAAAAAAAAAACTATTTTTTTTAGAAGAAAATAGGGTAACCAAATCGATGCACTCCGATAAATACGGTCCCCGATCAATGTCAGTGGAGATGGAGATCGATACCGATTTCTGGCCGATCCTGTATCGGTGGATCAATACGGACAATGAAAAAAATGTAAAAAAACAAAATCTAATGTTTTTTTTAAAGAAAACAGGGGTAAACCTAATCGATCCCGACCAACACGGATCGGTCTGCATCGGTTAGATTACCCTATTTTCTTCCCAAAAAATTATTATTTTTTAAATATTTTTAACCTTGTTCGTACTAATCCATCGATATGGGATTAGCCAGGAATCGGTATTGGTCTCAGTAGATACCGATCCATGCCAGTCGGGATCGGTTAGGTTTACCCCAATTTTCTTTTTTTTAAAATTATATTTTTACCCTCTTCCTATACATTGATACACGAGTTGGACAAAGAGAGGCAGGCAAAGGGAGAAGCAGCCAAGTGTGCCAACCAACACCCTGGGTAGTCAACCATATCAGGTTCTAATCTACTTTCTCTCCCGTACTGATCTTCCTTGCCTTTCTTTCCTTGTCCAGTAAGGTATGAAGCACTAGCAGCCATATAGCAGCCCTCACAAAGGTACCTAACCTCCTATCCTAAATCACCTAATAGATTTGATGTTCTGCAGCAGTTGGGTGATTGAATTGATCCAGGTTTGGTTGTAGACAAGTCCAAGGATTTAACCTTAGCTGCAGACCTGGTTGTTCGTACCAATCCACCAATACAGGATCGGCTAGGAATCGATACCGATCCGAAACGATATGTATCAGATTACAACGGTTATATTACCCTATTTTCTTCAACAAAAAAAAACTTTTTTTTAATATATTTATACCCTTGTTTGTACTAACCCACTGATACGGGATCGGTCAGGAATTGGTATTGGTCTCAGTCGATACCGATCCAAATTGATTTGTCGGTTAGGTTTACACTTTTTTGTTCAAAAAGTAGATTTTTTTTGTACATTTTTACTAGATCGGTATCGGCTGAGACCAATACCGGTTCTTGGTCGATCTTGTATCGATGGGTCAGTATAGACAAAGGTAAAAATATATTTTAAAAAAAAAATAATTTTTTTGAAGAAAATAGGGTAACCTAACCGATGCAGTCCAATAAATACGGTCACCGATCGGTATCGATGGAGATGGAGATCGATATCGTTTCCTAGCAGATCCCGTGTCAGTGGATCGATACGGACAATGAAAAAAATGTTTAAAAAAAAAAATCTAATTTTTTTTAAAGAAAACAAGGGTAAACCAAACCGATCCCAACCAACATGAATCGGTCTGCATCGGTTAGATTACCCTATATTCTTCCCAAAAAATTATTATTTTTTAAATATTTTTACCCTTGTCCATACTAATCCAATGATATGGGATCGGCCAGAAATCAGTGTCGGTCTTAGTAGATATCGATCCATGTCGGTCGGGATCGATTAGGTTTACCACTAATTTTTTTTAAATTATATTTTTACCCTTGTCCATACCGATCCATCGATACAGGATCGGCCAGGAATCGATACCGATATCCATCTCCACCGATACCGGTTTGGAACAATTTGTTTCGGTAAATTAATATATTGTAACTTAAGTTAGTAAAATATAAAATATAACAACTGTTTTCAATTTTGCTTTAAGGATTCTAACATATATTAATTTGCAGAATAAGTTTTATTATATTAGAAGAATAATCTGAAAAGTTGAAACTGAAGAACCATGGTACAACGCGTGCACAAATGTAGCAAAAAGGTACACCTCAAATGAGCAAAAGCAACATGCGAAAAATATACAAATGATGATACAGAGTATACACAAAAGTAAGATTCCAATTTACCAATAAATCAATACAATAAATATTTATTTTAATAGTATTTTAAATTAACAATTATTTCACATTCATAGGTACTTGATAAAATTCAGGGTCACAGATAACACATAAACAGTAATTGTGATAATATTTAATGATATTAAAACAATTATCGGATTATCAACAGTTGAATATGCAAAATTAATAGGAAAGGTAAACAAATTATATTTTAAAATAAATTTACTAAAGTAAATAAATAAATTACTACACTTAAATATATATTTAATGTTTATTTTCTATTTTGCAGCACAAAGAGTCTTTAAAGTCTTGTGTATCCCAAATATACTGTTTCTACTTCAAAATTGATGACAGGAACAATTCAAGTAGAACATCCAAAAGAATCGTTGTAGATACACTCAAGAAAAGAAATGCGAAAAAAAAGAAAGTCATTGAATTAGAAGACAATGAAGATAAAAAAAATAAAAAAATAAAACTGAGAAGGAATAGATTTGAAATGCTAAAAGATATAGTTACAAAGAATGTATTCAGAAGTTATTTAAGGATTGATGATAATAAACAATGTAAATATTAACGATAGTAGCATTTTAAATTTATTAATCTAAAATTTTACTTCAAATTTTTTTTTTAGAGAATGATTTTAACTTCAAAATAAAGGTAATAATAAAATCATAATAACAAAAGATCAAGAGTTTTATTATTTTTCTATTTCGTTTTAAGCATCTTTATTTAAAAACAACATCTAGAATTTAAATATGGGTCTTAATTAACTAAACTATAATAAAACGTGGCATTATACAAATTACTACAAAACAAAATAGGATACAACAACCACTACATCAACAACACAACTATATTTTCATTTAAAAATTAACGGTAGTGTAAAGAAAAGTATATCATGATTCCGTAAGTTAGACTCACTAATATATCTACTTAGAATCCACGTATGGTCACACGTGCATTTGCACGTGCACCATTATTAGTTATAGTATACTAGTATCCAAAATCTATTTGGATTTGATTATGAAATTCGGTTTGGTTTATTTGGTCTGGTTCCAATTTCGATTCTAGTACAAATTTGACATACTTATGCAATTAAGCAAACGATCTACACATGTATGCACACCCTTACAACAAGTGAGTTCTCTATAAGTATTCTTATTTTTAATTTGAGAGAGGATTTTCACACAGACGATGTGGGGAGGAATCTGCACACTACACCAATATGTGTTTTGAAAAGTGTATTATTTCTATGGGACCTACATTTTTAGAAAGAAATAAAAAATAATAAAAAAATTATGCAAGAAGGAATTCCTCCACCATGTATATACTGCGGCGGTTTCTAAAATCCGTTGTCGTAGACTTACCTTTAATGGCGGTCTTCGACAACCGCTACCATAGACGTCCGCTAAAGTATATTATTTAACAGGCAGAGAAATTAGGACTGACAAGTTGGGAGATAAATATAGTTATCGTAGTTTTAAATGCCGCATCAATAAGTATCCCATGTAACTATGATTTTTAAGATTATGTTTCCACAGTTGTAGGGTCCTCTATTACTACTAGGGGTGTAAGTGAATAGCCGAAATCCGTTTTCGTATATCCGTGTCCGTATCCGAATCCGTCCGAAAGCTAAATGGATGCGGATACGGATAGGCTATAGCTATCCGAAAAGCTATATTTACATGTAAATGGATAAAATATCTGACCTGTATCCGTGTCCGTATCCATTTAGCACTCTCCGAATCCATCCGATAGCTAATCGGATGCGGATGCGGATATAGCACTATCCGAGCCGAATCCAATCCATTTACAGTCCTGATTACTACGATGTTAAATACCGCATCAATAAGTATCCCATATAACTGCGATTTTGAACTACGATTTTGTTTTCGCTGTTATAAGGTTATCTATTATTGCAATTTTAATATCGTAGCCATAAGTATCCCTTATTACTGCACTTGTTAACTACAGTTTTGTGTCCGTAGTTACAGGGTCCACTGTTTTGTTGCGGTTTTGAATACCACAGTAATAAGTATGTCATATTGCTGTAATTTTTAACTGCGATTTTATTTCCGTAGTTATAGGGTCCTCTGTTACTGCGGTTTTAAATACCATAGCAATAAGTATCATATATTACTACAACTTTTAACTGCGGATTGGTTTCCACAATTATAGGGTCCTCTATGTCTGTAGTATTTAAAACTGTAGCAATAAGTACCTCATATTCCTGCGATTTTTAATTGTGATTTTGTTTTTGCAGTTACAGGGTCCTCTATTGTTGCAGTTTTAAATGCCGTAGTAATAAGTATCTCATATTACTGCGATTTTTAACTACGGTTTTATTTCCATAGTTACAGTATCCTCTATTGTTGCGGTTTTAAATACCGCAGTAATATAGGGTCCTCTGTTACTGCGGTTTTAAATACCATAGCAATAAGTATCATATATTACTACAACTTTTAACTGCGGATTGGTTTCCACAATTATAGAGTCCTCTATGCCTGTAGTATTTAAAACTGTAGCAATAAGTACCTCATATTCCTGCGATTTTTAATTGTGATTTTGTTTCTGCAGTTACAGGGTCCTCTATTGTTGCAGTCTTAAATGCCGCAGTAATAAGTATCTCATATTACTGCGATTTTTAATTACGATTTTATTTCCACAGTTACAGTATCCTCTATTGTTGCGGTTTTAAATACCGTAGTAATAAATTTCTCATATTACTGTGATTTATAACTGCGATTTTATTTCTGCAATTAGATGGTCCTCTCTTACTATAGTTTTGAAAATCGCAGTAATACGTATTCCATGTTACTGCAATTGTTAATTATATTTTTGTTTCCACAGTTATAAAGGCATTTTGTTATTGCGATTTGTAAATACCGCAACAATAAGTATTCCATATTACTGCACATGAAGAAGCCGCAGTTATAAGACATTTATAGCTACGGTTTTTTAAAATCGTAGTTAAATATGTGTAGCTACAAGTGTATTTTATTATAGTATAGCAAACAAAAACTATTGCAGTTTGGACACTGTAGTAGAGCCTTAGACTATAACCAAAACCAGACCATTTCATTAATTCTTGGAATTGGGTTCCAATTTAAAAACCATTTAATAAATGAGACAGTTCTGGGATTGGTCCCTTGGGACTAAACCAATTAAAAACCCTCTCGATTACCTAGAACCATATATATGGTTGCTTCAAAGCATTTCAATAATGCCGATTGTTTTCAATAGATTCAATTTATTTTTCTATCCTTTCTTTAGGTTGCTGAAGTGTGAACAATCTGCTTGCCTAGTACTTTTTGTTGTTACCATATGATTTATTTTAGCAAACTTGAAGTGGAAGGTTTTCTCTTTGCCCCTCTCTTTCTAATGAACATAACTTGAATCTTTAGTATTTCATTTTCTTCTTCACAACAAGTGTTTGTTTGACAAACCCAGATTAGGATAGTGCATTTCTCTAGAATAAAGATAATGAATTTAAGATCCATATCTACTCGAGATGGTTAATGATTCATTGAGATTGAGAGAGAATTTGTTCAAATACGAAAAAGTGCATAATATCACTTTGAAGGGACAATCCATGTATTTGCAAGTGCAAGCTTCCAAAAGGAATAGTAATTCCAGTTTTTGTAAAAAAATCTATTATATCTCAAAAGTTTGACAAAATTTGAGATATATAAATGTGTTCATCCTTTTTTTTTTATGAAGAAGGAAAATTATATATATTACTTAAAGGGCAAATTTACATTTAAGTCATAGGTAAAATAAGAGTTAAATGCTTGGGCCTTTCATGCCCATGATTTAAGAAGGACTAGAATGTTATCATTTTTACAATTACAAAAAACCAGATCTTTAGAAATTTTCCTAGTTTGTAGGAGGAGGGTTAGAATTTGTAGAGACCATGGAAATTGGGATGGAGATGGAAGAAAATCGGGCAATAACTTGTTTGAGCACCAAACTTCTTTCATCTTCAACCCCCGCTTCGCAGCATAGTTTAAACCTGTAAAAATACCAAAAAGTTCCGGTTCCAAAACGTGCTTAGGAGTTCTAGTTCCCGCAGCAATGTACACAAATTTACCCTTTAGCAAAATGCATGAGGCCCACCCTATCGGTTTGATACAATAATACTTACAATCATTTTAAACATGCACTTTTTACTTTTGATATAGAAGCATGTCTGTGGTTATTAGTAGTATATTTACTAACTTAGGCATTTAACTTCTACTAATTAATTTATAAGTCACACGATTGTTAACACAAGAGTATTGGTTACTTGGAAACAATGTATCTATTGGGAATTAATAAACTAAATTTATATAAAAATCAATTTATTTGTTGATTTATTGGATCATCAACATATTGATTACATGACAAACTATTACTTAAATGAACACAATTCAATAGCTTTTGCCTAGCCCCTGCATGCCTCACTCTCTAAGAAACAAGAGAGAAATCCCCCTTTGAAAAGGAGATAGTACATTCAAATAAATCATGTAAGATTTATCTTAAAGGAATTTTTAGGCCTACGAAAAAATTTGTTAAACCAGCTATAATAAAGAGTGTGGAGGTCCCCTTTTAAGATTGTCTTCACACTATAAGATAAAAAATACCTCGCCAGAAAATATTTTGATTGCATACAGGCCCGAGAACAATGTAATACATAGACTTCCTAATTTTGTGACGACAGTGCTAGGATTTTTTGAGGGGAATAAGGCGTTGATCTGCAATGCTGATATTCTTCAATTCCATATAATACGCCCATTTTGTAGGACTTTGCACAATTGGCATAATTTGTACTCTTTTTTCACCTCCTATGTTTGTATTTGCTCCAAATTGTAAATGCGTATCAATTGCTTTATTATAATTCATCAGCTACAGAGCAACATGAAAGTGTTATTAGACACGATTTCTTAATTGAAATATGAAGGGATTGGATTCCAAATCCCATAGCCAAGATACCAAGTTTCTTACCATTTGGTAAAAATTGCAAATCAAAATTGACATTCTTAATACCACAACCAATGATTATGTCATTAATGGACTATGTAGTGCCATTATCTTTATTGAATTTAGATGATTCACTAGTAAGAATTCCTTGTTTGCATTAACATAATCATTAAAGTTATAACATTGACTATATGAGCGCAAAATTTGTATTTTCAAATATAGCATTTGTCAGGATACAGGGAGAGTGAGGAGGTATGGTGTCCATTAGAGGGAAGCAAATTATACATCATTCACAATGAAACCATATTAGACCGTTGCTAATATTTAACATCAAATAATAATTCAGAAAGACTACCTTTCAAGTATGTCCTTGCACCCAACTGGGCACCCCAATTGATTTTGCTTGTGGGCTGCTAACAACGAAGAGTGCTCTCAAAGACCCACCACCAACAATATATATATATATATATATATAGGGAAAAAGATCTCTACTTGGTAGTGTTTCCTACGCCCTCTCATAGGACACTGTGAGATGATGCCTCTGTCCCCTAGGTATATACCCAGGTGTGCTCACCTATTGGCCCAGACGCTTGTGTAGAGACCATGCAACCAAGTAGAGATCTCTTGCCCATATATATATGCAAGTTAAGTGCAAAAAACTTTTGTGGAAGACAAAATACAAAGGCACTAAACCCTAATAGGTCACATATCATCGATGTGGCCAACTGATTTTTAGGGTTTCTCAACTTATTTTTAAGAGGTGGCCTACAAAAGCTACAGACTGCCCAACTCATTCAAAAAGGGCTGATTTGAAAGCAACCAACGGTACAACAACAAATAGAACAAAAAATCAGTGCGGTCCCTTATCCAAACATGGCCCTAGAAAGTATCTCTTCATTAGAGAGCTTACCTGAGTATTGAGAGGGGACTTGAATGAGTCTCGGAAGATAGGCTTGAGATTGAGGACGTTGTGTCGTTCCAAAGCAGAAAATAATAGTAATGCAGTTGCAAGAAGGTTTAGAGAGAATATGGACTCCATCCTTGCCATCAGAAGACTTCTCTGGTGCTAAAAATGATCGATAGATTTAAAAATGAGTGAAAGCTGAGGAAGATTTATAGCACATATCATTAAGAATGGAGGGGTAAAATAAATAGCAATTCTACCTAATAGGAAACTTGTGTTGGCTTCAAATCCATTATAAAGTTGCTATGAACGGTAGGAATTTCATGATTGTGCCAAATAACTCAGGACATGCTGTCGTGATAAGCTTGATAGGTTGATGTTGATAAGCTTGACAGGCTGGTTCAAATTTTTGCAAGCCATGTATTAGATCGTTTTGACCTAAATTGTGGGTGTCACGTTTTGGCTCAAACATAGTTCTCAAGTTTTGATAAACTTGACAGGTTGGTTCAAACTTTTGCAAGCCATGTGTTAGATCGTTTTGACCTAAATTGTGTGCGTCACGTTTTGGCTCAAACACAGTTCTCATGTTTTGATAAACTTGACTGACAGGTTGGTTCAAATTTTTGCAAGCCATGTGTTAGATCATTTTGACCTAAATACTGTGTGTCACTTTTTGGCTCAAACACAATTCTCGTGTTTTGATAAGCTTGGCAGGCTGGTCCAAAGTTTTGCAAGGCATGTGGTAGATTGATGCAGCCTAAATTGTGTGTGTTGTGTTTTGGCTCAAACAGAGTTCTCCTAGAGAAAAAAATAAAACTTAAAATTTTGGGACTACAAGAGGGTGCATAGGATTATATGAATGGGAAAAAAAGCAAAAGGATGCATAACAATACACTGGAGGGAATTTGATTGAATTAGGTCATAATATTTTATATGCGACTAATCCAACCCTACAACTATCTATCTAAGGGTCAGAATTACCACATCATCTTACCACATGACTAAAATTGGTTGCCCATCTTAATAAACGTTTGCCCTCATAATTTTATAAGGAAATGATACATTTACATGTGATAGTAAACGCATAACTAGATCCCTATCTTGTTCGAGGTCCACCCCTATCAACTATCCCAATTGTGTGTCTACAACATGTGAGTAGTGAATCAATTTTGTTTTACTACCTTCCTTTTAAAATTTATGCTACATTTTTGTTTCTATTGTAAACATTTCAAAAAACCTTAAAAATAGCATTGCCACTGTTATAGTTTGGCTTAATATCCAACCCGAACTATGATTGTAGGTCCGGAACCCGAAGTCATAACCACCAGTACCTTATGGTGTATTGATAAGGCATTGGTTCAAGAAGAGGGAACCTCAAAAGAGAAATTCTATTTGCCAGCACATAGACGGATACCTCCCCTGTGCAACTGTAGAGTCCACCATCAGATGTACTAATCATGGTAAGTCTTCCCCGAACTAGTAAACCCTAATCATACAATTGGTACACTAGGCTTGGGGATTATGTTTGGGAGGGTTAATACACGAAGACCATGACTCTTGGGGTATATTGACACTAAGTCAGCAGAGGAAACAACCTCTGGTCGATGGCTTAGGTCGACCACTCCCATCGACCAGAGCTGCTGCCATGGCAATTCTCTATCCTGGGAGTGCGGGGTCCAATGTCGCGTGTCGGGGATTTCGTCACCGTGTCCCAATTACCTAGTAAGATTGTTTCCCAAAAATTATGTGCACGTGGGACCCACATACGTAAAATCGAGAAATTAAGCAGTTTTGGGTCAAATGGGCCCTTAACCAAACGGGACCTTAGGGGCCACTATATATAGGCCTAAACCCATTTTAAAACCCATTTCTTCTATACCATCGTTGGAGGAGAGAAAGAGAAGAACGAAAAGAAGAAGAAGAGAAGAAGAGGGAATGGAAGAAGGAAGGGCTTGCTTACCAAATTCTAAATTGAGGTATGAACCTCATCTCCTCCTCTCTTTCTTCCATAAACCTTGTTTCCCCTAGCAAACCTTGTTGAATTAAGCCTCATCTCCCAATTGTTTCAGTAATTGTATGAAGGACCAAGTATAGAACCTATCTTGCCTCCAAATTTCAAGATAAACCCTAATCTAAGCAATCTCCCATCTTCTAATTCTTTTCTAGGTCTAAGGGTAGATGCAATTGCTTAATTAGTTGTGAATTGTGTCTTCTAACTTGCATGCTTGGAATTAGCTTAAATTTACGAAGATAAACCCAAATTTCTTAATGCATGATCAATTCATACCCATTGATCCAAAACCAAACCTTAATCTAGCCTAGTTGCAAACCATTCCCACCCTTTATATTGAGTTAAGACATTTAGAAATCGGATTTCACCCATGCATGGTTGACTTAGTGAATTAGAGCCCAAACCCCATGCATGCACCCAACCCCTTTTCAATTGGTCAAATTACCCATTTCTAAACCCTAAACTTGGAAGCAATTTGGATAATTCACACCCTAATGACCATCCCCTAAGCCAATTGGGAAGATCCATGCCTAAGACCCCAAGAAACCCCATTTTCCCCTTTTTTTCTCTGCTGTTGCTGAGACTGGCCGACCACTCCCATCGACCAGAGAATGTGTTTGTAGGAAAAATTATAAGTTTGGCTACTACCAATCTCTGATTGATGGCTTAGGTCGACCACTCCCATCGACCAGAGTTGCTGTCAAGCTTGAAATGACTCTATAACTCAACCAAACTCAAACCCAAGTAAACCCTAGGCCCTCAACCACATTCAAACATATTTTAACACGTGCGTATGGCTTAACAGTCAGAAAATAGAATTAATCGATCGATGAGGTCCTATCAGCGACTATCTTGAGGACCAATCCAACTTCACGAACGCATAACTAACAAGGTGAGTAGGGATAGACATTGACCTTTGGGAGTGTTTATTTATTTAATTTCTTATTGATTGCCACACATGCATATGCATCTTATCTTTACATACATTATTGGAATCTGATATGTTATATCATTCCTCTGAATTGCATTTGGGTTATGTAACCATGGATGGATAGTGTGGGGATGTTGTGATGATCTGAAATGTGAATTATTATCATGCTAGTCTAGATGCCGTAGTTGGCTTGGAGACAAGGGGTATGGTGTGCCGTACTATGGGATGCGGGAGCATTATACACCTTGTACTATCTCAAATAGAAGTATGTGGCTAGGGATTATCATCATCCGTACTACGGACCCATGCCAACAAGGGTTAAGGTGTTGGATGCCTATGTGAGTACTAATGTTTGCGGGGCATTTTTCGGTATGGGACCCATCTTTCGAAAGGGAATGGTATCACAGGTTAATCTTAGAGGCCAAGTCGGGCTGACCACGGACAGGGATTGCTGGAACCGGCTAGTCTTCTCCGACAATTCAATATGATTGCTACCGCGTACGAAATGCGATTTTGTACCTTGACTGCAGGTATTGGGGATTGTAGTAGTACTCAACAACCTAGTGACTTAGTTCTTGATGCTAGGTGAATTAAAATATTAAAATTGAATCTCATGCATTTAGGTTCATTTGTTTGCGATTACTTGCTTGGTTTATTTTCAATTGTTGGGCTCAGTGGAGCTCACCCTAATGGAATTGCCTCTTTTAGACGATCACCCAGGTGGACATAGAATTGATGGGGAGGATTATTACGAGCTGAGAACTAATGGTGAAGATTTCTATACTGATCTGGACTCCGAGGGGCATGGTCCCGATTGTGCACGTGATTACTATGTTCCTTCATGAGTGATGGGATGATCTGAGAAACACTTATTTTTGATGTTCTTATGACATTATTTTGGTGGATTACCATTCACTATGTATAAATGTATAGTTCTAACTACTGTTTTGCTGGATTACTTATGGGATGTAAACCAGTTTAGGAGAAAGACAAGAATGTAATTTACCTATAAATATCAGTCTTTTGTATAAAACTTAACTTTTCACGCACTCTGATCAATATATTATCTTTTATCTTTGAACTAGTGTGTGTTTGTGAGTTGTAGCTACTGCATATGGATTCTGGAGGGTATTTGAATACTTGGGTATTCGCGTCAACCATCGGATCCTCCCAGGAGATGGGTTCAGGGTGTGATAGCCACTGTTGCTTTTTTATGATAAAATGTTAATCCTACATGCTCATTATAAACGAATGGTTGGGGTCTGTCATGTAGTGGACCTTATATTGGTATGCGATCTATTGCATGATAATATTTTCAATAGTCTGCCTACTATGTGTGAGTAAGGAAAACACTCACTCATGTTATCATACTGCATTTTTAATTGAAAATTTATAGTACATATTTTTTTTGGGAAAACAAATTTCATACTTGGCGAAAGTTTTTCTTCACCTGGAAGGAGAAGAAATAATTCCTTCGTCACGGTTGAAGTGACCTCATGATTGGACTCCTAGGTCATCATTACACTCCACCCGCTATTGATGAAGTCAAAACTATACTTCCCTTTAATAATCTAATTGTACTACCCATGGGTGAAGGGAATCTTGGTAATTGTTACTACATTGACTATTGTAAAAAGTGGGAAAATATTCCAATATGCACTCACTTGGAAGTAGATTAGCATGTCCTGTGCTTTTTTCCACATAAATTTTTTGACTATTAGATGTTTAGAAAATTATGTGGATTGGCCATATTAAATTGACTCGATAAGCTTTCCAAGATGGTCAAAATTTTCACCATGTGACAAATCAATGGGGTCACAATATGGTGGATAGGTAGACCTCAAGGTCCCTAGCTTATATGCATAGTTCACTAAGTTGGAAAATAAAGCTATATAAATCTGGGGACTACGAGGATGCATGGACATACATAAATGACTGAAATTTAGAAGGATGCATGCCAATAAATGATAAGGTATTTGATTGAATTAGGTCTTGGTAATTTGATATGTGACTAATTCAACCTTAGACCTATCTATCTGATGGTCAAAAGTGCACATTATCCCACCATGTGGTTCGTCCAGTCAATTTCACTCTGGTCGTAGTCCGTCCTACACCTTGAGGGTCGATCAAGACTAAGATTGACCAATTATGTAATCGTTCTCACAAACCCAAGACTGGAATTAATTAATAGTGGATCAATTGATTATTAGTCATTTATTAGTCTTGGCTAATCTATCCTTATTTGTCTATCTATTGGGCCACATTTTCATGTCCAAAAGGACAATATTGTACAAACACTTTTATCTATGGTTTAATATATATTTTCTTTTTCCATAAAAAAAGAAGCCCAAGAGCGAAATAATATTATAACTTGGCTAGGCTTCCTAGCGTTATTTATAGGCATCACATTCTCGATTCTTTTTCATAAGTTTATGATGTATGAATAAAAAAACTAAACTTTGGCTCCAAGGGAGAAGCCAAGGGAGTAGAAAGGATTACAAATAGGAAATTTAATAAGAGGAAAAATGAAGGATAACGTACAAATTAGAGGGAAAGATGATGGAGAGTTTCGAACTTGCATATCATTGGGCTGATTATTTTCAAACTTGTTTTGGCTCATCAATTCGGTCAATTTGTGACACCTCTAGTCGGTCGGTTATAAGTCGAATTGGTTAATGGTTGATGATAAGTGGGGTTGCTTAATTGGTCGGTCTACCGGGTTAATTGGTTTTGGACCGAGCTCAACCGATTGATTAAAAAATTATTCATCTTAAAACTAAAACTGAACCATTTATTAAATAGTTGGTTCAGTTTCAGGCTTGGTCGGTCAATTTCTGTCTACTTTGCTAATCCAGACATGGTTTTGACATTCCTAAATATCTGGGAGGGTATTTGATTTAATTAGGTTATGAAATTTGATATGTGACTAATCCAACCATAAACCTATCTATTTAATGACCAGAATTGTCTCATTCTTGCACCATGTGACTAAATTGGTGAAACACCTTGATAAGCTTATTATGTTTATATACAACTTTTGACATTCATTGGCAAATGCTAATTCTACTTGCTCATAATAAATATATAGTTGGATCCTAGCCATGTTGGGGTCCTCTGCATAACAAAAATATAAAAAATACATGAATAGGTTAAGCACTCTCCAATTTTTTTCTTATTATCTTTCTCTATGAAATATTACATGACATTGAAATTGTTACAAATGACTTGACCTAGAAGATAGATTGACATGACAACCTATCCCACACCCACCAGAGATTCAGGTTGGGTTGCATTTTATTTGGGTTAATTCATCATACTTTTTGATCTTTTAATTGAAAAGAAAATTATATTAAGCTCAAGGAGCGTTAATTAGGTCCTCATATATGTAGATGTGGCAGAAGAATGGGCTTGTTAGCAAGGTTTATCGATCACAATTGATTTAATTAAATTGTTTCAAAATTGGGTTCACTCAACTAGACTCAACTTAACTTGATCGGATTCAGTACACATGAAATTGAGAATAATAGGAATTGATCCCCAAATCAAATTTAGGTTGAATCAAACGGCTAACTCTATTTTGAGTTGAATCAACGAGCTAACTGATTGATTTTTAAAAGAATGGCTATAGATGGTTTATTTCTAATGGGAAAATATTCTCAGTGGGGGGTGGGGTGGGGATGGGGATGGGGGCCATGCCCAAACATAGTGGGAGGGGGGTAAAATGACCGCCCTGCCCCCATGAAAGGTGAAAATCCCATCCCCTGAGATGCCAGTGTGAATGCTTTCATTGGCTACTAAGCGTGCATAGCCCCTGCGCTCCCCCACAGAGAATTGCTCCCCATTTCTTATTTAATGTTTTCTCTCTAGGGGATGATCTTTTGGCTCAGTGGGTACGCGACTAGACATTTGGGTCTAGCATAAGTCCAAGAAGATTCAAAGTTTGATCCTCCTACCCCTCACCCTTCTTGAAATGGTAGTAGTATAGTAATAAGTGTGGTCCAGTGGTCTCCCTAAGGGTGTCTATCTGGTCGGCATGGAGCCTAGCCAAAACAAAAAAAAGTCTTCTCTCTAATGCTTTATTTATTTATGTGCTCGTGATGGGTGGGTCTTCCATAAGATTGCTTCCTTTTTATATAAATTTCTATTTTGTATTAAAAAGATACGAATTAAGAAATTATGGAAAAATTAGAGGACAAATTGACAAGCAGTCATTCCTACTTACAGGGAATCAAGTCCCTGGCTATGTTTGCATGCCAAGAAAAAAAGGAAAAAAAAAACATAATGAGACAAAAATCATGATGGTGCAATGATTGATTTATGTATCTATCTCTTTCTTCAAATTCAATTTTTTTTTGAATTTTTTCCAAACATAGCCTAATTTAAAATGCTAACTGGTTGTTTGGTTCCTCATCCAGACATAGGATCATGAAAAATTACTGCTCTGACCCTAGTGAACTAAAAAATTCCATTCAGTCAAATGCTCCGGTCATGGCCATTGGAGACCCAGTAAAGGTGATCTGCGAAGCTACTTTCACTCCTCCATCACCTGTCGATGGCGGGATTGATAATCGGAGTGTTCCAACACGCTCTTGGGCTAGCCTCTATCCTGGAGGCCAAGTAAGGGAGGGTGTTGACTCAATCACCTTCTTTGAATCTGAAGTTGTTAATGGTAAGAAGGTTGCTAGATGTAGCACGAAGGAGTTATTAGAGGAAAAGGAAAGATGGGAATCGACCCTTGTTGGGTATGTCTTTGGTCCCAAACCATCATTTGTATTGACTATGACCTCATGCGTGAAATGAACTCTACTCTCTTAAGACTACTATGGCAACTCTACCTCTATTCCTAGAAGCTCTCACATATGATATACACTATCTTGTAGTTTCCTATTGTAAATACACTACTTAGAGAGTCATGTTCACTAGGGTTGTACGCTCTTTATATACTCTCTATTCTGGAGAGTTTCATAATGAATAACAGCATACATGTTGACATGGTATCAGTCGCCTAACATGGAACAATGTCCTCTCCTCTTTGCGACCCTGGTTCTCCTTTCACCGTCTCTCATAACAACAGTTCTTTAAGTAGTGTCACTCACAGCAACGCCTATTCCAGTAGTGATCTTTAGCCTCTGCCTTCGCCAACATGACTCTCCCAAATTTGTCTTCCTCTTCTACGACTGCAACTCTTTCATCATAAACATCCAGACTACACCTTTCTTTGCGTGTTTGGCTGCCTATGCTTTCCCTACTTGCAGCCTTACAATAAACACAAGATGGATTATCGGTCTATTCCTTACATTTTTTCTTTGTTATAATCCATCACATGTGGGCTATCGCTACCTTGATCTCTCTACACACCATTTGTACATTGCGTGCCATGTACGCTTTGATGAATCGGTTTATCCATTTTCTCAATCTTCCACTGCCCATCCTTCTAGCCCACCTCCACCATCTTCATTACCATGGGCTTCTGCCCCAGTGCGTATTTCCAACCCTTCCCTCCCTCCAACGGTTCCTCTCTCACCCTCTTCTTCCTCTTCAACGTCATCATCCACTCCCTCCCCACCACCCGCTATCTCATCCTCTTCTTCCTTTACACCTCCCCATACCCATCCCTTAAGGGACCTCTATGATATTCCCAACGTTCTACCCTCCATGCCACCCACTACCTCTCCTACCCCACCTCCTCCCCATAGTATTCATGGCATGCAATTACGCTCCCATGTTCGCCCCACCACTGCCTCCTCACACCCCACTGCCCTTATCACTACCTCGTGCCTGGATACCGAACCCACTTTCTTTACCCAGGCCAATAAGCACCTTGAATAGAGGAAAGCCATGACTGAAGAATTCAATGCCTTACTCAAAACCGACATCTTACTAGTTCCACGATCCCCAAAGATTAATTTAGTTGGTTGCAAGTGGGTCTACCACATTAAATATAAGGCAGATGGTTCTTTTGAGTGTTACAAGGCTCATTTAGTCGCCAAAGGCTTCCATCAACAACATGGATTGGACTACACAGAAACTTTTAGTCCTGTCGTTAAGCCTAATACAATTCGTATTCTTGCCATAGCTGTCTCTCAAGGTTGGCTCATCAGGCAATTGGATGTCAGCAATGCCTTCTTCCACGGTCTTCTTACCGAAGTAGTGTTTATATCTCAACCACCGGGTTTTGAGGACTCCACTTGTCCAGACCATGTTTGTTGTCATCATCGATCGTTATATGGTCTCAAATAAGCTCCACGGGCATGGTTTCACAGACTCTCGACCTTTCTTCTACATTTGGGCTTCTTTGCATCCAAAACTGACCCCTCTTTATTTATATACCGCCAAGGTACGCATACTATTTATGTGCTGGTTTATGTTGACGATATATTGGTTGTAATAGCCAGACCCAAGTATTGTCATTTAATATTAGTTATTGATTATTTATAGAGTAATTGGATTGGATGGAAGGAGATCGATTCTATTGAATGATATTGCTTGATTTTTGTAAGAATTTTCTTGTAATTATGATTTTACTTGTGTTAAAATGGTTTATGGGCTTATTCTTGATTGATGGCTAAGTATGGGCCTTATGATGTGTTTTTTTTTTTAAAAAGCCCATGATTTTTATTTGATTTATGGGACTAGTTTATAATGTGTTATATTTTGGACTCATTTGTGAATTTGGGTTCATTTTGGTTCATTTGGTTTGAGTTAATTTAAATGAATTTTAACCTAGCAATAGAACTAAAGGTATTCTAGTAAAAGACTTTAGCTATATATTTTTATCTTTGAGCACTATTGGATATTAAGATTATGACTTAGACTTTAGGCTTGGCTTTTTGGAAAATTCTAAGAGGAGACTTGTTATTTACAAAAGTGTCATAGACTATAAATAATCCTTATGGGAAGCTAAATCATACAATTGAAGATTCTCTTGGCTTTTCTAAAGAAGGGAAAGGAGAGGAAAAGAAAAGAAAGAAGGAAAAAAGCTTGGGTTTGAAGTTTTGAAGAATGATTTGATGAAATTGAGGGTTGTAGAAGCAAGATTAAAGGGGTAATTGAAGGATTAGAGCCTTGATTTGAAGGGATAATCTCCTATTTGAAATTTGAAGGTAAGAAAGCTTAATTTGAGTTTTAGTTTTTGAAATTTAATGATGGATCTATGAAATTGAAGGTTTAATTCTCTTGCTTAGGTTACAAAGTAGTTAAATCCATGTGGAATTAAAGGAACTTCATGATTTGATAGAAGATTTGAAGGAAGAACACTTGAATTGGGGGTTTTCCTTGAAAAAACAGGTATTCCCTTTTTTATTCTTAAATTGATTTAATTAGTAATTATTTTATGTTTCGAAGGGGTTTTAGAGCATCTTTTTGAGGGGTTTCAGTAGGGTAATTCAAGTATGGAAGCTAGGAGATGAAATCCCCGAAGCTTGAAAAGTTTTCCCTAAATTTTTAAAAGGATCGGACTTTTCTGCAACATGGATTGGTCGACCGGTCCATGCTGCCAGAGACCAATCGGTCGACCAATCCCCAGGGCAGAAAGGTCCCAAAAATTGAAATTGTGATTTTTCAAAAATTGATCTTATGGCTTTGTTCTATAAATTGGTCTGTCCTTGGACGCCAAAAATGACATATAAATGGGATATTTTGATGACCCTTAGGGCCACCCGAAGATCGATTTCAAAGTTGGGAGTTTTGGAAACGTCGAATTGTAAGTAACGATACATGATCATATTAGAATATATAGTTACTAAATGAATGAATGTATGAATGATAAATTAGATAAATGAATGAGTGACTTTATGCACTTATAAGCTTTGTGTGCATAGTGTATAAAGATGTGTATGTTAGAATGGAAATGAAAACTTTATATATATAAAGAAAGATGTTAGTATTCATTATATGTACAATTGAGATTATGAATGAGAAAAATACATGATGATTGTTTATGAACTTTACATGTGATTTGAATGTTTATGCTTATGTTGTGCCTTACAACTATATTATGCCCTATGTAATACGCACATGTTCAAGATAGGGCTAAGAGTGATTAAGGAAAAGGTACACATGTACATAATAAAAGTCAAACGTTTTAGAAAGAATATAAAATAAAGTCTAAATCAATAGACGACTCGAATGGTAATTATTGGTGTTTTGAGAGGTATTGGGGCTAAAGCTAAGACATAATCTGACACAAAAAGCTTTGAGAGGTGTTGAGGCTTTACCTAAGACACGGCCTGGTATGGAAGGAAACCATTTCCAATGAGGAGTTGAGATTATGACTAAGAATGTTAAGCGGGTATCGTGTAAACGATATAAAGAAAAATGGAAATAATGAAAGATGCATGCACCCTAGTAATGATTTAAATAAAGTGCATGTTTGATTATGAATGATTGTTTATCTTGCTTACTAGGCTGTCAAGCTCATTCCATTATTATAAATGTTTTTATAGAGAAAGGAGCCAAAGACGAATGAAAGAAAATTGTCATCGAGCAGGATCACTTGGACTGAAGGGAACCTTGCTATTCTTGGAAGTTTAGCTATGGTCAATGATATACATGTTTAGGCATTTTTTGTTGATGTTTAAGAATTGTATTTCTTAAGGATGATTGTATTAAACTAGGATAGATGCCAATAGTGTTACTACCCAATGAATGAGTGTAAGAGGTATACGTTTTTATGGTTTTTAATTTATTGCTCCAGCTATGACTCTGATAATTATTATGTTATGGATCTAATGAATGGATTTACTATGTTAATTAAGGAGTTTTAAACTTCATGAATATTTAGGATCCATGCATAATATGTTTCTAATAAGACTATTTAAGCTTAGCTTGCACGAACCACAGCTAGATCCGGTGTCATGGGCCCTACCAGGTCTAGTCATTCTGGGGGTGTGACATTGGTTATAGCAATATTCCGGCCGAAGTCTCCACGCTTCTTGCTAAGCTTGGTAAGGAATTTTCAATCAAGGACCTTGGTCCTTTGCATTTTTTCTTGGGCATTGAGGCTGTTCCACACTCTTCTGGTTTGTTATTATCCCAAGCCCGCTACATCAAGGACCTTCTTCATAGAGTTGGCATGACTGCTTATAAACTGGTTCTAACGCCTATGGCAACCACTACCAAGGATTTGGATTTAGGGGGTGTCCTCATGGAAAACCCCACTCTTTATCATTCCATTATTGGGGCCTTGCAATATGACACCATTACCAGGCCCAATGTCGCCTTTGTAGTGAACCGTGTATGTCAACATATGCACTCCCCCACTGATGCTCATTGGTCCTTGGTCAAGAGGATCTTATGCTATCTCAAGCATACCAGCAGCCATGGTCTTTTAATTTCTCACTCCAGCACTCCCCAGTTACAGACATTCTCTGATGCCGATTGGGCAAGTAGTCCCACTGATTGTCGCTCTACAGGCAGTTATGCCATATTTTTTGGAAAGAATCTTATATCTTGGTCTTCTCGCAAGTAGAAAATCGTGGCCCGTTCCTCCACTGAGGCCGAATATAAGGCCATGGGAAAGGTAGCATCCAATTGAGAAGGACCATATAGAATCTTCAAACAAGTAACGCCAGGAGCTTACCATTTGGAGACTTTGGAGGGGATACCCATACCGCGGTCTTGGAATTCAAAAAATTTGAGAAAATTCTATCAATAAAGGTTAGTCCTCGTTTGTTTTAAACCAACTTTGAATTGTTTCAAATGCTTGTATTACTACGTTCAATAAAGGCATCAATATTTGCTCTTCATTTTTAGGGGCAATGATTCATTTTTATAAGCAAGTTTCATATGTTATTATTGATGTGCAAATTAATAAAAACAATCAATGGTCATCCGACTATAATGGTGAGTTGCACCATAGTGGCGTTCCACAAAAATAATCCATGGTCATCCGACCATAATGATGAGTTGCACCATAGTGGCGTTCCACAAAAAATGTCCATGGTAATCCGACCATAATTGTTATACCCGCACCCCAGATATCCCCTTATACCCGGGGTAGTTTGGACCTTTACCTAATGGGTAATGCCCTATGGCTATGGTCAACACTAATGATTTTGAACTGGTAATACCATAGAAAGGACCCCCTCGAAGACTTAGAAGTGTGGGCAAAAGCCCCACAACTTTTCTTGAAGTTTGGGCTATAACAGCAGCACCGGAGTTACGAACGGACTCACTCTTACTGAATCCACTCGAGGATCCGCTCGTGCTGTCATCAGCCTTTTTGGTTTATTTTCCTATGGGACCCACATACCCGTGTCCCGGACACCCTAAGTGAACCTTTGGACTATATGGACCCCTGCCCTCACCATTTCTTGGTTGAGTGGACCATAAAGTGGGGCCCATAAGGCTTAACTGGGTGAATAATAGGTTTTATACACCCTAGCGTAAACCAAACAGACCCTAGTGGACACTTGAGTCCTATGGACTTAGGGTGCACCCCAAACATGACCTAATGGACCTAGGGGCTAAGATCAAGACCAAACAAGCCCTAAAACCTAAACCAAAACCCATTTAAGACCTAGGGCCACTAAGTGATTGGGGATACCTACACCAAACACACCCTAAGGACCCGTCTACCCACCTTAAAGCTAAAAGAACTCCTCTCATTCACTTATCTCTCCCCCTCCCCCATAAACCGTGGAGGAGAAGAGACAAGAGAAAAGAGAAGGAGGAAGAGGAAGGAAGAAGAAGGTGAAGTAGAAGAGGAATAGGAGGGGAAGGGAAGAAGGTGGAAGCCATGCAAAAATGGTTGGCAGCTCCACACCTCCTCCCCAGCTGGCCGGATCCAAGGGAGAAGAGAACGAGGAAGAGAAGAGATGGAGAGAGTGGCTGGAAGAATGCTCACCAAGGTAAGCTCCCTCAACCTAGCTCTCCCTCATTTCCCTTTTATTTTGTTGGTTTCTTGAGCTAGGGCTAACCTAGGGTTCCATTTGGGACTCAAGGTGAAGCTCGGCCCTAATTGGGAGCTCTAATGGATGGTGACCTAGGCCTCTAAGTGCTGCAATTGCAGCCATGGCCAATGAACCTTGGTTTGAACCTTAAACCCCCACTCCTTGGACCAATTAAGACCCAAACCTTGTAGGATCATGGATCTTTGAGGTGAGCCTAGGACCTAGTGACCCTAGGAAGGCTTAGACACCCTCTCCATGACCTTGAGGTGCTAAGGAGCTCCCAACTTCAAGCTGGAGCAAAAGCCCTCTGCAATCTCGGAAGAGACTACCGCGGACGAACAATCGGATGCATCTATCGTGGTACCGCCCATCAGTCTGCCCAGTATAAACCCTGTGTGTTGGCTTGAGTAGACGAAGGCACGAATTCACTGTGTTTACCTTTGCCCGAAGCCTATTGCTCTCGGGTTTGTCTCAAGAAATCGAACGGATGCAGGGGCGGACCCAAGAAGCACATCCACCCATGGATCCGCTCCCTTTTATGGTTGTCCCAGGTGTCAAACGGATCAATGACCGGATTCAACCAAGAAGTTCCGCTTGTGGGTCCGCTCGCTCTATTTTCACCTTTTGGCCTGAACGGAGTTAGGGGCAGATTCACCTCTGCTGAGACCGCCCGTGAGTCTGCTCGTGCTGTCTTGGTTGAAACTTGATTTTAACCTTATGGGCCCCGTGTGGGACCCTTCTATACATGATTTAATGATTATTTTTGTATTCCTAGGCTACCCAACTCGATGGAGAGCGGGAAGCCCGGGTGAGATTCATGTCAACCACACACGGAGGCGTCCGTGTTAGGTGAGTAGGTTCTGGGTGATTTATTTGGTTTGAATATTATATAATTGTTAATATTAAGCATGCTATGGTATATTTATAAGCATAGTGCGCATTGCATTTTATTCAAATGTGATTTGTTATGAATGTAATAGTATGCTCACCATTGTATCGGGCTACGGTACCGGGTGTGCCGGTACCGGAATCCCAATTTTTTTAAATTATGAAAACTGTTGTATGTCATCCTGATCTGTATGTGCCATGCCATGCTGGTACCCGGGTACTAGATGGAATGGGACGTTGATGCACCTGGAATACCTCTCGGGACGATAGGACCTGCATATAGTATATTTGTGGCTAGGATGCTTGCTCCCTTATGCTACGACCCTTGCCAATAGGGGTTTATGTGTTGGATAGTCTAAGCACCTGTGGTCTGTGGAGGTGGGAGAGGCCAGGGTAGGGGTAGTGATGGCTATCGGGGCTTACCACTAGGTGGTCATGATGGCTTCTACCGGCGCAGGTCCCTTCGTGATAATTGAGGACTCATTGGGGAGATAGGATAAGTGACCCTCAGTGTTTTCCGAGTTATTGCAATAGCATATACTTGACCGATAGAATTGTGTGTTAGGTGGAAAATGAATCTAACATTGACATGCATCATTCTGATTGATATTGATTGTATGGTGTATGTGCATTCCCCTTTTGCTCCCTCACTATTTAGTGTAGCTAACCTTGTTGCGCAACTCCTTTTTAGTTGATTATGCAAGAGGTACTACTTGGATGAGCACCGTTGGATGTGAATCAAGTAGGACCAGCGGCTGTGACTTGGATGTAGATGTACATCCAAGATTGGTGTCCTTGTGGCGATTATTTATTATTTAATTTCCTATCTTCCTTCCACATGTATGTATAAACTGTATGTCTATATATAGGGAGAATAATGAATGGTTACTTATGTTAGAATTGTAATATGTGTTATCATTAGAGAATCGATGCTCTATAATTTCACATGATTTAATTAAATTTTGCTTCCGCTAACTCTGTATCTGGAACGACTTATTCCTTTTTGTACGTTCCTTGCTGTTATTAAGATGTGATGACAGGGTGGACTGTGGCTCGGGACACTGTATCCGCGATCCTGGTAGGTGTTGGGATGATGTGTAATTGTCCCAGTCATACCCCCATGTGGAAATATTTATTACATCAGGATAGGGACGTGGCAGAGTGCTATCAGAGCGTAATGCTCTGCACCGACCACGGTCCAGTGTAACCTCTTGATTTACTTTTCACAAATAGGTTCTAAAGTAAAAATCTCAAGAACATAAACTATTGTATGTGGACTTAGTAGAAGACTGATTGGAATGAAAACACGAACCTAGAGAAATAATAGGCAACATGGAACTTAGAATTTTGAACATAGGCTGTCGAGTGATAATTATATAATTATTTGGTTGGGTCCTAAGTAGATAACTGTCGGGTAAATATATGCTATCATCCACACACTATAATGAATTAAGTATAATCAACCCATAATAATTCATAATGATCTGAACAAGAGGGATTAAGATATATATATGAATATGCATAATTAATTACAAATTTCCAATTGTTCTGCATTTCTGCTTGGGCATGATCTCGCCCCTTTCGACCCAAAACCACAAGATTTCACCTGTGCTAACTCGAACCATCTGATTTGTTCCATCCAGAATCAAGATTACATTCATCCACCACAATTTAGAAAGTTCTTAGAAGTTCAAATAGTTCACCCAACCATCTGATCAGAAGAAAAGAAAGGAAGAAAAGGAGAAAAGGGAAAACTAAAGGAAAAGAGCAAAATATAAAAGAGTTTCACAAAGATCCATCAAGGACTGGATCAACAAGAACTGAAATGATATAACTCCAATGAACTGCTGGAGGAGAACCGAGTTAGGCATGTACACCACCTCTACCACCGCGACCCAGGAAAACACTTAGATCTTTCACCTCTCTCTCGATGCCATCTAGGCGCTGAGCCTGGTCTGAGAATTGCTTCTTGACATCGTCAAAGCCATCAGCCATCCTCAAGGTCAATCGCCAAATGGCCATCATGATATCGCTGCCTCCCTCGGGTGCACTAGAAGTACCTACTGCAGAAGGCCCTGAGCCCATAAACTCCAGATCATCACTATCATCCTCATCCTCCTCCCTGGCCCTCCTGCCCTCCTCGTATTGCACTTGCTCTCTTGCACTGTCATAATCATAATATAAGTTCATTTTTCTGCAGTGCATTAAAGCCAATGGGTCCCTCAGTGTATGTTCCTTTGGGTTCATGGTCTAGATCAACCCCAAGGAATAAGAAAATCCTAGTAATCAGGCGATCATAGGGCAATGTGTTGTTGCGAGAAGGATTCATCACCGCGCGGGCCATGTGTTGCATAACCACGTGAGGCAAACAGATGGGCCGGCCAGTGTATAGAGAATGAGCCAGAACTATAGACATCAAAGGAGGTGCTGTGTTGTGAGCCTTGGAAGGAGCCAGATTGGTCCTGGCTATAAAGATCAGAACACGCTGCGAAGGAGGGAACTTGGAAAGATCTTCGTTCTCCTCAAATTTATCATTGGAGAGAATTTTAAACAATTATCGCCTCTCATCTGGAGGAAGACACTGGTCCGGATGACTGCCTGGAGGGTAGTATCGGTATTCACCCTCTGAAGGAACACTAAGAAGAATCCCTAGCTCTGTGGTAGTGAAACCAATGACCACTCCCTTTACATAGGAGATCAGCTTGTACTCATCATCTTCCTCCTTCGTCAGGACCAAATTTGCATAGAACTCCCTGGCCAAAGTGGGATAGTAGAAGTTCGGCTGGATGAGCATGTTGGTCCACTGCAGTCTCTCGAATCTCGCCCCCACCTTATAGGCTAGAAGCTCCTCTACTATGACATCTCTCTCTACGAGAATCTTCCTGTTGAAGAGATGCTCCCTATAAATCCCCTCGGTCTTTTCGGAGGTAAACCGGTGCACATTATAAGCCGTAGGGGCAGAAGCTACAATGGATAGATCTCTCCTTCTGTTTGGGTCCATGATCGAATTTCCTATACACAAGGCACCAACCCAAGAAGGATAGTAAATGTAAGCCAAATTGGAGTGATGGCATTCAACTGACAATTAAATTATAGGAAAAAGGTATGCTTAAATGGAGTGGAGTGAATTGAAAAAAAAAAGGCTATGTTTAATGAGAAAATCAAATATACATATGTGAATGATGAGGATATAGAATGTGGAATATGAATACCATTTGAGATATGTGAGAAGAAAAGAAACAAGGTAAATTCATGAGTAGAGTCTACATGAGATCCCTAGTGTGCTTAGAGGTTATCAATGTATGTGCTTTAATTATTATACATTTCAACCAATGACAATCAAACAAGATGTTGAATGAGAAACCCCAACAAGAGACAAGGATTATTTAATAGAGGAAAAGGGGATAAGCATTGAGAAGTATGCAAACAATCACAAGGATAAGTAATGCATTGAGGATACACCAAGTGCATAAATTAAGTGGAAAATAAAGGATGGATTTCAAGAGTTCTATCAATAATCTTACAAGCAAGAGGAGATGTTTGGAGATAAGACAATGAGATGAACTTCTATGAGGTTTTGGGGCATATAAAGGATTAAACACAAAGTATTGAAGGATTGAGGTTTTATCCATTTCACACCTAGAACCAACCCAAGTAGATCCAACTACACTTGACAACCATAGCATACGATCTTCAAATGCTTGCAAAGGCTTTAAAATGTATAAGACATATAGCTTCAACAAGGAATCCAGCTATATAGTGCCATTGATCGATTAGGGCTTGATTTACACCCAAAACCCTAACCAAAAATCGATTTTGGGCATGATCTTGGCATACATGGCCATAAAAGTGTAAATAAAATCATATCCAATCACAACCTAGGCTTACCCATACCAAATCCTAGAAGGAAGGAAGGAAAGATAAAGAGATACAAGCCAAAAGTTCTACAAAGGGGAAAAGAAATAGGTAGAGACAAGCAAATCCTACAATGGAAGAAAGAAGAGAATGGAAAAGAGGAATCTTACCTTGAGAGTGAGAGAAGGAACCTTGAGGTTTGAAAATTGCAAGAGATTCAGTCAAAGGAGTGCTAGGAAGCCCAACCGAAAACCCTTGTAGAGCCCTCTCCCCTTGCGGTTTCATTTCCCCTCTTTGGAGCCAAAATGAGTTTTTAAAACTCACGGCTCTGTTTTGTTAAAATTTCGCGAACGGACGAATGAACGAAACCACTTATCGTGACTCCGCCCGATGATCCGTCCCGCATAGAACTTGAAATTTTGAATTTTTAGCCTAAGCGGATCAAGGAGCGGATCCACATTTATGAGTCAGCCCGTAGATCCAATCGATTCATTTCCTCTCGGCCTCTTGACCATCTGAGAACGGACGAACGAACGGATTCATGTTCCGCATTCGCCCGTTAGTCCGCTCTCCTTGTTTTCGTGGAGGAGCCACCAACGGACCCAGAGTACTAACACCGCTCGTGAGTCCGCCCGAGTTATTTTAGGATTTCGAGCCCAGAATTTTGAAGACCTTTTGACCTCACCTATGTATGATGATTTTATGCCTATACCTTAGGTTGGACACCCTGGTTATGTGACCCATTTGTGGGGACCACCTCAGCCTTGTCTAATGCCTCAAAATCGAAAGGGATTAGGACTTACACCCGATTGGGCTAACCAAGGAGATGACAGGCATCAGTGTACGCTGTGACTCCCCTCCTATGTGAGAGAAGGAGAGTTACCCTTGCGGATGCAAATCCTCAGACCCTGTTAGTGAGTGAACCTAAACCTGCGTGGTGTAGAAACCCTTGTAGGGGTACATAGGATCCAACTCTTAGCCAGGCCTGCAGGAAGGAATCACTAGGCTGGTTTGAGCAGGTTTAACTGAACAAGCTATAAAGGCCACGTATACTTGGGAATCAGTCATGACACCTCAAGCAAGTGACGACTCTATTTGTACTTTACCTGGTTCATCCAAACCTTGTATAGACTTATAGAGGTAGTCCTACACCGTGACTTGGTTTCCAAAAGAGACGTAGTATACCATATCTAGAGCTACTCTTATTCCCATGGATTGACCTAGGTTATAGTTATGTCCATCGGGATGTGAATGTAATTATTAAACTTATACTTATGATTGGTGTGAAATTAAATATAAAATAATGTGTTTCTTTCCTCATGGTGTAAGGTAGAATTGTTTTTTTCCTGAGCCACAAGTGTGACTTTGGATTGACCTTACCATGGTAGATAGTTAAGCCAAACCCTGGTCGACCAAACCTTAGGCTAATAGGGGATTAATTAAATAATAACCGGGTAGGCTAGTAATGGACCCTATTTAAAGGAATTGACTCAGACTTAACCCGTGAGATGATTGTGTGGTTCTCAAGGGAGGACTAGTATGGACTTTCCCCTATGGGATAACCGTGCGATACGGTTAATGGTTGTGAGAGCTGAAACTAAAGGATGTAACAAGACCTTTTCCAACAACAGATATGAAGGGAGTAATGGGTCGTCAATGTGTTCCCTCCGTGCTGGGAGTGACACGTATGGAGGTCCCATCAATATTCCAAATCATCCTGAGGTTGGGTTAGGTAATGAAATGACCCAAAGTAGAAGCATTCAAAATGTAAACCCTGTACAGAGAACTATGCAGGTTAAGTCCTGCAACCTAATGGTAGCCAGAGTAGTGAAGGCCTAGGTGGTATCACTTGGTCTGGGGGATCTGGAGAACTCCCTATTCATTATGACACAGTTTAGTGTAGAGACAGTGTGGTTGCCTCTGGAATGTGGTAACTACCGACCCTTAACCCAATGGAGCTTAGGGTTACTATGAACCACACCTTTTTGGTAATGAGACCCTAAATAAGAAGGAGAATTATAGAACTTAACTTATTGTGTCATGTAGACACTGCCATACCTTGACCTGACCTTTGACTTGGTCCCAGTTGTGGACAGTTAGACATGGTAAAACTCAGTGAACCCTTATACCTTGAGACCCAGGTTGCCTCAAATTTTGAGGATGAAATTTTTAATAAGGTTGGGGGGATGTTACACCCGCACCCCAGATATCCCCTTATACCCGGGGTAGTTTGGACCTTTACCTAATGGGTAATGCCCTATGGCTATGGTCAACACTAATGATTTTGAACTGGTAATACCATAGAAAGGACCCTCTCGAAGACTTGGAAGTGTGGGCCAAAGCCCCACAACTTTCCTTGAAGTTTGGGCCATGATAGTAGCACTAGAGTTACGAACGGACTCACTCTTGCTGAATTCGCTCGAGGATCCGCTCGTGCTGTCATTAGCCTTTTTGGTTTATTTTCCTATGGGACCTACATACCCATGTCTCGGACACCCGAAGTGAACCTTTGGACCATATGGACCCCTGCCCTCACCATTTCTTGGTTGAGTAGATCATGAAGTGGGGCCTACAAGGCTTAACTGAGTGAATAATAGGTTTTATACACCCTAGCCTAAACCAAACAGACCCTAGTGGACAATTAAGTCCTATGGACTTAGGGTGCACCCCACACATGACCTAATGGACCTAGGGGCTAAGATCAAGACCAAATAAACCCTATGACCTAAATCAAAACCCATTTAAGACCTAGGGCCACTAAGTGATTGGGGATACCTAAACCAAACACACCCTAAGGACCCTTCTACCCACCTTAAAGCTAAAAGAACCCCTCTCATTCACTTATCTCTCCCCCTCCCCCATAAACCATGGAGGAGAAGAGACAAGAGAAAAGAGAAGGAGGAAGAGGAAGGAAGAAGAAGGTGAAGTAGAAGAGGAATAGGAGGGGAAGGGAAGAAGGTGGAAACCATACAAAAATGGCTGGCAGCTCCACACCTCCTCCCCAGCTGGCCGGATCCAAGGGAGAAGAGAAAGAGGAGGAGAAGAGATGGAGAGAGTAGCTGGAAGAAGGAAGCTTACCAAGGTAAGCTCCCTCAACCTAGCTCTCCCTCATTTCCCTTTTATTTTGTTGGTTTCTTGAGCTAGGGCTAACCTAGGGTTCCATTTGGGACTCAGGTGAAGCTCGACCCTAATTGGGAGCTCTAATGGATGGTGACCTAGGCCTCTAAGTGCTGCAATTGCAGCCATGGCCAATGAACCTTGGTTTGAACCTTAAACCCCCAGTCCTTGGACCAATTGAGACCCAAACCTTCTAGGATCATGGATCCTTGAGGTGAGCCTAGGACCTAGTGACTCTAGGAAGGCTTAGACACCCTCTCCATGACCCTGAGGTGCTAAGGAGCTCCCAGCTTCAAGCTAAAGCAAAAGCCCTCTGCAATCTCGGAAGAGATTGCCGACAGATGAACGATCAGATCCATCTATCATGGTACCGCCTGTCAGTCCGCCCATTATAAACCCTGTGTGTTGGCCTGAGTGGATGAAGGCACAAATTCACTGTGTTTGCCTCCGCCCGAAGCTTGTTGCTCTCGGGTTTATCTCAGAAAATCGAACGGATGCAGGGGTGGACCCAAGAAGCACATCCGCCCGTGGATCCGCTCCCTTTTATGGTTGTCCCAGGTGTCAAATGGATCAACCATAGGATTCAACCAAGAAGTTCCGCTCGTGGGTCCGCTCGCTCTGTTTTCACCTTTTGGCCTGAACGGAGTCAGGGGTGGATTCACCTCTGCTGAGACCGCCCGTGAGTCCACTCGTACTGTCTTGGTTGAAACTTGATTTTAACTTTATGGGCCCAGTGTGGGACCCTTCTATACATGATTTAATGATTGTTTTTGTATTTCTAGGCTACCCAACTCGATGGAGAGCGGGAAGCCCAGGTGAGATTCATGTCAACCACACATGGAGGCGTCCGTGTTAGGTGAGTGGGTTCTGGGTGATTTGTTGGGTTTGAATATTATATAATTGTTAATATTAAGCATGCTATAGTATATTTATAAGCATGGTGTGCATTGCATTTTATTCAAATGTGATTTATTATGAATGTAATAGAATGCTCACCATTGTATCAGGCTACGGTGCCAGGTGTGCCGGTACCGGAATCCCAATTTATTTAAATTATGAAAACTCTTGTCTGTCATCCTGATCTGTATGTGCCATGTCGTGCTGGTACCCGGGTACTAGATGGAATGGGACGTTGATGCACCCAGAATAGCTATCGGGACGATTGCACCTGCATATAGTATATCTATGGCTAGGATGCTTGCTCCCTTATGCTACGACCCTTGCCAACAGGGGTTTATGTGTTGGATAGTCTGAGCACCTACGGTCTGTGGAGGTGGGAGAGGCCAGGGTAGGGGTAGTGATGGCTATCGGGGTTTGCCACTGGGTGGTCATGATGGCTTCTATCGGCGCAGGTCCCATCGTGATAATTGAGGACTCACTGGGGTAATAGGATAAGTGACCCTCAGTGTTTCTCGAGTTATCACAGTAGCATATACTTGACCGATAGAATTGTGTGTTAGGTGAAAAATGAATCTAACATTGGCATGCATCATTTTGATTGATATTGATTGTATGGTGTATGTGCATTCCCCTTTTGCTCCCTCACTAGCTAGTCTAGCTAACCCCATTGCGTAACTCCTTTTTAGTTGATTATGCAGGAGGTACTACTTGGATGAGCACCGTTGGATGCGAATCAAGTGAGATCAACGGCTGTGACTTGGATGTAGATGTACACCCAAGATTGGTGCCCTTGTGGCGATTATTTATTATTTAATTTCCTATCTTCATTCCACATGTATGTCTAAACTGTATGTCTATGTATAGGGAGAGCAATGAATGGTTATTTATGTTAGAATTGTAATATGTGTTATCATTAGAGAACCGATGCTCTATAATTTCACATGATTTAATTAAATTTTGCTTCCGCTAACTCTGTATCTGGAATAGTTTATTCCTTTTTGTACGTTCATTGCTGTTATCAAGATGTGATGACAGGGTGGACTGTAGCTCGGGACACTGTATCCGCGATCCTGGTAGGTGTTGGGATAATGTGTAATTATCTCAGTCATACCCCTATATGATAATATTTGT
The DNA here is from genome assembly GCF_018873765.1 of Telopea speciosissima. Classification (NCBI taxonomy): domain Eukaryota; kingdom Viridiplantae; phylum Streptophyta; class Magnoliopsida; order Proteales; family Proteaceae; genus Telopea; species Telopea speciosissima. The sequence continues at coordinate 18,980,153 of NC_057926.1, read as the reverse complement.
TACATCGGGATAGGGGTGTGACAATAATGGTGAGTTGCACCATAGTGACGTTCCATAAAAATAATCCATGGTCATCCGACCATAATGGTAAGTGACACCACAGTGGCGTTCAATAAAAATAATCTATGATCATCCGATCATAATGGTGAGTCGCACCATAGTGGCGTTCCATGAAAATAATCCATGGTCATCCGACCATAATGGTGAGTCGCACCATAGTGGCATTCCACAAAAATAATTGATGGTCATCCGACCATAATGGTGAGGTCCACCATAGTGGTGTTCCACAAAAACAATCAATGGTCATCTGACCATAATGTTGAGTTCTACTATAGTGGCGTTCCACAAAAATAATCCATGGTCATCCGACTATAATAGTGAGTTGCACCATAGTGGTGTTCCACAAAAACAATCAATGGTCATCCGACCACAATTGTGAGTTGCTCCATGGTGGCGTTTCAAAGTTAATTGCCGACCATAAGATTGAGAGTATCACTAGTATGGATTACATGATCGACTAACCACGTCGAGAAGTTACGACAAGAGGACCAAAAGTAAAAGAAAAATAAAAGAAACAAGTCAAATAGCAGAAAGTTATTAACAAAAACCGAGATGTACAACAAATACATAATCCTTTTTACAAATATTGGAATAAGAATTAAAAGTTGTACAGAATTCGGCAAAGATATATCAGGCGTGTTCGACTCTAGGTGAATTCTTCTCCCAAACAATGAAAGTGAAACAAGAGCGAGATGCGCCTAAACCACAAGCATGAAGAGCTTGTCTTGATTTTCCAGAAAGGAGGTTTGAGGGATGAGGGAGCCAGGGGCTAAGAAGCGTGAGACAGGAGTAGCAATAAACAGGATGCTATGCGCGTTACGATCAACCTAGAAATTCACAATGCACCACCTTGTGGCCCAAAGCGACCCCGAGAAGCCTTGGGAGACTGCTTCGCCAAATGAGAATCACCATACCGACGTCTTTGAGCTCCTCTGAAGACAGAATGGATCCCATGGGCGGCCTCCTACCCCTGTTAAAGATAAGGAGGTTGAAGATGACAAGGAAGGCGCCAACTTTGGTCCTCCAGCGTACTACTTGTGCAAAATCTCCCATCCTCGAACTCTGAGGAGGTTAGGGAAGGCAAGAAACAGCCCCCTCAAAACTCCCATCCTCTTCGTGATAGCACGACTGCTCCAAGCATTGGCAAGGGCACACCACACGAAGAGGTAGCCCACCAGCTTGGAACTACAAAATGATACTGTGTGTCGATTGAAGGTCGAAGCTATAAGGGCAAATGTCAATTGAAGATCAGGGCCAAAAGCAACTTCACCAAGCAGAAGGACAACATCCAAAAATAGGCATCCGGTGTAGTCATAGAAGCAACGGCAGTCGCAACACCAAAGAAATAAGAAAGCTTCCAGAGAAATGCAAGGAAGAAACCCGTAAAGAAAGTCCATAGCTTCGCTCCAAAGGAAAGTGGCAGAGACTGGTAAGGAAGGAAGAGAGAAGAATTACTATTTATGGAGGAATGGATGGCCCAGATCAAAAGAGAATCCCAAAAGGCAATATCCCGGATTTAAGAGAAGTAACTGCCAGGGGCCACGCGGTAGGCCTCCATTGCACCTACGCTTTTCAAAATATGTGAAAAGGTTTAAGAAGGGAACCGACAGTTTAACTTTTGTTTCAGCCCTATTAATGGCGCAATAAATGAAGCGTTAAAAGGGGCTCAGATAATAAATGTTCTGCATGGGTAATTACAAACAAGATCATCTAAAAGATCTCCGAACCCAAAGTTGACTCTCGTCACAAAAGGGGACAGGCATCGCAAGAAGAAATGGTCCCACCAAACCAAGGTAGAGATCCGAGTATTATGAGCCAGACAAGTATCGACTACTATCAAAGGGATAAAAATTCCATAAATAAAGTATGCCAGCTATTACTGCCTGGCCATATACAATGAATCAGTTACAAGTATAGGCGCTTGGGCAGCTGAGGATTGGGGGGCAGTGATCCTAGAACATTCTTGGGAGGAGGAAAGAAGGGCACCGAGATAGAAGATGGATCCAACCTCACCTCTTGCACAGGAATTCTTGGATCAAACCCCAAATTGATCTTCCTCCACTTAAAGTGGGGGGCAATTTTCTTTACTTTATCATATAGGCACTGGGTCCCCTCTAAATCCTTATCTTCGTAAAAACATTGGAAGACCGCCGACTTTATGAGATATTCCATGGTGAGGTTCGCCGCAGCATATTTCTCTACCCAGAGATAGTCAATAACATTTCTACAATATTCTGAGCAAAATCCAACCTTTCCAGCAGATCCTTCTCCCAACTTTCAATTGACTTATAGTAATCTAGTTCTTTATCAAGGTAAGAGTTGAGCCTCCGCAGGGTGGCGTTTGCATTCGCATACATCATTATCCGAGCTTGTAATTCCTTCTCTCACTCCATAACGTCAGGTTGTGTGACACCGGACATGGAGGAACAACCCTATAGGCAAAACACAAAAGTCATGATCGAATAATGTAACTCTGAAGACGAGCATAGAACAAAGAAGTCACAAAATAATTGTTCTTCATTAAAGATATGTGCGATGAATTACAACTGCAAACTAACAAAAGAACATGCCCTAAAAACTAGAGAGAAAGAGGGAGAAGAGCTAAACTAAAGCAGAATCTTTCGGATCTTGAGCATTTGGAGTAGGCATTACTTCATCTGCGGGTAACAGGGATGAGGTTCCATCCGTCGGGTCGGCGCCCTGCTTAGTGCCTTGCTTGGAAGCCTTCTCAACCACCTTGGCTTGCTCGGTGTCCCCGGCCACGGTCTCCTTAGCCACCATCGCAGAGGTGGACCCCCAGCCTCAGTACTTGCCATTTATGTAGTAATGGAAGGAGGACGCGACAATGGAATCACCAGGTGTCCTCTAGTCAAAGTAGGGACATAGGCCCCTGACTTCAACAGGACGAGCATATATTCCACCTTAGGTATACTCTGAAAGTCAAAATCAGGCTGCTTCTCCTTCACCTGCTCGCAGATAGAGTGGGCTACCTGCAAAAAAATCTTCGAAGCTGTCTTCAGGTGCTCCTTGGTATTGGCCTCCGAGCAAAGATAAGCTTCCACGACCTTGACACCAGAGTCCCCCAACTTAGACTTCAAACTCGCAATATCTTTTTTTTGGTCCTTCACCAGCTGGTTCTTCTTACTTAATTCTTCCTCAACCCTTTTATTGGATAGGTTGAGATCCTCAATACGCTTCTCAACGGCTGCCAGACTTCTGTCCACCGCAGCATGGGCCTTCTCCACGACACTCTTTCCTTCCATCAACAATTTCATCTCCGTAGCCAGAGAATGGATCTGATCGTTCCTGTCAAGGCAGGTTCACCTCAACTCCCTGTAATCCTTCTCCAGTTGGCTGTATACGGAGGCAATTTTTCTCTTGTACTGCACTAACCCAAAAGCAAAGGCCAAAGCCTGGAACAAGAGAAAGTCAGTAAAGATAAACTAAGATCACGAAAATCCCCCAATAGAAGAAAGCATCACCTCATAGGCCCGCATAAGGGCAATATTTTCCAGCGCATCATCTTCCATATCCGAGAGGACATCCCGATCAGCTGGGGTAATGCAGGTCAACGCCAGATGCTCGGCATCCTCTGCATCCCCGATCACTTTCTGGTCAGTTTGCACCAACCATTTGGGGACAAACAAGTTTGAGATCACCTTCTCCTTGCCCTTATCCTTATCGGCACCTTCCAATAAGGGGGCACCATAAAAAATTACGAGAGAGCCCTCCTCCTGTTCAGTATGATCGGAGGAGGAGGGTGCCTTCTTTTTGCTCAGATGTTGACCCTGATTCTTATGACCCCCAGAGGCTGGGGGAGGGATGTTCTTCTTGGGCTCTTTCCTCGGAAGGTCATTTGTTTGTCTGGTTGGAGCTTCCTTCCTTTTCTACTTCTTATCTAAAGGGGAGAGGACTGTATCCCCGATAACTTGTAAATTCTCCATGAACCCAAATCAAAATCGACTGCACCGAACAGAAAAGAAAGGAATAGCACCAAGTGAAAATCGACAAGAAGAAGACAGAGAAAAGAGATGAAATCCAAGGACGCTCACCTCTATCCAACTCGGACATATCCAGAGCGTCAATAGCATCCAGTTCCACAGGCCCCGGAGTATTCGCCATCATTTCCAAGGTAGATAAATCCTCGACATCAAGAATAGGGACCCTGTTCTGAGCAGAAGTGCTCGAAAAACCACATGTATTGGGGAACCTGGGTCCCACATATGAAGCCCAAAAGAATCTTTGTTTCTAAACGTGGATAGAGGAGGGGATTTTGCCCATAATGGGAACGTCGTGCTGACGGAAGTAATACCATCCAGGATGACCACTATTCGAATTCAATAAGAAACATCTAATGAACAAAGCCGGAGAAGGACGTCTACCTAATCGAGTACATCTAATAACAAAGGCTCTGACACATTTCCAGCAGTTCAGAACCAATTGGCTAGGGGCAACTCTGTAATGCTTAAGAAGGCAAGAAACAAATATTGGAAGAGAATAGCGGAGGCCGGCCTCAAAGGCATCCAAGATGAGACCAACCTCATTAGGATGCTTAGTATTTAATCTGTCCTCGGGAGAGGCGGCCCTGAGGTCAACGGACTCCGGGATCGAGTAAACCTCTTGGATCTCCACAATGTCGGATACCGACAGCGCTAAAGGAATTTCATCCACTCCTTTCCCTATGGTAGGATCAAGTTGTGGTCAGCGAATGTGGTAAGCCTTCCTCCCTTGGGAAGCCAAAAGTTTCTTGGGAGTGGTATGACCGGAAGTACCAGCAGAAACACCAGACGTACTCCGCTGAACTAAGGCAGAAACCCTGGGAACTGCGATAACACCCTCAGATGACCTAGGTGGAACTACCCTGGTTTTCCTAACACCTTTCCCATGGTATAACTCCTCACATTCTTTGAACAAGGAGGCTACATCTCGGTTGGACTTAGGAACCGGGGTTTTCATAGATTTCGTCTTCTCTCAAAATAAATAAGAAAAGAGAGAGAGAAGGAGAAAGAAATCAACTGAAGAAGTAAAGGAAAAGGAACTTACTTGAGTAAGAGAGATGTAGTTGAAGAAAAAAGAAACGTAGAGCAGGATGGCTTTAGAGATGAAATGAAATCAGAGAGTCAGGAGAGTTTCAAGCTTAGTGAACTCGAAGATGATGGAGAAGAGAAGCCCCAGGAAGTTAGAACATTTTATAACCTTGGGGGAAAGAACCAAGGCTCCAGATCCAACAACTGATTTTATTTGAACGGTCAAGATGAAAGGAAATGACGAAAAAAGCACGTGCTTTGGGAATGAGGTAAGCTACCTTAACAAGGAAAGCACCGGGAGAGCAAAAAATTTAAATTCGAACTTTATGACATCCTCTCAACTTCCCTCAAAAGGCGTGAAATCCAGAAGATATTTCAGACCCACATGTGAGCAACGGCAAATGGCGGCGCGATTATGAAAACTCTCAAGGGTAAAATCATCCAAATGAATAATATAATTCAAAAAGGGAAGTGAATTATGATCGGTACCCGGTTCTGCCAAGCCTTTAATTTGATCATCACCGAGTCATAATGATGGATAAAGATTGCAAACAATCGAGCATATAGGTCGAAGCGCTGTTGCATGTGATGGACGGATAACTCCCCATACCTAGGTAAGGGGAGTAGGGGTAAATGATACACCATATTTTACCTACCCAACCCATGCTTGACACGTGGAACGACTTGGATTACAAGTAACCGACCCACGGTCGAAAAAGAAACAAACGAAATGGTTATACTGGTCTACACATGTCAGCAAGATTAGTTGAGAACTTCCAAGCGGGTGAAGGCTGATAGCCGTAATTCACGTGCGAGAAGATCCAGGATCCCGAGATCTGAGGAGAGGATCCCTCTTCTTGGAAGGGTTTCCTAATCCGAGCACAGGGGGACCACCTTACCAGGAAGGAAAGCCCTCTGGCGAATCCAAGGAGGATCAGAGAAAGGAGGATGGGAAGAAACTTGTATAAATAAGCACCCATGTAATCTCATTCTTTGATCAATAAAGAAAAATCAAGAAATCCTAAAGAGTAGTATTCGTTTTCCATAATCTTTTTCTAGCCTAGTCTAGCTTGAAGGTTGCAGTGCTTGAGGATTTCCCTCGAGCATCATTCTTTGTGCAACACAATCCATTATATGTCATGCTTCAATCTCCCTGCTATGGTTCATAAAGATCTGGGCTCTCTTAGTCGAATATTTTTCTAGAGCAAAGATGAGGGATCACTAATCCCAACGGTTAGCTATAACACTATTTGCCTTCCTAAGAGAAATGGTGGCCTTAAGAAGGCATGAGAACTTCCCTCAATAGATTCATCCTTATGGGGTCGAATCATGAAACATGTATATTTTCCAAGGAAACATCTTCTCCATGCCTCTACTCCAACTATTGCTTCATGGGCGGCGATGGTGCTTCCATCAATCAATGGTAGGATTACTAGATTCCTAATTTCCCTCCATCTACAACCGTTTTCCCTCTTCAGAGTCATGCTCCATCGACAGTGAGTAATCTCATAGATACCACATCTAGGTGATGGCGCGAAGATATCATGCACTTTTGGTGGTCTAAGGATATTGCACAGGTTATATTGGATATTCCCTTATCTTATACTCCTTTAGAGGATACATTCATATGGTTACCAACAGCTAATGGCAAGTTAACAGTTGCTTCTGCATATCGGCTGGATTTAAAGAAAGACTCCAGTCCTTTGAATCCCTTGTGGCTTAAGCTCTGGCACATTCCCATTGCTCAAAAGGTGAAAATCTTCCTTTGGAACCTTTTACTAGGTCAATTTCCTACAACTGATCTTCTTCAACATTGAGGTTTAAATATACCTCACACTTGTTTAGTGTGCTCACATGGGAACATGGATCCCAATAATCTGTTTATGCGGTGCTTCAGGGCTTACTCTCTTTGGGGAAGAATAAACTTATAGGAGAAAGCACCACAAGGCCCACCATCATTTTTCAATGATCATATTCTAGGAGATTATCTGAGATTTTGTCTAATGTCGTCGTTTTTCCTTCTCATTTTGATATACAAGCTATGTATAGAAGTATAAAGGAGAGATATTCAACTACTCTAAAATCAATGAAAAAAATGGAAAAGGAAAACCAATTTGTACAAAGAATACAAATCTCCCTGTTCGTCTCCCTTTGTCAAAACATAAATCCAGAACATGAGACAAATTCTTTCTAGTTTCTGCTCCTCTCAAATTTTTTCTTTTCCCTTTCTAAACATTCTCATTTTCTATTGGTATTTTTTACAACTATGAGAGGTTATTGACTCAGCCATGGTTTTCGTAGCTTTAAACTTAGATTTAAGACAATTTTGGTAATTGGTTCTCCTTTGTTTGTTTTGTGTTTTCCAACTCTGTTTTTGTCCTCAAATCTGCATTTCTTTCTCTCTTTGATTATTACTTTACTACCTAGTTTTCTCTATGTAATTCCTTTCATAGAGAATTTTTTTCCCTCACACTTTACCCACTCAGTGAGCTCTGCTTGCTACTCTATATTCTTTTTTATTGCTTCCAAGCTCTACGAATTTTGTTGGAATTTTAAATGATTTTAAAATTATAGATTCAAAATATTATTTTATCTATAAAAGGTGTGTTAGAGGATTGAGCCTTTTCCTAATAGACACCTAAATAGCCAATGGGTGTGTCTATTGGAAGTTTGTTTGAATGGCTAACAAACAAGCCTTGTGGGAAAAGACACATGTTTTGGGGCATACCTTTTGGAGACACCTCTTAGAAGTGTCTCTTCTTCTCCTATATAAAGAGAGAAGGTCTTGCCTATTTCTCTAACATGATTTTGAAACGGTTTTCCTCTCTATCGTAGTGAGTCTTATCAATGAACTAGTGAGTATTACCTTCGAATACTCCGTATTGTAATCGCACCTGGGGTGCTAACATTTATGATTGGAGTTGTTTTCTCTTGGAGGTGAGAATGTAAGGTCAACCCGGTCGGCATATATTCGGGGCGTTCAAATACCTTAAGGAAAGTACGTTAAGTATGACTCAACTCAAAGTACAGATTCACTGATTCAAGTGATACAAAATGACGTTATTGGTGCTATCAATCCTTTGTCCAATTTCTACGAGGATATTTTGATGACATACAATTTATCCTACAAAACAGATAAGTCTTATACTTGTGCCCATATTGTTATTTATCTAACAAATTTGGCTTTCGCATTGGAGAAGACCATCTTCCCTCTTCCTCGCTTCATTTTCTTTTTCCTTTTTTCACCCTTTTCTTTCTTTCACTCGGATCTATGATCATTGGTTTCTGCTCTCTCTTTTCCTGGTGAATCAAATTCCCAAAGAACTCTGCATTGCTTTCTGGTTCTAGTTTAAGCATGGACTTGGACTATGTTTTAATCTCATCGCTTTCCTTCTTACCCAAATTTTTTTTTGTGAGATGGTGCCATAGAAGAGGTTTTCGGAAGAAGACAAGGAAGAAGGGTTTTCAACGTTGGCCGAACTCTGCGAACTCACCTTCTTCCCAGATTGAGCAACTTGGTTCATGGAAGAGGCTCTACAGAGCTTGAAGAGGAGAAGAATGGCTTTGAATACTCTGAGATGGTGCCATACAAGAGGAGAAGAAGGGCACAAAATCATTCTTCTGAGATGGTGCTTGGCAACGGTGGTTTGATGTTCATGGGAAAAGAGAGCAGCAACGACCGTTCTTCTCTTCGTTTGGGAAGAAGGGTTTGAACAAAACGATGTAGAGGATATTAAGTTAGGGTTGTGAAAATGCACTTTGGTTCGGTTTGATAGTTAAGAACCGGTTGGTTGGGTTGGTTTGAGTGGGAGTTTATGGTGGTTCACAAGTGAAATACAAAAAATTTGAATTCATTCATGCACAGCCATTGGATGCTCATAAAGACAGGTGGCTGCGCTGAGAAGTGGTGGAAGTAGGATGGAAGTACAGTCCATGGAAGTTGAGCATGTGAATCCCCTTTACCTCAAGCCGGATTCCAAATTTGTATTAATTGTGAAATTGCCTTGTCGTCACAGGCCTCGCTGCATCTAGAGTTTTCAATTTTAGGGATAAAAGATGATTCAAAGATGATACAGTAAAAAGAAGAACTTCAGAAGCCAAGGATTTATAAGAAACTAAAAATGTAGAAAGGGGTTAAGATTCGCCCATTTTCATTAACAACCTCTTTCTTTGAAACCAAATACATTTAAAAAAAAAACACTACTTTATTTGAAAGCTTTTCTTACCACAAAAGACTACTAAGAAAAGCTTTCACACCAGACAGACGACACAACACAGTGAAAACATCTAGTAAAGTCATCCCTCTCCGATCGGATCCTCACTTGCAGGTGCAGGAATTGCAGGTGCAGTTGGCTCCGCACTTGCAGCCATCGTTCTCTGCCCCTACGCCCATCTCGGAAGCAGCCGCGAAGTACCTGTCCAGTCAAATCCATCGTATTCCATTAACTACATAAATAGTAACGATAATAACAAGACCAAAAGGATAGCAAGAAAATGAAAAAACTGTTTTGTTGTTTCTCAACACATAACCAGAACAGAATCACCCGTAAGGTTATCACCCATAATTTCTCTTCGATAATACTTAATACTTAAGCTATGCTTGGATGCCGAGAAAAGAAAAGAAAAAAATTGAAGGAAATTTTTTATTTGACGTGTAGGGACGACTGGTACGATACATACGCTTTCTCAGGAGCGACCCCAACAATGATGGTCTCTGTGGTTGTCTTCTCTCCAGAGATAGAGAAGTCTGGGTACATATTGCACCTGCATATCACCCCAACAAACAACATAAACCATCAATTTTAACTTAATTAAAGGCCCGAGAGAGAGAGAGAGAGAGAGAGAGAGAGAGAGAGAGAGAGAGAGATCATTTCATACCCTCCGCAGGCACTGCCACACTTGCAGCCAGAGACGCAACCACAGTTTCCTCCGCAGCAAGACATTTTTGTTTAAAAGAAGATACGAAGAAAAACAGATAGGAGTGAGTATGAGACTGGAAACGCTCGAATCGACTCTGCTATGAATGGTATGGGAAACATCGAGACGTATTTATAGGAGCTGAGGAGAGAGAGTAAATGATAGTATCTACCATACACTTGTTAACATCTGATGGAATACAGCACGTCAGCACCCTGCAGTCTTCACAACGTATTCATAATCCCTAGATAGGGGTGCCAACTTTGTACCAGAATCGGAATCGGATCGGAACTGGTCCGCTAAGAACTGGATCCGACCCACTTAATAACTTATTAGTCTGGCTCTGGATCTACCAATTAGGAATTGGTGGAACTAGTAGAATCGGAATAAATTCACATCCAAACATTAATTCTTAAAACTCAAGGTAATGAGAACTAAGGTCAAACCCTTTTATATTTTTAGTTTTTCAATTGTGGCTGGTATCACTTGTCTGATATACTATTTTACCAAAGATTTGGCTGTAAATTTTTTAGGTCCATTTGGGAATCCTAACTTAAGAACATACCTTAAAATTATCCTAACTTATGAGGGTAGTGGTGTTCCTACTTATTAGTTAATATAAAACAAAAGGTAATATAGACTAGTTATGTGATATAAGAAGAAAAAAATGAAGCATATCTCATATGAATGAAATTAGTGTTAATGGTCCTGGATCTCAAGTTTGGAACTGATTCGCTTATTGGTCCGGTTCTGATCTTGATCCTTTAGGACTAGAACCATTAAGGAACCAGACCAACAACCCAGAACTGGACCAATTGACACCCCTACCCCTAGTGAGGTCGATCAGGCATTAAGATTTCTAAAAACCAATAATTGGGCACAGAACTTCATCAATTTCAATTCCAATTTTGTTCTGTAGATGTTTCTCTCCAAGACTAAAGTACAAAGGGCATATGAGAGGTGCGAACTCTAGGGGGACTCTCCGATGCTTAGGTCAGTTCTCCAAGCAATACCAGAGTAATTTGCACAAGAGAAAGAAAGATTCATCAATTCCCTTATCCCTGTATTTGTACGATGAATTCGAGAGGCAATCCTGAGAGTCAGGGCTAGGAGTCGAATGTTAGCTAGTAATCTCTGAAAGGAAGTTGAATCATTATAGGAGTTTAATATGGAAGGAGATCATCGCTGAGAGTCCAAAGGGAAAGTCTTGATACACCAAGGCAGAAGAAGAGTCCCAATATAATAGGGCAACTTAGTGATTCTTAAGGGTGTCTATTTGAAACTGAAAACGATTGTATAAAACCATATCAAACCATATCGGTTCAAATTATCCTATAACCAGTCGGACCAAGGCCTCCGGTCATTGTCTATAGACACGCTCTCCCAGGTACCAAGCGTATCCATTAAGGCCCTTGAAGAGAACTCGCTTCCGAGTCAACTCCTATGCTTTCCCATCTCCCCCATATCAATGAATGCAACATTGGCAAAAGGACACTAGTTTGACTTGTGATCAAGGAAAAACTACATGTTTCAAGGGAAATAAAAGATTAAAATGAAAGGAAGGGTAAAAGATGCTTATGGAAAAGTGGTCAAGATCGTTCAGTCACTTCCTCGCTAAGGCCGTCGGGATCCGATCGGCACTCTTCTTCATGTTGTCAACCCCTCACCTACTAGTGCGAGGAAAATAGGTCAAGTAATCCTCCTTTAGATCTGGAGTTAGGAACGCTAGATGCTCGTAGGCTCATGCCTGTTGTTGCGTGTGGAAATCTCCGACGCTTGGCTCACCCACGGATGAGCCTGCAAGGACCAAGTGATGAGCACAAGAGAGTCGGTGTGGCTCCGGCCTAGGACTCTCCGATGCTCAAGTTAGATCACCAGTGCAACAACGTAACAGCTAGTAAAAAGCCAGATGAGGAATGGTGCTCCATACCTGGGTATTTATAGAGTGAGGATGAGATGAGGCGGTTGGGAGAGTCCTAGTATGGTAGGAGTCCTTCTTTCGGAAGGTTCTCTTGCGTAGAGCGGAGTGGAGAGCTATTTTTGGGGTCGGGCTCTTATTAAGGTAAGAGTCCATGTAGAGTATGATTCCGTGTTGCGCTGGGATCGTGGCTCGATCCTTATCCCGTAATTCTTGGGATGCGCTGACGTGGCCCGGAGATCTCCGGTGGGGCGTTATGGCAGCTTCAGTGGAGGAGGGCTCGGCCAAGGAGGTCGGCTTTGGCCGTCACCTCGGCCTGGGAGGTCGGCCCGAGAGGTTGGTCTCGGCAGTAAGCTCGGGCAGGAGTCTATGGCTGACCTGTATGAGCTCAGCCTCAGCGACCGGCTAGCTTGCTCGAGTCTGGCTTTGTCAGGTGACTTATCGGAGATGGGGTCGGCCCGGTTTCCTGCTAGGCCCAATTCGGTTCTCGGACTGAGGTCAGGTCGGCCCTGTGGCAGCCTCTGATAGGTGGGGTGTTTTATGCCTCATCACAGGCCCCCCCACTCATCAGGGGTCGGCTCAGCACTGATGAGTGAAGTTTCCAGATCTGCTTGTCTGGAAGATTTTTGCGGTCGACCCGAGCTTATTTTTTGCCATGGATTTGACGTTGCACGGTCTGACGGTTGAGTGTCAGTGCCACATCAGCAGAGTCATTATGGCAGGCTCAGGAATTCGAAACGTCCTTTGATCTGGGCCGTTGAATTATGCTGAGCTCTGCTCGGCCGTTGGATCAGTACAGCCCAAGAATTATAAATAGGCGACTCCTAACTATTCATTCTTCACTGCTCTAAGTTATTGACTTCTCGGCAAGCTCGGATTCTTCAGCTCTGTAGCGCTTGGTGTTTACTGGTTCGTGATTAGCTCGGCCTTTGCTTCGTCCGCACTCAGCTCACCCTCAGGTCTTCTTCAACCAGTAAGTCTTCTCCGCCCAGTATGTTAGTTGGTAGTCGTCTGATGGGCGAGCTGTTCACCGGGGCGACAGAGGGCGCTAGTCCGAGCCGAGAGCTCCCCGCTCGTTCTCCCACTATAGACTTGTTGGGCTCAACTTTGGATGAGCCCGATGTAGTAGAGCCTCGTTAGGCCGAGGTGGCCGAGCCTCCGTTGCTCCTGGAGTTCTACCACGCGGCCCAGCCAATTGCCACGGATCGAGCCGAGAACTCTGGGTCATCCTCATCCGATGAGGAGTCAAGTGAGGGAGATTCTTTCGAAGTGGGGGTTGGCTCGGTTAGCTCATCCGCTGACACTCCTGAGCTCGAAGAAGGGAGTGTCGGCACCATTTCGAGCACGATCACGGATGCCGACCTCAACTATTTAAGGACGACCTATGCCATCCCCGAGGACATTCAACTCTGAGCTCCTAACCCAGGGGAGATGGCCTGCTACATCAGGCCCGGTGAGGTGGCTTTGTACGAGCTACCCTTCAAGTATGCATTCAGGCTCCCCGTCCTCGGCCTGGTGGACCAGATCTTGGACCACTTCCATCTGTCCCCGGGTCAGCTGGTGTCGAACTCTTGGCTGGCCGTGTATGGCTTCTATGCCTTATTTTGTGAGATGGGCCGAGGCGCAAGCGTGACACTCTTCTCTCGGCTCTTCTTCTTGAAGAAGTCTCCAGAAAAGGGGTGGTAATATTTCAGCCGCCGATCTGAGAAGAGTGCGTCCCTGGGCGGCCACAAGTTTTTGGTCGGCACGCCGAGCTTCAATAAGCAGTGGAAGCCCCACTTTTTCTTTGCTTCGATCCCAAACAGCCCTCTCCGAGCCGAGTGGAAGGAGATCCATTTGAATTATGTCAACAGGGTACTACCCCTGACCGAGAATGAGATGACCTCGCTTGACTTGATCCTCCAGCGTTCGCCCCTCGATGTCCTCCAGCTTCAGGACGAGGGGTTTCTTCAGAGGTGGCATATGACCCCTGGTAGGAGCCCGAGCCGAGCCCGTCTCTGTTGCCCGAGCTGACCCCTTTACTTAGTCTTCTTTTCTTTTTCGATTTATTTTTGATGTTCTCGTTCTCTTGCAGTGGTGGGCCACATTCCCCTTATGGATACAGCTCGGCTAAGGGCCGAGACCCTTGCGGACCGAAGGAAGAAAAAGGGTGAGAAGAAGTCCCGGGGTGAGTCCTCCAAGGCCCCCAAGGGCAAGGCCGTGATGCCGGGCCCGTCAGACGCTGTGGTCGGCCTTGAGGGCGAGAAGAGTACGGGCCCAACGGGGTCTCCGAGGAAAGGGAAGGGCCGAAAAGGTGAGAGGAGCCCGCCGAAAGATACCAAGCGTCAGAAGCTCTCGGTCAATCTGATGAGTGGTGGCCTTCTGCTCGTGGCTTCACCCCCCAACATCTCCCAATATGTCTTGGGGAGGGCCTCGGCCAGCAACGTTCCTGTGAGGCCGACCTGGCGCCTCTTCCCAGGGGACTCGGCATTGACATCGGCCGCACATGCCAAGGAATAGCTTGACGCAGGTCGGCTGCCGGATGACAGGGAGAAGCTTGAGGCGTTGTCTGACCCTGAGTTCCTCTCCACGCTGTTTCAGGATTTCAACATGGTGAGTTTCCTGGTCGGCTCTTGTGATTAGGTCCGACCTGTGTAGTCTGTCCTGACTTTTGCTCTCATGTTTTCTGCAGGGCTTCGCCAAGGCAGTGGAGACCATGCTTCGTTTTGAGCGGCTCTTGACCGAGAACCACTCCTTGGGCGTCTAGTGCAAGAAGGCCTACCAGGATGCCGTTCAGAGGCGTCGGGAGACCCAAGAGAAGCTTACTGCCGCCAAGGCCAAAGTGGAGAGCTCTCAGGCCGAGGTGATCAGGCAGAAGGAGAAGGTCCGGGCTCTGCAGGCTCAGCTTGCCGAGGCGAGGGAGAAGGCCAAGGAGAACCTGGCTATGGCTAGGGACGAGGCGATCAGCGACTATCTCCAATCTAAGGAGTACACTGATGTGTGCCATGAGATCAGGAAGCCTCCCTACGTCGAAGGTTTTGAGGCAAGTCGGGCTGATCTCTTGGCCGAGATCAAGGCGGTCTACCCCGATCTCAATCTCTCACATTTTGATGATGACACGACTACCTTTGCCGGGGAGTTGGGAGATGAGGAGGGAGCCGAGGTTACCCAGGCTCTGCCCCTAGAGGAACCTGCGCAGACCGACCTCTTCACCCTTGACGCTGAACCCCAAGACCCCCTTGTCGAGCCTGTCATCGTGGATGTCGCCGAGGTCGCCCCCAAGTCAATCGCTGAGGAGATTGAGATGTAAAAATTTTTTTTTTTTTTTTTTTTTTGGGCCGAACTGCCCTCATTGTAACCATGCCGAGCAGTCGGCCTGTACTGAATAAAAAGTCTATTTTTGCCAGAATTTGTCCAACTGTTTTAGCTCAGCACTCTTAACCTTCTCTTCCTTGTGTACGTTGTTCCATTTGAGGTTGTGGCCGAACTGCCGAGTCGTTCCACTAGCCGAGCTTAGGGACTTGTCTATTTTTTACCCATGCTTCACGTGGTCGGCGGCTCGGCCATGCCATGCCCGAGGTCAATGTGATTTTCACTTTGGTTAGTTAATTCACCATTCCCATCGGTCCGATTGGACAGGCTATCATATAAGCGGACGCATGGCCGAGCAGCCTTCCTGGCCGAGCGTAATGCCTTAGCTTAGTTTCAAACTTTGTTAGGCTCGGCCAAGGGGGGAGTTGCTCTTGAGAGGTCGGCCAGGTCTATGAGGACCGGTCTTACGACCTGGTTGCCGACCTATGAGGGTCGGTCTTCGAGGTCGGTCAGG
The DNA here is from genome assembly GCF_018873765.1 of Telopea speciosissima. Taxonomy (NCBI): domain Eukaryota; kingdom Viridiplantae; phylum Streptophyta; class Magnoliopsida; order Proteales; family Proteaceae; genus Telopea; species Telopea speciosissima. The sequence goes on along the minus strand of NC_057926.1, from coordinate 18,964,426 downwards.
TCTATGGGGACCGGTCTTACGACTCTGCTGCCGACCTATGAGGGCCAATCTTTGAGGTCGACCAGGTCTATAAGGATCGGTCTTACGACTTGGTTGCCGACCTATGAGGGTCGGTCTTCGAGGTCGGCCAGGTCTATGAGGACCGGTTTTACGACTCTGCTATCGACCTATGAGGGCTAGTCTTTGAGGTCGGCTAGGTCTATGAGGACCGGTCTTACGACTTGGTTGCCGACCTATGAGGGTCGGTCTTCGAGGTCGGCCAGGTCTATGAGGACCGGTCTTACGACTTTGATTTAGGAGCTTGCAAATAGGTTAAGTGGTGGAGAAAGACTTTATTTAATTGAATCAAACGTCGGGGCTGAAGCCGAATACAAGCCTGCTCAGTTATTGAAAAAATTTCTTCAAATTTTCTGAGTTCCAAGGTCTCGGTTCCTTCTTGCCCCTCGGAGTCTGCAAGCGATATGTCCCGGGGCGAATTTGCTTGGAGACTATGTATGGGCCTTCCCAGTTTGGTGCTAAATTTCCTTGCTGCCTTGGCTGGGATGCGCTAAGCTTTCTAAGGACAAGGTCCCCTTGACGAAAGTGCCGCTCTTTGACTCTTGAGTCATAGTACTTTGCCGTCCTCTGTTGGTATGCCATGTTTTGGAGTAGGGCATTTTCTCGAACTTCGTCGAAGAAGTCAAGGTTGGCTCTCAGTCCATCTTCATAGGTCTTCTGATCGAAGTTGAGCACTTGGTACGACGATGCCATAATTTTGATCGGGGCGAGGGCTTCTGTCCCATAAGCGAGGCGAAAAGGACTCTCCCTGGTTGGTGTTCTTACTATCGTCCTATATGCCCATAGGACACTTGGGAGCTCTTCCACCCATCTTCCTTTGGCCTCATCTAACCTTCTCTTAATGCCGGCGAGTAATGTTTGGTTGGACACTTCTACTTGTCCATTTGCTTGTGGATGAGCTATTGAGACGGGTCGGAAGTCAATGTAGAAGTGTTCGTAGAACCCTCGGAAGGCCGGGTTATTGAATTACGTGCCATTATCCGTGATGAGCACTTTCGATAGTCCAAACCGGTAGATGACCTTATCTCGGAAGAATTTCTCCATGTTCTTCTCGGTGATGGTTGCAAGGGGCTCGGCCTCGACCCATTTGGTGAAGTAATCGATCGCCACTACCACGTACTTCCTGTTTCCGTTGCCGGGGTGAAATCTTCAAGAATATCCATTCCCCACATAGCGAAAGGGATTGGGCTCAGCATGGAGGTCAGCTTTGTTGCTGGTCGGCTCGGGATTGGTGCGAACAGCTGGCACTTCTCGCATGTCTTCACATACCTCATGGCCTCTTCTTGCATTCTTGGCCAATAGAATCCTTGTCGAAGTATGTTGTATGCGAGAGCTCGGCCACCCATGTGACTTTCGTATATTCCCTCATGTACCTCGGCCAAGGCATACTCAGCTCCCTTCGGTCCAAGGCATCGGAGAAGAGGGGCCGAGATTGCTCTTTTGTAGAGCACTCCATCGATCATGGTGTACTTGGTAGCTCGGATCTTGACCTTCCTTGCTTCGTCTCGATTCTCCGGGAGCAGGTCATTCTCCAAGTAGTTAACAATGGGGTCCAACCAGGTCGGCCCATCCTCTTCAATATGCTTTACGCTTTCTTCTTGTAAGGAGGGCTTCTCCAAGATCTCTATGTACACTGATCGGCTTAGATATTGGAGGTCGGCCTCGACCAACTTTGACAAGGAGTCAGCCACGTCATTCTCTTTTCTCAGTATTCGAGTTATCTCAAAGTGCTCGAGTTCGGAAATCAGATCTCGTGCTCGGCTCAGGTAAGCTATCATCCTTTCATCTTTCGCCTCATAGTCTCCATTGACCTGGTTGACCACGAGTTGGGAGTCTCCTCACACCTTCAACCACTTTACGCCCATTGCCTTGCTGACTCGAAGTCCGGCTAGGAGGGCTTCATACTTGGCCTCATTGTTCGAGGCGGGAAACTTGAACCTCAGGGCATATTGGATCAGAAACCCTTCGGGGCTCACCAGTATCAGGCCGGCCCCGGTTCCTCTGGAGTTGATTGAGCCATCGACATTCATGGTCCAAGTCGGGTCGGCCGTAGCCCCGACCTCTTCTACTGTCTTTTCTTCCCCGACTTCAAGGTTGGGCCCTGTGCATTCGGCGATGAAGTCGGTAAGGGCTTGTCCTTTTATCATCGTCCTCGGACGATAGCTTATATCGTATTCACTCAGCTCAACCGCCCAGGTGATCAGCCGTCCTGAAACGTCGGGTTTGTGCAATATCTTCTTGAGTGGCTGGTCGATCAGTACCGCGATCGGATGAGCTTGGAAGTACGGCCTTAGTTTCCTTGCGGCCGTAACAAGAGCGAATGCTACTTTCTTGAACCCGGAGTATCTTGTCTCGGCATCGAGAAGAACGTGGCTGATGTAGTATATGGGTCTTTGAGTTTGACTTTCTTCCCTAATCAACACCGCGCTGACCGCTACAGGGGTAGCGGCTAAGTAAACTTGAAGCTCCTCTTTTGGCTCGGGTCGGCTGAGAAGAGGCGGGTTCTCCAAATATTTCTTCAGCTCTTCAAAAGGTTCTTGGCATTCGTCCGACCAGATAAAGTCCTTCGGGTTCCGGATATTCTTGAGGGCCTTAAAGAACGGTAGGCACTTGTCGCCCGATCTCGACATGAATCGTGCCAACGCCGCCACTCGTCCGTTTAGCCTCTGTACTTCTCGGATCGTCCTCGGAGGGCTCATCTCTTGGATGGCCCTGATTTTTGCCGGATTGGCTTCGATGCCTCTGACAGAGACCATGAAGCCGAGGAACTTTCTCGAGGTCATGCCGAATGCACACTTGGCGGGGTTCAGCTTCATTTGGTTCTTCCTCAATACGCCAAAGGCTTCTTCCAGGTCGGCCAAGTGGTGTTCGGCCTTCAAACTCTTCACTAACATGTTGTCCACGTAGACTTCCGTGTTTCTTCCAATCTGCTCGCAGAATATATAGTTCACGAGCCACTGGTATGTCGCTCCGGCGTTTTTCAATCCGAACGGCATGACCTTGTAGCAAAAATTTTCTTGGTCAGTTCGGAATGCCGTGTATGACTCGTCCTCCTCATGCATCATGATTTGGTTGTAGCCGGAATACGCATCCATGAAACTCAGCATCTCGTGACCTGCCGTGGCATCGATCAAGAGGTCGATTTGAGGTAGCGGGTACTCATCTTTTGGACAAGCCTTGTTGAGGTCGGTGTAGTCGACACACATTCTCCACTTCCCGTTCGGTTTGGGGACCATGACGACGTTAGCCAACCAGGTCAGGAATTTTTCTTCTCGGATGAACCCTGATCGGCGAAGCTTCTCCACCTCTTCTTTGATCGCGGTTTGTCGATCAAGTGCGTAGTTCCTTCTCTTCTACCGAATTGGTTTTCGACCTGGATCTACGTGGAGTCGGTGTTCAGCTATATGCCTGGGTATGCCCGTCATGTCGGCAGCCGACCAGGTAAAGACATCGGCATTCGCCCTTAAGAAAGCTCCGAGCTGATTCCTTTGATCTTCATTTAGTAATGATCCGAGCTGGACCACCTTTACTGGGTCATCTTCGCTGAGATGAAATGGGGTCAGGTCTTCCACGGGTCGTCCTCTCCTCTCGATAAGCTCATCCCGCTGATCCTCGGGGAGGTGTTCGATGCACATTGCCATTCCTCGGACATTGCCTTTGTTTTGCTTGACAAAAGTAGCATAGCACTCTCGCGCCTTCTTCTGGTCGCCTCGGCCCTCGCCGATACCGTTCTCGGTGGGGAACTTCATCTTCAAGTGCATCGGGGAGATGATGGCTTGGAGAGCGATCAATGAAGGACGGCCAAGTATGGCGTTGAAAGCCACTACCGACCGTACTACCATGAATTTGAATTGGATCGTCGCCTGGCATGGAGCTTGCCCAATCGTGACCAGCAGGTCGATTGAGCCCTTGATGGTCGCGGCAGCTCCCGAGAACCTGTGAAGTGAGGTGCCTTTCGGCTTGAGCGCTTCGTCGTCGAAGCCAAATTGTTGGTACGCGTTTAGTGACATAAGGTCCACGGATGTGCCAGTATCGACCAATACACGATGGATGGGTCTTTTTGCAATTTCTACCTGCACCACTAAAGCATCATCATGAGGTAAACTTATACCTTCGAGGTCGGCCTCGGTAAAGGAGATCGTCGTTGCTGACTTGAGCTTCTTGGTGGGCATCTCGGCAACTCCGATGAACCGTGCGTTTGCCTTAGCCTTTCGAGTAGCCTCTTGCCCGGACCCTCCGAGGATAGTGTATATGGGAGCTCCCTTGTCACTGCTCGGCCTGGACCCGTCCTCTTTCTTCTCAGCTCGAACTTTATCTTCATCTCATTCGACTCGCCTATTTTCGGGCCTCGGGTCGGCTCTTCTTTGATCCCGCTCTTCAGGCCGTCGACCCCCACGCTCTTCACGGCCTCCTTTGACATATCGCTTCAAATGGCCTGCTTTAATCAGCTCTTCGATTTCTCTTTTCAGCTGATAACAATCCTCGGTGTCATGACCGGTGTCCTTGTGGAGCTGACAATATTTGTTGGGATTCCGAGATGACCCCGCTTGCATCGGTCGGGGTCGACGGATGTACCCACCGTCCTGTATTTGCATCAAAATCTCCTTGCGCGAGGTATTCAGTGGGGTGTAATCAGGGCTCCGAGCTCGATCCGACCTGTCGGCTCAGTGATCCATCCTGGGCCGTTTGTCCTCCCTACGGTCGTCTGTTGTCGGCCTTTTCTTGTCGGGTCGGCCTTCTTTTCCCTTCCGGGCCTGGAGGACCTCGGCCATATTTGCTAATTCATTGCATCTCTCCAAGAGCTCGGCCAGGTTTCTGGTCGGCTTCCGGGCCAAGTCCTTGATGAGGTCCATGTTGGCAAGCCCGTTGCTCATAGCCGTATGGGCCGTGGCCTCATCCAAATCCTTGATGTCTAATGATTCCTTGTTGAAGCGGGAGACGAAAGCTCGGATCGACTCGTCGGGCCTTTGCTTCACACTAAGGAGGTTGACCATTGTCTTCTTGTGTTTCATACTACTCTGTAAGCGCGTGACGAAGGCTCGACAGAGTTGAGCAAAGCTTATTATGCAGTTCATCGGCAACCAGGAGAACCATGAGGTCGCCGCGCCCTTGAGGGATGCAAGGAAGGCTTGACAAGAAACAATCTCGGTTCCTCCGTATATGGTCATCATCGCATTAAAGTAGTTGATGTGATCCGTCGGGTCGGTCGTCCCATCATATCGGTCGAACGGGGGAGGTTTAAACCCAGTTGGTAGCGGCGCAGTCATGATCTCAGGAGGATATGGGTGACGCCCAACCAACGAATAGGCGTCCGGGGTCGCTTGTTTCTTCAACCCCTCCACTTGCTCCGCCAAGTCTCATAGCCGCCTCTCCAGCTCAGTTTCAGGTGCTCGGCCAACGGGCTCCTCAGTCCGAGGTCGGTAGGCTCGGTCATCCTATTGTGGTCGGCCATTCTGGTCAGCTCGGTCCGCACCATCTTTCATTGTTCTTCTTTCCTCCTGGAAGTTGGACCCACGGGGGCTCCCCTGTTGTCCATCTCGGGGAGGCGAGCTTTGATGTCGGGGGGTACGATGAGATCCTTCTCCTTGTCTCACAGCGCGCCTTTCATTCGGCTCTTTCCCTTGTTCTCAGACTCTCCTCGGCTGTCCGTCCTCTCTGAGCCATCCAGAAAATACCGACCTCCTCGCTACCGAGCCGGCTGGTTCGATTTCCTGCCCTGTTCCCGGGCTTCGGAGATGCTCTTGCTCATCTCGTCGAGCGCCTCTACTAGGGCGCGGAGGTGGAGTCTTCTGACGAGAAGGGTGTGAGGACGCGGCTCGGCTAGGCTCGGCCCTACGCCGGCCACCATTTTGCTGTAAGTTTCCCTCTGCGCGGACCGGGGTTGGAGGGGGCACGACCAGTGGTTGGCCCATCAGCCCACCTCGGGCCATCTGGTTCATGAAGGTGCGCAGCATCTCGTTGGTGTGGATCATCTGCAACTGCAAGTCCATAACTTGTCGATTATTTACCGGGGCTTCGGGGTCCAAACTCTCCGGTAAGGGCGGCGGCGCTGGTAGGCCCAGACTGCCCAAAGTTGGGCTCGGCCTGTACCCGGTCAGCCGCGGCTGTGGCTAGGACACCTCCCCCATTCCCACCCTCCGGTGGGGGAATGGGACTGATCATGGTGCCCGTTATTGGCTGTGCACCCCCTACCCGAGGGGGTCTTCTGTTTATCCCCTACCGCAAGGCTTCGGGGGGCGATGATCGCCTCGTCTGCCCAACGGGCTGTGGCTCGTCCGTACGGGAAGTCGAGCCATGCTGCCCTGATCTCGTGTGCACCATTATTGTTGCTCTTGAAGTTGGTAGAAACGACGATGGCCTGCTGATGTCGTTCCCACAGACGGCGCCAAATCTGTTGTGTGTGGAAATCTCCGACGCTTGGTTTGCCCACGGATGAGCCTGCAAGGACCAAGTGATGAGCACAAGAGAGCCGGTGTGGCTCTGGCCTAGGACTCTCCGATGCTCAAGTTAGATCACTAGTGCAACAGCGTAACAGCTAGTAAAAAGCCAGATGAGGAATGGTGCTCCATACCTGGGTATTTATAGAGTGAGGATGAGATGAGGCGGTTGGGAGAGTCCTAGTATGGTAGGAGTCCTTCTTTTGGAAGGTTCTCTCGCGTAGAGCGGAGTGGTGAGCTATTTTCGGGGTCGGGCTCTTATTAAGGTAAGAGTCCATGTAGAGTGTGATTCCGTGTTGCGTTGGGATCGTGGCTCGATCCTTATCCCGTGATTCTCGGGATGCGCTGACGTGGCCCGGAGATCCCCGGTGGGGCGTTATGGCAGCTTCAGTGGAGGAGGGCTCGGCCTCGGAGGTCGGCTTTGGCCGTCACCTCGGCCTGGGAGGTCGGCCCGAGAGGTTGGTCTCGGCAGTAAGCTCGGCCAGGAGTCTATGGCTGAGCTGTATGAGTTCGGCTCAGAGCTCGGCCTCAGCCACCGGCTAGCTTGCGCGAGTCTAGCTCTGTCAGGTAACTTATTGGAGATGGGGTCGGCCCGGTTTCCTACTCGGCCCAATTAGATTCTCGGACTGAGGACAGGTCGGCCCTGTGGCAGCCTCTGATAGGTGGGGTGTTTTATGCCTCATCACCTGTATAAGAAAGATAAATGTCAGGATAAGTCAAAGATGAAGAAAGATAAGTTTGAAGAAAGACAAGATAAGGAAGAACGTACCTGCATAACAAAAGTTGGACCAAACAAGTTCAGCAAGCCGATGGGAAGGATATCCATCATCTTCAGAAAATGAGTGCATGCAGTCCCAACCTAGTCGTACTCCTGGACACGCTCGAAGAAGGTGAAGAAGCGGACGAATCCAGCTGGCATCCCTCCCTTTAAGTTTCAGAAAAATAATTGGCCTATCATGTAGAGTAAAAAACTTTGGGCCAGTTGATCGAGTTTCACTGACGAAGAAACATTGGTTACCGTCTGACGCTTCCAATAAAAAGCCTTGAGGAAGGCAATCCGCATCGTTTTCAGCCTTGTGGAAGACAACCTACACATTTCTTAAATCCTTATTAAACGTAATCTATTATCTATATGTGTTCAGCCTTAGGATAGGTGACATGCATGTTTTCTGGTTTTTCATTAAGCAACGGCTTAGCCGATCGATTTTACTTGATTAGTTTTATCGTTCGTAATTTTGTATTGCACCTCCATCACCCCTAAGCAAGCTACTGACAGTACATGCTCTGGATGATGAAATTAGATGCTCTTTGCCCTTTGGCCGGCACACAGACCTCTGCCAAAGAGAGGCATTCTGTAGATGTTAAATTTTGTCACCCCCCGACAATGATGACAATAGGACTTGGATTGACGTAGTACCTCCCTCAAGAAGGACTCACCCCCACAATCACCTAACATACCCCACCATGACTCCGATAAAGATCAAATGAATGACGTTAAGTGCAAAATACCTAATGCTCGCCAGTGGTGCAGAAACAACCTTAAAAAGAGCGCCGGAAGCGCCCCCCCCAATACTAAAATAGGGTTAACAATTGTTCTGAATTTCAAAATGTTGTTGGACCAAAACATGGACCAATACTTACACCATTGGATAGTGCTTGGAAAGACGAGTCCAATGGTATATTTCACGAAAAAAATCTGATGTCCGAGCGCAAAACGATGCCCAAAACAGTAAAATAAGCATTTTCAAGCCAAAACAGGATGATCGGGATCCATTTATGGATCCATGGATCCGTGGAACCTATTTTGGGTCCATTTAACCCACAATATCTAAAAATATCTAAGAATGAACCCTATAAATACTTGCTCCTATGGATATTTAATCCGAATTTCTTGCTTGCAGAGCCATTTTTCGAGCATTTTTCACTTATTAAACATTAAAATCCCCTATAACAACAAAAGGATCATGAAGCAATTTGAGATAAGAATATAAAGATTCCCAACAATTAACACGAAGAGAGGATTGAAGAGGGGCATATAAGAAAACTAGACATCAAACTCTGCCTACCACATCAACCAAGAAAAAAAAAGATCCACAAAATATGTCAAAATATCAACTTTCAAAACCTTGATATTGGCGGACACCAACAACCACATACGATTAGGGATGTAAATGGATAGCCGAAAAATCCATGTTCGAATAAGTTTAGCGGTTTCCAAGTATTGAATTTTGGTTTTTGGAAAATAACTGAATCCGTCCGAAAGATAATCGGATTTGGATTCGGATATTCGATTTTGGATCTGGATAATATTTGATTAATTTACTATCCAATTGTACAATGTGATTAGTTTAATATTTTTGTAAAAATATATAATATATTACTATATTACCCTTATTATAAACACTTTTATAAGGATAATTTGGTAACTTGAGTCAAAAATCCGTAATCGATAGAGGTTAGATTCATTTAATAATCGGATTGGATAATATCTGGATATTCGATAGACTCCCGAATTCAAATATAATATTAGTTTTTAAAAATCCGTCAAATATCAGATCAGATACGGATATGTCATTCGATAAACGGATTCGGATTCAGATAATAGTAAATTTGAGCCGAATCCGATATCCTACATACGATATTGGCCAGCACTAACACCCACAAGCCACCCTCTAAACCTTTAGCTCCCTCACTATTGATGAAACGCACAGATTTATCATGACCAAGGGATTGAGGGAGAGAAAACTCTTCGTAACTTCTAGTTTTCTTGTGATTTCTCCATTTAGTTTCACATTACAACAAGATATTGGGCTTAACATTTAGTTTCACATAAAAATTCATTGTGTCTATCTCTTCACTCCTCTTGTGAAGTGATCTTGCTGCCTTCAATGCTAATTTATCACACCTCACTAATACACTTTTCTATACCGCTTGCTTAGAGAACCCTCTCTCAAATACTCTCAAATATGCTGTTTGGTTTTAGTATTATGAAGAAACAACTTTAGAGAATAGAAGAAGACGACTAGCTAGAAAGATGAAAAAGAAGTTAAAAGCCCAACTGGACTCGGTCATGTATCTTTCTAAGGTCCCATCATCAAAAAGTGACGACTCCACCACAAGGACCTCAGTATAGGATGGAAGCCACTCAAAGTCTGGGACCACCACCTCCACCACCACCACCCAAAGCCAAAATGAGTACTCTTCCTGTAGCCATGTGGGTGGTGGCACCGGTGGGTTCCTTCACGTCCGTCAATCTAAAATACAAAAGATTAAATATTTTACTGATCTCTACCTCTCATTGTCTTCTCAATGTTTGTTCCTTCATTGGTAGCCATTGAGAGTTGAAGAGAATAATGATATGTGGGGTTCTCTCCATTCCTGCCCTCTCTCTATATAGTAAAAGCATTCTTTGGGCTTTGAAGCAAGTCTACTTTTCGTTCTTTCTTTTCATGGAATAGATTTGACTTGTGAGAAGGAAAATAATATCTATGTGATGAGGAAAGGAGAGATGACAAAATCCATCCTTTTTCTTTTGGGAATAGTCTCAGTGAAGTCATGTCTAGTACGTGGAGAATATAACAACCAGATTGAAAAAAAGATTAAAGATAGAGAGCAATAAATAAGGAAAAAGAGGACGAAATTTTGCTGCTACATTTGTAGCCGGAATATTTCTCCTACAAGGTTGACAGCCAAGGAAATGAGATCTTAAAGGGTATTTTAGAAAATACTAAAATCTAAGAGGGTATTTATGAACCAAAGGGGAAGTGAATTATTTTATTTCCTTGATTGCCAGCCTTGGAGCAGGAACATTGCAAAAACTTTCCCATGGTGGTGGGGGACGAAATTTTGCTACAAGGCAGGCAGCCAAGGAACGCAGGCTGTGTCCAGACACATGTGCCGCCCATTTAGAGGGGCAGGGTGATCATTTTGCCCACCCTCATGTATCTGGATGCAGCCTGCGCTGCTGCACAGAGAACATTTGGCATTTAGAAAATACTAAAACCTAGGAGGATATTTATGAACCAAAGGGGAAGTGAATTATTCCATTTCCTTGGCTGCTAGCCTTGTAGCAGGACCATTCCTGCTATGGGTGTAGCAGTAAAATTTTTTCCAGTGGTGGGGTCCTGCGTTTAAATACAGAGTCGAATGGGGCACGTGAAATTACCATTTCACCCTGATGAATTTAAAAAAAAATCATTTAGTTTGATATTTTTGCATGTACTCCCATTGGTCCTATACTGGTGCAAGGGCCACTTGACGAGGTAGTATTTTTTGTCCCAATAAATATAAGGAGAAAGTTTTCCTACACCCATGGTATAGGGTTTAGCCATCATTTAAGGTCTTAATTAAAACATCCCCTATTGGGCGAAATGGATAATACCCTTCCATTGTTGTGCAATGTCCGATCCTACCCATCTGAAATCCGCAGTCAAAGGATTCCCTAACAGGTTCTAACTATAACGTCATTCAACTTTGATCTATGCTGTATTATTATTTCTATCCTCAACAGTACAAAGAAGACCACTCCCTAGCTGTGTACGAAGAAAAGCAATTCCAATTGGTCAAGGTATTAATGAACAACTGTGGTTATACATAGCAAAACTACTCTTTTTTCTAAACATCATAAAGTGGTTAAAGCCTTTAAGGCATTCATGAGAGACGCTATTTTCAATTTGTGTTTCCTAACCTAAGCTCATGATACTATTTAGAAAATTTTCATGCAATAAAAGGGAATATTAATCTAGAACTAACAAAAGGAGTGGAATTAACCGTTCTTTAATCCAATTCAGATCGTCTACGGCGCAGTTGCCCGTAGCGGTCTGTGCGGTGCAGACTGAGCTGTGCATGCAATGACCCCCTTACCCTCGCTCGGGCAAGGCGTTTGGGCAGGGGTAAGGCGGTCTTTGCATACGTGGTTTAGTCCACGTCGCTCAGGCTGCTATAGGCAGCGCGCCATAGAGGATCTGGATTATCCTTAATTAATCCCATCCATAGAGCAATTTAGGTAGGTACCAGCCAGAGTAGAGGCTATAGCCCAATTTATTATGTCAAATTTGGAATTCCATCAATAGTCATTTATGAATTGAGCTTGTCAGATTAATTTTTATGGTTAATTAAAATTGTTAAATTGAGTTTTCAGTCAATCTTCAAAGTTTTGTATTTACTTATAGAGAATTTTTGTTTTTTGATAGAAACTTGAAGGGAATTCAAATTTAACTGAAAAAATAATATAAATAATGATGTTGACAACATGACCAAATTAATTGAACTCGAATAAATTTACCATATAGTAGATATTTGAGCCATCAAAACAAGCTTATATATTTTGATGAGCCATCAAGAAGACCTTTGGGAAAAGGAGAGAGAGAGAGAGAGAGAGAGAGAGAGAGATGTCAAGACTCAAAATGGTAGTGAGGAAGAACAGCTATTGCTAATGGAAGTAGTGGTTAGTGATTCAATATGACATACGGTGGGACAATGCTCTTAGAAAAAGTATTATCAAAACCATAGATGTCACTTTTATTCCATGTGAAGGTGAAGGTGAGGGTGAAGGAGACGCCATAGGCAAGGCTTAGAGTTCTAAAAAAAGTAAAAAGGGAACTTTTGTTTTTGTACAAAGGGCCTACTACAATGATGGCCCAGAGGGAGATTGGGACTTTTATTCCATGTGAAGGTGAAGGAGAGGCCGTAGGCAAGGCTTAGAGTTCTTAAGAAAAAGCGAAACGTTTTTTTTTGTGCAAAGGTGAGCCTACTACAATGATGGGCCCGAGTGAAATTGGGCGCCCATGGGCTGAGGGGAGGATTGGAGGGTTTGTGGTCACCAATTTGGATCCTCTACTGTTGAGGGCGGTCTGTAGAGGATCAGGATCCTTGTGGTCACTTACTAGACAAGGTTATAGAGTTCTTTTTTTGGGAATTGGGAGCTTTTATATATTTTTCTTTAAGAGAGGGGGGGGGGGAGTTTGTAACTCGGAAGGGGGTGAAGGTAACAAGAGACTCGAACTCAAGACGTCCTAGTGAGCATGGGCATGAAGCACACCACAGCTCACCAACTACACTAGACATCTGTTGTTAACAAGGATATAGATATCTAACAAAAAATCAAGGCAAAAGTTTTTTCCTTCCCGTAGGTAGAAAGAAACTAGTCATTGGGGTGTCATTATTCCCTTTATCCTTATTTGTCACTATTCCAAGAGTCTCATCCAACCACCAAAACATGTGGATTAAGAGATGAAAACTTGATCAAAAGAAAACACTATTTTAGAATCTTTTTTGATGATTTCTGTTTCTCATTTGAAATTTTGTTAAAACCTAATAACTAATACCGATATCTTCACACATTCTTGTGGGCATGAGAGAGAGAGAGAGAGAGAGGTCTCGGATGCAAAACGTATATCTAGATTTATATTTTATGCTTCATTTAACAATGATAAATTCAGGAAAGTGTTACCAATAGTTAGTTTTGTATTTAATAATTAGAAGAAAATATTCCTATTGTACAATCTGATTCTAATATCCATTGATAGTGTTATACAAGGCAAAGACTGTAAGACTAATCAGATATACAGTGATAGATAAATACCTGCAATCGCACAACAATTGCAGAGAGAAACGAACCAGAAAGGAACAAGCACGAACAAATTGGGTTGAGTCGTATCTGACAGATACTCTCCTTAAGGTTTTAGATGCCCCCACTTCTGCAACAGGGTTGACCTTGCAGCTAGCCCTCCAAGATGAAACAACTCCTAAACGTATAGGTTGCAGAACCTGATACGAGTACTGGGGATACCAAACTGCTATACTAACCCTCTATTATATAAAAGAAAATGCAGTAAGAGATTAGTCTCTAGAACGGATTGTTGCAGAGACAATTCGTTTCTGTTGTGTATATAATGGTAAGCATGATATGGTATTTGTAGTGGTGGAGTACCCTTTCATGAAGGGATATACCCATACAAATACAAGTGACCTACGTACAGGGGAGAAACTCTTGCAAGGGAGGTGTGACAGTATGTATTTCCTTCACGTACAAGGAGGGGGTGTATCTATTCGTATCTGTGTACATCGTGTACGAATAGGCAAGTGCGGTTCAATCGTATAGATGAACCATGGGTGAACCAAACCGAGTTTTAAAATGAATGAAATTAAAACTCAAAAGTGCAAAACTTCTACTATCTAAAAAAAAGGTTTTGCCCACACCCACACCCTGACCCCGACCTCGACCCGGCCCGGCTAGGCTCGACGCGCACGTGCAATTCAAAAGCACCCCAAAGAACCCCCACACACTAAATAGAAGGGTGACTACCTCTCCAAAAGGCTCACACCTTAAAAAACCAACCATATATATATCACTCAAGTTACTTTCCCATAGCCAATGTGGGACTATTCTTGAGCTTCATATTGCCTCTTGCACACAAAAGTGCACAACAAATACAAACCAAAAAATGGAGGGAAGTTAAAAAGGAGGGAATGAACAAAAGACACTTTTGGAAACTTTGACTCTAAAAATACTTTTAGAAATAATAATACAACAGATAGGCACATTTTCCTCTCTAGCATGTCTTATGGCGATGTACAATGCTACTTTATAGAATCCTCTCTCATTTTCTTATTATGGAACAACATATAAATATGTCTGGAGCAGATAGGTCTCAAACCATGTCGGGATCGTTCAGGTAGGGGTGTCAATTTCCAGCTCAAACTAATTAGACTGGCCAGTTTAGCTCAAAGCCTCACAATGAACCTCTTATCGATTTGGGGCTTTATGAAATTGATAGAAACTTAATTAATTTGAAATTTTTTTTTGATAAAATTGATTTTTTTTTAAAACCATTATTTTCATATTTTTTAATACACATAAACTGGACTTATAAGAGCTTGATAACAGCCTGATACAAGCCCGTTAAACCAACCCGATAAAGACTAAACCGAACCAGAGTGAAAAGAAATCAAAATGATTGAAGCCGAATTCCAATAAGGTAAGGGAGCTGTGCTACGAATTCTTATTTCGTCGTATTTGGATATTTTGGATGGGGTGCACATGAGTTTATGGTGGATTTGGGTCCTCTCTAGCGCACTTTCGAGCTGGACAATCCCCTAGAGGTCAACATGTGGCCGAGGTGTCGCTCCAACGGCGAGGATGGATGCGCGCATTTCTGAGCATGGTGCACCTGTGATGGAGAGAAGGATTTCCAACTTGGATGTGTGGAACCATACTTGCCGTTGGAGCGGCACCTCAGCCACGTGTCAACCTTTGGGGTGCACTGGACGATCTCCAGCTCGGGGGTACGCTGGAGAGGAGCCCGATCCGATTATGATCCCCCTAAGAAGTTGACCAGTGTATGGAGATAGAAGTTTTATCCTCTCAAGTATGGTACACTACCCAATGCATCACATGGTGCACGACACTTGAGACTTGGATTTAGCTCCTCTCCAGTGCACTTCTGAGCTGGAGATTGTCTAGCACACCCCCAGAGGTCGACATGTGGCCGAGGTGCCGCTCCAACGGGGAGAATGGATGCACACTTCTGAGCATGGTGCAAATGCGATGGAGAGAAGGATTTCTAGATTAGATGTGTACATCCATCCTTGTCGTTGGAGTAGTACTTTGGTCATGTGTCGACCTTTGGGGGTGCGCTGGAGAGGAGCCCGACCCGTTTATGGTCCACCTCGAAAGTTGACAAGTGTATAGTGATAGAATTTTTATCTTCTCAAGTGTGGTGCACTGCCCAGTACACCTTTGAAGTGCATCACATGGTGCACCCCACTTGAGACTTAGATGTTTATCCTCCTAAGTGCATTGGCCACCGTCCGATGCATTGGTACACTGGGCAGTGCACCGCACTTTAGAGGATGAACCATTTTCTCTCTCCTTAACTCCCTATAAATCAGGGTCAAGTTCCCTTACCCTTCATAGTAGAGTCAGTTTTTGAGCAATTCTTCTACCTGTCTTGTCCTTGTCTTCTTCTGTAAAAGAAAATGTCTTGCTGCGGAGGAAACTGTGGATGCGGCTCTGACTGCAAGTGCGGTAGCGGCTGCGGGGGGTATGAATTTCCTTCCCTTCTCGTGGTTTCCCTTTTGCCTTTATACAACCATGTTTAGGCTCTCTTTCGATCTCTCTCTCACAAAACCACACATACACACAATGGAAAAGAAGATGAGCAGAAATCTATACCGGCAATGCTCCGAATCTCCCATCCTCGTATGTTTGTTTCCTTTCGCATCCCCTTTGTTTTTTGTTTGTGAAGAAATCTGGATCATCTTCATCACAAACACACATATTCTCTGTTTATGATGTTCAAACGCATGGGTAGCAAACTGGTTTGGGTTATCTATGAGATCTTCCTTTTCAATATGTGTAACTTTTCTTTTATCCTTGTTTTTCCCCCTGTTTTGGTGGTTTTCTGTTGTGCTTTTAGACAAATCTTTCTATCTATTCCTATACCTATTTCAACATTTATTGACATCAAGACCATTGTTGATGCTCAAGCATGCCAGAGCCTTTGTGACTTAGAGATAGATATGCATTGATTGAAGGCTCTGCTTGCAACTTTTCTCATGCAATAATGGATTGCACTCTCATCTCGATTGATCCAAGGACTTTTTAACGTTCAAAGAACAAGGAGAAGATGATAGAAAAACAAAACAAGTGATTGAAGATGCTTTGATCGAATTTTATTTGATCATCCTTTTAAACGTAGAAAATACATGACAAAGATCCCTCTAAGTGAAAGTTTACACTGGATAGAGCAATCAAATCTAAATTACTTCTACTTCTAAGAAAAATAAAAGTACAAGTTTGTTTGATTTGACGAAAGGTCGTTACTATCGTCATCACCTAAAACAAACATAATTGTTTGGCCATGATGAGTCATGTAAATATCCTCCAATCAGTGGGTGACACATGGACTGGGTTAGGCCGAATAGGAGTACTGAGCTGAAGAGAAACTGGCAGCACCCAGCTAGAGGAGACGGAGACCCCATGCCCCCGGGACCACTCCAGTCGCCGGTAAAGCTGAGCACTAATGGCCGAACACTAAGGTAGCTGAGCACTAAGCCGGGTGCACCTTAGTCGACGTCATGGTCGATGGTCGAAGTCACCAAGGAGGAATACCAGGCCGAGCAACCCTGGGGTTGGTCGAGCTAAGAGGGCCCACCAAGCCGAGCTTGAAGCCAAGGCCTCCCCGGGCGAACCCTTCGGCACAACGTACCCCCGCCTGCGCCAACAACAGAGCTGAGCACCTCGGGGTCGGCTATCCGAGGTCGAGGTCCCTCCAGAGGCGGTGATTACAACTCACCAAAATCGCGGAGCCATGCCATCACATCCCAACAATCATGGGAAACGGATCGGGCCGTTATCTAACAACGGAATCGAATCACGCTCCGATAAGGACTCTTACCTTATCAAGAGTCTGACTCCAAGAATAACTCTCATCTTTGCTCTACATGGAAGAGCCCAACCAAAAGAGGACTCTTGCCATACAAGACTCATCCCTATTGTCTCAACCTCATCCTATAAATACCCAGGTATAGAGCTCAAACACTCATCTCACTTTTCACTAAGTTGAAATGCTGTTGCACCGGAGACCTGACTTAGGCATCGGAGAGTCCTTGTCCAGAGCCACACCGACTCTCTTGTGCTCACTCAGTTTTTACAGGCTCATCCTTGGGCAAACTGAGCTACAGAGGTTTCCACACGCAACAGATTTGGCATCGTCTGTGGAAACAACATCAACTAGGCATTGTCATTTCTACCAATCGTAAGAGCCAAGATAATGGTCGTATAAATAAGATCGGGCCAGCACGGTTCTGCCTCACGTGGAGATGAATCGCAGCCCGATAGACGAGCGAGGTGCTCACTGCCTCCTGAGACTCCCGCGAGGACCAGGAACTCAGGGCAGCGTGAACATCGCGGCCAACCCGGTCCCTTTTGGAGATGGAGGCAATGGAGGAAGTGTCTTGAACACAGTGGTAGAGGGCCAGCCCTGAGCTGAGCCGCCACCAGCCCCTATGCTAGAAAATTTGGACCCTGAATCCCCGACGAACAATAGGCAAGTCATGGATATTCAGTTGTAAGTACTCCGCACCAACGAGATGCAGCGCACCTTCATGAACCAGATGGCCCAAGGGAGGCTCTTGGGTCAACCGCCGATCCCGTCGCCATTAGCTCTTGTACTTGTCGAGGGAGACCTGCAATAGAACACCGGTAGGCGCCAAGCCAAGACAAGTTGAGCCGCTTCATCTCGTCCGCCTTGCCAAAATACTCATCCTCTGCATCCGAACAGGAGCTCTCATCCAGATGAACGGGAGCATCGCCTGAGCCCAAGGGCAAGAGTAGAGCTTGAGCCGATGGTGTCGATAGCTAAAATGTCGGTGTTCTCCGACAGACTCGATGAAGATGGGCAATTGAGGGGACACCAAGAACGGTGGGAAGAACCCAACAGAGGTCGCATCACTAGAGAAGGAGAAAGATCTTGCCACAATCCTCGGTGCCAAAGCCCAACGCATCGAGAAGAGTAGCAAAGAAGCCCCCGTGGGTCTAACTTCCATAGTGAAAGGCGAGCAAGAAGGGGCGGAGTTGATCGAGCCAAACAGAACGACCGACCTTGAGCCGAGAAGTAGGATGGCTAAGCACCCGAAACTGAAGTAGAAAGGGGGTTATGAGAGTTGGCTGAACAGGTTGAAGGGTTGAAGAAGCAGACGACCCCAGACGCCTACTCGTTGGTCGGGCGGCACCCCTACCCTCTGGAAATTATGACTGCACCACTACTGGCTAGGTTCAAGCCGCCTTCCTTTGATCGGTATGATAGGACCACTAACCCAATGGATCACATTAACTATTTCAAGGCAATGATGACCATGTACGGTGGAACAAAAATTGTCTCCTGCCGAGCCTACCCTTCATCTCTTAAAGACGCGGTGACATCATAGTTCTCATGGTTGCCGACGAACTCCATCTCAAGCTTTGCTCAGCTCTACCAAGCTTTCATCACACGCTTTTAGAGCAACATGAAACACAAGAAGACGACGATCAATCTCCTGAGCGTGGAGCAAAAGCCTAACGAGTCAATTCGAGCATTCGTCTCCCATTTTAACAAGGAATCCTTGGACATCAAGGATTTGGATGAGGCTACGACATTCCATCTTGCATGGTATGGTCCCCACGTTTTTCTTTAGGTTGGTTGTTAATGTCGTGGTCCATCTTAGCCTGCATTTGACAATACAGACCTGAGTTAAACAGTATTGAATTTACATTAGTAGTTTTTTTATTAGATTATTAAGCTTACAATCCTTTCTTCTGCAATGGGGTCTGAATAAGATCCATCTTTCTTTGTATGAGTCACCTTGAACAATTCCATACGAGAGGGAGGTCCTTCATCTGGGTGCTCTTTACGCTAAACAAAAATAATAAATTAGTGATAGAGAGTATTAGTATATAAGATCTTAAACCGGGTGAACTATAAAAAAACATTTATAATTAAAAATTATATTACCTTCCTCTCTCGAATTACAGCGAAAGGAGTCTTTCCTGTGGTATGCAATGATAATAGTTTGGCCCTATGATCGGTATTATGTTCCGATACAACCTACCATTGTTCAAATATACACAATTATATGAGCAATATAATGTGAATCTACTTACTATTCCATTGTGTTATCCTATGGTTGGCTAAATTGTAGGTGCCATACCTGACTAATCTCTTGACTCCATGTCTCAAGGAGTACGTTCCATTGTTCTTGTGGAACACGTTTATCTATATGAGCTAGCCTCTCCGCATGTGTGGGATACTTCTTAAACACATTTACCTTTAGACCATGCTTAAAGTCCCTCCATCTTTCATTCAGTTCAGTTTCGATCCATTTCCTACGATTCTCAGGGATGTTGAATTTTTCCTGCATACAACATAAGATAGAGTTACTTAAAACGTAAGTAACAAACACTTTAATGAAATAAAAAAATGGTCTTTGTTTTTTATATTACATATATCTTATTCACTGCATCATCTTTTAGAGGTTGGGGAATTTTCCTCCAATCTGAATAAGATACAGGTAGCAAGTGTGCATCTCGAGCTTTAACTCCTATCCAAGTCATCAATTGTGCAGTTCTCTCATTGCAAGGTTGGCCATTATCATCTATTTGTATGCTAATTTTTTATCCACTGTGCATTGACAAAACCTCCTTGCCCCGAGCTGGTCCTCTTCCAGACTTTCTAGGACCTGTAACAATTGATATTAGGTAAATACACATATTGACTAAGTTTAATAGACAAAAATATAAGTAAAGAAGTTTGTGCTCTTACCTGTTTCCTCTGAGCTCGTGCCATCATAAAACTCATCATTATTCATTGTTGACTAGCTGTTTAAAAATAAACAATTGATATTAGTGCAATCACAATACATAAATTTGTATTTGTAAATTATAAAAAAAAAGTAATAGTATAACATTGCATACATACTCATTATCAACCGAGACTGGTCATTCAATTAGACATATTGTCGTCATCTGAACTTACAATTTCATTGTTTAGTTCAATGGGGGTCTGAACTATCATCCCTTCTATATCTAATCTAGTCCACACAAAATCTGTGTCACCTTCATGATCTGAAAGTTGCATATTTTGTCTACGTTGTATTGTAGTCTATGTGTATGCATGATTCAGAGCATCATTTGCCTCACCTTCCAAGTCATATGTATCCCTAATCTTGGTAGTCACGGCAACGTGCCAATCCGACCTCCGAGGATCTGACATATAAAACACCTGCTCTACTTGTGAAGCAATGACAAATGGCTCGTCATTCACATTTTGACCACTATATTTCAAGTGATTAAAATTTACAAGTGTAAACCCGAACTCATCTTTCTCCACTCCTCTCTCAAGATGAGCCCAAACACACTTAAATAATGTTACTTTAAGATCCACTGAGTATTCTAATGCTATCACTTGTTTCAGAATACCATAATAAGTAACATGTCCCTCAATAGGATGCTTGTCCTTCTGACTTGAAAAGCTATTAGTCAATGCAGTTATTAGGACCCCACTATTCTGAGTTTTTCTATTAATCTCATGCACCTTACTATGAAATCTGATCCCATTAATAATGTATCCCATATAACTTCTTGCCTCAGAGTTAGGACCCCTAGCAAGACATTTGATGTGCTTGGGCACCTCAAGCCCATTTTGCCGGAGTTTCAATATCTGATGATACAAAATGGGTCAGAATAAAATTGCAAATTTTCATATAGTAGATTATTGAAATTTTTGTACTTACATGCTCATTGAACCATTTTGGAAAGTCCCTATCATGCAAATCCATAACCTTCTTGGGACGAGAGTTACGACCTAACTGCCTTTTGATTTCTTTCAGGTGGAGTCTATAATTGAGTGAGGCCAAAAAATTAAAATTCAATTACACTTTAATATATACATATATATCAAATACAATATTGAGGAAATGAGTGAAATGAAATTTTATCTCTATTTCGTACTTACTATTGGTATTCATTTATTCCTTTGTAATGGACTAGCACACACCGATGTGCTTGATTCCTTTCTCTCATTTCGAGATGCAAAAGTTCACATTTCCCTAGGGGCCGACCTGTGCTTGAGAATATGGAATGTGGGTCTTCTACATCCAATGAAACATCATTTCTGGATGGCCGATTCAACCTCGTTTCAACACCTTCAATGTATCTAGAACAAATTAATATACACTCTTCCACAATATATCCTTCAGCTATCGAGCCCTCTGGCCGACTATTGTTACGAACATGGTCTTTAAGTTGCTTGAGGAACCTACACAAATCCACATTTGTGACGAATATTTAGCCACAAATTTTATAGAACATGAATAAGGTGTATTATTTTACAAACTAATAATTAAACACTAACCTTTCTATTGGATACATCCAACGGTAATGTACAGGTCCAGCCAAGCTCGCCTCGTTGGCTAAATGAACTATCAAATGCACCATAACATCGAAAAATCCAGGTGGAAAATACCTTTCAAGGTTACACATTGAGACAACAACACTTTGATTAAGCCTCTTGAAAACCTCCTCTAAACCAACTTTACTACATAAATCTCGAAAGAACTCACATATCTCAATCAATACTTTACCAACATTCTTGGGCAAAACACTACGCAAGGAAACTGGAAGAAGTTGGTGCATCATAATATGACAATCATGGCTCTTCATTCCTGATATTATCCTCTCCTTGACTTGCACATTACGTGAGATATTACTACCATAGCCGTCTGGAACCTTCACACCACTTAATATTGTGCAAAACACCTCCTTGTCCTCATTGGACAATATATAGTATGCTGGAGGTAAAATGACTTTATCCCTGCCTTCAATAATCTTTGGATGAAGATCAACACGGATTTTCATATCTTTCAAATCTAGAAGTGGATTCACATGATCCTTCGTCTTATCTTTCATACCTAACAATGTCCCAATGATACTATCACAAACATTCTTCTCAATATGCATCACGTCTAAATTGTGATGAACAACATTATTTTTCCAATATGGCAAATCAAAAAATATACTCTTCTTCTTCCAGTTGAATGGGAGCTCTGGCTTTTGTAACCCCCTTTTTCTCTTCCTCCCATCCTTGTCAATATTATCCTTCCCAAATGGGGGAAACTGAGCACCCCACAGCTGTTCCAACACATCAAAACCAGAAAGTGTCTTTGGTTGCACTCTATGTCCCTCATGACCATCAAAACTTCTTCTATCACTATGAAATTTGTGATCAGGAGGAAGGAATCGACGATGGCCCAAGTAACAGTGCTTTCTTCCATATTTTAGCCAACGTGAAACTGTATCCTTGTTGCAACATGGACAAGCCAAAGCACATTTCGTACTCCAACCTGAGAGATTCCCATATGCTAGAAAATCATTAATGGTCCATAACAAGCATGCACGTAGCTTAAATGTTTCCTTCTTATATGCATGTAAGTCTCAACGCCTGTATCCCACAATGTTTTTAACTCATCAATCAATGGTTGTAAATATATGTCTATATCATTCCCTGGTTGTTTTGGTCCAGGAATAAGCAATGTAAGAATCATGTTAGGAGCCTTCATACACATCCACGGTGGCAAGTTGTAAGAGATCACCACAACAGGTCATGTACTATGCTTTGAGCTATTCATCTTAAATGGATTGAATCCATCACTTGCAAGCCCAAGCCTAATATTACGAGGGTCCTCACTAAAATCCAAATAAAGCCTATCGAAGTCCTTCCATGCTTTAGCGTCAGCTGGGTGTCGTAACTTCTGGTCATCTACACGCTCTTCATGATGCCATCTCATATCAGATGATAGTTTAGACGATATATATAACCTTTGAAACCTTGGAATCAAAGGGAAATGACGTAATATCTTGACTGGGATCTTCTTATCGTCTGATATATATCTTGATATGCCACATTTGTAACAAGACGTGGCATTTGCTGCCTCATTCCAATACAACATGCAATCGTTGCGGCATGCATCAATCTTCTCGTAATTGAGGCCTAAGTCTTTAATAATCTTCTTAGTTTTATACAAAGACTTTGGTAACGAATTCGGCTCGAGAAATGCTTCTTT
Organism: Telopea speciosissima; assembly: GCF_018873765.1. Lineage (NCBI taxonomy): Eukaryota > Viridiplantae > Streptophyta > Magnoliopsida > Proteales > Proteaceae > Telopea > Telopea speciosissima. Next base: position 18,941,333 of record NC_057926.1, on the reverse strand, counting down.
CAATAAGTCAAGCAACAATGAGAATGCTTTGTTACTCAACTTGCAGAGACATTTAATATGATAAAGCCGAAGAATGAAAGATAGTTTTGTAAACCTTTCGTTTCCTGGATACAATGGTAAATTTGCATCTTCCATCAACCGTTCATATTTCTTCATTGCTATACTTTCCCCCTCTATATGCACACCTGTGCCACCATCATCAATCCTTTCAGCTGCATTTCTTCCGAACATCTCATTTAGCATGTTATGTGTAACATCATAGGTATCTGATGAGTCAAGTTCCACTAGAGTTTCATGGAGAGGGGTGTGTGAAGATGATGCTTTCCCATGGTTATTCCAAATTGTATAGTTCCTTAAAAATCCATCACAGACCAGATGTTCAGTCACTTCAGTCCGATTTCCCCAAAGTTGATTTAGCTAGGCACTTTACACATGGGCATAAGATCTCTGAGTCCCACATGCTGCATTAGAAAATGCATAGTCTAGGAATTTGTCGACCTCCTGCATGTATAGTGCAGACGTTCTAAAGGATGGATCCTTTGATCTTTCAATCCAACTCCTAGACATAGTTTCTAGACGTAACTGGTAAAACAAAAAAAAAAATGTTGATTAAGTCCAAAAGAGGGCTGCTTCCAAGTTCAATGCTGTAAATTAAACCCTCTTAGTAATAGCATACAATCAGCAAAAGCAACAAATTATAATCCCCCCAAACTCAGATTAAGTAGAACCCCCACAACCACAAAAGAATGATGCTAACAGTACTTTCTTGACAAGGGTAAAATAGAGTATAGAGAGGAGAATGGAGCTGAAACAGGGATCGATTGGGGGCCTTAGGATGGGGGAGATGTGCTCAAAAGATGGGAGAGAAGTGATGGCTGGATTGGTTAGGAGAAGGGGCTGCTGGAATTAGAAAGTAACATAAAATAGGCTCAAGCCAGGGCACAGGAGCAAGGGGGCAGCAGTAAAGGTGTCTTGGTTGATGAAGTAGAGTCTTCCAATGTCTAGATAACTTGTAGGGGATGTAGAACAGCAGCAAAGAGTGACCTCCTGGGCTTCCCACCGCAAGGAGTCAGCCAGTTCATACACCAGCTCCTTCCTCCATGGATCAAACACCAAGGAATCAAAAGTGTGGGCTGCTTGCCCTCCTGGGTTGTTTTTATAGACTTCATTAAAACAAAATAGTAACGACACAAAATTAGAAAGTTCCAAAAATTAGAAACTACCAACTTTGGCCTTTTACATGGGTTACAAAACACAATCAGTTTCTAGACTGATGTGACCTACTACTTGTTGACAATGTACTAACTATTAAAATAGAAACTAACTACTTACAATGAAAATAGAAATTAACTACTAATAATCAAAATAGAAAGTAGATATTCCTAGTTAGACAACATCAGGCAGCTAAGAGGGAAAATGAAGAAGTTGAAGATGGAGGAAACCATGCTGAATTTCCAGATTTTTTTGACATTCTTTCCTCAGTTTCTTTTTCTCTCAAGAGGTTCCACTCTTTCTCTATATTGATTTCTCCAATCGAACCCTTACGGTCTGCCATCTCCCACGATGGAATCTGAACTTTATTGGAGCCCACCAATTTTGGGTGATTAAATTTTATGTTTTCTATGTTTCCAATACTGCATACACTTTCATGTGCTTCCTATTTTCAAGAATTTCCTATTCAACAATGATACACTACAAAATTAAGGGAATGGAAAACCAATCCTCTAGATACCTCATCTTTTAACTAAATGGTTAAAAGATGAGGTATGTAAAAGTATAGTTTATGTAAGGTAGTATGACAATTAGGTGAAAGTCCCCTTCTCCAAAAGAGAAACTGGAGCTGTAAGGTAGTGTGACTTTTCTTTATTCATAGAATACATCATCAAATGCATGACTTGCCAAATGCAAATATTATTCCTCAAGTCAAAACCCCCTTGAAGGGTTAGAAATCTAGAACCCTTTAACATCAATATGGGTTCTTTGTTTGATCAAGAATTAGCTTTACAAAAAGAGGGTTTCAGGAATTATTGAACTCTAACATCCATTTGCAGAACTAGAGGCAATCAGAAATGGCAGCTTCGATTGCTTTGAATGTCTTAGATAGCCTGTGCCAAGTGGTTGTGAAAGAAGCATATTTGTTTCTTGTAGTGGAAGATCAAGTCAAGACCCTTGGAGACCAACTCAAACTTATGGGTTCTTTCCTCAGAGATGCAGAGAGAGCAGAGGGTCAAGAACATATTGCAATGGAGGGATTGGTTATCCAAATTAGGGATTTAACCTATGAAGCTGAGGACATCATTGAGAAATACTTGGTGGATGGATGGATGTGTAAATATACCCAGCAAGGAAAATTTATCCGAAGAGTCAAGATTGGAAACAAGACTTCACTTTCCTCTTCTTGTTGAGCCCACAACCAAACAGCAATAACAAATGAGGTGAGATGCATGATAGAACCCCCTTAGATTCCCATTCAAATTTGACATTTCAACTTCGAAGTAACAAATTTCCAAGATCATTCTTTGAATATCAAAATTACAATTCAATATACTGTCTCCCAATAGAGGAAAGACTAAATGATGACACTGCTTAACCCCAAAAATAGTCATGAGCACTCCTAATTTAATTTGAAATGTTTAAGGCTACATAGCTGATGAAGATACCAAAACATATCAGAATAGCTCATTCAGGTCGCAGGAAGATAATCAAGATAGATTGAGGTTCACCATTTCGGCCTTGCAGTGAATCAAATTTATGAATCCATCAGATAAACAACTTATGGAAATTTTAGTATTTTACTAAAACAAAAAAAGTATCCTTAAGCTAATATATCTAACACTTATCAAGCTTGAATAAATTATAAACGTACGAACCTCACATAACCTGTTAACCATTCTCAAATATTATTATTAAGGAAAACAATCATGCCAGCACGGCAACACCTCACTGAAGAGTTCTAAGAAGCGAAAAATAATTTTAGAATACCATTCTTAATCTTTTTATTTGGTGAATAAAAAATTCATTACCAAAGGAAGAAAAAAAGAAAGAAAAGGAGGCCCGAAGGGGGGAAAGAAAGAAAAGAACAGCCAACAGTGTGATACAAAACTTTTGGGATTCTGCCATGCAATTGGAATCTGTGGATGATGAAGAAGAGACACGCAGGTTTTCACTCTTATATAACTGCAGTGATACATCTATGATTTAGTATTGTTTCTTACTATCGTTTAGTGACTTTGCAGTGAAGGATCATTGAAATTGACCTCTGATGGAACAGAGACTGAGGTTTGCGTCTCTTAGTTCATTTGGTTTGCCTAATACCTTTGGCTTTAAGATTGAAGATAGAAAGGGATGGATGCATAGATTCATCTGTGGTATGTTTTTGTTTTCATCCCCTCAACCAAAATTGTAACATCTGCTGATAAGGTGCTCAAGATGATGTGAAGGACACACTCTATGAACTTTGCCACATAGTGAAAGGAGTAGGCCAGACCTTGTTCAATTGATCTTATAGTATAGCTACCATCTTTGGGCAACTAGCACAGTTTGATAATCCTGACTTCATTATCATTCAATTTATTGCTCGTCAAAATTGATATGGCAAATAGTCCTATAAATCAGTAGATTGAAATAATTGAATGACTGTGATTGTTGTTCCCAGCCTCAGAGATTACCCAGATGGACCAATGTAGTGTTTCAGGCCGATCCTAGATTCTTGATTAGCGTAGCTACTTTCCATGTCTTCTTGATTGTATGGTGATACTACAGATTTGACTTCCTTTCCCTGCTGTTTCTGACACTTGAAGTTTGACAGATCTTTTAACTTCCATCCTCCAGAGGGTGGGTGGCGACATTGGTGGCGACATTGATTGGAACCATTTGCCCCAAATTCTGGTATTTTGAAACCCATTGGTCATGTTTTATATTTTGTTATTGTAGTTACTCTGCATGATGGTAGTCTTTCATCTATTTAAATGTTTCTTTAACTGCTTATTTGTAGTATGAAGACGAAGATCATGATAAAGTTGTTATTGCATCGGATGGTGATCTTACAGCGGTTGTGGACCATGCAAGGCAGGTTGGTTTGAAGGTATGGTGGCTCCTGTCCCCTTTTCTGTGTAGAAAAATGAATGTAGTCATATCTTGTAGGGTCATCTAGTGTTGAGGTTTTCTATATAAGCATGCTATTACAAAATTTATTTTGTATAAGCCTGGACACGATCCCACTGCTCTTTGTTGTTCTAATACTTTGATCTAAGGGAACTCTCTAGCATTGACTTGCTCTAGTATCCACACCTCCAATGTCAAAATTGGTGTAGTTGAGTTGTCCTAGTGATGATGTCTAATGTTACCTGATTTGTTATAAATTTTTTTGTCACACACTCTGACACTGATTGACAATTTTAAAACAGAGTTTGAGGTTGCATCTAGATTATTCAGGGTCAGATGGTCAGAGGCGTGGTGGTTCAGAAGGTTTGGATTATGCACACAGAGATGCATGGGCTTCTGCATATAGTACTGTTGCAGCAGGGGCTACAGTCGTTACTGGACTTGGTGTATTAGCATATTTGCAGAGATACAGTTCCTAAGTAATCTCAGATATTCTGGTATTAAGAAGAATAGCCAGGAGCACACAAAGATGTTTGGAAAAGCAGCTAATGGTACAGAAGGGATGCATCTTCTATATTCACAAGGCATGCATCTATGTTCGAGGGCACCAAATATGACTTAACTGGCAGTTTCTCAAAATTCACTAGGGAGGGGGAAATAGAATAGAACAGAAAGAAGATAATGCCAAATTTGGATTGGCTGTGGGCAAATGTTCTGGGAGCCTGGTGTTATAAATTCATCAAAGTGGGTCATTATCTGCTGCTGTCAATTGCTTAAGTTTACTTCTTTTTTTTTTTTTAAAGTGAAGAATAATTTTACTGTTTTACACATGTATGGTAGACAATATTGAGTCGGCCATATTTCAGTTGCCAATTAATTGAATTGGAAGAAGAAAATTTGGCAGTAATTGAAATTTTATGAGCCCTGCCATAATGTGAATTAATGCATTGAGTGATCGAGATATGCCTGTAAATTTGAAAGATCATGGATTTACCATTCTTCAAAAAGGGTTTGAATTCATGGTGATTGGTGGAAGAGAACAAAAAAAATTATTTATATAATTTCTCCTCTTATTGTAACTATAACAGAGTGATTTTGTGTTGTCGACAATAATGAAATGTATGCCCCAAGCAATGGTAAAAGGGTTCAGGCAGGTAGAGATGTAGTTGGATAATGTCGAACTTTGAACTTGGTTGAAACAGGGAATACCAAAGAGGTGGCCTTGGGACTTATTTGATCTCCTTTTCAAAGAAGAGAAAAGATACACCAAAAAGCAGATTATACACTATAAAACCAAGCCCAACAAACCCAGAAAAGAAAAGGAGCCATAGAAGTTCACAAAAGCATTAGAAACAAAACAAACAGACCTAAATCATTAGTGCATAGAGAAAGGAATCTAATATAGAAAACCAATCCAAATTGACAGAAGCCAAAAGACCACCCAAAGGCAAGACGGGCAAAGAATCACAACAACACAACTCAATAGAACTCATCTAGCTGCTACATCCAGCAAGACATCACCAAAGGAAAGGGGAAATAAAAGAGAACTGAAAGAACCTACTTAATAAAGTCTAGAACTGAAGCTACATCATTCATACTAGTTAGCAACACAACCAGAAGCCCTCCCAAAGAAACAGTAATGAGGGCTTTCTAGGACTTTGAGGTGTCTGAGTTAAAACAGAATTTCACAAAGCTGTTAAAATGTACTGGTAATAATTGAAATTTATATTGGATCAATTGTTAAAAATTTGAGCAAATGAAGCAAGACAAATAAACAAAGAAAGCAGGTGTTCCAAGTGAAGATCAAGAATAGGCTTAGAGATTTTTTTGTTTTTTGGGTAAACAATAGACTCAGAGTTTAAACAAAAATGAGTTCTGGGTTTAAGGCCTGGTTTTCATATTAGATTTAAGATTACAGAGTGTATGAAAGTGGGAGAACATCAAGCATCTCTCGCAGCATCATATTGTAGAAGACCCATTGGGCACTAAACTATACACCCTAAGCACTGACTTGTTGCAGCATAGTAGTATACTAAATTGTTCACTGAACACTATCGGAAATCGCGTTTTAGGGTCTTCATGCCGGAAGAAGAAGAAGAAGAAGAAGGAGGATCAGGAGAGGAGAGTGGGGGCTTGCCTTTCTAATTAAAGGAGGAAATGGCTACTTTAGACTTTATAAGCAAATGCTCATTAAAGTTCCCGAAAAATTGTTAAAAAGGATTTTTTACCGAAATTCATAATAAGGTCTTAACTCTATTATGGTTTTTCTATTATTTTGATGTTTGTAAATAGAAATATGGTCTATAAATTATACCAAACACTTGTAAAAACATTTGTGTCAATAAATGAAAAAAAAAAATGACACCAAAAAGACCCTAATTATCATTTATAGACCCTATTTTTATTTAAAACAAACTAAAATAATAGAAAAACCATAATAAAATCGAGACACATTTGATGAACACGTTATCTAATTGGTGAAAATAAGGGGTAACAAGGTAATTTCAATACTTAAATCTTGGCAAGTGGGGAGGAGTAGCCGGCAAGAGTGCCCAGCCAACCACCCACCCAGCAGCCATATGTATCACCCTTCCATTGCCCTGAAACAGATTTGAAGTCGCAAAAACCCAAAAACGAATAAATTCTTATGGCACATCACAGAAAGTGAACAAGTTATCAAAAGGGAAGATTGTTTACCGAGTTTAGGTTTGGTTATGATCCAAACCACACCCAAAAAAAATAAAAAATAGGTGCATCTGTAATCAAAAGGAGAGGCTGGTTTCAATTTCAGGTTTCACTCATGACCTGAATCATAACTGAACCCGGATTAGCTACCCATATGGGGACGGGTGGGGACAGATCTGACCCCTCCATGGGACGTGGGTCCCACACTCCCATGGAGGGTTCAAATCTGTCCCCACCATCCCCATGTGGGTAGCAGATCTGAACTCAGAATGTTTTCACCCACCAATTAAATATATATTTACAATTCCGTAGTAACCAAACTGTTTTTCATTCCATATTCTATTATGTCTAATGTTTACCAAATGGTTCTATTTTTTGATTGAAAATGTTTTTATTAATAACTTTTTTTAAAATAGAATAAAAATAAAAATGATACCAAAAATTACCTAAAATCCCTAAAGCAAGAAAAGGCACAGAGACAGAAGATACAAATATAACCATATGTTAATTATTCTCTCTACTACCGTAACCATGTGGGTCCCATATGTATTATGTCATTTTCCATATCGCCATTGGTGTCACATGGAATATTTCCCTCACACTAGCGTTGTGGAAGGGAATGCTATTTTTTTTTTTTTTTTTGATGATATGCAAAAAGGTTCATTAAAAGAAAATGTCATAATCTTTAGATACATCTGCCTTAATGCATTGCACTCGTGCAGCATGTGCTAGTGTGTGTGCAATATGAATGAAACGTCTAGGCATTTTTGTTATACAAATATTGTCAAATTTGCTGAAAAGAAATTTAATATTAAAGAGGATTGAGAAAAGTTCCCAAGGCCATGGGTTGTCATGCTGACGGTGCATCCATTGAACCAGTTGAATGGAATCCGTCCATACTTCTATGTCTCGTCTTCCCATTGAAATTGCGCTTGAGATGCCTTGTTGGAGTCCTCTGGCTTCTGCTTCCTGGGCTGAACCTGTGCATCCAAAATCCATTTGTGCAGAGATAATGTTATTATCCGAAAGAATCACAGCTGCCCACCCTCCAAGGAGGTGGTTTGTTCAAAACTACCATCTGTGATGATAAAACATTTGTCTGCTGTTTGGATCTCTTTGTAAAGTTCGATACTGAGTGGGGTATAATTTGTGGACACTTCAGGTGTTATTTCAGTCTGCGGCATATTTTCAAATCCTTTTCTCATCTTCTTACATTCCTCACAATAGTGGTTGATTCAGGTTTAGTACCCTTAAAAATGCATTGATTCCTTGCATTCCAAAGAAAGCAGGTAGTGATACATCCAACCATCAGAATTGTGTTCTATGCTTTAGAAAGCGTTTGGTTTCGACTAATCGAGCTGAGTAGCTCCAAGAAACCATTACATTGAATGTGCTCCGTCCTTATTCCAAGTGACCCTGCGGCCCAGATCCTCTAGGAAAACTCACAAGAGAGGAACAAATGCCAGGGTGTTTCAACCGCATTTGTGCAGAAGGGAATGATATTTATAAACAAGGGAACAGGTCGAATTGGAATATGTTCAAACTTTGCTACAATTGGCAACATTTAACCAATCAAATTATGCTAGCCTACTTCAAAAAACAGATTTATGCTAACAGATTAATAGGAGGGTAAAAATTTTAGAAAAAAAAATCCCCTATTGTGCCTTAATCAAGTGCCTTGCAGTTCGGGTCTGGAAACTTGACACAGAAGATGTGACATCCAACAGTGCCAGGTTCAAGAAAGGACAAAAACTGAACTCACACAGTTGGATAAAGTATCTTTCACATATCGAACTCTCGGCCTGAACTGCAAGACACCACAAGATAGAAAAGATAGAAAGAATAAAAGAAGATTTTAATCCGAAATTTTGGCCTTCTTATTTTTAAGAAACAAGGAGGAATGAGAGAGCAGAAGGCTAACAGATTTAAATTTTTCGATCTTTCCCCTTACCCAAATTTTTTTTTTTTTTGCCCGCGTGAGACTTTTCACTTTAACCAGTAAAAATATAGTTTAGAATCACTTCATACGTTTAGCGGTGAAATTTATCTCCCAGCTTGTTATAGTATGTTTTTTAGCTACAATTTAGAATACAATCATAGCCACATATTGCCCACATTTAGGATTCATTTGTTTTCTGGATCACATCAACACCCAAAGCCATATCTGTAGAGTTGCTTCCTAATTTCTGATCCAACAATTGTATTCCAGGTTAGAAAAAACGATGCATACCAGGGAAAAATTGCAAAGCCATAATCAAGGAAATCCGAGAACAATTTTTCATATGGGTAGTAGATATAGAGAAAAATCTTACATTCAGCAACACTACAGATAAAATTTCAGTTAATTTTTCTCATGCTTGTTATCTGTGTACTTCTTTGCATCCAAAATATCAATGGGTGTGCATTGTGAAGAGGAATAAACAGAAATAAGTTGTTATCCACAATGAACAAGTCCTGATAGGAATCTCACTTTGACACCATCAACATGGATCGGGTTTTTATCAAAGCAAAAATACAGTGACCATCAGTTCCGTGATTCGTCGGGAAAAAAAAAGTTATTGGTGGATAAAGAATGTTTATTTACCTCATCGTTGAAAGTTCTACAATATACAATAACCCGAGTGGTCCATTTAACATTGCCGGGGTGGGTTGTTTGGGGAGAATCATTACTTGAAAAGCTCTGCGTGAAGAGAAGGAATTACAGAGTAGAGGTTCTCGATTTATGCATGATGATGAGATTGCTGCATGATAAGATGAAGAGACAAGTTGCGCTAGTGCTGGAATGGCACCACCTGCAAAATTACAAGCAAATGCTAAGAAATCTTACCGGCAAACTTGACAATAGGCCAAGAACTGTAAGAATGAAAGAGTCCTAGTTCTTAGAAAGGGGAAGATAAGTTTTCCCCTCTTAACCAAGCCCCTCTCCTCCCTTTCAAATAAAACCTATACAAAATCTCTCATTCACATGATCATGGTGAATGGAGAAAACAACTTATATCATCCTGGAAAAAAAATGGGGGATGATACATTAAAAACCTGCAAATAACAGATGTTCAAAGGAAATAAATTGCTTTTCAATTTGTGTGTGTGTGTGTGTGTGCATATATATTTTAACGATCAGGATTATTGAAACCATTAGGGTATGTTTATCCAACAAGGAAGACAGATTAGTGTGGACTCTGGCGAGTGATGGTAGATTCACTACCAAGCCATTACGGAATGAAATTAGACCTACTTCGGTGAGCAAACCTTTGGCGAAATTGTTCTGGAATCGAACGCTTCCCTCAAAAATCGATTTCTTCTCTTGGCAGGTAATGTGCGGCAACATTCCCACTGATGATGCATTGAGGGCGTTGTGTGTGCCCCTAGCGTCCAAGTGCCTTTGGTGTGCCCATCAAACTAGTGAACCGCGTCTCATTGTTTGGTGGCGGGTAAAACTGCTTCTAAGGTGTGGGGTTTCTTTTCTAGAATTTTTGAGGTGGAAGTGGTCCCTTTGTAGGAAGTGAAAAGCAGGATTTTGTTCTGGCAAAACCACGCTAATGGGAGGAGTATGTAGTGTGATAACTGGATTAATTCCTTCTTTTATCATTTGGGAACTTTGGAAAGAGAGAAACAATAGGAGACATGGGAAGAGAGCTCACTCAACCAACTTCATTGTGGAGGCTGTGAAAAATTGGGTTATGGAAGTTCACTATTATTGCTCTTTTACAAAGTCCCATCATTAAAAGAGTCCCTTATCCTTCAAATTTTTAATCTTTCTCCTTCGCCCGTTGTTCACAAACCGTCTATTGTAGTGTATTGGTGTCCACCTTTCAATGCGGTAAAGCTCAATGTGAATGGGGCGTGTAAAGGAAATCCTGGCATGAGGGGAGGAGGGGGTATTATAAGAGATAATGATGGGTGAGTCTTGGCTCCCTTTGCCAACTTCTATGGGGATTGTACTAACTCCATAGCGGAGTGTAGAGCTATGAGAGATGGTCCCAAGCTTTGCGCTGAGGTGAGATTCTCGGGATTCCATGTGAACTCGGACTCTGCCTTGGTTGTGCAATGTATTTCCAAGAAAGTGTGCAATATTTGGAAGGGGTGGTACTGGTTCCATGAAATATTGGCCTTGGTTGATGCTCTTCGGCCGATGATCTCTTTTACTTTTAGAGAGGGCAACAGGGTGGCGGATTAGTTGGCAAATCATGCTTGTGAGTCGGTATCTAACACATTATTTAGTTTTGAATTAAATCTTCCTTTCAAACTTAGGCGGATCTCTCGCGAGGATGCTGCTGGACTTCCAGAATTGAGAAAATAGTTACGTTTTTATTCTTTGGGTTATTGTATGGGGGTGAGGTCCTCATTTGAGATTTTGAGAGTGGTTTTGTCTATTTTGGTTGGGGTAAGGTGGGTATGTCCGGATGTCCCCCCCTTGTATTCTTTCCTATTTATTGGTTTTGATTTCTAATAAAATCTTAGGGGCCAACCCGGGTCCCAGAGACTATAACGGTTTAAGAAAAAAAAATATTAGGGTATGTTATCAGGTAGGTGCACTTCTCAATCTAGCAAAATGTGACCCACAAACAATAAAACAAAGAATATTTACCATTTCTTATAGTAAATGAAATATGACTACTTTATTGTGATAAAAGTAAAATGGAAACAAGTAATCGGCTATCATCTAGTAGCGCACCAAATTTAGGTGAGATAGCTTAGGCACATTGATTGGGGCAATTTGTTTCAATTGGGGGGCCACAGGATACGTTCTAAGATGAGATGATCTTAGAAGGAGAGGGCCATAGGATACGTTCTAATTGGGGGGGATCTCTACAAGAAGGGAAGAGATGATCTTATACTCAAGTGCATTAGTTTGAATGAGGCTACGTTGGTCATGGTAGAAGTCCATAAGGGCATATGTGGAGCGCATCAGGCTGGTTCCAAGATGAGATGGCTGATTCGACGCCATGGGGGTTATTGGCCGACAGTGGCAGCAAACTGCGTTAGATATGCCAAGAGTTGTTGGGCATGTCAAACCCACGATCTAGTGCAGCGGTTGTCGGCAGCAGAGTTTAATCCAGTGATCAAACCATGGCCATTAAGGGGATGGGCCATGGATTTAATAGGGAAAATTACTCCCCCAGCCACTTGTGGATATTGCTTCATTATCGTTGCCACTGACTACTTTACGAAGTGGGTCAAAGTAGTGCCAATGAAGGTAGTTAGTCAGGCAGACACCATCCAATTCCTCAAGAGCCACATCATTCACAGGTTCAGGCTCTCAGAGACCATCACTTGTGATAATGGGACCATGTTTACAGGGGATGAAGTCGTAGCTTTTGTGGTTGGGTTGGGGATAACGTTCACTCATTCCACCCCGTACTACGCACAAGGCAATGGGTAGGCTGAGGCTAGTAACAAAATATTAAAAGGCTGCTTGGCCAAGGTAGTGGATGATAACCCGCGGAGATGTGCAGATATGCTTTCTAAGGTTCTATGGACGTTCGAAACATCGCGTAGAGGGCTAGAACGGCTACCACACCCCTCGCCCTGACATATGGCCACGACGTGGTGCTCCCCATGGAGATTAGTGTGAAGTCGCACGAGTGGCATACCAATAGGGACTCACACCAATGGCCTACAGCGAGGCGATGTTGGCCGAGCTAGACGACTTGGATGAAGAGCAACTGGCCGCACTCGATAGGATGCAAGTGTAGAAAAAGAATGTTGCAGTGGTCTATAATAGGAAAGTTAGCCTTAAGCATTTTCAAGAGGGGGACATCGTCTTGAAGGTCGTACTTCCAATCGGGGCAAGGGACCCCAGGCTAGGCAAGTGGTCCCCAACATGGGAAGGCCCGTTTATGGTCTGCCAGGTACTTTGAGGCGGAGCCTATAGGCTAAGGGACCTGGATGGGAGTGTCCAGATAAGACCTATAAATAGGAAGTTCCTTAAGACTTTTTATACTACGATTTAGGATCTAGGGTAAGCAACAGGACGTCAAGGGGGAAGATGGAGCACCCCGAAATAAGGTCGAGAGATAAGAAAAACAAGTTCTAATTCACAAAGAAATGGGGGAAGAACACAGCCTGAGCAGGTTGAAATAAAAGAAAAAGGCAAGCAAACCAAACTACTAGTGAACTCTCTGGCTGATATCAAAAGGGGGAGGGGGAAGGCACGCAGGCCTAATTGAAAAAGTCATGTGGCAAGGACTTTTGGATCTCACTCCAATGTTTCTCCATCGCCGGCAGACGCTCGTTGGCGACAACCAGGTTGGCTTGATGTGTTGGTTTCAATGCCCTTTGCTGCTTGGCGGTGGTCTTAATGGAGTTGGCCTCAAGCGTCACGGCCTGGGAAGCAAGTAGTTTCTTGTCAACTTCTTCGGCTAGAGCGGCCCTATAAGCCCGAAGGGCCAAGAGTTGGGTTTCCAGGCCCCGGATATTCAAGTAAATTTGGGCTATTCTGTCTTGCCCTTCCTTCACCTCAGTCAGGATTGCTTGAAGGTAGTCTCGAATTTTCCTGAACTTTTCATCTAGGGCATCTCCTTCTTTGAGGGAGTCCCCTTCGGAGAGGGGCCTTGCCCAGGCCAACTTTCAGAGGACTAACACCTTTGAGCTTTTTGCTCATTGGGGAAGCACCTCCTCGGACTCATCATCGACCGGCGATGACCCATTGTAAAATCCGTAATAAATTTAAACATTTTAGAACTTATATGATCTCGGTTCACTCTTGTCCATGATTGCTTCGATGCTATGGGCTGCATCGGTCGAGGACACGATGAAACACTCGACACACCTATGGAGGGTTCCAAGGATCCTTCCCAACTTGCCCTTCGGTCCGAGGACCCCGATGGAACCCCGCACGGAGTTACCTGTGTCGATTCTTCGCCTGGAGGCTATGCGAAGCTTTCCCTCAATTAGAATTATTGTAAATATAATTTAAATGTATTTATATAATATTTTGTACGACCAAATAGAATTAGAGGGGTATTTTAGTCAAATTGCCTTTGTGGGACCCACATCCCTAGTGGAGAATCCTGTTCCAGACAATTACCCGTATCCGGATCGCCCCTGATGTCGCGCGACATCTTTCTATTGTGAAAATAAGGCAATAAATACAAAAATTCAGGTTTAAATCTAATATTATGCCCAAAAGACCATATTGCCCCTTAGTGCTTAAATATCACTTATATATATATATATAACCTTCTTTAATTATTCACAACTCTAAGCCTTAGAAATCAGAAACAAATTTCTCTCTTGGAGAACAAGAAAGAAGAAAAGAGAAGAAGGGAGAAGAGAGGGCTGTTCTTGAAGGCTTGGATCCCATACCTGGAATTAAGCTTTGGAACCACCATTAGAGGCTGAGCTGCATAGTGAAGGCTGTTTCCATCTTGTTTTCACTTCTGAATTCAGGTAAGCCATGAACCCATGCTGTCCTCTTCCTCATCTTCTCTTATCTCTGTCCCTAATTGACCTCTCTAAAGAAATCTGCCATTAAACCTTAGCATAGGTGGATTAAATTACCAGAACCCATCTCTGACCTCTCAATTTGAACTTATCTATGGTTCAGACCTGAGATTTAGTTGTGAATTTCATGTTGTTCTTCAAATCACAGCTGAATCTCTTATTCTATTGAGCCCTAAAATACTAATTTAGGTTAATTAGCTAAAACCTCCAATTTAATTATGGTTTTAAAAATTAAACTATGAAATCAGGTTGACCCACTTTAAATATACTTCAAAACCTGCAATTAGGGCCATGCATGTTAAGATCTGGCCATTTCAATTCGGACACTGAGCCGGATGCTGTTACAGGCCCAGGGGCAGTTGACCGGCTCCCCCTTTTTGATGCCCCTATGACCTAAACCCTATGGGACTTGGCCTTGGACTATCTTAGGACCTAATGAGTGATATTTGTATGCTGTTATAGGTCTGTTTCTACTGTTCTTGTCTGTTTTGCTGGGTCCTGGAGAGTTAATTGTAATAGGCTAAGCTACATTTCAGGTAAGGGGATTTTGACTTTAATTTCGGCGTGTTTGTGATATTTAATTTTGTTTTATTATGGTTGTCATGTCATGCATCATACTAATAACACTGATCATGTATTTTTGTTAGCTTTAACTTCTTTGCATTAGATGTGCATGATATTAGGTTGCATTTCCATATTGTGTTTTGCATTTATTACTTGATTCTTGGAATTTATTATGATGTTGATGTTGTTGGACAGAATTATTGTATTATCTATTATGATTCATATGTCATCATGATAGTATGCATTGGGTTAGGATTGGCATGAACCCAGTGCTATGACCCTTACCAACAGGGGTTGAGGTGTTGGATAACCCGTGGTAGGTCCGAGGGGTTAATTTTAGAATGCCATTCACTGTCCCATGTTAGCGTGTGTATTCCGTTGTGGGAATAAATAGTAGGGTTAATCATTCGGGGTCTGCTAGGGTCTGATGAGTTCATGCCAGAACTGGCGGGTTTCCACCGTAGTAGAGTGGTATTCTTGGGAAGACCGATGAGTTCATTCCGTGACTGGGAATATCATACCTACTACAGTAACACTTATACCTCATAAGACTTAGTATTGTTGTTAGGTGCATTCTTAGATCTAGGTCATGCATCATGGACTATTTGCACTTGCTTGTGTGTTTCCCTTACTGGGCTCGGTGGAGCTCACCCCCGTGGATCCTTATTTTTTTTCAGATGATCTTGTTGCTGCTTCTGTGGGAGTCTCCTCTACGCAGGACTCTCCTTCAGCCCTTAGAGTTGATGCTTCTCTGACGGTGGTGCATGATGCTTCGTGCTCGTGCGATGACTGCGCGTTCTCCTGAGATATTGCTAGATTCAGGCTTCTTCGCCTCTTTTACTTATACACTTTTGTATAGTTTATGTACATAAGACCTTTTGTTTTAATTCTGTTTTTTTATGGAAGAATCACTGTGATTCTGGTCTTTTGAATATGTATATATATCACTGTTCAATTTAGTCTCCCTTTGTTGCTGCCTTATTTATGCATTTAATTGCTTCTGCTGCTTTTAATTCTGTATTTGTGGATATGATTGCGAATAGAGTACAACACTTACGATCCTGGTGGGTTGGTTAAATGTGAGACACATCCAGTCATACTTGGCCGTTAGAAACCGGGCCGGGGTGTGACATTTAAGTGGTTTCAGAGCAATCATGCTCTATTTCTATTCGCAGTCAAGTTCATGATACGACAGCTCTTGGACTCATTGATCTGAAGGTGAGTCCGATCTAGGGTTAAATAAAAACCTTAACTAAAAGCTACCAAGTAAAAAGAAACTTGATTGTGAGACTTGTATAAATTAAAAATAAATAAAAAATAAAATAGAACCTAAGATACATCAAAATAATAAAATAGATAGAACATAAAATAAGGTTAAACATGTACATTAAAAGTATGTATTACTGTAACAAGTGCGAATAGAGAAAGAAATTAAATACCTTATGATACTAAAATATGTATTCTCGTGTTGTTATTATTATTATTATTATTATTATTAATATTGCATATAGTGTATGATGAAGCATACTATATTGTCAGTTGCTGTATTCATACTTTATATGCGCATTCCTGTATTAAACTATAAATGCATATGCTAATAGTTTGATTTCTTCCTCAATTGATCAACTATGGTGGGCCAGTATCCTAACACTTATCAGAGGCGTACCACTGAGGGGCGTGCACAGGCAACCTCTTCCTCTAACCCTACCCATAATGATCCTCCAGCTGAGGGTGCACAAGGAAACCCTCCTGACATGCCTATACATGACGTTGCTGGCCTTGTGAACACTATAATGGAAAGGCAGCAACAGCATATGCATCAGATGGCCACTGCCATAGGTGATCAATTCCAAGCAGTTATTAGGAATTTACAGACTCCACAGGCAGCCCCTGCTATCCCTACCCCTCCTGCACAGCATAATGATGCAAAAGGTCGCCTAATGGAGAGGTTTCTGAAGATCCAGCCACTCACATTTGTTGGGATTACCTAGGACACACTGCAGCCCATGAGATGGGTAAAAGAAATGGAGAAGGCTTTTAAGTTTCTAGACTGTACTGAAGAGCAGAAGCTTGACTGTGCTGGTTATAAGCTTCAGTCTAAAGCAGAAGCTTGGTGGGAGACAACTAGGCCTATCTTAGAGGCTGCCCACCCAGTTCTGATATGGGAGATCTTCAAGCAAGCCTTCTTTGGAAACTACTTTCCCACCAGTGTAAGGAAGAAGAAGGAAATTGAATTGGCTGAGTTGACACAGGGACCTAGATCAATGTTGGAATACCAACAGAAGTTCGAGGAGCTTTCTTCTTTGCTCCTCCTCATCTAAACACTGATGAAGCTAAAGCTCAGAAATTTGAGGATGGGTTGAGGCCACAAATTGCCTCCATCATGACTACTCAAACCACCCAGGGTTACTCTGAGGTAGTACAGCTGGCAAAGAGAGTGGAAGATAAACAAAGAGATGCCTATCAAGTAAACCAAGGCCTTGGCAAGAGGTCTGTACCATTTGGAGATAGAGAATACAAGAAGTTCTCCAAGCCCTCCTATTATAGCTCAACTCCATCTCAGTCTCAAAAGAGTGATTCAGAATCATCGGCCCCCAAGCCGGTATATGCAAACCCCACCACAAGGGCTATTGAAGCATCGATACCTGCTGCCAGTCAAGAAGCCAAATGCTACAATTGTGGTCAAGCGGGCCACTTTTCAAGGTCCTGTTACAACCAGAGACCCATACTCCCTTATCGACAACAAGGAAACCAGCCTCAGGGGCGAGTTATCTCCGTCTCTGCTGATGATGCTAGGGCAAACCAGACAGTTGCTATAGGTATCACCCTTGTCTATGCATCATTAGTATATTCATTGTTTGATATCATGCATGTGTATACACTAAGTTATCATATAGGTACCATTCCTGTTTGTTTATCACTAGCATATGCACTGTTTGACACCCATAGGGTTAGTGATAGAACTAAGCACGGTATCTGGACCGTGTTCAGTAAAGATTTCTGGCCAGGAGATGATTGTCCATTTGATTCAGCTTGACATGACTGACTTTGAAGTCATATTAGGTATGGATTGGTTGGCGACATACAAAGTAGATGTGCTTTATGCAAAGAGGAAAGTCTTATTCAAGCCAAGAGCCGAGAAAGAATTTATGTTTGTGAGTAACAAAAGTGAAGACTTAGGAGTATAATATAGTTTAGGAATGCCTTAAAAAAATAAATAAATAAATAGAAGAAGAAGAATAATACTACATTGCTTAGATTAAGTAAACAAAAGAAAAAGGATAGGAGAAAGCTAGACAAATGGGAACTCATCTCACAACTGATACAAGGGGGTTTAATGAAGATAAAAACATATGTAGGCTTTAACAAAGATCAAATAGGACTGCTAAGTAAACCACAATAAAATCTCTAATACGAACCATAAGGAACTAACCTAATTTCATGGAAAGTGCATTGGAAATTAGACCCAAAGAAAGTATAGCACTGCACTATGGTGACTGAACCCCCTATGAAAGCAACCCAAGAAGCCATAGGAGATGTGTAGAAGCGAATAATAACATTTGATATAATTAGGCTAGGCTTACCTAAGGCCTAGGATCTATTAAAACCCCAATCAAATTTTAAATAACCTGAAGTATTAGAAGGAGAACCTCCTAGATAAGAAGAAATTTCACATAAGAAATCTTATGAACAATCCATATTTAAGGATTTCATAATGAAAGACCTAGGAATGCTAGTTTAGGCGTCCTGCCAAACACCTTAAAGGCATTAGAATAACAAGTTCTTCTTAAAAAAAATAAAATTGAATTCCTTCACTTAAAACATAATGCAGTCAAGACAAGAACAACTGAGAATAGAAGGAACTAAAACTGAAAGATTTGATAATACTTTGCTCAACGATAGGTATGAGTGGAGTAATGGGTCCCTGAATGTCCCCTCCGTTATTAAGAGTGAGCAATAGGGATCCCATCAATATTCCAATTCATTCTACAGTTGAGTTAAGTATTGCAAAACCATAAATAAAAGTCTTCATAAAGGAAAAACCCTATAAGCAAGAATTGTACAAATTTATACACTACAACCCAAACTTCAAAAATATTGATAAAAGTATAATAATTGAATTATATGAAGATATCATGAACATAATGGAATTTAAATACAAGAAGAACATAAACAAATACTAAAGAATAGTAAGAATGAAAATAATGATAACAATACTAATGAGAATATTTTCTTTGGATTCTTAGTGTAGATACTTACCTTGTCGATATACTGAGTGAGCCTTGTAATGGATTGTTCCCAGCTTACATTAGATACTCGAGGACCCCTCCCTGTTGTTTATTCTTGTGTGTTTACAAAAAGAATAGGAGAGTTTAGGAAATGAGAGTAGTGTCTTTGGTCAGTTTAAAATGTTGTCAGACCCGGAATCGGTCAACAAAGCCATCGACCAATAGATCATACGGTACCTAATACAGGAGATGACTTAAGAGTGTAAGTTATAATGCAGTTGAAGTAACCTCAGCTGTTCGGATTACCAGCTGCGTCAATTTTGAGAACGAAATTCTAATAAGGGGGGTAGAGTGTAAAATCCGCAATAAATTTAAACTTTTTGAAACTTGTATGATCTTAGGTTCCAGCTCGGTGTCCATGATTGCTTCGATGCTATAGGCTGCATCGGTCGAGGACACAGATGAAATACTCGACACACCTATGGAGGGTTCCAAGGATCCTTCCCAACTTGCCCTTCTAGAGTCAGAGGACCTTGATGGAACCCCGCACCGGAGTTACCTGTGTCGGATTTGCTGCCTGGAGGCTATGCAGAATCTTTCCCTCAATTAGAATTATTGTAAATATAATTTAAATGTATTTATATAATGTTTTATATGACCAAATAGAATTAGAGGGGTATTTTAGTCAAATTGCCTCTATGGGACCCACATCCCCAGTGGGGAATCCTGTTCCAGACAATTACCCATATCCAGATCACCCCTGATGTCGCACGACATCTTTCTATGGTGAAAATAAGGCAATAAATACAAAAATTCAGGTTTAAATCTAATATTATGCCCAAGAGACCATACTATCCCTTAGTGCTTAAATATCACTTATATATATATATATATATATATAACCTTCTTTAACTATTCACAACTCTAAGCCTTAGAAATCAGAAACGAATTTCTCTCTTAGAGAACAAAAAAGAAGAAAAGAGACGAAGGGAGAAGAGAGGGCAGTTCTTGAAGGCTTGGATCCCATACCTGGAATTAAGCTTTGGAACCACCATTAGAGGCTGAGCTGCATAATGAGGCTATTTCCATCTTGTTTTCACTTCTGAATTCAGGTAAGCCATGAACCCATGCTGTCCTCTTCCTCATCTTCTCTTATCTCTGTCCCTAATTGACCTCTCTAAAGAAATCTACCATTAAACCTTAGCATAGGTGGATTAAATTACCAGAACCCATCTCTGACCTCTCAATTTGAACTTATCTATGGTTCAAACCAGAGATTTAGTTGTGAATTTCATGTTGTTCTTCAAATCACAGCTGGATCTCTTATTCTATTGAGCCCTAAAATACTAATTTAGGTTAATTAGCTAAAACCCCGAATTTAATTATGGTTTTAAAAATTAAACTATGAAATTAGGTTGACCCACTTTAAATATACTTCAAAACCTACAATTAGGGCCATGCATGTTAAGATCTGGGCATTTTAATTCGGACACTGAGCCGGATGCTGTTGCAGGCCCACGGGCGGTTGACCGGCTCCCTAGAAGTCTGCATCCGGCTCCCCCTTTTTGATGCCCCTATGACCTAAACCCTATGGGACTTGGCCTTGGACTATCTCAAGACCTAATGAGTGATATTTGTATGCTGTTATAGGTCTGTTTCTACTGTTCTTGTCTGTTTTGCTGGGTCTTGGAGAGTTAATTGCAATAGGCTAAGCTATATTTCAAGTAAGGGGATTTTGACTTTAATTTCGGCGTGTTTATGATATTTAATTTTGTTTTGTTATAGTTGCCATGTCATGCATCATACTAATAACACTGATCATGTATTTTTGTTAGCTTTAACTTCTTTGCATTAGATGTGCATGATATTAGGTTGCATTTCCATATTGCATTTTGCATTTATTACTTGATTCTTGGAATTTATTATGATGTTGATGTTGTTGGACAGAATTGTTGTATTATCTATTATGATTCATATGTCATCATGATAGTATGCATTGGGTTAGGATTGGCATGAACCCAGTGCTACGACCCTTACCAATAGGGGTTGAGGTGTTGGATAACCCGTGGTAGGTCCGAGGGGTTAATTCCGGAATGCCATTCACTGTCCCATGTTAGCGTGTGTACTCTACTGTGGGAACAAACAATAGGGTTAGTTGATGAGCACATTTATGTGTGAAATCTTAGGGCATAAAACATATATTTTACCACATTGGACAGAATTACTCGGTGCTTTCTTGTGCTTTTCAGGTTGTAGGTGATTTCTTGTGAAAATGGAGGAGATGATGCTAAGGAAATGTTTTTAAGCAGTTTAGAGGTGTTAATGGCTTGGATGCGTAGCCCATCGAGTCAGCTTCGCAACGGTTCAAACGGCACATGATTCCGAGTTGAAGCGAAGAAGTTACGGCCGTTCAAAGTAACGGCTAACACGAAAATGGTCTATAGGGGTTTATTTGTAATTATTGATCAATGGAGACAAAGTGAAGCGAAAGTTCAGATTACAGGGGACTTAACGCAATAACCAGAAGTTATATTTCCTGTGCCAAAGATTCCATTTGGAGGGCTCAGGATGTCCCAACTTCAACTTGAGATATCTTGGGCTCCCGAACTCCAAATTGGACGAAATTTGGGTCTATTTTGGGTGATTTTTCGCAAGGAACACAATGGTGAGGCATATATAAACACCCCATGCTCCACGTTTCCTGAAGGACAGAATGAGTATTTTATTTATTCTTAAAGGAATCCTAGTCATCACCCTTACTCTCTCTCTCCTCCAACTTCTCAAGGGCACTTCTGGAATTCTACTTGGGATAGATTTATTTTGAAAGATATTCTCTCACCTATGGAAAGTTGAAAAGTCAAAGATGCTTTGATTTTATTGCTTGGAGAAGATATCTACAAAGAAAAGGAAGCACAAGTTAGAATTAGAAATTTACTTTTCTAAAAATAGAAGGTCTATGTAAATAATCTTCTCTTCTTCTTCTTTCTATTTTTTTCTTTTTTTCTTAGGATTCAAGGCATTGTAAAAGAGGAAAGAGAAGAGAATATTCTCTTTTCTTAGGGAATATTTCTCCTACACTTCCCCCTTCTCTCTTCTCCTCTCTTCCCCTATAAATACCCCTTGCCCTTTGGGTTGTAAGAAGTGAGTTTTTTAGTTCAGTTTTTAATTAGTTTCTAGTTCAATTTTAATTCAGTTTTTTAGTGTAATTTTTACTTCATTCACTTATTGAAATTTTCTCTTCTTTTCGTATTTTTGGCTTAAGTTCTTAGTTTTGATTTCAAGTTCTTAGTTTTGATTTCATAAGTTTAGTTTAATGGTTGTAATAGTTTTAGTTTAAAGCTTCCTAGTCTAAGTTCCTATGTTGATGACAAGACATGGAGATTTAGAAGGGGAAGCCATGGTGAGTTTATTCAAGTATTCAAGCACATCAAGGTATCTCATTCTCTAAACCCTTAATCTCATTCTCCCTTTCCTCTATCTCTCTCTATCTTCTTCTTCTTCTCCCTCTATTTCTTTTATTTTTTTTATATGGTTGTGGTATGTGGATGCACTTTTATTCCCTTATTTCTTTTTATGTGATTATGAAGTGTGGCTGCGTTTTTGTTATTCCTTTCAATTCATTTTAGTTTGATAGGTTAGATGCTCATGTGTTAGGACGCCAATTTAATCCCTTAATTTTGTTAGATGCTTATGAGTTAAGATGCATTAATTTTCATTAGTTTAATTAGTTTAATTTAACATTTTAATTTGGTTCACTTTGCATTACTTTTAAGTTAATTAAATAGGGTGGCGTATATCTCCTCGTGTTCGACCCGTAGCTACGATTGACCCGTACGCTTGCGGTATTATTTTAACTCAAACATTAGTCATTGGGGGTTTGCTAGGGTCCGATGAGTTCATGCCGGAACTGGCGGGTTTCCACCATAGTAGAGTGGTATTCTTAGGAAGACCGATGAGTTCATTTCGTGACTGGGAATATCATACCTACTACAGTAACACTTATATCTCATGAGACTTAGTATTGTTGTTAGGTGCATTCTTAGATCTAGGTCATGCATCATGGACTATTTGCACTTGCTTGTGTGTTTCCCTTACTGGGCTCGGTGGAGCTCACCCCCGTGGATCCTTATTTTTTTTCAGATGATCTTGTTGCTGCTTCTGTGGGAGTCTCCTCTACGCAAGACTCTCCTTCAGCCCTTAGACTTGATGCTTCTCTGACGGTGGTGCACAATGCTTCGTGCTCATGTGATGACTGCGCATTCTCCTAAGATACTGCTAGATTCATGCTTCTTCCCCTCTTTTACTTACACACTTTTATATAGTTTATGTACATAAGACCTTTTATTTTAATTCTTTTGTTTATGAAAGAATCACTGTAACTCTGGTCTTTTGAATATGTATATATATCACTGTTCAGTTTAGTCTCCCTTTATTGCTACCTTATTTGTGCATTTACTTGCTTTCGCTGCTTTTAATTCTGTATTTATGGATATGATTGCGAATAGAGTACAGCACTTACGATCCTGGTGGGTTGGTTAGATGTGAGACACATCCAGTCATACTTGGCCCTTAGAAACTAGGCCGGGGTGTGACACCAATGGTCACTTTGGGCTGTCTAAACTGAAGAAACAGGCCAGACTAAAGACTTGGCTGCAACAGCAGAGAGATTGATCAGTAGAACAACCAAGGATGGCACGGTAAGAGAGATGGTGCAAGAGGCTTACCAACGGGCTGTTTGGAAGATGGTGCTTTTTTCTGCTTGGGAGTAGCGGCCTTGTGTCCAGCAATACCTGAGGAGGAGGGAAGAAGATTGTTATTTTGGCATGGCCGAAGTTGGAGAAGCAAAGAGAAGTATGTGCCCCACCAGGATAAAAATTCCTCAGATGCTACAAGCTGGTGGGCAAAAAACTGGAGCTCGAACTAGGAGAGGACCAGAGCATTCATAGCCAAGGCTCAAACTATCTTGGTCACATTTGAATACACCAATCGCTCTAGCCAGCAATCAGTGATTGAGTAATAGTTGGGGCAACGAATAGCCTGACAGAAGACACAGTAGGGGGGTTGTACATCTCAAAGCCACAGGTATTGTTCCTTGATGGCTCTAGGGTGACCTTGATGTGGAGGTCTCGACAGACCAGGAACTTTCCCCATAAAGCAGGGGCAGACATGGGATGATCAATGGCTAGCGAGAGCCATGGGGGAACTGCTTCCAGTGAATGAAAGGGAGTAAAAAATTCGCCTTCTAGATCGGGCTCAAAAGAGAAGAAGTTGTAGTACTCTTCTAGGGTCCTTAGGTCATAATGAGGGGAGGAAGCGAACAAATAACTGGCCACGATCTCCACCGGGAGCGGCGAGGACATAGCATACAGATCGTTGAAATAGTCAAAAAGCCACATCTGGAGGAGCCAGAACGTGCCACTTTCGTATGCAAAGTCAGACTCAATAATATCATGATAGCCCCGAAAGAGGGCAGCCAGGGCAAAAGAGGCTAGGTTGAGAGAATGGCCTTAGACCAAGGCGTTGGCCAGAAGTAGGTAGGTCTTGGAGATCTTGTTTGAACAAACACAGGCTAAGTAATGGCTGATCCAAAAGAGGAAGAAGGTCGTGAGTTCTTGGGCTAAGACTGAACCACAGGTTTCGTGGTAGGTCTGCAGGTAGAAGTTGTAGCTTGCAGCCTTTGTGAGTTCAAGGCCGTGATCCATCTCAACCCCTTAGGTATTTTTCAGGCCCGGCGTTGAGCCGTTGAACTCTTCCCCTTCAGCTTTAAGGCTAGTTAGGGCTCCTACATCAAGGAGAGTTGGTGTCGCCATACCAAAGCCGAAGTGGAAGGAGTTTGAGGACCATGACCAGAATTAAAAGGTAGCCTGGAGAAGGGGACAGGTAAGGGGAATAGAAGTGGCTGAGGGCTTAACGGCTTGCAAAATGCCGAGAGTGGTCAGAAGCTTAGAACAATCACAAACCACACAGTCGACCCAAGTCTTCCAGTCAGGGAGGTAGTGGGGCCACAAGATGCCCAAAGGCCTTGTCGTTAAGTTCAAGAGGGACTTGTGATTGGAAGAAGAGCTCTTCTACCTCATATTTGGGGAAGTTGGAGAGGCAAACAGGGTGAGAAGAGAAAGCAGGGCTAAGATTGAAGTATGGAGGCTCAGGGGAAGGAATTTGTACCTCAACCTAGATTGAAGCAGACAGGAGTGAGCGTTTCTACGCAAGTACCATCTCCACCTCTTGGGCCACCGAGGGTTCTACAGGTTTCTTGACCATTGCGACGTTGACAGGAGGGTTCGCTGAGAGCTGAAGGGATGGATTCGAGAGGAGAAGAGAGAAAAGGGGTCTTTGAATCCTCGTTAAGGAGGAAGGGCTTTAAATACGAGGAGATGGGACTTAAGTCACCATATATGAAGCAGCGGGAGATTTTAAAGTTCAAAACCTGCTAGACTATCTACCTGAGAAGATGAAGAGACAAAAGGAATTTGGCACAAAAAATCAGCCAGATGCAACTGCCGTTTCGATCTTCTCGCCCAGCACAACCTCCTGCATAGCATTCCCCCATCCCTAGATTAGGGTAATGTAATGGGAATACCCCTGTATTCCACACCGAACTACAGGGTCGATACTTTGTTGTGTCATGTACACCACCCGAGTTCTTATTCAAGAAATAAGAACAAAAATCAAAGTTGTAGTAAAATTAAATAAAGATAGTAAATCCAAATACTACAAGAATTCTAGATGATAATATAATTACGTAAGTAGCAATTTGATTCCAAACCATCGATTTAGCATCACATATATCTTGTACTAAATACCCAAGTAAGGGAAATGTATTAAGAGTTATCAGTTACAGTCATCCATAATGTTATCCAATAAGCGTGAAGTAAGTTCCGAAGACGCCGGTGTCGGAGTTCATGTCAGACTTTAGGCCTATAAGCTTGTGCAACTTCTCGTACAAAATAATGGCAAAGGTGATAGCTTCTAGATTGGCTACTGTTCTCCCTTCCATCATCTCAGAGGAACAGGGGGCGTTTGTGAGGGGGCAGTGCATTCATGATAACATAGCCCTGGTGTAGGAGGTGGTCCAGGACTTAGGTAGAAGCACAAGGGGTGGAAATGTGGTGTTGAAGCTGGACATGGCTAAAGCCTATGATAGGTTGGAATGGGGATTCTTGGTTGATGTGCTACACAAATTTGGTTTCTGTTCTGCTTAGATTCGAGTAATTGAGAAGACTCTGCACAACTGTTGGTTTTCATCATTCTAGAACCCGGTCCAATGGTTTTTAAATCCACAAGAGGGCTTAGGCGGGGAGACCCCCTTTCCCCCTTTTGTTCATTCTTGTGGAGGAGGTGCTGAGTAGGGGACTGACTAAGCTATTTGTTGATGGGCATGCAGGATTCTTCCACCTCCCTCGGGGGTGCCCAGGTATCTCTCATAACCTGTTTGCAGATGATACGATTATATTCACTAGAGGGAATCCTGTATCCTTGAGACATGTTATGCAATTTATAGCTCGGTATGAAGCAATGTCAGGGCAGCTGGTTAATCCAGGCAAAAGTTGTTTTGTGGTAAGCCCCAAGGCCTCAAATCGACTAATGAGAAGGGTTAAGGAGATCACAGGGTTTGAGCGGAAGGCTATTCCTTTGACATATTTGGGGGCGCCATTGTACTTGGGCAGGCTGAAGATCACTTTCTTTGATGAACTTCTTACGAGGGTAAGGAAGAGAATAGCGGTGTGGAAAGGACAGCTCCTATCATCAGGGGGGAGAGTGATTCTATTAAGACATGTTCTGACGTCCCTTCCAGTCCATATCCTTACTTGTATGGACGTACCCAGGACGGTGATGCGGCGTTTCAACTCTATGTGTGCGAATTTTATTTGGGGAGAATCAGAGTTTGGAAACAAGAAACATTGGGTGAGATGGGACAGTATCTGCAGGCCGATCAAAGAAGGGGGTTTGGGTATTCGATCTTTATTGGAGCTGAATATTGCCATGAGGCTTAAGGGGTTGTGGAGGGTGCTATCGGAGGACACTTTATGGAGTAGACTCTTCAAGGCTAAATACCTGAGGGGGGAGCATCTCACCTTGGCAGGACAGTCTGCTCGTGGCTCTAAAACTTGGAAAGCGGCTTGGGCTTTAAAGGAGATTCTTATAGAGCATTCGGTTTGGTTAGTAGGACATGGAGATGTTCAGTTTTGGTTTGACAATTGGAGTGGGGAGGGGCCTCTAATCAATCAGGTGGATGGAGGGACAAGGATTGATTTGGATGTAAGAGTTAAAAATGCGTTTCAGCCAGATGGACGATGGGAGCAAGCGTTATTGGATCGTATTGATAGCGATCAGGTGCGCGCAAAGCTATGCAATAGCAAGGTGAGACTTTCTTTAAGAGAAGATAGAGTGATCTGAAAGCCCGCTAAAGATGGTGTCTTCTCTCTTAAGTCAGCGTGGCATGCGATCCGCAGGAAGTACCCCCTGGTTACATTTGCGAAATGGGTGTGGAATGGGATGATCCCAACTAAAATTGGTTTTTTCACCTGGCAGATTCTTGTTGGCAGCATTGCTACAGATGATGCAATACAACGTTCAGGAATCCCATTGGTGTCTAAGTGCTGTTGTTGTTTGCAGCCAAGTCGGGAATCTGCTTCACATATTCTGGTGTGTGGTGTAATGGCGAGGAAGGTGTGGAGATACTTTGGGGATTTATTTGATATCCAACTAGTTCAGACGCAAGATGTGAAAGCCAGAGTAGTCTTTTGGCAATCAAAGGGCTCATTAAGAAATTTATACAATTTCTTGATTGGGGTGTTGCCGTCATTTATAATTTGGGAGCTGTGGAAAGAGTGAAATAACAGGCGTCATGAGAATGGGGTTCGATCCGCAAACATGATTATTGGAAAGATCACTCAGTGGATTCAAGAGATCATAACACCTGCTTTCTCTGAAGTTGTATCGAATATGAGGGAGGTGTTGGCGCTACAGGTCCTCAACATAAAACACCTGCTTCTTAAACTACGGCTTCCCAAACCAATCTATTGGTGTCCACCCAGGGAAGGGGTGAAAATTAATGTGGATGGCGCTAGCAAAGGGAACCCAGGGATGAGTGGGGGAGGTGGAATAGTCCGTGATCGGAATGGTAAGATGGTGGTGGCGTTCGCCAACTGCTATGGGCAGGGAACCAACACGGAGGTAGAATTGAGAGCTTGCCTGTATGGGTTGCGATTATGCGAGAGCAGGGGTTGGACTGGTTTTCAGTTAAGAACGGATTCCAAGGCAATGGTGAATTTTATAGCTTCAAGAAGCTGCAAGGTGTGGTGTTGTTGGTACTGGTTTGATGAGGTGATTAGGCTGGTGGAAAGTCTTAATGTACAAGTCGAGTTTACCTACAGAGAAGGAAATCGGGCAGCAAACTACTTGGCTAATTCGGCTTGCGTGTCTGAGCAGAGTCAGATCTTCGATCCTCTAGGGGAGCTCCCTACGGGCCTACCCCGCATTATCAGAGAAGACAAGGCGGGTCTGTCGGTGTTCAGATTCTAGGAATGAAAATGTACATTGTTTGGAATAGTGGGTGGGGGAGTGTTCCCAGTGGGAGCTTTATTGAGTGTTTTTCACTGTATTGCTTGGGCTGGGGTAAGGCGGGTTAAGTCCCCCCCCCCCCTTGTATTGAATTTTGCAAAGATTTCTTAATAAAATTCTAGGGGCTACCCCGGGTCCCAGAGAAAAAAAAAAAAAAAAAAGTTCAAGTCATAGGGCCCCTAGGCCGAACTACGGTGCTTCGTGAGCATACTCTCCACAAAGGTACTCAAATGACAGCTCCATCTTTGGCTGGACTCCCCAAGCCTCGTAGTACTCGCCACCAAGGTACACCGGATCATCCCCCGCTGGATCCTCTATCCCTATATCCACATCTAAAAACAAAGATTCCCGAGGGATTACCTTATACAAGCTCAGTGAGTGATCAAACCATATGCAATCATACAATAATAGCTACACCATCAATGCATGCTAAAGTATGCACATTAATTCTAATGCATGAATGCTTTTGTTCATTTTTCCCCTAGCAATGAGATTATAAGTCGGTTCATGTACTACAATAATACAAGTAGCATCATTGACAACGGTACCATAAAATGGATGGTATTAACGGTGCCATAAACGTATGGTATTCTGACCATGTCAACCCCATGCTACAATGGAAACCTACGAGACCGGACTCTCTTACCGAGTTGTCCGCAAGCCCTCGAAACAAACCTTGTCCTGGTGTCTAGCTCGAAATACTATTGGTGACTTCTCGGTGGGCTATCCCGAAATATGGTCGACACCCATGGGTTTGTCTGACACCTAAACCCCTGTCAGTAAGGGTCATAGTACTGGGTAAATTATATCCTAACTAGCAAACAACTATTGTAATGCATATATTTAAATATATATTCACACGTGTGTGGGTGTAGCCTAGAGATCGAGTCCATCCATAACTCCTTAATCGGAGGCCAACCATCCTCTCGTCTCTCTATCTTACATCCACACCAAGTATCAATATGACGGGTGTGATACCAAAGTACGATCGACCGATAACCACCCTAATCCAATCCATCAATCAATTACACATTATAAAGATTTCCAAATGTATAGTACTATATACTAGGCACATTCTATTCCCATACATAGCATTATTCATTCACTGTTGCATTTCTCCATACTTCGTATCAAATCATGGTAATAAAGGATGTGAGGAATCATAACATACATCACCACATTCACACATAAAAAAACATCCATATCCTAGATGGATGCCTAATTGAAAACACGCCATAAAATAGTTCGAATGTTCAATCCATTCACAATCGTAGCAATGTATAACCTTGGCTCCCGTGTGCGAGTATGCTCCCACAACCACTGTTGATTAGCCTAACAAGCCAATTCTCAAGTGTAAAATAGGTGAGATATGGTCTGGGATCGAATCCCACAGTCAAGCCATTTAAAACACTGTTTTGGTTCCTACGATTGATGGGCTGCGATTGATACACATCAGCTGCAGACTATTATCCGCAGACATCCAAAATCAACTCCCTTTTAGCTGCAGCAGCTAATAGGCCACGACTAATATTTGTCATCCGCAGGCCATCACTGCTGTCTCTCAGGAACAATTTTGAAGCTCTTAGTGGTTTCAACCTTGGCTCAAAGCCAAGGGCAGCATGGAGGTCATTTGGGGAGTGTGGTGAGCCTTCTAGGGTGTTGATACACTTAAGCATATAACTCAATAGATTCCAAGATGGGTATTGGGTCTCCAACATCAAGAATCTCCAAGTTGGAGTTCAATAATGGGGTTCCTATGGCATCTAAGGTAAGGGCCGGAACTGGGTCACTTCTAAGCCATAAATTGATGCATCCAGCCTTCAATAAGGTCATCAAACCAATTAGGATAAGAAGCCCCAAAGTGTGGTAAGGGATTGAATAGATTCTAAGCAAATTCAAGTAGGAACTAGTTGGAATCACATGGGTTGAAGGGCTTACCAAGGGATTGGCTAGGACAGCCAAGGAGGTCTTCAAAGCTGAAGGTGACTTCAAACTCCTATTCCCACATGTTCCAAATGTAGGGATGAAGTGCAGCCAGCTATGGGGAGTGAGGTGAGCCCAAGGGTGACTTCAATGGAGGGTAGGCTTCCTCCCTCCTCCTTTCTCCTTCTCTTCTCTCCTTCTACTTCCTTCTCCTCTTTAGGTTTTGGGTAAAGAGAGAAATGAGGA
Organism: Telopea speciosissima; assembly: GCF_018873765.1. Classification (NCBI taxonomy): domain Eukaryota; kingdom Viridiplantae; phylum Streptophyta; class Magnoliopsida; order Proteales; family Proteaceae; genus Telopea; species Telopea speciosissima. The sequence continues at coordinate 18,910,572 of NC_057926.1, read as the reverse complement.
GGGATAGGGTTTTGTCCTAATTTAGCTAAGTATCTTAGGGTGTGTTAGAGTCCAAAATATGTTTTAAAAGCAAAGGTTTCCAAATAGGTCCTAGGGTATTGGTCTTAAAGTTATATAAAATTCAAAAGGACCAAAATATCCTAAGGCTAGTCTGGGGTTTGACCCTGGGCTCAAGCCCAAGCCACAATTCATAACCTTGCTATAGGTGGTCTCTGTGGATAATTGGCTGCGGTTGATACCTAATATCCGTAGGCTATTGATTGCAGGATACAAATGAAGTGGGTCAAAGGGTGTAACAACGTTAGGGCTTTCTCAAGAGGGCTTATACAAGCCTGGGGGGTTACAATAGGCATTGAAAGTGCACAATTAGAGGTTGGTTAAGTGACCACACAGGTAATTACAAGTAATCGGATAAATTATTTAATTTAGAGTTGACGCTCACCAATAGTCATGGGGTCTTGTATGAAGGTGGCCCCGTACGACTTGCCCGCACCCTCTCACACCCCTGATAGGTACAAGGGGGAAGGTCAAGTACTCTCCACCCGGCCACGAACCTCCCTCGATCTCGATCCAAGAATCTATCATCAACAGGGATGCCAAAGTACGATCGAAGATCTTATATGTTGGTCTCATGGTGATAGCCCATAGGTCATGGACATACTCGAGCTCCACACCTACATATAAGTCCAGCAATAGTAGGATTTAGGTTTCGGGTGTAACATTCCCCTCCCCTTATAAGAATTTCATCCTCGAAATTGACGTACCATTCTGTCACACCCCCATCTCCAGATTAGGGTAATGTGATAGGAATACCATGCTATCACACAGCTCTATAAAGTATAAAACCCCTAAGAAACGGGGAATGCTAATGAATCGAATAGGGGTTTATACTTTATACTTATTAGTTTTTTCTTTTCTTTTGGGGGTTTAAAAAGACTGTATCTAGAGATGGAAGATAAGGAAGGAATGAAAGCATGAGTGATTCTATGCAATTCAAGATGGTGTGAAGCCAAGATGGAGTGACTCGAAGATGGTATGAAGCCAAGATGATCTTCTTTCTTCTCTACTTTCTTCTTCTTCTTCTTCTTCTATCTACTCCTTTCTTTCATACTCTATACCTACAGCAAACTATCCATATTTAATTATCATATTTCTCCCAACCCCATTTTCATTTGTGAAGTCCATTCCATTATTTCTTTCAACTATAGCAGCCTGTAAATCCCAATAAATCATACTTGTTTGGCTGGAATAGGACTGATTGGTGATGAAAGATCTGGTTTTCCAAACTTGTCCTACATCATTGTATTAACTAATTGAAATTAAAGCTACTAAAATCTTCTTGAAAAGATCTTCCCATAAAAATTAGCAGTTACACCAAGAGTATCCCCCACGTAAGTTAAAGATGTGACCCACCAAATCTCAGTTCTCACTTTAAACTCCCTTCTCCAAGCAAGGCCCATGGGGCCCACTTAAAACTGAAGAAAATCTCTCCTTAAATCCTGTTGTTCGATGGACATCTTAGTCAGAACCAAGGGCTGGACCCAGGGCTTAATTACAACCAAATATGGACCCAAGAAAGTGTGCAATATTTGGAAGGGGTGGTACTGGTTCCATGAAATATTGGCCTTGGTTGATGCTCTTCGGCCGATGATCTCTTTTACTTTTAGAGAGGGCAACAGGGTGGCGGATTGGTTGGCAAATCATGCTTGCGAGTCGGCATCTAACACATTATTCAGTTTTGAATTAAATCTTCCTTTCAAACTTAGGCGGATCTCTCGCGAGGATGCTGCTGGACTTCCAGAATTGAGAAAATAGTTACGTTTTCATTCTTTGGGTTATTGTATGGGGGTGAGGTCCTCATTTGAGATTTTGAGAGTGGTTTTGTCTATTTTGGATGGGGTAAGGTGGGTATGTCCGGATGTCCCCCCCTTGTATTCTTTCCTATTTATTTGATTTCTAATAAAATCTTAGGGGCCAGCCCGGGTCCCAGAGAATATAACGGTTTAAGAAAAAAAAAATATTAGGGTATGTTATCAGGTAGGTGCACTTCTCAATCTAGCAAAATGTGACCCACAAACAATAAAACAAAGAATATTTACCATTTCTTAAAGTAAATGAAATATGACTACTTTATTTTGATAGAAGTAAAATGGAAACAAGTAATCGGCTATCATCTAGTAGCGCACCAGATTTAGGTGAGATAGCTTAGGCACATTGATTGGGGCAATTTGTTTCAATGATCTTAGGTTTACATCCCCTCAAAGTAAAACAAATAAAAACACAAGAAAATCTAATCACTTCCAGTTATATTGCAACAAAATACAGATAATAAGAACTGCATATCAGAAACCATTATTTACATGAATGCAGATATCTTCCAGAATTTAACTGATGTCTGAATCTAGAAGCCATGGCATTTCAATCAAACGGAGGCCTATAGAATAGATGAAAGCTGGAATACTGATGGGGGTTTGGAGTTCATGGCAGACAAAGACTTATCCAGGCATATATCAGGGAAAAAGGGGGAAAAAAATAAAAATTCCAGGTTAACCAAATATCATAAAACCCTATAAAGTAGAATGGGAATGAATGAGAGGCAGTGTGGTCCATATTTAAAAGAAAAAAATGTATCAAAGTCATACCAATTCTCAATAACAAGCTTATGGACGATTCTATGAAACTTAGAGATGACAATAGAAACCCAAACAAATGATTTGAACATAGAGAGATAGAGAGAGATCTGACCTGACAACCCCGCGCAAGCTGAAGAAAAGACTATTACAGGTGGAGCCTGCATCCAGTAGATAGTGTAACATTGGAAATTGATACAACTTGGTAAGACAAACTCAAAACTTTACACAAACTTTGAGGGTGAAAACTTTTTTTGACCTGACACGTATAACATCCAAAAAGTTGAACAAGTTTTAACTAATCCAAAATTTCGATGTATGAGTATGACATTTCATACCATTCCATTTTAATGATAGAAAACCAACAGTTGTGCAGAGTCTTCTCAATTACTCGAATCCAAGCAGAACAGAAACCAAATTTGCGTAGCACATCAACCAAAAATCCCCATTCCAACCTATCATAGGCTTTAGCCATATCCAGCTTCAACACCACATTTTCACTCCTTGTGCTTCTACCTAAGTCCTGGACCACCTCCTGCACCAGGGCTATGTTATCATGAATGCACCGCCCCCTCACAAACGCCCCCTGTTCCTCTGAGATGATGGAAGGGAGAACAGTAGCCAATCTAGAAGCTATCACCTTTGCCATTATTTTGTACGAGAAGTTGCACAAGCTTATAGGCCTAAAGTCTGACATGAACTCCGGCACCGGCGTCTTCGGAACTTACTTCACGCTTATTGGATAACATTATGGATGACTGTAACTGATAACTCTTAATACATTGCTACCTCCCTTACTTGGGTATTTAGTACAAGATATATGTGATGATAGATCGATGGTTTGGAATCAAATTGCTACTTACGTAATTATATTATCATCTAGAATTCTTGCAGTATTTGGATTTACTATCTTTATTTAATTTTGCTGCAACTCTGATTTTCGTTCTTATTTCTTGAATAAGAACTCGGGTGGTGTACATGACACAACAAAGTGTCGACCCTGTAATTCGGTGTGGAATACAGGGGTATTCCCGTTACATTACCCTAATCTAGGGATGGGGGAATGCTACGCAGGAGGTTGTGCTTGGCGAGAAGACCGAAATGGCAGCTGCGTCTGGCTGATTTTTCGTGCCAAATTCCTTTTTTCTCTTCATCTTCTCAGGCAGATAGTCTAGCAGCTTTTGAATTTTAAAATCTCCCGCTGCTTCATAAATGGTGACTTAAGTCCCATCTCCTCGTATTTAAAGCCCTTGCTCCTTAACGAGGATTCAAAGACCCCTTTTCTCTCTTCTCCTCTCGAATCCATCCCTTCAGCTCTCAGCGAACCCTCCTGTCAACGTCGCCATGGTCAAGAAACCTGCAGAACCCACGGTGGCCCAAGAGGTGGAGACGGTACTTGTGTAGAAACGCTCGCTCCTGTCTGCTTCAATCCAGGTTGAGGTACAAATTCCTTCCCCTGAGCCTCCATACTTCAATCTTGGCCCTGCTTTCTCTTCTCACCCTGTTTGCCTCTCCAACTTCCCCAAATATGAGGCAGAAGAGCTCTTCTTCCAATCGCAAGCCCCTCTTGAACTCAAGGACAAGGCCTTCGGGCGTCTTATGGCCCCACTACCTCCCTGACTAGAAGACTTGGGTTGACCGTGTAGTTTGTGATTGTTCTAAGCTCCTGACCACTCTCGGCATTTTGCAAGCCGTTAAGCTCTCAGCCACTTCTATTCCCCTTACCTGTCCCCTTCTCTAGGCTGCCTTTCAATTCTGGTCATGGTCCTCAAACTCCTTCCACTTCGGCTTTGGTATGGCGACACCAAGTCTCCTGGATGTAGGAGCCCTAACTGGCCTTAAAGCTGAAGGGGAAGAGTTCAACGGCTCAACGCTGGGCCTAACAAATAGCTAAGGGGTTGAGATGGATCATGGCCTTGAACTCACAAAGGCTGCAAGCTACAGCTTCTACCTGCAGACCTACCACGAAACCTATGGTTCAGTCTCAGCCCAAGAACTCATGACCTTCTTCCTCTTTTGGATCAGCCATTACTTAGCCTGTGTTCGTTCAAACAAGATCTCCAAGACCTACCTGCGTCTGGCCAATGCCTTGGTCTAAGGCAGTTCTCTCGACCTAGCCTCTTTTGCCCTGGCTGCCCTCTTTCGGGGCTGCCATGATATTGTTGAGTCCGACTTTGCATATGACAGTGGCCCATTCTGGCTCCTCCAGATGTGGCTTCTTGACTATTTCAAGGATCTGTATGCTATGTCCTCGCCGCTCCCGGTGCAGATCGTGGCCAGTTATTTGTTTGCTTCCTCCCCTCACCATGACCAGAGGACCCTAGAAGAGTACAACAACTTCTTCTCTTTTGAGCCCGATCTAGAAGGCGAATTTTTTACTCCCTTTTATTCACTGGAAGTAGTTCCCCTATGGCTCTCGCTAGCCATTGATCATCCCATGTCTGCCCCTGCTTTATGGGGAAAGTTCCTGGTCTGTCAAGACCTCCACATCAGGGTCACCCTGGAGCCATCAAGGAAAAATACTTGTGGCTTTGAGATGTACAACCCCCCCTACTGTGTGTGCCAATTTGGCTTCTGTCAGGCTATTCCCTACCCCAACTATTACTCAATCACTGATTGCGAGTTGGAGCGATTGGTGTATTCAGACGTGACCGAGATAGTTCAAGCCTCAGCCATGAATGCTCTAGTCCTCTCCTAGTTCGAGCTCCAGTTTTTTGCCCACCAGCCTGTAGCATCTGAGGAATTTTTATCCTGGTTGGGCACATACTTTTCTTCGCTTCTTCAACCTTGGCCACGCCAAAATAGCAATAAGCTTCTTCCCTCCTCCTCAGGTATTGCTGGACAGAAGGTTGCTACTCCTAAGCAGAAAAAGCACCATCCTCTAAACAGCCCGTTGGTAAGCCTCTCGGCTCTCACACCATCTCTCTTACCGTGCCATCCTTAGTTGTCCTACTGATTGATCTCTCTGTTGTTGCAGCCAAGTCTTTAGCCTGGCCTGTTCCTTCAGTTTAGACAGCCCTAAGTGACCATGGGTCATCGCCGGTCGATGATGAGTCCGAGGAGGTGCTTCCCCCAATGAGCAAAAAGCTCAAAGGTGTCAGTCCTCTGAAAGCCGGCTTGGGCAAGGCCCCTCTCCGAAGTGTAATCCAGAAAGGCAAGACTGAATCTTCTCGGCCCTGTGTCTCCGTGGCCACTCCCTCGGCCTCCTCTCGACCTTGTCCTGGGGTGACCAGTTCATCCTCTCTGGTGACCTACACCCGGTGCTTATGAAGGACCATAATCGGTCCAGTACACGTATGAAGCAGGCTATCCCCACCAAGTCTTCCCAAGTAGTGCTCACCAGCTCCTCCGAGTCTGAATCCTCCTCTCCAAAAGATGGTTCTCCTGAAGGCGAGACCGAGATCGAAGAGGAATTTGGTGACGATGTATCCAGTGGTGACGATATCCCCGAGCCCCCTAGGTCTAGGACCCCTATTTATAAGCAAGATCCTTCTATTGCCCCGAGTCATATTGCCCCTGTGGAGGCTCCTTCGGTACGTGTGTCTAGACCGAATGCCATTTGAAATCTTTACACTGCCTTAGTTGACGTGTTCTTCTTTCCAGGTTGTCAGTTTGGAAGCCCTCTTGGCTGAGCTTGGCTCTTCTGACGACAAGAAAGATGCCAGTGACCCCTCGGGCTCTAAGCTTGTGTCTGTCTTGGCCAAAGTAGCACAAGCCAAATCCCTCATGTTTTCCTTCCTACAGACCCCTTTCCATGAGGCTGTTGCTGCTGAAAACCTGACCACTGTTGCCGAAGCACTTCGGACACTGTTATCCTCACTGACCTTCCCACCCCTGTCAAGGAATGGCTGGATGGTGCCGTTGCATTTATGTTCGATGTGACAACTTCGGCCACTCTTGCTCTCAAAAACATGAAGGCTTTGGAGGACTCCCTCAAAGAAGGAGATGCCCTAGATGAAAAGTTCAGGAAAATTCGAGACTACCTTCAAGCAATCCTGACCGAGGTGAAGGAAGGGCAAGATAGAATAGCCCAAATTTACCAGAATATCCAGGGCCTGGAAACCCAACTCATGGTCGATCGGGCTGATAGGGCCGCTCTAGCCGAAGAAGTTGACAAGAAACTACTTGGCTCCAAGGCCGTGACGCTTGAGGCCAACTCCATTAAGACCACTGCCAAGCAGCAAAGGGCATTGAAACCAATACATCAAGCCAACCTGGTTGTCGCCAACGAGCATCTATCGACGATGGAGAAACATTGGAGCGAGATCCAAAAGTCCTTGCCACATGACTTTTTCAAGTAGGCCTTCGTGCTTTCCCCCTCCCCCTTTTGATAATAGCCAGAGAGTTGACTAGTAGTTTGGTTTGCTTGCCTTTTTCTTTTGTTTCAACCTACTCAGGATGTGTTCTTCCCCCCTTTCTTTGTGAATTAGAACTTGTTTTTCTTATCTCTCGGCCTTGTTTCGGGGTGCTCCATCTTCCCCCTTGACGTCCTGTTGCTTACCCCAAATCCTCAATTGTAGGATAAAAAGTCTTAAGGAACTTCCCGTTTATGGGTCTTATTTGGACACTCCCATCCAGATCCCTTAGCCTATTGGCGCCACCTCAAAGTACCTGGCAGACCATAAACATGCCTTCCCATGTTGGGGACCACTTGCCTAGCCTGGGGTCCCTTGCCCCGATTGGAAGTACGACCTTCAAGACGATGCCCCCCTCTTGGAAATGCTTAAGGCTAACTTTCCTATTATAGACCACTGCAACATTCTTTTTCTACACTTGCATCCTATTGAGTGCGACCAGTCGCTCTTCATCCAAGTCGTCTAGCTCGGCCAACATCACCTCGCTGTAGGCCATTGGTGTGAGTCCCTGTTGGTAAGCCACTCATGCGACTTCACACTAATCTCTATGGGGAGCACCACGTCGTGGCCATATGTCAGGGCGAAGGGTGTGGTAGCCGTTCTAGCCCGGTGCGATGTTTTGAACGCCCATAGAACCTCAGAAAGCATGTTTGCCCATCTCCGCGGGTTATCATCCACTACCTTGGCCAAGCAGCCTTTTAATATTTTGTTACTAGCCTCAGCCTACCCATTGCCTTGTGCGTAGTACGGGGTGGAATGAGTGAACGTTATCCCCAACCTAGCCACAAAAGCTACGACCTCATCCCTTGTGAACATGGTCCCATTATCACAAGTGATGGTCTCTGGGAGCCTGAACCTGTGAATGATGTGGCTCTTGAGGAATTGGATGATGTCTGCCTGACTAACTGCCATCATTGGCACTACTTTGACCCACTTCGTAAAGTAGTCAGTGGCAACGATAATGAAGCAATGTCCACACGTGGCCGGGGGAGTAATTTTCCCTATTAAATCAATGGCCCATCCCCTTAATGGCCATGGTTTGATCACTGGATAAAACTTTGCTGTCGGCAATCGCTGCACTAGATCATGGGTTTGACATGCCCAACAACCCTTGGCATATCTAACGCAGTTTGCTGCTACCGTCGGCCAGTAACGCCAATGGCGTCGAATCAGCCATCTCATCTTGGAACCAGCCTGATACGCTCCACATATGCCCCGATGGACTTCGACCATGAACAATGTAGCCTCATTCAAACAAATGCACTTGAGTATAAGATCATCTCTTCCCTTCTTGTAGAGATCCCCCCCCCAATTAGAACGTATCCTGTGGCCCTATCCTTGATCCTTCTATCAAACTCTGGTCTAGGGTTGCTCAAGTACTGGGTGATCGGAGTTCGGCAATCGGGTTTTATGTCCTCGAACTGATTGACTTCTACTTGGTTGATCTCAAGGACGGAAGACCGTGTCTGCCTCTTAATGACAATGGTCCTTTCCAAGCTGCCTTCTAGCAGGTCGATGTCGGACGTCACCTGAGCCATGCCATTCGTGGCCTGATTGATCGTGGGATGTGGCGAACGACCACGTACTGGAATCCATCAATCAGCTTTTTAGCCAGTGCATGATACTTGACCAAATGCTCGTTCTCACACCGGTGTATTCATCGGCCATCTGTCTAATTAACAACTATGAGTCTCTAATGGTCTCCACAGCGTCAGCCTTCAGACAGAACAGTAGGGTGATCCCAAGTATGAGGGCTTCATATTCGGTCTGGTTGTTGGAATAAGGGAAGTTAAGCTTAATAACCCCTTAAGTCTCCGTTCCTTCTGGTGACTGCAGCACCTCCCCTGCCCCTATGGCCTGTTCACTCTTGGACCCATCAAAGAAAAGTTTCCAAGGTGTTAGCCCGATGTGTGGAACCTCTACCATGCGCTTCCCTGTCTCTATAGGAGGGTGGTCCGCGAAAAAATCCGCTAAAACCTACCCCTTTACCGCTTTCTGGGGTATGTACTGTAGGGAGAACTCGGTCAGGGCCAGGGTCCACTTTCCTATCCATCCCTGGAGATAGGTCGCATAAGCATGTACTTAATCACATCAGTTTGACAAATCACATTCTCCGGGGTCGGCAAAAGGTAGTACCATAACTTGGTGCAGGAGAAAACAACATCAAGCTTCGATGGCCGTGTACCTCTGTTCTACCTCGGTTAAAGCCTAACTGAGGTAAAAAATAGCCTGTTCATTTCAGGCCTCATTATCCTGCACCAATAAGCTCCCAATTGAACTTTCTGCCGCTGACACATACAGCTTCAGGGGCAGTCCCTTTCTTAGAGGCATTAGGACTGGAGGCCTAGTCAAGTAGGCTTTTATCTGATCAAACGCTCTTTGGTAATGGCTGTCCCATCTAAAGACTTCGCCGGCCTTCAGTTTTATCAAGGGGGAGAAAATCTCCGTTCAGCCTACGAAGTTGGATATAAAACGCTGGAGGAAATTCACTTGTCCCAAGAACTTCTATAACTCCTTTTTGTTTGCAGGCAGCCTGGCCTCCTGGATAGCCTTAGCCTTGTTTTTGTCTACCTCTATCCCCTTTTGATGGACTAAGAAGCCGAGGAAATTGCTGGCTGCTAGCCTAAAGGCACATTTCAATGGGTTCATCTTCAGGCCGTGGGTTGTCATCTTGGAAAATACCCTTCTCAAGTGGTCGAAGCATTCCTGCTTGTGCTTTGACTTGACCACCACGTCGTCGATGTAGACCTCCACGAAAGTACCAATCATGTCGTGGAATATGGTATTCATACCTCTCTGGTAAGTTGCGCCAGCATTCTTTAGTCCGAATGGCATGACCACCCACTCGTACGTCCCCAGTGCTCCGGGGCAACGGAAAGCCATCTTTGGGACGTCCTCTTCTACTATGAATATCTGGTTGTACCCTACATGGCCATCCATGAAAGACATTATCCGATTCTTCGCAGCCGCGTCCACCAACATATCGGCCACCGGCATTAGGTATTTGTCCTTGGGAGTGGCTTTGTTCAGGTCTCTAAAGTCAATACATACCCTTAGTTTCCTGTTATTTTTTATGATCGGAACTATGTTGGACACCCACTCTACGCATCTAACGATCCTAATGAAGCCCACCTTGAGCAGCCATTCAATTTTGTCCTTGATTTTTAGGACGACGTCTGGAGCCATGCGCCTGGGCAATTATTTTACCGGTTTGCAATTATCCTTGATGGGCAACCGATGTTCAACCAATTCTTGGTCTAGACCAGGCATCTCAGAGTAATCCCAAGCAAATCAATCTTTAAATTCCCTTAATAAGCTTACAATTTCCTCCCTTAACACAAGTGGGAGTAAACCACTAACATAAATAGGCCGCTGATCTTCAGCCGTTCCTAAGTTAACTTCAACTAACGGATCCTGGACTTCCACCAGTGTTTCTTCCATCTTAGGTGTTGCAGGTGGCAGGTCCTGCAACCTGACTTCTAGGCCGTTCACAGCCTAGTCCCTGGCCGAGATTTTGGCCACCATGTTTGCTTCATGAGACATTCTCTACTTCAGGTCCGCTACAGTCAGCTAGTGCAGTATGTCTGTAACAGCCATCCAGTCTATTTTCATAGATCATCCTGGTCAGTCTTCCTCCATCGATCTCCGATGTTCGGCAGAGCCCTTGTTTGAGGTCCTTTCAATAGAAATACCTCCCCCAATACTATTACTGAAGTAACTAAGGATGCAGGTCTCCTATGTTCATCTGCTCTGGTGAACCGGATGGGGCTGATGTACCCATCGTACAAAGCAGCTTCAGCATGGCTGGTATCAACAATGAATGGCCTATTGTTGGCCATCACCAGCTCGATCTTCCCTCCTTTATGCCAAAGTACCAGGAGTTGGTGTAGGGATGAAGGGATGTAGGAATTTACGTGAATCTAATCTCGTCCTAGTAGGGCGTTGTAATTGGTCGGCCATGACGTCCGTGACTAAGAAGCTGTTAGGGATGTTTGATTTTTGACCTTCAAATCGATCGAGAGTACTCCCCTAGGTCTAGTTGACCCACCAAGGAAGTTTGTGACCGAGACATCACCGGGTAGAAGCTCAGTTTCATCCTTGCCTCAGTACTTCATCATTCTTGAGGGTAGGATGTTCACCGCCACACCATTGTCGACCAGAACCCTGGCCATCGACTTGCCGTCCATGTAAGATTGGATATAGAGCGGCTTCAAGTGGCAGGTCATTTCTCTAGTTCACTGCTCAAATATGTCGGCCACCCTCCCACATGGTACCGGGGTGTCAAAAGTGTACTCTGACTCTTTTGTGATGACCGTTCGGACATTGTCCTTGGGATCCTGATGGTTCGGTTCATCGCGGCCTAATTCCTTAGAAGCCTGTTCCTTAGCAAGCACCAATTCCAAAATCAAGACTCTAGGGGACGCATCTCGTTCATCCAAATCTCCTTCCAACTTCGTTGCCTGGCCGGGCTGGTATTGGAACGTCCTTGGCAAGATGTACACCATCGAAATCTGCACCTGAGTTGGTACTATCCCAAACATCATTTCCACCAACTCTCCAAAGTCGATTTCCAGGGACTGGAGCGGGTCACTAGCCTCCGTATTGTCAACCCTAGGGCTGGCACCTGTCACTGTCTCCAAAAAAGTCTAGGTCGCTATCTTCGATCTCATAGTTTGACAAGTCTGGTTCTAAGACTGCTCCTTCTCCACTCACAGCCTCTGGCCCTTGGTCCTTTGAAGGTTCACCAATTGCTTGACTCTGGTATGCAGAACTCGCGCCTTCACCATCCTGATCTCGGGAGATTGTATCCTCGCGGCTATCACTTGTATAGAACCCCTGGTTACGCCTTTGAGCTGCCATCTTTCGCTACCACCTTCTTTTTTGCGTCCAGGTCATATTTGGTGGGTCAAGGTTAGCCGGGAACTTTAGATGCCTTGCAATCTTCCAGTTTTCTCCATCTACCTTGGGGCGGATCATCCTCGGCCTGTACCTTCATGATGCTGAGGGATCGGCCATCCTGAATACTCCCCCCGAGAATCATCTGGCTTGCACTGATTGTATGTCAAATGCCATCGTACTGAAACCCTCCCAAGCCAGTCTTTGGCTGACGGCCTAGAAGTGTTAGTCGTATGGCAGGATACTATCTCCGTACCCCGCCCGGGCATCGTGTTTGGCCTCCTTTTGGCCTCGGAAGTAGGCCATTTGCTTTGGCTAAGCAGGGTCTTGCCTGATCGTGTCGGGGTGCCCCTTCGATGATCGTCTATCGATTGACTGCAATTAGAGCAAAAATTCTTGTGGAATTTTGGCATCTCATTCAGCCTGGACGTAGTGACCCTCCGCTCTCCCCATTCATTCAACTCCCTTGGGGGTTGGATTTATAGCGGGTATACATGATCGATTGCTTGCTACGTCCTCCACCTTTGGACGTCGTGAGTCGAACTTCGCCCTTAGTAGGTATGTTACTGGACTGGCCCATAACAGGTCTGCTAGGCCGTTCTGGTGGGATCACTAATCCTCGGGCCCCTCTTCTTCCTATCTGGCCCGTGATCTTTGAATTATCCATCATGCGGCCATTATCGGCCTGACTCTGGAATGGAGCTGTCCAAGGGTTCAACCAGGATCCTTGCGGTCGCTCAGGGGGACTTGGCCAAGCTTGTTCACTCCTCTGCCCGAAGTCCCAAGCCGGCCCCACGTTTCCCCTTGGTCTGGCCAACTTCAAAAAATCAGCACTGACCATGTTCACTGGAAAAGGGTCTTCATCTACCATCATGACACCCTTCTCCTTCCATAGGAACTGGAGATGTCCACTTGTGATTGCTTTCTACAAGGCATTCCGCAAAACCACTCAATTAGTAGTAGTATGAGTACGAGTATTGTGCCACTTACAATACTTCTGGTCTTTCAATTCGTAGTTGGGTGGTATTTGGTGCCCTGGTGGCAATTTGATCTGCTTATCTTTGAGTAGCTGATCGAAAATCAATTTTGCCTCTGAAATGTCAAAGGAGTATGTTCCTTTCAAGTCGAAGGTCCTTTAAGGCGCCGTTTTTGACTGTTCGGCTTGTTTGGCCTGGTCAGTTGGCCTGGTTAAGGCCTTACATATGTAGGGCTTGCCCTCCGCTATTTCGACGGCGTCTGCCTCAAATTCTACGTAGTCGACCTATTTTTGGTCACTACTTCCCACGAGCGGAAAAGCATGGCCAGCAGTATCTTTATAATAAGTCCTAATCGAGGCTGCTTTCCTCTGGCTCTCCTCTTTCAGGAGTTGTTCATAGAGCGTGGCCTGGAGTACCAACTAACCGAGGTCAGCAAAATGGTGGCCAACAAATCTCTTTCGGAGTTCGAAACCAAAACCTCCTAAGCCATTTTTCGTATTCGCCCTAGGGCAGGGCGATTGGGCACTTATACTCAACCGTTTTGAACCGGGAGATGAACCCCTCAATAGTTTCCCCCCGTTCCTGGCTCATTTTAGCCAAATCGCCTATGGTAAATTCAAGCTCAGTGCGATAGAACTGGGTGTGGAACAGTTCCTCCATCTCCTGTCAGCTCTACACAGAATTGGCAAGTAAATTGAAGTACCAAGAGAAGGCCAAACCTGTTAGGGAATTGGGGAATAGTCTAAGCTTGGTTGCCTCTACCCCACCCAGGTTTCCACACTGCACTGTGAAGCGGGCTATGTGCTCAATGGTAGACACCTTGTCCTCTCCTGAGAATTTGGTGAACTCCGAGATTTTGTGGTTTCTCCCCAAATCTACTGCATCAAAATACTCTGGGTAAGGTTTCCTGTATGTAGGACGTGGGGTCATCCTATAAAAAAAGTTAATGCTGTCTTGGATAATCCTAGTCAGCTCCCCTCAGTCAATAACCACTGGTGCCCCTTATGCCGCGGCATGTCCTGCCGTGTTGGCTGACCATGGGCTACCGTGATAGGTCAAGTCGGTTTGAGCACCTGAGTACTCCTCAGGCTTCTGTTCGAATCCCGAGACCATTTTCCCCAATACTTACCCCCATAGCCCTATATCCTGGGATGCTGATAGCCATATTACTTCGCCCTACGGGGGGTACCCCCTAGAGGGATAGCATTTGCCCCTGTGGCTACCGTAGTACTGGGACCTGGTCCGGCTCTGGTGCCCCCTGCCTGCGCAGTACTCGTGGCAGTCGGCCACTGCATTCCCATGGGGGTAGTTGTTGCGGGGATGCCACCTGCCCCTAAGGCGGTCGAATGACTGGGGCCTCCAAGGGCACCTGTGGGGAGGTTGTTGACCACATAACTCCCTATGGGGTTAACAGCACCGAGTGAGTCAGCCTAGGATAGGGGATTGATGAAGGTCATCTGTAGTAAACTAACCTTAGGCCAATCCCCAATAACAGGGTTCTGGCTCGAGCTACCGCCGTATACGGCCTGTATGGGTGAGCTCGTTCGGCCTAACTCGAGTTCTCCAATCTCGGCTAGTGCAACAGTTCCATCAGGTGGCGTGACCATCACATGCGGCCTTGCCCCCGTTGTTGCTTGCTGCATTAGGGTAAGGAGAGTTTCCCGGAACTCCTCAAATTGAGTCCGTTGGCTGGTGACCAAGTTGTCGACCGCGCCCATTATGTGCCATAAATCATTGGAAATGGGTCTGAAGACGTCCACAAGCTGCTGTATACTATTCGCGAGGGGATCTATAGCATCGTGCACCACAACTGCCAGTTGGTAGTTATGACTGGCATTGCTGACATGTGAACCACATGGTTCATCCTTGGCCTAGTCTACAAATTCGACTGTCGTGGGGTTTTCCATTTCTTCATCCATCATGATTTCCTTTTGACTACGAGGACGTCCAGGGCCCCTCTTTTGTTTGACCATAGCAGTCGTTGGCCTATGAGGGTCCCACCGGGTGTGCCAAAAAATGTGTTGGCGAAGAAAATCGTAACACTCACACACGGGGAGAATGCACGTGGTGCAAATAGCACGAGCGTGCCAGAACCTTTGTGCAGGCTCAAATGAGGCCGAAAACAGCCTAATCTGACTCCTAACCAGGCAAGTTGGTCTCCCTCTCGCCTGAGTAGCTCTAAGGTCTTTTGGGTTAAGCCAACAACGTAGGTTGCAACCTGAAAACACTATCAGACTGCCAAAAGAATGAACCACTGGACACAAACAAGGATGAATGAGACTGAAATAATAAAGGTACTATTTGATCATACCAGATGTGAACATGGACTTTGTGCATACACCCTCGTCACTCCAAGAATCGTACATCCTCTCAGTCCAAGAAAACGACAGAAACCAGCAAAATAACAAAGTAAAGACAAACAACAATGCAAAAGAAAGTAAAATAAAGCTGCTGATTTTGTCAGGTATGTTTGTGTGTCTTTTCCAGATCAGTCGACCTTCTTATATAAGATATGTCCTCCCTCCTATCAGTCTGTGCGGTTGCTCCCCACCAAATCCACCTTTCTCGATCCACATTTCCTAGCCGCAGTCAGAAATCACCACGCATCCCACCAGGCCTACACCGCCTCTAACTGCCAAGGCCATGGTGGGGTCCACCTCTACCTTATAATTTCACATCCCTTGAGCGACGCTATTCTCGTTTAGCGCTTCCTGCACCCCTGACACGTGGCTCAATCCTTGGAAGATGGGATGCAACCACGTCTTATGCAACCCATTTGCCTACGGCTCACAGCCTGGCCGTCCAACCCTGGTCCTATAGCCCGGCTTGATCTGTACCGACAGTTTTCAGTAGCAAACAATATGCCAACCAAGTAATTAAGAGCAGTGAGTAAATCATACATACCATACCACCTCGTTTATCCTCCACTTCATGATGAAGATATTACGTACTCGATCAACGAAAGAGCTTGCATACATTGATAGATTCCCTCCAATTTTTTTTTATTCTTTACAGTAGTAGTAAGTACACAGGGAACTCCAATTCTCCAAAGAAACAATAAAAGATGGAGTGGAATCTAGCAATGTACACCAGCTTCTTCCGTCGATATTTCCATGCCGCACATCTTAATTGTTGATCATGGGTGGGTCCTGCTATCCAGCCCGTTGCTGGAGTCTCATATATGGATGGATCTACTATCTATCTATACTAGTAAACTCACACGTGCATTTGCACGTGTAGCCATATGCTGGTGAGAGAGAGAGAGGCATGTTGGGTATTCTCATATTATTAGTACTTTATCTTTGAATAACTAAGCCTTTTAACTAACTCAGTGAATTGAAATAAATTCCATCAGAAAATTAAGGACCAAGATCTCAACCTCAAATGACAAGTTTACATTATATCCTTTAGACACATTAGATATCATCTTATTCTTCTATAAAAAAAATTATTATTTTATATTATTGTTTTGTCTTATCTACATGATATTATTTTCAATGCCAAATCACTCATATCCTGTGAAAAAATGCAACTTGAAAGGGCAAGAACCAATGAATGTTGCATTTTTAACATTACTTAATGCCTTTGACTATATATAATTTAAATCCCTAAATTCCATACACCTCCTTTTGGAAAGAGGAGGCGTGTGAATGCGGACAAACATTAAAGATGGATCCATATGTTCAAATGCAAGAGATGTCCCTTTATGTTGTTGAGGTTTAACCACGAACCAAATGAAGGAAATTGAAACATCTCCCCACCAGAAAATAGAAGAATGATATTCCATTTAGAAATTCAAATAAGCTAACTCTATGGTTTGACTGAAGGGGAACACCAGACAATCTATGCATCAAAGCTACCCATAATATTGGAAGTAATTAACCATTAATACAATAAACATGTAAAAATATAATTCTATGAAAATATTCAACGAATAAATGCATTTAATCCAAACCAAAGTAATAAAGAAGATATACAAATAGTGAGAATTCATACGAAGAATAAAATCCAGAGACACTGAAGAACCAAAAAGCTCAAAAACCCTATGAAAATATATTACAGATTGTATACGAGTTTCAAGAGATTGGACCACCCAAAAACATATCAACAATCAACCAAGGATGCAAAATAATCATGATGTTTCAAAAATTACACATGGTACAAGGATGAAGGAATCAATGTCTCATATGGTTCATTGGGAGTGATGACACCTCCAACACCAAGCTGCTTCAAGCATGGAACATCCATGGGAAATGGAACAGGCCCCAGCAGAATAAACTAAAAAAAGGTATTAGAAGGGGAAAAAGTAAGGCTAGAAGTGGAAAGGAAAATAGTAAGAGATAGGAAACCCTCTAAGCCTGTTCCATTGGATCAACGTCCCATCATTAAGTTGAACATCGTGCATTTGTTCACTTCGACGTCCCATTGGATCGTGCTCGGTTTTTTGGTTGTTGTTATGGTGGTGGTGGTGGTGGTGGTTGTTGTTGTTGTTGTTAATGTTGGTGATGAAGATGATGAATCCTCCTTGATTTCACCAGATTGTAAAATCGATCCTCTCCATCGCCACTCCCAAACTACAATTTGGATGCCACATCTCTGAAAAGAAAACACTAACACTAACAATTTTATTATACATGATTAGCTGATTCTCAAACATCCATAGCATGACATTCTCAAACTTGTCAAACCTTTTTTGTCCTGAACCAACAAACATGGTGTGAATTACGAGTATAGAGAGAAAGATCACGATACACTTACCTTTCTCGGTTTATGATCACATGTGATATGGATCAAGTCTACCATGGAAACTCAATCGGTTGGGCATCACCTATGGTTACATATCTTTCCATTCATATCTTTGTATCATCCAATATTGGGTTACCATGTTTTCTGATATTCTTGTACAACCCAATTTTGGGTTACCATATCTTTTACCAGATGTACACACTGTATATATATTGTCATCTTGGACTATCAATGAATTAAGGATACTCATTCACACTAATATGGTATCAGAGCCAAGAGAGGTCCAACGAGCTATTCTTAAAAAAAAATTTCAATCCTCCTTCCTCTCCTTGCAATGGCCGGAGGAACTACCAACGATGGCACCACCATCCTTGCCGCACAAGAACAGCCCAACCCTCTTACTATCTCTACTTCGGTCTCTCCTCCATCTCTCAACCATGCCCATCACTATATATCTTTAAAACTCACATCCAAGAACTTCTTCTTCTGGCAAACACAAGTCGAGCCCTTCTTGGATGGGCAGAATCTCTTTAGACATATTGATGGTTCTACACCTTGTCCCACCGATCCTACGGAGGCTGCTGCGTGGCGTCGTCAGGACTCCCTCATGCGTAGTATGCTTGTTACATCCTTGTCTGAAGAAGTCTTTCCGCTGGTTGTTGGTAAACATACCAGCCGTGAGATTTGGGAGACCCTGCAGACTGCCTTTTCTTCTCCTTCTGAGAGCCGATTGATGGCCCTTAACATGGCTTTCACAAACCTTGGCTGATGCCTCGGCCGAGCTGGTGTGGTTAGAATCGCTCCTAAAGGAGCTCGGCCAGCCTACAGCTAGTCCACCAATCTTATGGTGTGACAACCTAGGGGCCACTTACTTGTCAGCCAATCCCGTGTTCCATGCACGTACCAAACACGTCGAGGTAGACTTCCATTTTGTACGCGATCGTGTGTCCAAGAAACAGCTCCAGGTTCAGTTCATCTCTTCGCAGGATCAACTGGCTGACACCCTCACTAAGCCATTGACACATTCCCGATTTGACGCACTAAGGGACAATGAATTAAGGATACTCATTCACACTAAGAAACGAGTATAGATTTGATCATTTTTTCTTGTACTCTTTTAACTGTAAACTTAAAAAGAAAACATTAATAAATGACATTTTTTTGTAAAGGAAATACACTAATGTCATTCAAAGCTTGCTAACCCCTTAGTTATTGGTGATTGCTAGGACATAAACAGAACAAAGGGGATAAGATAAATTGTCTGAAGAGTCACTAAAGTCATGATTTCAATTGGGCAAAGATTGTTTGAACAATGGTAATGTTGGTTTGTCCCCACAGTAATTATAATCGTGTAGAAAAGAACATGAAGGCAAAAAGATTATGGGATGTTGTAACTTGTGCCATTTGAAGTAATATAGCCCTGACTTCCTCATTAAAATGGCCAGTTGATGGTGTTGGTCCAACTTTGGCAGATGAAGCTGAACTTTTAGGATGCAATACTCTCGGGAGTGGACACAACCATTATATGAAAACTGTATGTAGCAGCCACAACCATTATCTGTAAAGTGTATGTGGCAGCTTTAAATATATTCTTGAAGTCCCATAGAAATTAGAGTTAATCTGACCCAAGAAGAAAAAGAAGCAAAACTCAATCCAAATTCCTACAAGTTCTTCACCTTTTTTTTTTGAAGCAAGTAACATCGAAAAAATCCTTTTTCTTTAGCCTTGAGAGAATATAACTAAAGGAATATGGCTTTTCTGCTATCACTTTCCAGTACGAAATGGAATGCCTGAATGTATTCTAGGGAAAAAAACATATTTGCTAAAAATTTACATATACAAACATAAATTACCTGACCAAACATTGCAATGTTCAGATTCTATGAACAACTGTCCCAAAAGAAAAAAATTTCTATGGACAAAACGAAATCAACGATATACAATGATTTTGCTGCGCTTGCAGGGGTTGCAAACCAAATATACTAAATTAATAAAACAGAGATTTGAACATAAATTTAAACCCATACCTGATCGAAGCAGTTTTGATTAGCTGATACAAAGCGCTCCTGATTCCAACAGCAGAATCTTCAACAAACCAGTAGTTCTACAATTAGGTTAT
The DNA here is from genome assembly GCF_018873765.1 of Telopea speciosissima. Lineage (NCBI taxonomy): Eukaryota > Viridiplantae > Streptophyta > Magnoliopsida > Proteales > Proteaceae > Telopea > Telopea speciosissima. Next base: position 18,890,849 of record NC_057926.1, on the reverse strand, counting down.
TGCACCAAAAATGAAAATTAGAATTAAAACAATCCCATGAGTCATTTTGTTTTATCTATATTACTTAAATCCAATTCTTTATTTTTGGGGAAAACAGAATAGTAGGTTTTCGCAGAAGAATTTCTGAGAGTTACAGGTAGTTAGAGTCATTGACAAAATAAAAAACCATATGATTAATTAAAACAGTCCGATGAGACAAAATAAATGACTTGGGTTCTTCTTAATAGATGGGATCTATGACTCGGGTGCATCCTCTGCCCCGTCAAAATTCAATCTGGGTTTCATTTCATGACAAGCCAGACCTTGACCAGGCGGGAAACTATCAAAAGAGAACATACAGGTTTGTAACGTGATAGTTCTTATTTTTTGTTGTATGGAATAAATCATGAAGATGAAGTTATGGCTGGGTTTTGAATAGCTTAATTATGCTCTTCTTTTTCTCATGTGCTCCTATCTCTTTAGGACTACAAACATTCAAATATTGGTTGCATTGCCTAAGAGCATATATATATTTTGCTCATGAAGGATGTTCAAATGCACGTGGGGCTATATGTTAAGGGTGACAAGAGAACATTTGGAAAAAATTAAATGCATCTCAATTAAGTAATAACAAACTTGATTTGCTGCATTTATCCAATAACTTATGCTAATTCTACTAATCATGTTATCAATTCAAGTAAATATAAATTAAGATCAATGTTAAACATGCATATTTTAATTAATTTCTAAATAACAAAAAAAAAAAAAACATATTGAGATGCACTTGGACAATTAAAAAGTGTCAAGTTCTAAATACACTTATACAGGTGTCATTGAGACACTCCCATTTAAATAAGTGACGTACTTGTTTTCATATTGTTGAAAATCCTTTCAATTGCAGAGATTCAAAACGAACAGGAGAGAGACAGAGAGAGGTATCTTTTATTATGTTATCGAAATTTCATTCAAATACCAAGAATTAGAAAAAACCAAATCCAGAGGGAAAAATATTAAAAAAAAAAAAAATTCTAAATCCTTATATAGTTACTTGTTGGTCAACTGCAAATCTGTTTTTCTTGCATCTATGGTTCAATGGGTAAGCAAACATTGAAAACTTTTCAACATGTAAAAGTTTTACTGGTAAAATTTAACATGGAAACAAACAAAATCTTATCATCAGTTGAAGAGATTGTTACGTACCTGTAGACAAAGAAAGCGAGTAAATAACCTAGAAAATTACATGGCCAAGTATCAACAAGTATACAGAAATGCAAATACCTGTCAAAATTGTTTGAACAAACTTTGTAAAGTTAGCATTCAGAGTTCCCATCATTCCATAGCCCCTGATGATACTTTCTAACAAAGTTCTCCACCAACTTATAATCTTGATTCAATATCAGCCGCAGTAGAAATACTTTGTTTCTTCATCAGAAGGAACTGGGAGAGAATTGAAGAACTTGAATAACAAAATTACCTTGGAACAGTTCTATTCTCCATCCTAAAAAACAAAATAACAGGGTTCTTGGCTACTTCCACTGCGGATCCTAACTTGGAATAGAGATTAAGTTATTTACAAAGAAAAATCATCCCAATGATGAGTCAGCAAAATTGGTTTGCTAAGTTATCCAATTCTTTTGCACCCAATATAAGACCCAGCCAAAAAAATTTCAAGTTAATATTCTAGATCAAAAAGCCTATCAGGCTATCCTACAAAGTAGCCTAAATAAATAAGGGATGGCCAATGGGCGATTTTTGATATAGAGGCTATATATAAATGAATATCAAACTAATATAATGGCAAATTATAAAATGAAAATCTTCCTCCCATCCTCTACTAAATCTCACACATCAGAATTCAGGATTGGAATACTACACATAACAAAAAGTAAAGAAAGTAAGAAACCAACCGCAATAGGCACCATGTTTGGTAGTTTTGCGTAAAAATCAAAATTGTCTTGAGATGATTCCAGATGGTGTTCTGTCTTTTGCGTGAATAAGTGCATTTGGGAATTTCAACAGCACTTGTTGAAATGACACCGATCACCGGCCATTTCTTAATTTTTAAGTGGTTTTGGAATCTGAATGGATCGTATTTCTTACGGCACCAACTGCATCTTCTATGCTTCGGCAGGAGAGGAAGAGTCAGTCTAGATGTCATTTAGCAGTGAGTGAGTGAGTGAGTGAGTGAGTGAGTGAGTGAGTGTGTATGTGTGTGTGTGTGTGTGTGTGTGTGAGAGAGAGAGAGAGAGAGAGAGAGAGAGGGCGACAGGCAGTTGTTGGAAGTTGTCATTTAGCAGTGGGAGAAGTGAGGATGGCATCGGTTCAATTGAGAGCCGAATATATTTGTTTCAGCAAGTGAGATTGAAAGTAGACAGAGGAGTATTTTGGTCTTTGAATGGGTGGATATCAAGGACATTTTGGGTTATCTGTAAAATTTGACAAAAAAAGTTGAGAATGTACTTTTATAGGATACAAAGATTGGAGAAATGGAAATTGATGGAATAGAGTTGCTAATTGAAGGTGGAAATCGATAGACCGGGTTTTGTAGGTGGTGGTGGTGGTGGTGGTGGTGTTGTCAAGGATCCATCAAAGGAAACAATATCGAAGTTAAGAAAAAGTAAAGTGGGAGTTTTATGGAATGCTGCAAACAGAAACACTATGAACAACAACAGTGAGCAGCGAAGTTTATTGGATGAATTAGAAGGGATCGAGAAGAATATGAAAACCCACAAATGAAATCAATATTTGAAGAAGAACATAAATGAAGAATAAGAAGGAATGATTCTCACTCATTATGAGTTGAGTTGTTTTCCTTGGAGATCTGATAGACTCTATTCTGGAAGAAGGTAGAGAGAATTGGAGGAGAAGAATAAGGGTGAGAGAAATTGACGAATTTGAGGGAGAGAATGTTGTAACTATTTTTCCTCTGCTTTCATTAATCCTTCATTCTTATAATAGAGAGTACAGGGAAATTCTCACAAATTATTACAGAGGTACTGACTTGGTGGCCATGCTGGCAATTCAGTTATAACGACTAGGCTTATGAATCATTCTCTTGGGTCTAGTTGGCACAGGTGGGTCCGGTCCAGCTACTGATCTATCAAGATCTCATGGAACATGCAGGTATTGATTGAAACTGGCTTCCAAAGCACAGAGTTTTCTTTGTGTAATTAATTATTAGACTATTTCAAACTATAAGAAGATATATATATATATATATATATTCAGAGACGATGAGCAATAATAGATCAGGGCACCCATCGATAACCCTTGTTTGTGTTCAATATCGATCATAACCAATGAAGAAGAACACATGGTAGTGTACTGTAAGGAGAGAGAGTTTATTATGATCTTTGCTTGGAAGAACGTAACAAACACAACCAAAAACTAGGACACAGAATAATCAGGAGTACGTAGATCCATATAATAAATGTTGTTTATGGGGGGAAAATGTGAATTTTTATCGTCTCCTGTTACAGCACGGTGCAGTGCTGCATCTTGCTGTGCTGCATAGGTCATGTAGCACAGTGGGCCTCACATGGTGCAGCCACCGCACGATGCAGCACTGCACCATGCAGTAACAGGAGGCAACAAAAGTCCGGGGAAATGTTGAGTAACTGGAGATGGGGGTGTGGTTGATAGTAAAGACAGAAGCTAGGGTAGTCCCTCCCGAAAAAGATGAAGGAAGTTTGGCAGAGAAAAGAAGGGGATGGGGGACCCGGGGAGGAGGGTTTTTAAGATGGGATGGAGTTGCGTTCAGTGATGATGCTGCTCTATTTAGATTTATTTGGGAGAAGCAGGAGAGTTGACTCGACTAAGGGTACTATTTTGTTGACGGAAGGTACATTAGAATGGCTGGTAAGTGTATCTTTCTTTCTAGATTCAAGGGAGTATTTTGGGGAGATATAAAGCTGGTTAGCCCGTTCCTAAAGAAATGGGGGAGCAAATGGAGGCATTTTTTAAGCTGGTGGGGGGGGGGGGGATTGTTGTACTTAAGGGGAATTAGGGGTGTCAATGGGTCGGGTTGGGCCAGGCCTCCCTTAAACCCTAACCCAACCCTAGGGGCCTTAACCTAAACCCTAACCCAACCCAACCCTGGCAAGGCCTAAGAAACCCTCAACCTAATCCGACCCTGCCAGGGTTTTCCCTAACTTGACCCGGCCCTGATTGACGTACCCTGATAGGGTTGGGCAGGATCAGGTTGGCCCTGATTGACCCTGACCCTGATTTTAATTTTTTATCCCATGAAATTAAAGAAGAGAGAGAGAGAGAGGGGACCTGTAAATTTAATAATATTTGTATGTCTAAACCAATCTTAGCCTGTGACCGACACATTTTAGCAAACAAAACTCATTCACAAGACAAGAATAGCCACAATAGGAAATCGATTTAGAACTTTCACTGATGTTTATAATAGCAAAGAAAAGAGTAATAGATCCAACTACATAGAATAACAACAACCTTGGAGAAGAAACAAAAACTAAACCAGGATCACCCAAAACAAAACAAAAAAAATAGAACAGCCTACTTTTCTGGTCGAGTGTTCTTCCACAGCAGTAAAATTTCTTTGAAAAATATCTCTAAAAACAGAGCTCTAGATCGGCTGCGAACACAAATCCTAGTTGTACTAGAAAAGCTAAGTTGTAGGTCTGGAACTTGAATATTAGCCAATAGTATACAGAGGTCAAGAGATCAGACAAGTAGAAGCAGAGGACGAGAAAGGGAGAAAGAAACCTGCAAATAGGTAATCCTTTGTGTACTTAGAGCACCTCCGAACGACGAAGAACTCGTAAGCAAAACCTGCAAATAGGTAAGAATCAAAATCAGTTCGAAAGATTATTTAAAACAAAAACAATTAATGACAGTCTTTCCTGATGAGTTCAGTTCCTACAACCTAACTCAAACACAAACCACATCCAGATTCTAGAGGAGGAGAGAAAGGGAGAGCAAGTTGGAAAATCAAGCATCTCTTTTGTTGCCCTAATGTTTTAGTTCGTAAGCCATAACAAAAAATGTTACCAAACGCAGAACCCAGAGCGGGAGAAAAGGAGAATACCATACCAAGAGAGGGAGAGGGTAGGGAGAGAGGAGCAAGAGAGGCACTGGGCAGACACCTTCTCTGGCAACAGGTCGTAAAAGATCTGAGATGTGAAGTGCAGGAGTTACCTAGTAGTAGGGATTCATATGACAAGATGAGCACAAATGCGACGAATCGAGGTTAAGCCGATTACTCAGGGAAGGAGACCGAGGGAACTCAGGGAAGGAGGAAGAGGAAGGCAACGAGCGACGCCCTAACTCCCTTAAGCCATTAAGCGATTAGGATGACTTGATGAAAAGTGAAACTGTAAAGAGATTTAGGGTTTGCCCTTAAGATTTTTTTGTCTTTCCCATTTTAATTTGTCTCAGTTATATCTATAATATATACAATATTATATACTTATAATAATACAGGGTCGGGCTAGGCCGGGCCGGGCTAAGCCCGAGGCCTTATCCCGAACCCGACCCTACCAAGGCTAAGCTGTAACTCAACCCTAACCCGCCCGTCGGGTTGCCAAATCAAGGTCAGGTCCGGGCCGGACTCAGGGCTGGTTCGGGCCAACCAGGCATTATTGACACCCCTAAGGGGAATCGTTATCCCCAAATTTGGATTCTAGTATATTTTTTTATTATAATATTAATAAATTATAGTACATTAATATATTATAATAATATAATTAATTTTAGTATTAGATTTTATAATGCTTCTCTACTATACTATAATATTATAGTATATGGACCGAGTAGAGGAACCAGAATCGAACTTCTGAACTGAAACCGAGTAGGTTCGGTTTGAGTATTGGATTTCAGAACCGATTCGATTCTCAGTTCGGTCATGGATAACACCAATACCCTCTGGAACTGAAATTGAAATCGAAACCGAAACCAAAATCAAAACCGAACTGAATAACCGATTCCAAACCTATTGACACCCTGACCGGTGGGGAAGTGTCAATTCGTAATTTTTTTGGGGATGATCAAGAAGACTATATTAAAACACATAGTGCAAAATAGCAACAGGGTCGGGTTGGGTCGGGGCTTTTTAAAACCCTAGCCCAACCCTGAATCCCCCTTAGCTCGGTCCAAACCCGCCCTGACCCTGACGGGCCAAGCCCAGCCCAAGCCCGCCTTGATTGGCCCTGACTGGGCCGAGTTTGGCCTATTGATCCTGACCCTGACCCTGCTGACCCTGACCTTGGCCCTGACCCTGACCCTGAATAAAAAATTCTGATTCACAGACCATGTTCCCCTGACCCTGACCCTGACCCTGAATAAAAAATTCTGATTCACATACCACGTTCCCCATCTTAGAGAAGATTTCAATTCAAAAGCCATAGATAAAACTTGTACAAAATATCATAATAAACAATTTTCTAATCTATTAAACTGTCACAACTCACAAGCAACACAAGAGCTGACAAGAGAAGATATACAAGGGGGTTTCGGCTATACATTCTTGTATTAGCAACCGAGAAGTCAGAGAACGAAGCCTGTTAGAGTAGTAGCAGTAGATCTACACTGCAAAAAAAAAATAAAGAGATTTTTATATGAAAGTCGAACAGGGCTTTACCAAAAAAAAATAAATAGAATAGGGAGCAGAAACGAAACTTCTGATTCACAAACCACGTTCCCCATCGTAGAGAACCAGATATAAATTAAATGCAAAATAGAATGAAATGAAAGAGATTCTTACAGGAATGCAATTGCTGCAAGAGAAAGTTGGCGAGGGAGGGATCCTTAAGCAAACTGCCACTGCAATCGAACGGAAATGGAGAATAAGAGGACGAAATGAGTCGCGCTGCAACCGAACGGAGATGGAGAAGAAGAGGACGAACCGATTCGTTGTTGCTACAACCAGAGATGGAGATGGAGAAGAAGGAGAAGAATA